>NC_085137.1:389532753-390132753 GCF_035046485.1 Aedes albopictus
TTATCATAATCTGCAATATCACAACATCAAAATTTGCTGTCAGACTTTGCTCGGGTTACCATCAAAATTCCGTCGAGAAACGATGCTTTTACGAAATGATGTTTTTATGATTTCTTATATAGAATTCAAGAATCAAACTAGGATGCCTGTACCAGTTATCGCACTACCTAAAGAAAACTATTTCTACAGAAATAAGACGAAGACTGGCGAATGTCATCGATATGTCAAATGATAGATTTGTCTTCATACTTTACAGGACAAATATAGAAACGGAGCCGAATCCACTTTTAGTATTTATTACGGCGTGTGCCAATGCACAATGGGAAAAAATAGGTATAAAACGCGAATAAATTCAATATCTCTGCTCGGAGTGGATGGATTTGAATGAAATTTTGACACAAACTGCAAAAAACTCTACAGTTTCGAATAAGAAGGGGGTCATTCGCCGCACGATGCTGGAAATCAGTGTATCGGGTCCGTTTTACCCCACTCTCTCTCTTTTTCACCTTTTTTGGAAAAATCCTGAAGTGAAAAATAAATGATTTATTTGATTCGCGTTTGTGTTAAAACTTCCGTAGTATCGAAGGGAGCTCGTTTGGCTCACCGCATGGCCTTAAAAATTTAAATATCTTCAAATAACCCCGATATCCCCTATTTCTTTAAATTTTCACATGCATCTCCGCCCGGTGTGGACTGCAATCGACAAGAGAAGGAGCAATCTTATGTCAAATTTCCGATACAATGGAAGTTTCTACACAAATACGAGTTAAATAAGTCATTTATATTGCACGCTAGTCGGGAATAGATTAGGATTTTCTGAAAAAGGTGCGAAAAAGAGAGCGCGGGGAAAAACGAGCTCAATACACTGATTTCCAGCATCGTGCGGCGAATGACACCCTTTTTATCTGAAACTGTAGAGATTTTTGCAGTTTGTGTCAAAAATTCATTCGAATCCATCCACTCCGAGCAGAGATATTGTATTTATTCGCGTTTTATACCTATTTTTTCCCACTGTGCAATGATAGGAACCCTGTAGCAGTTATGGACACATTTTGTCATTTCGGTTCCACTTCACACTATTTACATGCATTCCTTAGGGATTAGCCATAACTGGTACACTATGGCGAAATAGGGTGCAAGGAAGTCAAAATTTTAAGAAAAATGATTTATTTCTATCACAATTTGAGAAAATTGTGAAGTTTGAATTAGTGCAATCATCTTTTGTGAACGTGATCTTTTGTTCACATATTTTTCCTTATTGATTTGCAGTGATTTGTGCAAGTATTCATGCTATGCTATGCTATATTTTTCCTTATTGATTTGCAGCGTTAAAGGTTGAAAATCCACTATGGCGAATTTGAGGTACTACAGTGATAGACATTCGTTTAGCCGAGGCCAAACAATTTTCAAAAAAGTGTCAGGAAACTCAAACAAAAGATTTTATGAGAAAACTTTTTTATCGTAGTGATAGTATATCTAGTACTGTTTTATAAAAATGTGATACATCACACTTACATATACACTGAAACAAAAACGAGGGTAAAAACCCTTCAAATGTCATTTTTTGCCTAGACATTCGTTTAGCCGAATTGTACAATTTTTAGAATTCCATAATAAAAAACTAACAAATTTCGAAAAATATCCAACAAAATCATTTTGTATGGTGACCTGTATTATAGATCGACTTGTAAATCATGAATTAGATCGTTTTTGGAAGTGTTGCCATATTAATTTTACATGCATCTCATATAAATATGTCATAATATTGTAAATGTTTTCAAATTGATATTTGATGTAGTTATTTTTATCGGAAGTGTTCCAAAAGAATCTAATGAAAGTTTCATGACCAAAGCAGGTTGAAAATTTACGAAAAACAATGTTTTTAACAGGAAAAACTAATGCAAACCGTCAAAAAATCACGTATTTAAGTAATGTTTTGATGAAATATGATGGTTTCACTTGCATAAATCACAGCATTTACTACTATTACGTCTTCTAATAGCTCCCAATATCATCTAGACTGTATTCTGGCTGAAATAACATACATTGGGTGGCTCATATTTCGAGAAATGGCACCGAAAGTATTCAAATTTCTAGCATAAACTACTTGTTTCATAATTTAGACATTCTTTTCAAATAAATCATGTTAAAAATGAATATGGTTCACAGCTAAGACTCATTTATAATATATTTCTTCAGATTGAATGAAAAAGCCAATTCTTTGACAATATCTTGCATTTTTGTATGAGCATCAGCTTTTAAATAAACAGGGTACAAAAATTCTGATACTTCTTGCAGTTCTTTCACTTAGCAGTCTTCTAACTCATTTGGTAATGCTAGTATCAAACAGGTATACTCCACAGGCACAGGACACGTCTTTATTTCAATGCAAAACTATATATTTTAGCTTTTATCAATCCCATTTTAAAGTTTAAACAACCAAAAACCAATATACTTATTTTTTCATGACATTTTATGCAAAAATTTGAAAATTTGTAACAATAATTCTGTGCTATATTTTCAAAACTGCTAATCTAGCTTACGTTTGAGTGTTTACAGAAATCATTTTTCTTAAATAAATTTGTGGAGAAGCGACTCCTTGTCGGGACATTTTTTTTAAATATTTCTCTGAATTTCACATATAAATAAACTTGTAAGGTCAATTATCTTGCTAACACGTCATAAACTAAATGCCTTGGAGCATATGCTCGAAATATACTCACGAAATTGCAAAAAACCTATTGAAAACTAATTTTTCATTTACCTCGGCTAAACGAATGTCTAGGCAAAAAATGCCATTTGAAGGTTTTTTACCCTCGTTTTTGTTTCAGTGTATATGTAAGTGTGATGTATCACATTTTTATAAAACAGTACTAGATATACTATCACTACGATAAAAAAGTTTTATCATAAAATCTTTTGTATGAGTTTCCTGACACTTTTTTTGGTCTCGGCTAAACGAATGTCTATCACTGTATAGCCATAACTGGTACACTGAGCCTACTATATTTTAGAGTTGCAGATTTATCCATGCCGTTTATGTGTCATGGCGTCTTCGAGGAAGATATACAGAATACCTATAGGCAATTGTAAGGAAAATACCTTTACGCATGACGAGTTCCACACAGAATGACGGGAAATAGTCGAATAATAAACATCACCTTCTGAGATTTAGGTTATACTTGGCATGTATTTTCAGAATAGCAAATAGAAAATTTTCCGCTTTAAAATTTTAGACTTTATAGAAACAATATTAGGGTGCGTGTACCAATTATGGCACTACCCAAGGAAAAATATTTATACAAAAATAACGAGAAGACCAACAAATGTCATCAATAAGTTAAAATACAGCTTAGTTTCCATACTTTACAGGAAAAATATAGAAACGGAGCTAAAACTACTTTTAATATTTATTACAGCGTGTGCCAATGATAGGAACCCTGTACCAGTTATAGTTACATTTTTCAACTTCGGTTCCTTTTCGCACTATTTGCATGCATTCCTTATGGGGTTGGCCATAACTGGTACACTATGGCAAAAAAGGGTACAAGGAAGCCGAAATTTTAAGGAAAATGATTTATTTCTACCATGATTTGAGCAAAATGTGGAGTTTAAATGAGTGCGACCATCTTTTGTGAACGTGATCTGTTGTTCACAATTTTTTTTCTTGTTGATTTACATTGTTAAAGGGTGAACATCAACTATGGCGAATAATTGGTACTATAGCCATAATTGGTACACTTACCCTACACTGGTCAACAACATTTTTTTTCAAGAAGAAAAATCCAAAATAAACCTAGAATTTAAAATATCTCAAAAACTCGTTTTTTTAAATTTTGTTTTTTTTACTGCAAAAACTTGATGTCAAAACACACTTTTCAATGGAAGAGTGGCGATGGAGAAGAGTCAAAAATGGGTGCATATTCAAATCATTGGCTATTTAAAGAAATCGTATGAGTTGGAATACAAATTATGATTATTGGGTTTATTTTGAATGAAAATGGTCTTACTCATTAACTTCCTAAAAGCTAAAATTTAAAAAAACCTGTCTTACACCAATTTGGAAAGTTACTCGTGATTCTCCATCTTCAACTATAAGTTTTCCATGATTGTACATGAAATAGTACATGTACATGAAATTGTACATGAAATTTCCCATATTTCATTTTTTTACACAAAGACAATCGGATGAGCCACTTAAAAGATATATCAGGATCTATGAAATACCTGAGTGTTCCTGAAGTAATATTTGAACACATATCGAAGATTCTCTTTATGTTTTGTTATAGATTTATTCACGTATTTTCTAAGAAATTTTTTTCGGAGTTCTGATATTTTTGAAAATTTATGAGAGATTTAGTATATTTGTAAAACTAGCTGTAGAAGTAATTTTTTAAATTTACGTTTGAAATTCTGACGAAAATCATGAAATATAGGCATCTGATTTTCTATAAAAACTCTGTCGGAATTCAACTTCATTTTACTCTTGAAAACTATATTAGGAGATACCTCATGGATGCATTTATTCAACTTCACCTATGCATAATTATGCATTACTTTCTTTAGGAAATCAAACACTGTTAGAAACATCAAAGGAAACCATTTCGACTTAAGGCAAAATTGGATGTATTTCCTAATTTTTTGGTTTTCGATTTTTCATTATACAACGATGTAATATTCTTAAAATCGGTTTTCGTGCACCTGTAGAGTATGAATCAAGGTATCTTCTGAATTTTTTTTCGTGGTGGAAAACGTTTTCCATTTTTGCCGAAACCATTTTTTTTTGTCAAATTTTGCTTAAAAATGGTTCCTTCAAAAACGTTAAACATTTTCCACAAGGAAAAAAAAAATCAGCAGATACCTCTACATGTGAAAACCGATTTTGAAAATATTGCTTCGTTATCTTTTTTTTGTTTTTATTAATGTGTATTTTAACCAGAGCGTTAATGATTAAACATAAATTTAATCATGATTAATATTTAAGATTAATCAAAAATAATTAATCATAATCACTGGAATTTCTTATTTAATCATTAATCATTAATCTTAATCACACTGATTTCTAAATTTAATCATTAATCAGTAATCATAATCACAAGAAAAAATATTAGTCAATCATTAATCATTCATTACCAAAAATGATTCACCATATAAAATATAATATCGAATTTGAATTGGTTCAAATTCTGTTCTAAATTATATATTTTGTGATAGTTTTTTCAAAAATCTCCCAGACAAAGTAACTTTTACTTTTGAAACTACAAAAATATTTTAAATTACAAATACATTTTAATCATTTCCAGTTTTTGTGATTGATTAATCATGGTTTTTAATCAATTAGCCGTTTTTAATCATTAATCATAATCAATAATCACAGATAAAACCAATTTTAACACCCAAAAGGCCAAGGTCATTTTCGCAACAAATTTTCAACTTGAAAAATTCATAACTCTGTTGATTTTTATCCAATCCTAATGAAAATTTGAGACAATATCCAGTTTTTATTCTAGTTTTGATAAAATGGGACACGAAGTCTAAAACCCGGATGGTTCCGGAGTTATTCCGGATTCCCGTGGGGTACCAACGTTATGGCATTTGGGGTATTTCTATCAGAACTATTTTTTTCTCTATGGAACAACTTTAAAACATTGGCAATAATTGAAACTTTATCGAAGCTGATTGTATTAGTACATTTTCTGAACATCTGGAGTCCTTCTGGATGTTTCTGGATCCCCTGGAACGCCTCCGGGGGAACCTATGCCAGGGGACATTTTCATTTTTACTCCAAAACATACCGTGCGGCAGCTCATTCTTCATGATTTTCCGTCAGTAGGATAATTTTAGCTGTAAAAATGGGCATTGACCGTTTTGGCCACTTCGGGAACATCCGGGGTGCCCTGGCGGAACCTGTAGTAGAGGACACTTGTATTTTTACTCCAAAATATACCGTGCGGCAGCTCATTCTTCATGATTTTCCGTCAGTAGGATTATTTTAACTGTAAAAATGGTCATTGACCGTTTTGGCCATTTCCGGAACATCTGGAGTGCCCTGGTGGAACCTGTAGTAGAGGACACTTGCATTTTTACTCCAAAATATACCGTGCGGCAGCTCATTCTTCATGATTTCCGGTCAACAGAATTATTTTAGCTGTAGAAATGATCGTTGACTGTTTTAGCAATTTCCGGAACATCTGGAGTGCCCTGGCGGAACCTGTAGTAGAGGACACTTGCATTTTTACTCCAAAATGCACCGCGCGGCAGCTCATTCTTTATGATTTCCGGTCAATAGAAATATTTTAGCTGTAGAAATGATCATTGACCGATTTGGCCATTTCCGGAACATCTTGAGTGCCCTGATGGAACCTGTAGTAGAGGACACTTGCATTTTTACTCCAGAACATACCGTGCAGCAGCTCATTCTTCATGATTTTTCGTCATTAGGATTGTTTTTGCTATAAAAATGATCATTGACCGTTTTGACCACTTCCGAAACGTCCGAGGTATCCTTGCGGAACCTGTAAAAAGGATACTTCCACACTTATTCCAGAACATACTGTGTGGCAGCTCAATCTTCATGATCTTCCAAGAACAAGATTCTTATAGCTATGATAATTGTCAATCATAATGATGGCCATTTCCTGCATTTGTGGGGTTCTCTAGTGGTGACTGTAGTAAAAGACCTTGCACTTTGCCTCCACAACTCATCGTGCGGTTGCTTATTCTTTATGATTTTTTGTCAATACGACTCTTATAACTATGAAAACGGTCATTGACCATTTCGGCCACTTCTGGAACACCCAGGGTGCCCTGGCAGAACCTGTAGTGAAGGATGCTTGCATATTCACTCCATAAGATACTGTGCAGCAGCTTATTCTTCATGATTTTTTTATGTTCAGGATTCTTATAGCTTTGAAAATTATCATTGACCATGAAAATTATCATTGACATTTGCATGGTGCCCTTGCGTAACATTAAAAAGTTTAATCGTTTCAAATAGATGAAAGACCCTCCCTTTTTATTATATACCTCCGGAATAAAACAAACGTCAAAAGTTGCCTGGTTAGTAATTAAAGGTAAGACAAACATGTAATCATTTTTTTCACTCTCCTGACTCAATCTCGTCTCAATTTGAAAACTGTTTCTTTCTTCTAAAGTTGCCTCCAGGGATTCCTCCAAGAATATTTGCTGGGATTGCTACAGGAATTTATGCTGGGATTCATGTTTTACTGTGATTTTTTCAGGAATTGCCGATTCTTTGAGGTGTTTCTCCAAAGCTTCCTCTATGTTTTTTTTTCTGAGATTCCAATATAGATTCCTCCTGGAAACCCTTCGAGAATCAGTGTTGAGATTCCTCCAGGAATTTATGCTGGTGTTCCTCCAGGAATTCCCTTGGGACTTCATCCATGCATTTCCATAAGATTCTCTTCTGATATTTTCCTAATAATTTTTCCAGTCATTCCTCCTTTGAAAACTCTGAAAGTTTTTCTTTTGGATTTCCTTTAGGTATTCTTGCAAGTATTTCAGGAATTTCTACTGGTACTTACAAATAAATTTATCTAGAAATGCATTCAACAATTTCAGGAAGGATTTCTCTTATAACTCCTCCTTGAATTACTCCGTGGATTTATACAAACCTTATATAGAAGATTTCCTAAGGATTCATTCAGGATTCCCTCATATGATTCCTTCAGGAAATCCTGCTGGTTTTTAGAAGCTCTGCTGAGGATGCATCCAGGGATTTCTCCATTTAAGGATTTCATAATAAAAGCATCTCTATGGATACCTTCAGTTATTTTCCAACTCAAACATGTTATCTAAGAAATTCTCTGTTAATTTCTCCACGATTCCTCTATAAATTTCCCTGTACGCTTTCGTCTATGGATTTTCTGTGCTTACTCCATAATTTCTTCTTAGAATTTTTACGGGAACATCTTTTTGTATTGCTTCAAGAAATTCTTTCAATTCATGCTAGAATTTCTCAAGCCATTTCTGCTGAGATTCCTCCAGAAATTGCTCCTGATATAAACCCGGAACTTCTCAGGTATTCCTCCGTGGATTTCTTCGAAGACTACGATAGTGATGCATTCAGAAATTGCTCAATGAATTTATCTGGTTCCTCCTTCAGTGTCAATGTCACGGCAAATCATGACGAATGAGTTGCGGCACATACAGTTGGAGTAAAAATGTACGTGTCCTCTTCTACAGGTTCCGCCAGGGCACCACAGAAGTGATGGTCAATGATTATTTTAGCTCAGTATCATAACGTCCTAGACCATAATGTCCTAAGAATTTATGGCGCATTTTTCCGTGAAATAACTTCCAACATGCAGCTACGTCATAAGGTCCAAGGAGAGAAGGTACATAGGATTTTATGACACATCAAATCTTTTGGACGTTATTTCGTATAAAAATCTGCCATGGGAACTGACACATTATTGCCCGCATGTTATGGTCAGGCTCCGATTTTTTTATGGCTATAGAAATTCTCGAGGACCATTCCATGACCAGCCGCTGGATGCCAGAACAGAGCATCCTCTTGACAAAAATCGTAAGGAAAGAGTTGCCACACTGTATGTTCTGGAGTAAAAGTGCATGTGTCCTCTAATACAAGTTCCGCCAGGGTACCCCGGACGTTCCGGAAGTGGCCAAAATTGTCAATGGCCTTCTTTACAGCTAAAAGAATCCTGCTGACGAGAAATCATGAAGAATGAGCTACCACACGGTATGTTTTGGAGTACAAATGCAAGCGTCCTCTACTACAGGTTCCGCCAGGGCACCCCGGATGTTCAGAAAGTTGCCAAAACGGCCAATGACCATTTTTACAGCTAACATAATCCTACTGATGGAAAATCATGAAGAATGAGCTGCATCACGACATGTTTTGGAGTAAATATGTAATCGTCCTCTACTACAGGTTCTGCCAGGGCACTCCGGACGTTCTGGGAGTGACCACGATAGTCGATGATCATTTTCATAGCTACAAAAATCCTATTGACGAATAAACATGAAGAATGAACTGCCGCACGGTATATTATGGAGACAAAATTCAGGTGTCCTCTACTACAGGTTCCGCCAGGGCATCTTGTACGTTCCAGAAGTGGCCACGATGATCAATGATCATTTTCATAGCCTAAATTAAGCCTTTTGGCGAATAAACATGAACAATGAATTGCCGCACGGTTTATTTTGGAGTAAAAATACAAGTGTCCTCTACTACAGGTTCCACCAGGGCACCTCGGATGTACCGGGAGTGGCCAAAACGGTCAACGATCATTTTTACAGCTAAAATAAATCTATTGACAGGAAATCATGAAGAATGAGCTGCCGCACGGTACATTATGGAGTAAAACACAAGTGTCCTCTACTACAGGTTCCACCAGGGCACCCCCGATGTTCCACCAAAACGGTTAATGACCATTTGAAACAGCTAAAATAATCCTATTGAAGGGAAAGCATGAAGAATGAGCTGCCGCACGGTATGTTTTGGAATAAAAAAAAATTCCTCTACTACAGGTTCCGCCAGGGCACCCCGGATGTTCTGGAAGTGGCCAAAACAGCCAAAGATCATTTTTACAGCTAAAATAATTCTATTGACCGAAAATCATGAAGAATGAGTTGCCGCACGGTATATTATGGAGTAAAAATGCAAGTGTCCTCTACTACAGGTTCCGCCAGGGCATTCCGGATGTTCCGGAAGTGGCCAAAACGGTCAATGATCATTTTCATAGCAAAAACAATCCAAATGACGAAAAATCATGAAGAATAAGCTACCGCACAGTATGTTCTGGAGTAAAAATGCAAGTGTCCTCTACTACAGGTTCCCCTAGGGCACTCCAGTTGTTCCGGAAATGGCCAAAACGGTCAACGATCATTTTACAGCTAAAATAATTCTATTGACCGAAAATTATGAAGAATAAGCTGCCGCACGGTATATTTTAGAGTAAAAATGCAAGCGTCCTCTATTACAGGTTCCACCAGGGCACTCCGGATGTTCCGGAAGTGGCCAAAACGGCCAACGATCATTTCTACAGCTAAAATAATTCTGCTGACGGGAAATCATGAAGAATGAGCTGCCGCACGGTATATTATGGAATAAAAATGCAACTGTCCTGTACTATAGGTTCCACCAGGGCACTCCAGATGTTCCGGAAGTGGCCAAAACGGTCAACGATCATTTCTACAGCTGAAATAATTCTGTTGACCGGAAATCATGGAGAATGAGCTGCCGCACGGTATATTTTGGAGTAAAAATGCAAGTGTCCTCTACTACAGGTTCCGCCAGGGCACTCCAGATGTTCCGGAAATGGCTAAAACAGTAAACGATCATTTCTACAGCTAAAATAATCCTACTGACGGAAAATCATGAAGAATGAGCTATCGCACGGTATATTTTGGAGTAAAAATACAAGTGTCCTCTACCACAGGTTCCGCCAGGGCACCCCGGATGTTCCCGAAGTGGTCAAAACGGTCAATGACCATTTTTACAGTTAAAATAATCCTACTGACGGAACACCATGAAGAATGAGCTGCCGCACGGTATATTTTGGAGTAAAAATACAAGTGTCCTCTACTACAGGTTCCGCCAGGGCACCCCGGATGTTCCCGAAGTGGCCAAAACGGTCAATGACCATTTTTACAGTTAAAATAATCCTACTGACGGAAAACCAT
The DNA here is from genome assembly GCF_035046485.1 of Aedes albopictus. Taxonomy (NCBI): domain Eukaryota; kingdom Metazoa; phylum Arthropoda; class Insecta; order Diptera; family Culicidae; genus Aedes; species Aedes albopictus. The sequence goes on from NC_085137.1 coordinate 389,543,422, forward strand.
GAAGAATGAGCTGCCGCACGGTATATTTTGGAGTAAAAATACAAGTGGCCTCTACTACAGGTTCCGCCAGGGCACCCCGGATGTTCCCGAAGTGGCCAAAACGGTCAATGCCCATTTTTACAGCTAAAATTATTCTACTGACGGAAAATCATGAAGAATGAGCTGCCACACGGTATGTTTTGGAGTAAAAATGAAAATGTCCCCTGGCATAGGTTCCCCCGGAGGCGTTCCAGGGGATCCAGAAACATCCAGAAGGACTCCAGATGTTCAGAAAATGTACTAATACAATCAGCTTCGATAAAGTTTCAATTATTGCCAATGTTTTAAAGTTGTTCCATAGAGAAAAAAATAGTTCTGATAGAAATACCCCAAATGCCATAACGTTGGTACCCCACGGGAATCCGGAATAACTCCGGAACCATCCGGGTTTTAGACTTCGTGTCCCATTTTATCAAAACTAGAATAAAAACTGGATATTGTCTCAAATTTTCATTAGGATTGGATAAAAATCAACAGAGTTATGAATTTTTCAAGTTGAAAATTTGTTGCGAAAATGACCTTGGCCTTTTGGGTGTTTAATCATAATCTTTAATCACCGAAATTAGAATTTTAATCATCAATGATTAATTATGATTAAAAATTTTGTTAATCATGAACGCTCTGTAAGCTAATTCTACACTTCACAAAGCTTCGTTATCTAATAAAAAATAAAAAAATAAAAAAAATAGGAAATGCGTCTAGTTTTCCTTTAGATTGATTCTAGAAGAATATCCGAGCTACGCCTCTCAAGATTCAATCCTAGTTGACGCAATCGGTATTTCTGTATCAAAACTAGACTTCAACCTTCTTTTACGTCCGTTTTTATTACACCGAATCGGATTACGTCCACTGTCTTACGTCTAAAATTTAGATAAACGTCTAAAATGGACTATTGGGAATCATTGCTCTAAATCTCGAATAATATTGTTAAAATACACTTGTAGTGTTCAGTTGAGTTCGAAAGGGATTTTAGTTCTTGGTCGAACTTCCTAGGATGAAACGGGTTTCTTTCAATATATTTTATTTGGTTTATTTTATTCTGAACACTTCCCTTTTTCTATGAACAATTCCATATTTTCAAAATTAATTCAAACTCTCTAAAAGAAAAACGCCTTTTGCTTGCGCTATTCTGAGATATTGAATGAATTGAACTGACCATTGTACACGGCTATGTTGCTATGTTGAACGTAAAATATCCCGACAACTCTGGCAGCACTAAATAATGTCAAACATTGATTAACACGGTTTTGATATGAAATATAATAAAATTAGAATGTTTAGATAAGGTTATATAAAAGTCAAGTGGTATATTTGGCGCCCTTTTATAACCCATATTTTTTGCAATAGCTGGCAACACTGGTCATGAAGATTCTAATATAGCTCAATATCTCTGATATGATGTGAGATAGGCAATCTGAACGTTTTACAATGCTAAAGTGCACCTCACTCGTAGCACATTGCTTCACACGGTGACACAAAAATTATGTTATTGCTGGTAACACTAACCATGCTGATTCAAATAAAGTTAAATATGTCAGATCCGGTGTGAGATAGGCAATTTGAATGTTATAGTGCACCTCAAGTGCAGTACTAGTACACTGGGGATTTTTTTTTATTATCGTACAAATTGGGCCGAAGGGTCTCGGATTTTCATGCAACTTTTTCCACAGACAGGGCTCACGAATATATGAATAAAACAAATTGAGAAAAATTCTGGATCGCCTATTTCCCCGGAAAACTTAGGTGGAAATTTTTTGTTTCCCCCTGACACACTTTGAAAAATCATAGCTCAAGAACGAAGCATCGTAGAAACAAAGCTTTTAAAAAAAAAAAAAATGAAAGCAAATTTTCTCAGGAATCAAAAAAAATATATGAACTGGAAAAAGTTTTCCACAATATTTTCCACAGTTGAGAAAATTCGTAAAGAAAAGCCGGGAAAACTATGCCCGAACTCGTAGAAAATATTCAATAAAATATTTTTGAGAAGGTTATTTCATAAGCGTTTCGTTTCTTCAAATCCATGGAGTATTTTTGAGAAAATTCATGGAAGGTTGAAAAATTTCTGGAGGAATCTCTAACAGAAAAAAAATCGTAATTTCTGGAACAATCTATGCAAGATTTTTGAAAGGAATCCTTGATGTTTTTTTTTCTAAAGGAATCCATGCAACATTTTTGGAAGCAATCCGTGCAAGACTTTCTTAAGGAGTTCTTGGAGAAATTTCTGGAGGACATTCTAAAGTCTAGATTTTGTGAAAGAATTTCTGAATGAATTTCTTTAGGATTTCCTGGATTATTTTTTAACGTAAATCTTCGAGAAGTTTCCAAAGCAGTTCCCGAACGAATTTCTTCAAGAATCCCTGGGAGATTTTTTCAGGAGCTCGTGAAAGTTTTTTTTTTGAATGAATCTTACGATGGATTTCAGCAATGGCGAAGAATTATCTAAAAATCTGTGGAAGTTTTCTTTGTATTAATCCTTGGAGAAATTTGTAAAGATATTTCTGGAGGAAAATCTGGAGATATTTTTGAAGAAATTTAATAACTAAAACAATGGAAGATTTTCTGAAAGAATCCCTCGAAAAATTTGTGAAGAAACCCCTAGGGCAGTTTCTACAGGAATCCTTGCAGAAAATTTGCGACTGGATTCCACATTTTTTTTTAAATAGTGCGGGAATTTCTAAGGAAATCCCAAAGAGATTTTTTAACAGAAATTCAGATTAAAAAAATCCCTGGAGCAATTTCTAAATTTCTTCTTCTGTATAGCTTTACGTCCCCACTGGGACTTGGCCTGCCTCGCTTTAACTTAGTGTTCTTTGAGCACTTCCAGAGTTATTAATTGAAGGGATTTCTTTGCCTGCCTTTGCATGAATTTGTATATTGTGAGGCAAGTACAATGATACACTATGCCCAGGAAGTCGAGAAAATTTTCCCGACCGGAACAAGAATCGAACCCTCCGCCTCCGGATTGGCGATCCATAGCCTTAACTACTTGGCTAAGGCACACAAATTTCATTGCATTAGGTTCATTGAATTTGAAGATATAACAGCTGGAAGTTGGCTATCGGATAATTATGCCTTTTTCCAGAATCTCTCTAACTTCGTGTAGAATAGCCCGATTTTTTTGGTTGTCTCTCTGATGGTACGTGTTTAGGTTTACAACCAGAAATATGCGGGCGTTAAACTACAACTGATACCGCCCGAACAGTGTCGATTGGGCAGAAAAAAGAAGAACATATTGTGTACTATTCATGCTGTACATGAAACGATACATACAAGGGCGTAGCCAGCTTTTTGGTCAGGGGGGGGCAAGCACCCTTAGAAAAAATGTACCTACTAGCTTTTGTAACTAAACGCAACACGATGAAATTGAATATAATAACATTATATTCTAAAAGCTTTATTTAACCCTTAACCCTGTTGTATTTTGTACAATACGTTAACAAAAACTCGCCTGATCTACACAAATCAACGTGGTGCTGGTAGCGATGGCCAATTTCTGGAAGGTTAAGGATTTTTATTTACTCGTGCAATATTTTGCTCTGATTTTTTTGTCAATATCTACAAAACATTCACCAGAAATTATAGCTGAACTCTTTTGGAAATTACGAAGTTTTTTGAGGTAAACCTAGAATTTCCTGGTTCCTGTATGCTTCCATTTATCTTCCAATACTATTTGCTGGAGAAATTCCTCCAGAATTTTTTGAATTTTTGAATTCCAGAAGGAACTTCTGTAAAAATTTCAAAAAATAAACCTGTACGAATTCCTGGATAAATTATGGGAGGGATACCTAGTGAAATTTCTGAAGATATCTCATGAGGAAATCCTAGATAAATTTCTGGAGGATTCCCTGGAGGAAATTCTGGAGAAATTCCTGGAGGAATTCTGGACGGAATCCCTAGTAAAATTTCATAAGAAATGTCTTCAAAAATTCATACATGAAATCTTAGAGAAATTTGTGAAGGAATCCTTTGAGGAATGCCTGTAGAAATTTCTGAGCAAATTCCCGGCGTAATTCCTGGAAGAATTCCTGGAGAATTTCCTCGAGCAATTTTTTGGGTGAATTGTTGGTATCCCTAGGAGAATTCTGGGAGAAATTCCTGATGAAATCTCCAGAGGAACTCTGGGAGGAAATTTCTGAAAAAAATCCCTTGAGAAATTCCAGGAGGATTTCTTGAAAGAACCCTTGGAGGAATTTCTGGAGGATTCCCTGGTGGAATCTCTGGAAATACCCCTCGAAAAATTCGTGGAGAAATCCCTGAAGTAATTGCTGGAGGAATCTCTGAAGGAATATCTGGAGGAATCCCTGAAAATTTCCTCAAAGTATTCCTGGAGAATTTCCTGAAAGAATCCCAAGAGGATTTCCAGGAGAAATTCCTGGACGAATTGCTGGCATAATTCCTGAAGGATGCCAGGAATATTCCAAAAAAAAATCCAGGGGTATTTCCTGGAGGTATTCTAGAAGAAATTTCCTGGGGAAATTCCTAGATAACATCCCGGAGGAATAAATGGAGGAGTTCCTAGTGGTATTCCTGTGGAAATTTCTGGAGGAATCTCTAGAGGAATTCTTGAAAGAATTACTGGATGAATATCTAGAGGAATCTCCAGAAGAATTCTGAGAGATTTCTGTTTCTGTTTCTGTTATTTTTCTATTTTTGAAAGAACCCCTTGAGAGATTCCTGGAGGAATTTCTAGTGGAATTGCAAGTGGAGTTCCTGGAGAAATTCTCGAAGGAATTCCTGAAGGAATCCCAGGGGGTTTCCTTGAAGAAATTTGTGAAGAAATCCCTGGAAGAATATCTGGAGGAATCCCTGGTGGAATACCTGGAGGAAGCCCTGAAAAATTCTTGCAGGAATTCCTGGAGAATATTCTTGAAGAATTTCTGAAGAAATCTCTAGAGGATTTCCTGGAAGAATCTTTTGTGAAACTTCTGGAGGATTTCCTGAAGGAATCTTCAAAGAATTTCCTGAAGAGATTTTTCATGGAGAAATCTCTGGAAGAATCCCTTCAGGAGGGAAATCCCCTGGATGAATATCTGGAGGAATCAGGTAGCAATTCCTGATAAAATCTCGGGAGAAATTCCTGGAGAAATACCTAGAGGAATTGCTGACATAATTTCTGAAAGATGTCCAGGAGCAATTCCTGGGGTAGCTCCTGATGAAATTACTGGGGTTATTCCTGGAGAAATTCCTGGATAAAATCCTGGAGGAATACCTGGAAGAATTACTAGAGGTATTTCTTTGGGAATTTCTGGAGGAATCTCTAAGAGAAACACTCGGAAGAATTACTGGATGAATTTCAAGAGAAATTCTGGGAGAATTCTATTTATATTCTATTATTTTTCTGTTTCTGAAATCCTGGAGGAATTTCTAGCGGAATTTCTGGAGGAATTCTTGGATAAATCCTTGAAAGAATGCCTGAAGGAATCTCTGGGGAATCCTAGAAGCAGTTTGTGAAGAAGTCCCTGGGGGAATCCCCGAAAAATTACTGATGGTATTCCTCCAGGAATTTCCTGGAAGAATTTATGAAGAAATCCCTAGAGGATTTCCAGGCAGAATCCTCTGGAGGATTTCCTGGAGGAATCCCTGAAATATTCCTGAGGGTATTCCTGGAGAATTTTCTGGAAGAATTTCTGAGAAAATCTCCAGAAGAAATTCTGGAAAAATTCCTGGAGAAATTGTTGACATAATTTCTGAAGGATGTCCGTCCAGGAGCAATTCCTGGATCAATTCCTAGAGAAATTTCTGGAGGAATTCCTGATGAAATTCTTGGGGTAATTCCTGAAGAATTTCCTGGACTAGTTCTTGGAGATATTCCTGGATAAAATCTTGGAGGAATTGCTGGAGGTTCTCCTTTGGGAATAGCTGGCGGAATCCGTGAGGGAATCTCTGGAGGAATACCTTCAACATCTTCTGGATGAATTTCTGGGGGAATCTATGGAGAAGCCCTGGGAGAAATTTCTGAAAAAAATCCCCTGAGAAATTCACGGAGGGATTTCAAGAGACATCTTTTAAGGAATTCCTGGAGAAATCTCTGGAAAAATCCCTGAAAAACTTCCTGGACGAGTTTTAGCGGAACTCCTAGAGAAATATCTGTAGCGATTCCTGGAGGGAAAGCTGGAAGATTTCTTGGTGGAATTTCTGGAAAAATTCCAGAAGGTATTCCTAGAAAAAACCCTGGAAGAATTTCTGAAGCAATCCCTTATTTATGATGGTGTTCCTTGATTAATTCCTGGTGTAATTCCTGGAGGAATCCCTGAAAAATTCTTGAAGGTATTCCTGGAGAATTTCTGAAGAATCCCTAGTGGATTTGTTGGAAGAATCCTTGGAGAAACTTCTGCAGGATTTCCTGGAGGAATCTTCAAAGAATTTCCTGAAAAGATTCCATGGAGAAATCTCTGGAGGAACCCCTTAAGCAATTCCTGATGGAATCTCATGAGAAATTTCCTGAGAAATACCTAGAGGAATTCTTGACATAATTTCTGCAAGATGTCCAGGAGCAATTCCTAGAGAAATTCCTGGAGTAATTCCTGGGGGAATTCATGTAGAAATTCCTGGGGTAATTCCTAGATAAGTTCCTGGAGAAATTCCTGGATAAAATCCTGGAGAAATTCCTAGAGGTATTCCTTTAGGAATTTCAGGAGCAATCTCTAGAAGAATTTTTGGAAGAATTACTGGATGAATTTCTAGAGGAATTCTGAGAAATTTCTATTTTTATTCTATTATTTTTCTATTTCTGAAAAAATCCCTTGAGAAAACTTCGGAGGAATTTCTAGCGGAATTTCTGGAAGAATTCTTGGATAAATACTCGAAGGAATTCCTGAAGAAATCCTTGGAGGAATCCTAGAAGCAGTTCGTAAAGAAATTCCTGGGGGAATCCCTGAAAAAATGCTGATGGTATTCCTCCAGGAATTTCCTGTAAGAATTTATGAAGAAATCCCTAGAGGATTTCCAAAAATAATGTTCAGAGGAACTTCTGGGGGATTTCCTGGAGGAATCTTCGGAGGATTTCCTGGAGGAATCCTTGAAAAATTCCTGAGGGTATTCCTGGGGAATTTTCTGGAAGAATGTCTGAAAAAAAAATCCAGAAGAATTTCTGGAAAAAATCCTGGAGAAATTGTTGACATAACTTCTGAAGGATGTCCAGAAGCAATTCCTGGATCAATTCCTAGAGAAATTGCTGGAGGTATTCCTGAAGAAATTGTTGGGGTAATTCCTGGAGAATTTCCTGGAATAGTTCTTGGAGAAATTCCTAAATAAAATCCTGGAGGAATTGCTGGAGGTTATCCTTTGGGAATTGCTGGCGGAATCCTTGAGGCTTCTCTGTAATAATTCCTTCAACAATTTGTGGATGAATTTCTGGGGAATCTCTAGAGGAGCTCTGGGAGAAATTTCTGAAAAAATCGCCTGAGAAATTCCCGGAGCAAAATCACTAGAAAAGTTCCTGGAGGAGATTTTTGTGCAAATACTGGAGGAATGCCTGTAGCAATTCCTGGAGGGAATACTGGAAGATTTTTTGGCGGAATTTCTGGTAATTCCTAGAGGAATTCCTGAAGAAATTTTTGGATGAATCTCTTAGGGAATTCGTATAGGAATACCAGAAATAATTCCTCAAGAAATCGCAGATGGAGTTCTTGAACAAATTCGGGAGGAATCCTTAGAAGAGTTTCTGAAGAAACTCCAGAAGGAAACCCGGAAGAAATTTCAAGAGGAATTACTAAGGGAATTCCTAAGCAGTTCCTGGAGGAAGTACTGAATCAATTCCTAGAAAAGATCCTTAAAAAATACAATGAGGAATTGCTGGAGGAACCCTAAAAAGAGTTCGTGGGAGAATCTTTGGAGGATGTTCAAAATAAGTTGTTAGAGAAAGAATCACAGAAGGAAGTCCCGAGTTAAGTCCTGCAGAAATTCTTGGAGGAATCCCTGGGGAATATCCTAGAAGAATACCCGTAGAGTTTAACGGAGGAATCTCTAGAAATACTCCTGGAGGAATCTCTATAAGAATTCCTGGAGGAATTTCTGGAGAAATATCCATACGCATTTCAATTCCCAGAGGATCCCTGGAATAATTCTTGGAGGAATCTCTGAAGAAATTCATGGAGAATTCGCAGTAAAAATTTCTGAAGAAATTGTAGATGGAATCCTTGGAGAAATCCTGAAGGAATACTAATAAGAGTTCGTGGAAGAACGCCTTGGGGAATCCCTGTAGCAGTTCCTGAAGAGAAATCCTGGGGAATTCCTAAATAGTTCCTGGAGGAAGTATAGGATTATTTTTTTGGAATCTTCTGAAGGAATTCTAAAAAGTGTTCCTGGGGGAACCCTTGGAGGATTTTTTTTTTAAATAATTCCTGGAGTTGTTTCTGAAATAAACACAGAAGATATTCCCGGTCGAATACTTGGAGGAATGCTTGAAGGAAAATCTGGAGGAATCCCGAAAGCAATCCCATGATGAATTCCTTAGGAAATCCCAGGAAAGCTGTCTTAACAAATTCCTGGAAGAATTTCTGTAGGAAAATAAAAATGAAGGCATCCATGTCTGCAATATTTTTTGGACGAATTATTGTTAGAATTTTTGGATGGAGAATGTTTTGTACAATGATTTAAGGAACTCCTGGAAATTTCTGGAGGAATTATCGAAAAAAGCACTGGAACAATCACTGAAGGAACTTCTAAAGATATCCCAGGAGAAATTCCCGGAGGAATGCCTGACGAAACCCATACAGGAGTTCTTGGAAAACTCTCTGGAGCAGTCCATGCTAGAATCACTGAAGGAAACTATGGAAAATTCCTGAAGGAATTCATCGATATATCCTTGCAGACATATTTGTAAAAAACTGAAGGAATCGTGGGGGAATTCTTAAAGCATTTCTTGGAACAAACCCTAAAAAACTATCTGAACTCTGCAAGATGTCCATGGAAAAATTCACGAAAGAGAAGCTCCTGGATATGTTCCTTGAGGAATTTCTGAAATAGTCCTTGGAAAAGTTCCTGAATAACTGCCTAAAGGAATTTCTGGAGGCTGTAAAAGTGAAAGAATTTGTAAAGAAATCCCAGCTATTATTATCTTAGCATGGCGTTTGTTTGAATTGAATACAAGTGAAAATTCGTGTAGCAATAGCATATAACTGCACTCTATAGCAGCATATAATTCTACAAAGTCCTTGTTTTTCCCGACCGGAAACTTGCCATGCTGTTTTTGTGTTCCATGAACAAACATCACAAAATTAACCCATTCATCCAAGCTTGTTATTTGGTTAAATTCTATGATAAGATTGAAGTAGATCTCTTGGAGAAATACTTAGCGAAATTTCCTGTGATTCTCAAGAAAAAAAAGGTTGGATAATTGTGGATAAAAACCACAATAGTCTAGAGAATAGTTTTTTTTTCAATATTTTTTCTGGAACACTTGAATTATTGACAATCTTTGAGTCGGCTTGAATTAAAAAAAAATCTGTCGGCCAGAGGGGGGCAACGGCCCCCCCCTGCCCCCCTCTGGCTACGCCCTTGGATACATATCTCAATCCCGAACTGGATCAATTTCATTTCCAACATTGAATGAACGGCTAATTAACTAATTAGGCTCCTGCCGTTTTCGCTCGGTGTGTGAGGTGCTATATCTTTTTCGCTGATCGATTCAAACGAAACACCCGGCACATCATCTGAGATCTAACCGGCTCAGTTCACACCCGACCGGAGCCGACATTCAATGGGGAACCATACTCTTACTCCGCATCTGGTAAAAGAGGATGCCATTTGGTAATCAACCACTCATTGGCTCCATGGGAGCAGGAGGTCGCCCTGTTCCAACAACGATGCATATCTCCATTGCATTTAGCCTTCAGCTGGGACGTACCACTACTGCTGCCTTATCTTCTCCATCTTGAAGGGTATTCTGCGTCCTACTTACCTAATGTGTACGGATTTCAGTTACACGGGTCGTTCTGTGTTTCCCGTTCCCGCCCGGCAACGAGCGAGGTGAGATGAGTCTATTACATAAAAGGATGGGAACTAATTCAGCTAATTGAACGCTCTGTATGTTGACTTTGGCTGCAGGCAGGTTCATCTGTTGCCCGAACCAGATCGGGAGATTTGCCGCATGTGAAGGTTGGGAGGGTTGTAGGACAAAAGGTCGAAGATCAAAAGGTCGAAGGTCAAAAGGTCGACGGTCAAAAAGTCGATGGGTCAAAAGGTCGAAAGGTCGAAATAAAAAAATACCTAGGACAAAAGGTCGAAAGGACGAAAGGTCGAAAGATCAAAGGGTCAAAAGGTCGAAAGGTCGAAATTGAAAAAAATAAACTAGGACAAAAGGTCGAAAGGTCGACTTGAAAAATGGATGAAGGGGAACAATGACGATGATACAGAAGATCAAAATAACCATAAATCTTTTCTTTATTCTTCCTTCTTACTTTACATTCTCACTGCAGCTAGGCCTGCATCTTTTCAACTTAGTGTTCTTTTAGCACTTTCGCAGTTATTAATTGAAGGGCTTTCTTTGCCTGTCATTGTATGAATTTTTATATTATATGACAAGCATACACTATTCCAAAGAAGTCGACAATATTTCCTGACCGGAACGGGAATCCAACCTTTAATTACAGTGGATTTTTATAATTTTTGGCGTTTTCCTAGTACTAGTTTGTTGTAGAATGCATGATTCATTTGAACAATTATTGGCGTTACTACTATTAATTTCTTTTATACAATTTAGCCTGTTTTAAAAAAAATCTGTTCTTTCTAGTAATGCTTTTTGGCAGTTGTTGATATTATTACTATAATTTTTTTAATAGAATTTTGCCTTCTTTTAAACATAGGCTGTCCAAGTACTCGCCCAGCAACATTTCAGATCATGTAACAGAAATCGCATTAGTCCTTAAGAGTTTTTAAATTAGCATAGATATTACTATATTAAGCAATGAATTCAATAAATAAGTAAACTATTTCAAATCATGTTTTTATGTTGTTTTTTTTATTTATTTTTTTGTAGTAACATATTTGCAGCTATTGGCGTGACTACCTTTATTTTTTCCTATATAATTTTACCTTCTTTTGAACATAGGCTGTTCTTTTTAGTAATGCTTTTTGATCATTTTTGGCGTACTTACTAATAATATAATTAGGGGAACTCACAAAACAGCTCAAATTGCTGCGTAAGCCATGATATTCTGCTTATTTGAAATGTTTCATGATTTTGCGAATGAAGTAATCGAAGATTGCCTTGGTGATCGAGACGTTTAATCAGAATAGACTTCAATAATCGGTTAACGCTGTTAAGTGAATCCCCCTATTGTGTATAATATTTTTCCTTCTTTTAAAAATAGGTCGTTCTTTCTGGTTATACTATCACAGCGATTATTTTAAATTTGATTTTATATATGTCCAAAGAGATCTCCTACAAAAGATGTGAAGATGAACGTTACGTTTTATTTTTTTAATAACCTCTAGTTCAATGTACTTATTAGACATTGTATTTTTGATACTTTATACGTAATTTTTCTATTCGTTTTGACCATTTCTTTTTATTCCATCCAAAAGCTCATATTGATTACGAGTGACGCAATGCGAAAAATATTTATGGCGTAAATCATCGCGCTGCAGGTACTTGAATAAATTTGAAATCCGCTTTTCGTACCTAACGAATCCTGGCCTTTCAGTTTTATTACTTACACACTTAGTTCAGCTCGGCTAATTTTCATTATTTTGCCGTGATCCGCACAGCCGAGTGCTCGGCAACCTAAATTTAATTGAAATATCGGCAAAAATCAATTTTATTCATAGCAGCACCTATGGGTGCCGCTGGCATCAAACTTCAAACGTCAAGTGTTTAGCCGAGATTCAGCTAATGAACTTTAACCGAGATTTGCACAGCCGATCTCGGCATTCTGTTTTAAGTGTGTACTACAGCCTTCGAGCCTTTGACCTTCCAGCCTTCTTCCTCTCGACATTTGGCCTTGTTATTTTTTTTTATTTTGACCTTTCGACCTTTCGACCTTTTGACCCTTCGACCTTTCGACCTTTTGTCCTAGTTATTTTTTTGTTATTTCGACCTTTTGACCGCTTGTCATTTCGACCTTTCGACCTTTTGTCCTAGTTATTTTTTTATTTCGACCTTTCGACCTTTTGACCCTTCGACCTTTTGTCATAGATCCGTTGGGAGCTATCGAGAGGCCACCGACATGGCACACACGTACAGTGGCGGTCAACAGTTTTTTTTAATATGCTATTTTATATGGTTATGGCAGATAATAGTTCAACATGGTTTTCCGGTGAAACTGATCAGGCTGATTTGTGCAACGAATAGATGAATCCAAATCAAGTGTATCGAATGTAGATATTGTTAAGTTTATCGAAACAACAGGCTACGATGGCCTGGCCTGATCGTCCGAATACCGCAAGAATAACAGGCAAAAATGTTATTCTGCCAGTGGCGTAGCTAGGAATTTGGGGCCCGGTGCGGAACCAAATTTGTGGGCTCCCATAAAAATTACAAATGTACATATTTTGGAATGATAAGTCTAGACAATTAACTCTCGAGTGATAACGCAGTTGTATTCTGTACAACACGATGAAAAAATCTCGCCTTTTGTATTCAGCATGAACATGCTGCTGGCGGTGGTGGCCAACTGATTGACGAAAGGTTTAAATATTATTTTCTATATTCCTTTATGTTTTTTTCCGGGGATTTCATCAATGAGCGTAATATTACTTTCTGAAATTTATGTCAAAAAGATTTTTAATTATTTATTTATGAATACCACCAAATAATCCTTTAGGAATTCCTTCAAAGATTGCTTTACCGTTTTCTTTAAAATATCGTTCTTGTAGAATAATTTCTCTTCAAAAATCTTTTAAGTGGGAAATGCAAGAATGTCATTCAGTATTACTCTAAGCACTCCTTCAGGAATTCTTACAGTGATGTCAAGGATGTTTCCAAAAGTACTTCTGAGTACTTCAAAAGTTTGTTGCAAAGGCTTCATCAAGCATTTCTCGAAATATTTGTTCAGGAAGTCCACCAAGGATTCTATCAGTAATATCTCTGATTATTCATCTAGAAGATCATCCAAAGAATTCTTAAGAAATTCCAGAAAGAATTACAACAAAAAACGCTCCAATGATTGCTTCGTAACCAGATATTCTTCCAAGAAATTACATCAAAATTCCGCTAGAGGAAGAGTAGTCCTTTTAGACTTTCTTCAAACATTCCTCTATTGTTTCCTTCAGGAGATCCTCCAAATATTCCTTTCATGATTTTTCCACGGAAGTCAAGTATTTCTCCGAAGATTCTTCATGGATTTCTAAATTATTCCCTCATATTACTTTTTTACAAATTTCTCCAAGGATTCATCTTGACATTTCCTCAAATATTCATCACTCTTCTTGGTGTTTTTTTTGAAGATTTCTAAAGATTTTTTACCAAGGGCTCCTTCAGAAATTTCTCCAACGATTCCTTTAAGAATTATTGCAACGTTTTCTTTGAAATATTTCGGCAAGGATTCCACAAGGAGTTTCTCCAAGTTTCAATTAAGAAATTCTTTCTAGGATTCCTCAAGGAAATTTCCAAATAATCCATTGAATGATAATTCAAGAATTTCTCTAAGGACTCCTACAGAAGTTCATTTAAAAAAATGAATAGGAATTCTTTTGAAATATTCTTCAGGAATTCCTCCAAAGAATTCTTTTTCATCTATCTACTGCAGGAGTTTCCCCTAGCATTCAGGAATTCAGGAATTCTTGCTAACATTCCTCTAGGAACTCTTACAAAAATTTCTATTGCGATTTTTGATAAGACTCTTTCAAAATTCTTTCGAGAAACCTTTTGAAAAATCATTCTAAGTTACCATCAAGGATCCCAGTCAAGAATTTTTCCAGGATTTTTTCATGATTTCTCCAAAAATTCCTCAAAAAAAAGTTTAAAACATTTCTCTGAGGATTCCTTCTAGGGTCAAGTGCTCTTGGTAATCTTACGATCCCAAATTCATCATGAATGAAACAAATGAAACATTATCTTTCGTGCTCACTTACAATAAAAATAAAAAATAAGAATCAAAAAAAAAATCGCTTCATTCCTTTGCTTTGAATAGAATGAAAATTGGAGTGTATATGCTTAAATAGTAATCAAATAATTTCCTCAGAAGTTTCTCCAAGGATTCGTTCAGGAATTCCTTCTAAGACTGTTTTGCCACTTTCTGCAGAAATTCTTTATGAATGCAAAGCTAAGATTTCATAGAGGATATCCATCGGGAATTCTTCAGCAATTGGTACAAGAATTCCTACGGGATTTTTTTCCAAGAATTCTCAAGCATTTCTTCCAAAAATTATCTTGAAAATTATCCACGGACTCTGCGAAGGCATCATCAATCGGATGAAGCATTCCTTGTTTAATTTATTTAGTAATTTCTCCCAGGATTATATCGAGGATTATTTTGGGATTTTTCCAGGATCGCTTTAGGAATTCTTCCAAGGCTTGATTCAAAGATGCCTTTCGAAATTCAAATCACACTCCCTGCTGGAATTTTTCCAAAGATTTCTTTAGTAGTTCATCCAATAAATTCTCTTGCGATTCTCTTTGAATTTCTTATAATGATTTTATAAAACAATTCTCCAAGTATTCCATTAGAAATTTCATACATGATTTCCCCAAGTATTTCACAAATAGTTTTGTACAGGAAAGACTTCGCGATTTTTTTCATGCATTGTATTTCATGTATTTCCTTAATTACTCCAGTAGGATTTTTTTCGAAGATTTTTACACAAATTTCTCCCAGAAATTCTATAGGTATTCCTCCAGATTTGTGTGTTTTTGCTAGAAATGCTTTAGAAATTCCTCCACTAAGCCTTTCAAGGATTCAGGAACATCCCCAATAAATACTTAAGAAATAAAAAAAAAGAATTCTTTCAAGAATTCACACAGAAATTCCTCCAAGAAATTATAGTGGATTGATTCAATGAATAGGTATTTTGCAAGTTTTCCATCAGGATTTTTTTTCTCTTGATATTTTCAAAAATTTCTTTGGCGATAACACCAATTTCGTCCGGATTTTCTTCACGAAACTTCTAAGATTTTTTTCCAACGATCAAGCATTTGTTCCAAGTGAGGAACTCCAAGAACTGTCTCTTGAATATTTTTACGATTCATCTAGTAATTACTTCAAGGCCTTCTTTACAAATTCCTCACATATTTCCTTAGAAGTTGTACGAGCGATTTCTTCGGGAACTCCCCCAAGCGTTTCTAAAGGACTTTTTCTAGTAATATTCCTAAGAATTTCATAAAGAGTTTCTTAAAGATATCCACAAACGATTCATTTGGAGCTACTCCACATGATCCCTTCAGCAATTTCCTAGAGAAATCCTTTAATGATTCCTTCAAGATTTTTTTTTTTGAAATTTCTTCATGTGTTCTTTTAGCAATGCTTCGAACGGTTTTTATAAATTCTTTTCAAGGATTTTTTAAGATTTTATTCAAGCATTTCTTTAATTATACATGCAGGGATTACTTCAGAAATTTCTCCAAAAATTGCGGTATGAAATCATCCAAGGGATTTTTGCAAGTCCTCTTTCACAATTCGTTTAAGAATCCTTCAAGAAATTCCATTTAGGATTTAATCTTTTTCTCCGAGGGTTTTTTCAAGCTACGTTACAAAAATTTCTTCTGGGATTTCTCAAAGTTTTTTTTTCAGATAATCATACAAGGATGAACACATGTATCCCCAAAATATTTCTGCACAGATTTCCTCAGGGGGTCCTGCAGAAATTCCTCCAAGGAAATCTATAAGAATACTTTTGGAGATTGTTTTTGATATGGACCAAAGAATTTGAGAGGAATTCTTTAGGATCTCCTCCATTGTTTTCGTTGAGAAATAATCCAGGCATTTGATAATAATAATAGTAATATTTCAAAAATCCCTTTGCTTTTCAAATTTCTTTAACCGTTATGTGTCCGACAAACTTTTTGCTTTTTTCTACACCGTGCTTTTTAAGTGGGCGCTGGGTACCCGGGTAAGGAATGCTTTACGTAATTCCTCATAATACTTATAGCTTAACGTGTGAAAAAGCCTAGCTGCTTTTTGTGAACAAACTTGTTTCGATCGCTCACCGCTATCAGGAAGAACACACATTACGGTATTTGTTAGTAGTAGGTATAGTTGTGCGTGGGTTGATCGAGATAAGACCTATCACAACCAATACATGTTTGTTTACTAAACCACTCTTGGGTTCTGTTAACATGCCATGCTAGATTTTATAAAGTTGTTTTGAAGTAATCCTTCAAGAATGTCATAAAAAATACCCAAAAAATCAACCCAACAATTCTTCAAGGAATTCTTAAGAAATTTCTTCAAAAATTCTTGCAAGCATTTCTATAAGGATTCCTTCGGGAATTCCTCCAAAATTCCTTTAGAAAATCTCCCAAAAATCCATTCAGGTATGGCTCCAAGCATAATCTCAGAAATTCATCTAATGAATTTTCCATGAGGAACTCCTGCAAGATTTCTTCTTGGAGAAATCTCTGAAGGAATCCTTGGCGAACTTCGTTGAGGTTTATCTGAAGGATTGCTTGAATGACTTCATGACATAACCCTTGAAGAACTTTATCCGCTCTCCCCTTGCTACGCCACCATCTGCAGCGATCCAATTAAAGGCGGGTGATTCTGTGGCAGGCTTCGCACATGATGGTTGTTTCCGGTTGAGGAGTACCTAAGAGCACTCTAGCGTCCAGTGTGACTAGATGAGATTGGTTCAGGACTGGGGTCGGTAGAGAAGCATATTTTATTTTGACCTAAATTCTGCGGATCGAATTTAAGCCCTCCAAGTATCCAAGTAAGTATTAACTTATTCATTGAAAGAAAAAACAAATATGAGTTGCATAACTTTTGACCACGACTGCAGGCACAGCTGTTCTTCGGCTTCACCAGTTCCCATCGAAGCGGAAAATTGTGTAGAACGATACCATCAGTATAGGTACATACCTACATATATCGACATCCCGAAAGAATTAGCTAATCAACGGTAATTGAAGTGATTAATTCAATGTCTCACTTTGACTGGTTTCATTCAATCAGACACCGGAGATAACGAGCACCATTTGCTCAAAAGTCACACAATTGTTGCCAGGAGTTTCCACGAATTCCCTTCCGCTATCGTCGAAGCGGCATCATCAAAAGTCGTCCCATGAGGCTGTCGAGAGGCTGTGTAAACCGAAATTGATTAGTAGGTCGAAAGACGGCTGCTATCACAGCCAGCAGTGCGGAAGAGCATTCAAAACGTCAGGATATCAGAATCGTTATGCCACGTTCATCGCTATGAGCTGAAGCGGATATAAGGAAAAAAAATATGCGAAAACAGATTGCGGAAAATACCGGGAACGAAATATAATTTCAATTTATCCTTTTGATCAAGGAAGCAGCAGTTTTTCTTCTTGAAATGCAGGTTAAATGTCGAACCCTGCTTTGGCGCTCAACTTTGAAGATCACTCGAGGATATACTTTTTCATGTTTGGCCTTCAGCAGACCCTTCAGGTATAGGGTATCCTGTATCTCTGTCGCAGGCGAGCGCGTTCCTATCGAAAGAGAGGACGAAGGGGAGCATCCTGAAGTGGGTACTTTTTTTTATTTATTCACCGGTGGATCTCCAGATGGATAAATGGATAATTAGACGCCGACGGTGAACCGATAGCATTTGTATGGATTTCATATTTCTTTTCATTTTTTTTCAAAGCTGTGATGGAACATTGTGTTACAGGGATGATAGGGGAGATGTGAACAATTTATCTCACAAACCGATCAGAATGATAAATCAGTCAAGCCAGTTTTATCAGTTAAAATAGACGTGGCTACTTTTAAACTTCACCATAGACTTGGGGACAAGGATGCAAAATGTCACCAAGTATAAATGAAAAATGTTCATGACAATATTTGCATATTTGCTATTAACCTTTCGTAACTCGCGTGGTTGACTACCTGCGTCAGCACCACGCTAATGCTGAATACAAAAAGCGAATTTTTTTCAACGTGTTGTACAAAATACAGCAGCGCGATCGCTCGAGGGTTAACAAATAAGGTAGAAATCTACTTCGTCATATGTGCTAATTCCCGCCATATCAGATAGAAAATAGCCGATAATTACAGATTTTCCAACCCACCTTTGCCAATGGCTCATCAGATGGAAGCAAAAAATGTAGACTAATAATTACCGATAGTACTGGACATAGAATAATTACGTAAAATTTCACGTTTTAATTTCACTCCACTTACGAGTCGACAACTTTTCTCGTTTTGTTTATGACGAAGGCAACCGCACCAAAGTAGCAGCAGCAGCCGAATTGTTCTTCATCACCGCTCAATTTTCACTTCGCCGGATTTACTTGTTGAACCCAACTTCAACTCACACCCCACAAAAGCTCTGTGGCACCTCATAGTTGGGTTTCACTGCTGCACAATGCAGCAAAAACTGTTCAACTAATCGAATCAATCGCTTTGACCATCCTTTGTACCATAGTGTCACGTAGAGTTGATTTCAGGTTGTGCCCAAAATAGACGTGAACTACCTACACGGAGAGACGAAACTACCCAAAAGTGAGTTCTTTCCACCCAACTTCGGGGTTGCGTGCGTCAAGCCAATTTTGAGTTGATGGAATCGATGTTTTTGTTGGGTTGTTCCCGCTTGCTTCCATGTGAAAAAAATACCTAATTTTAAGTTTTTTAACTTTTTTAAACTCTCTTAATGATATATCTTTATACAGGACCTACTAAACTACATATGAAGAGTAGGTCCTATGGATTTTTCGTTCAGTTAATGCACTTTAACTTGTGGAAAACGTTTGGCAGATTACATGTGCAAAATATGGTAAATTTTAAAACATCGTCAACTACATACGCATATTTTTCATATTTTTTGTAGTGAATATAAAACCCTAAACATGGCTGCATATGAAAGCCTTATGTATAAGATGTAACGCAAAAAAATTGAAAAAATTTCATCGAGTACATATTGAGATATAATAATTTAAAAATGTGTTCAGAAATCTTATTAGTTTTACTAAAAGTTTTATAACTTTCAGAAAACTTATTCGAGCTCGCTCAAAATTTAACTAATGGAGCTTTAATATATGCTTCATGATTGGTCAAAATTTCAGCGTTTCTGATTGACGCATAAAAAAGTTATTAACATTTGAATGAAACATTTTTTTGATAAAAAAATTGCTGTACGGACAATTGTTTGATACACTGTAGCGTGCATCGCCTACTGACCGGCAGTGCTTTTATGGAAGAAAAATGTCTGCATCTGTTTTGGCCATTTACTTTTATGCATAGACGTAAGCAAGTACCAAAAATCGTCAATTTTTCATAAAATCGATGCGTGCAACCTCTAAATAAATTTAGATTTAGATTTCATGCTGCTTAGACCCTTATCTATCATTCTTGGGGTGAGCAAGTTAACTTTTCGACACTTTTCCCATGTTGGGACACCCCACTAGCGAGCTTTTATTTACATAAATATGTTGCCCTTTACCAAAGAATAAAAATATCAAGAATGCCCACTCTGCGGATGCTCGGGGGGACACTACCGCAGCGCTATCTGCGGGTAAAAGTTCAACCTTCATGCGGTAGTGTGCGTTACTGATCGTATGCGGATACCAAAACATACGCTTATATATACACGCTTATAAGTACGCTTATATAGCGACACTTATCTTGTCGCTTGACGTTTACATAGAAAAATGCAAAAGAGGGCATTCTTTCTATTTTTATTCTTTGCCTTTACTGACATATGCCAGATTTTTTGGTAGTCAAAACGTACTTTTAAAAACCCTAGAAAATACCTAAAAATTAGAAGACACAGAATGTTGATATTGAGAGATGAAATTTTGAAAAAACAATCGCATTCTGCTGGGACTCGCTAGAGCTGTAAGGCTCGCGATTGTGAGCGTGTTGAGAAGTTGGCATCTAAGCCGGAAAACAGATGGATTTGTGAAAGTGGTGTTTATGGTGAGGGCTCGGAGCAAGACTCGGAGTCAGTTTGGCTTTCCTTTCTGCTGAATCGATACCTACTCTCTGGCTTAGTTGGTTTAAGTGCTGGCCTAGCGAATAGGGAGTCGTTTTCACAAATTCTACTCTTACTTTGCCCACTAATCAACATTCTGTGACTTCGAATTTTCAAGTTTTTCCAAGCGAGCTTTTGTGTGCTCTTCTGTACTTTTTCAAGACGTCTAAACATGCAGGCAATTTTTTTATGAAAGTCTCTTTCCTCCCCTGAAACTTGAATACTTTGTAATTGGGATAAGAGGAACTTACTCTTGTCGTTACCTTTTGAGGCTTGAAACATGAATATTTCTCTCAACCTCAATAAACCTCCATCCTAACATTGATTTCCTTGAACACAACCAATTTATGGATATTGAAAGGATTCATTCCGTACCACGAAGCTATTTACTGGAATTTTACTTCCCTTTCATACGCAGTAACCTCGTTTGTATATGAAATGTATCCGACAAGTGCTTCTCTACTTCTACCTCTTTCGGTTAGGTACCAAGAGAACCCGTCGTCAGCGTCGGAAGTAAATTTTAATAAACTCAGATTACATGTCGACGAATCACGGATGCCGAAAAGGAAATAACAATCATCATCAGAAATGGAGATTTCTCCGCTATTTTTTGAATGGGTTTTAAATTGTAAACGAATAGGTAACTAAGGAGAGAAGGATACAAAATGGTCTTACTGATTAAGACACCATTTCCTACGGCACCTGTGAGAAAAAATACGGATTTATCAGCTTTCTTTTACGCACAAATTAAAACTACCATTTCAGATAAAGCTGATGGCATTATCACCCAAAATACTCTAACGAATACAGATAAACAATCGTGCATTTCCACTAGCAGATATGGAAAATTCCATGGAAATGCAATTTTATTAGGGTTGTTATC
Organism: Aedes albopictus; assembly: GCF_035046485.1. Lineage (NCBI taxonomy): Eukaryota > Metazoa > Arthropoda > Insecta > Diptera > Culicidae > Aedes > Aedes albopictus. The sequence continues at coordinate 389,564,372 of NC_085137.1, forward strand.
AATTTTCCGTCTATGTAAACACGGACCAACAATAATCGAATTTATTCTTGTACCTCGTCTAACGCCTCATGGCCAATTTTGTATCAATTACTAGTTTACAAATTAGCTTCCATGACATGTAAAAAAATATTGCAAAAGAACTATAATTTCCTTCAAATACACCCGATAATTTTTTTTAACAGGGTCGTTTTTTTTCGCTGTAACCCAGTCAATTTTAAACTAATTGACTAGATTTTTTTGTACACGGATAGTACTAATGGTGCCTACATGTGTAAAAATCTTCATGAAAATCGGTTTGAAATTGACTGAATTAAAGTAAAAACCAGACCCGTGCAAAAAAGAATCGGGTGTAATACGATTGAATAATTGCCCCTCGACTTTAGTTTCCGTCTACACGGAGAAACTGAAAAACTCAAAATTAGGTACTTTTAAACTCAATTTTGAGTTCTTTTTCATCTCCCTTTTCATGCGCTCTTTCTGTTGTTGTCAGAGAGTGAAGAGAGAAACAGCCCAACTTTTGCAGTTCCGTGCGTCAAGCCAATTTTGAGTTGATGGAATCGATGTTTTTGTTGGGTTGTTCCCGCTTGCTTCCATGTGAAAAAAATACCTAATTTTAAGTTTTTTCCACCCAACCGAAATTTTGACTAGGTTGTATTCACTCAAATTTGAGTACTGTGCTAGAAACTCAATTTTGGCTTGACGCACGGAACTGCAAAAGTTGGGCTGTTTCTCTCTTCACTCTCTGACAACAACAGAAAGAGCGCATGAAAAGGGAGATGAAAAAGAACTCAAAATTGAGTTTAAAAGTACCTAATTTTGAGTTTTTCAGTTTCTCCGTGTAGACGGAAACTAAAGTCGAGGGGCAATTATTCAATCGTATTACACCCGATTCTTTTTTGCACGGGTCTGGTTTTTACTTTAATTCAGTCAATTTCAAACCGATTTTCATGAAGATTTTTACACATGTAGGCACCATTAGTACTATCCGTGTACAAAAAAATCTAGTCAATTAGTTTAAAATTGACTGGGTTACAGCGAAAAAAAACGACCCTGTTAAAAAAAAATCGGGTGTATTTGAAGGAAATTATAGTTCTTTTGCAATATTTTTTTACATGTCATGGAAGCTAATTTGTAAACTAGTAATTGATACAAAATTGGCCATGAGGCGTTAGACGAGGTACAAGAATAAATTCGATTATTGTTGGTCCGTGTTTACATAGACGGAAAATTGATAACAACCCTAATAAAATTGCATTTCCATGGAATTTTCCATATCTGCTAGTGGAAATGCACGATTGTTTATCTGTATTCGTTAGAGTATTTTGGGTGATAATGCCATCAGCTTTATCTGAAATGGTAGTTTTAATTTGTGCGTAAAAGAAAGCTGATAAATCCGTATTTTTTCTCACAGGTGCCGTAGGAAATGGTGTCTTAATCAGTAAGACCATTTTGTATCCTTCTCTCCTTAGTTACCTATTCGTTTACAATTTAAAACCCATTCAAAAAATAGCGGAGAAATCTCCATTTCTGATGATGATTGTTATTTCCTTTTCGGCATCCGTGATTCGTCGACATGTAATCTGAGTTTATTAAAATTTACTTCCGACGCTGACGACGGGTTCTCTTGGTACCTAACCGAAAGAGGTAGAAGTAGAGAAGCACTTGTCGGATACATTTCATATACAAACGAGGTTACTGCGTATGAAAGGGAAGTAAAATTCCAGTAAATAGCTTCGTGGTACGGAATGAATCCTTTCAATATCCATAAATTGGTTGTGTTCAAGGAAATCAATGTTAGGATGGAGGTTTATTGAGGTTGAGAGAAATATTCATGTTTCAAGCCTCAAAAGGTAACGACAAGAGTAAGTTCCTCTTATCCCAATTACAAAGTATTCAAGTTTCAGGGGAGGAAAGAGACTTTCATAAAAAAATTGCCTGCATGTTTAGACGTCTTGAAAAAGTACAGAAGAGCACACAAAAGCTCGCTTGGAAAAACTTGAAAATTCGAAGTCACAGAATGTTGATTAGTGGGCAAAGTAAGAGTAGAATTTGTGAAAACGACTCCCTATTCGCTAGGCCAGCACTTAAACCAACTAAGCCAGAGAGTAGGTATCGATTCAGCAGAAAGGAAAGCCAAACTGACTCCGAGTCTTGCTCCGAGCCCTCACCATAAACACCACTTTCACAAATCCATCTGTTTTCCGGCTTAGATGCCAACTTCTCAACACGCTCACAATCGCGAGCCTTACAGCTCTAGCGAGTCCCAGCAGAATGCGATTGTTTTTTCAAAATTTCATCTCTCAATATCAACATTCTGTGTCTTCTAATTTTTAGGTATTTTCTAGGGTTTTTAAAAGTACGTTTTGACTACCAAAAAATCTGGCATATGTCAGTAAAGGCAAAGAATAAAAATAGAAAGAATGCCCTCTTTTGCATTTTTCTATGTAAACGTCAAGCGACAAGATAAGTGTCGCTATATAAGCGTACTTATAAGCGTGTATATATAAGCGTATGTTTTGGTATCCGCATACGATCAGTAACGCACACTACCGCATGAAGGTTGAACTTTTACCCGCAGATAGCGCTGCGGTAGTGTCCCCCCGAGCATCCGCAGAGTGGGCATTCTTGATATTTTTATTCTTTGGTAAAGGGCAACATATTTATGTAAATAAAAGCTCGCTAGTGGGGTGTCCCAACATGGGAAAAGTGTCGAAAAGTTAACTTGCTCACCCCAAGAATGATAGATAAGGGTCTAAGCAGCATGAAATCTAAATCTAAATTTATTTAGAGGTTGCACGCATCGATTTTATGAAAAATTGACGATTTTTGGTACTTGCTTACGTCTATGCATAAAAGTAAATGGCCAAAACAGATGCAGACATTTTTCTTCCATAAAAGCACTGCCGGTCAGTAGGCGATGCACGCTACAGTGTATCAAACAATTGTCCGTACAGCAATTTTTTTATCAAAAAAATGTTTCATTCAAATGTTAATAACTTTTTTATGCGTCAATCAGAAACGCTGAAATTTTGACCAATCATGAAGCATATATTAAAGCTCCATTAGTTAAATTTTGAGCGAGCTCGAATAAGTTTTCTGAAAGTTATAAAACTTTTAGTAAAACTAATAAGATTTCTGAACACATTTTTAAATTATTATATCTCAATATGTACTCGATGAAATTTTTTCAATTTTTTTTGCGTTACATCTTATACATAAGGCTTTCATATGCAGCCATGTTTAGGGTTTTATATTCACTACAAAAAATATGAAAAATATGCGTATGTAGTTGACGATGTTTTAAAATTTACCATATTTTGCACATGTAATCTGCCAAACGTTTTCCACAAGTTAAAGTGCATTAACTGAACGAAAAATCCATAGGACCTACTCTTCATATGTAGTTTAGTAGGTCCTGTATAAAGATATATCATTAAGAGAGTTTAAAAAAGTTGAAAACACTTGGCACTTTTATTGATCAAAATATGATAAATTTCCAAATAACACTCTGAACATATACAGATTTTTCATATTTTTTGTAGTGAATATAAAGCCTTAAACGAAGCTGCATATGAAAGCCTTAGGTATAAGCAGTAACACGAAAAATATTGAAAAAGTTTCATCAAGTACATATTAAGATATAATGTTTTAAAAATGTATTCAAAAATTTTATAAGTTTTACTAAAAGTTCTATAACTTTCAGAAAACTTATTCGATCTCGCTCAAAATTTTACCAATGGAGCTTTAATATATGGGTTATAATTGTTCAAAATTTCAGCGTTTTTGATTGACGTATAAAAAAGTTATAATCATTTAAATGAAAAAATATTTTGACCAAAAAATTGCTGTACGGACAATTGTTTGATACACTGTATGTCTGAACCAGCAGATTATAAAAAATGAATGTACATCGGGTTTCTTTCCATAAAACATCAGTATTCAAGCTATATTTTCATTTGCAGAAGGTTTTAAAATATTCTATCGGTGAAAATTTTTCCATACATTTTGTATGGGAGAAAAATTGACCGAAAATGAGGATTTCAAGCAAATTTGTATGAAAAACGGTCAAAAAGATGAAAAAATCAAAATTTCCCCGATAGAATATTTTGAAACCTTCTGCAAATGAAAATATAGCTTGAATACTGATGTTTTATGGAAAGAAACCCGATGTACATTTAATTTTTATAATCTGTTGGTTCAGACATAGCGTGCGATGTATTGTACATACATACATACATACAATTGACGATTTTTGGTACTTTAACCAAAAATATGCTCATATGAGTTGAAAAATAAAAGAAATTAAAGTCATCAATCTCAGTAAATCATAGTTCTGGGCCCCGCAAACAATGTTTAGGCAGCATCCATTTATTACGTAACGTTAAAATCGATTTTTTAACCCTCCCCCCTCCCCCCTCCGTAACGCTTTTTTGTATGAAAATCATAACTTTTTTGTATGGGCCGTAACGCTCGGCCGTGCTCCCCCTCGCTCCCCCTTTAGCATTACGTAATTTACGGCGCCTTAGAGGGAATTTAGGTAATCAAAGATGATTCCATATATTTGGCATATGTTAAAATATCTAAAATCTCGATTTTTTAGCAAATTTTTCAAAAATGCTCCATTTATAAGGATTTTAAAAATTTTCCGGTGATGGTTATGAACGTTCAAATCAAAACTTTGATTTTCGAATGGAACTCATTGTTCCTTCAGAAACAGGATAGGCATTTATTTTCAACTATTGGGAATTTCATGGGAAATTGCTTAGGAGTGCCTTCGATATTTACTTCATTATTATTATTATTACTTTATTCTAGAGATTTTCAGCCCTAGGCAGGGGTTTCTTATTGAAAATATGACGGAAATTAATAGGGAGAAGAGGAGAGCTCTGGCGGAGTCAAGGAGGGGGAAAGGGTTTAACATATTTACTTCAGAAATAAAATTGAATTGAAAGTTTTGTCGGACATGCTTGGTTGGGAGTTGATTCGGTTATTCTTGTGAAGTTTTTTTTGATAATTGCTTTGTGAATTTCTTTAGTAATGCTTTTGAAAACCCGAGCAGAAGAAAATATCATGAGCATAATAAAATATGTTATTTTGGCCTAATAACTGAATAATAGAATTATTAGTTTTTAAGTTATTAAGATAACATATTATGATATGAGGAGATCGCGGTAGGCTGTGACAGTGACTGGTCGCGAACTTGTGTCTGTCACGAAATTTGTCGCGTAATAACTAAATATTTTTCGGAGTGCGGATGATAAGAATTCCCAGCAGTGTTTTGTGGAAAGCAAGAGGTCTTCGGAAAACGAGTCGGAGTAATAAACAACTGGACAGTGTAATCGACGCGAGAAGCAGGAAAAGCAGCAGATAACATAATTCAACCAGATGTTGCTAGAAACAGTGAAAACCTTATTCTTTTGCCTTGCATGTCCTGTGAAACTAGGCCAAGAAAAGTTCTTGAATCATTGTTTGTGTCAGTGCTTGGAAAATATTGTCAGCCGGAAGAAGCTGCTGAAGAAAAATGACGCGGCTGGAAATTTGCGACTAACTGCGATCGTGGCCAAAGGAGAATATCTACTTGCCGGCTCAAAATCAAATTGTAAGGGAGCTTCAATGAGGAGTTTCTGAAACGCATTTCTTTCATGATTCAAAATATGTGCACTGCAAAAAACGAACTTTTCCGAGCTGGTGTGTGTGCATCAGTTTTTAGTGATTGAAACAACAACAAAAAATACTTTCGAAATAATAATAAAAAAAGAACTTCAATCAAAACTACCTGCAAGAATGCCGATTATACAAAACCGGAGGAACTACAATAAAAGCACCTCAATAAATGCGTGAGACCTTTCCAATATGTATTGTATGATATTCCATGTCACACTTTACTCATTCACACATATTTCAATAGTTTCAACTATATAAAATCTGGAGCGTTTGGTATCGTAAAACTAATTTATGCGTTATAAATGGGCCATCATTCAGGGGTCGTGGGACTTTAACGTTTTAGTTTATTTTCAGAGAGCGAGTAAAGGCGCTTAAGCCTAGGCAATAGGACCAGGACACGGAGTAAATACCTGTGTTCCATCCCAGGAAGGACCAAGGGGTGGTATTAACCTTCTTAGTATCGTCACGCCCACCCGATTTTGATTTTGCTTTTTCATAAACTGAGCGGTTGGTACGAGATGTCCTCACTCATTGTCTTTATTGTTGAATTAAAAGCGCTGCACAGTAGGCCTGGCCGCTTTAATGCTTGTAATGCATCTCTGATGTACTGCAATCATTAATACTGACAAGAAAAAAGATGGAAGTAGTCGATTCTATCATTTTACAGGATTCTTTCAATGAATGGTTGTGTATGTGTAGACTAGACTAGATTAAGATAACATATTATGATATGAACTTGTCTGTCATAAGCGGCAAAATAACAAAAATCATAACAAAAATGATCCTGGAAGACCAATTTAATAACATGTTTTGTTATATTCAATACCAAGTCAATCACAGTAAATGTTTATAATTGTTTTGTTGTGTTATTGTTCATCACATATTTGTACATTCTCAATAGTAGAGTAATAAAACAATTTGTTCTACAATAATCTACAGGGTGCGGCAGGAAAAAATGCGAAAAGTTCAAGGCACTCTTACACGCTAAATATGGGATATATATGACTATTTTTTCATGACAGTGTATCAGTCAATGTCTATATTCTAGCACTGATAAATAAAAATGAACATATTCGATGTTTAACATGTGATAATGTGGGCCTAATAAGCGGATATCAATAAACTGCGCGCCCAATGGTCATTAAACAAAATGATTATAACAGTAACAAAATTAGCTCAAATTCGATGAACAACCAGACCACACTGATCCAGAGCCATGTAGTTTCATATACCAGATGAAATAAGTACATATATTTGATGATATTGTAGAGAAAATCAAAAATTTTGTTTTATCAGATGCGAAATTTAGCGACCTGTGCGATTTATTGCGGTTTGAAAATTCTGGTTGTCTTCATTTTCAGGCGCCGCCCTGTAAAGGTTAGTGACCAAAATGGGAAATTTTTTAATTAACTTTTCAGAAAACTAGCCTATTATAGATCATGGAACGTTGAAACATAGATTGGTTAATGTCAAATGGACGAAAATGAGGTTTGAAGTTGAAAAACACTTTCGCATTTTTTCCTGCCGCATACTGTATGTTATTGAAATATTATTCAGTGGATGTATCCCAATAACTTGATCATAACAAAATAAGATTGCCCAACAAAACATGTTATAGAAAAGCAATACTTTGATAAGTTAATAATAACAAATTATGATATAAAAACAGTTCATGTGATTCGGTTGTAATCTATATGCTATTCTCCTCTGCTCGGGAATTGTTTGTCAATTCCTTTGAAAATCTCTTCGAGTATATGTTTAAAAATATTTACGGGAATTCCTTTGACACTACTTCGTCATTGTCTTTGTGAATTTTTGTGATAATTCTTTTTGGCATATACATAGGTTTGGCAACTTATTTGAGGATTCCTTCGACATGTTTGTTTTTTTCTTCAGAATTTCTGCGGTAGTTCCATTGGCATTTAATCAGCAATTTCTTTGGAAATTGGCATGAAATTCCCAAAGAAATTTTCGAAGCGAGTTACATCGAAATTGCCGAAGGTATTCCGAAAGAAACTGCTGCAGAAATTTCTTGAAAAAATACATATTAAAGAAATTACGAAGTAGTTGTCTTAGGAATTCTTATGGGAATTATAAAAGGGGTTCATGAAAGAATTGCCAAGGGGTTTTAAAACTAATTGCCGGAGAAATTCCGAACTGTTTAGATAGAGTTTTTATTAAATTTAATTTTTTACCGACGATAATTCCGAAAAAAGCAGGGATTTCCGAAGACATTTCCAAAGAAATTTACGAGGAAGTTTCCAGAATCATAGCCGAATGAATTACCAAAGGCATTACCAAAGGAATTTCCAAAAGAATTACCGGAGGAGTTATTGGAGGAATTAAAAAACAAAAAAAAACTGAACATGTGTTACATGAAAATGTCAGATGTTACTAGTAAGTAATTGAAAACATTCCATAATCTCAGTTCAGTTGCATAATTGCCCTTTTCTTCTTTAAATCAACGACACGCAATACGGTTTTATCTCCGTGATTACTTGGGACTACTTTTCACTTATAAATATTCTTGAATCTTTTTTCCAACATTTTTTAAAACACACCCCACTAAGGAAGTTCTATGAGTAATCCATCGGGATATTTTTTTCATAAATTTTACCAATATATCGCTAAGTGTTCTAAGAATATCACTTAAATTCCGTAATGAGTTTTGCGAGAAAATTAGTCAGCATTATGTGTCTGTAAGTATGTTCTAAGCATTCCTGAAAGAGTTTCTGCAATCATCGAGAGTTTCCGTAGAAAATATCTGTCAGCACCTCCAGGTAGGATTTCTCTACAAATTCCTCCTTGAAAGGTATTGATTTTTTTTTGCTAGAGCTTCCGCTAGAAGATCAATGACAACTAAAAAAATATTGGAACATTATTGGAAATGTTTACTAATTTTTTTATTTTAACGAAACAATTTGAAAAAGGAAAAAAAATCTTTAGGAGATTTCTTCAGAAAGGGAGAGATTAAATTTTTTTATGAGCTCACTAAAATTAAGCTTTTCAATCTGGTTGAAATATCATTGATTAAATCAAGCAGGAAATATAGCAGACGTTTTGTGAGGATTCTGTCAAAAGTATTCTTTGTTGCTTTGCAGTAACCCGCCATCAACACTTTTGATTTGTTATTTTCATGAATTTTTCAGAGCCGAATGCGTTCAAGTTTTCTATAAAAACAGCTAGTTACAATCAATTATACAATAAAATTGGGTGGTTTTCCAAGAATTACTTCGGGAGTTATTATAATGTACTACTTTTAAGAAGTCATTCAATTTCTTCTGGATTTTGATAGAATATTATTAACCAAATGATTCAGTTATTTTATTTAAAACTAGCTGTCCCGGCAAACTTTGTCTTGCCAAGCTGTGCTGGTTTGACAACTGTTGAGGTCATCGCAGCAACGCACTCTAGATTGAATTTGTTACCGGCTCATGATAAATCAGTATTTTCACTATTTTCATACCTTTTTTTATTGCGCATTTCCCACCCCACTGAACCCCTTTCGCAGTTAGCATAAGTGCGGGATTATGAATAAAACTGCGATTTCGCATCGAATCGTTTCGGTGTCTTCTGCGCACTTATTCAGCATCTTAAAATGAATAAGTGCGCAGAAGACACCAACACGATTCGATGCGAAATCGCAGTTTTATTCATGATCCCGCACTTATGCTAACTGCGAAAGGGGTCCAGTGGGGTGGGAAATGCGCAATAATGATTTTCGTAACTTTTTCTGCATATAAACACAGCCACTACGAATACGAATCGACCCGTGCAAGAGTCATGCTGATCGGTTCATCCGTTCGTGAGTTTTGTTGCCTCAAAGAAACATCTAACTCATTTTTATATATATAGATAGATATAGATATATAGATGTAGATATATATATATATATATATATATATATATATATATATATATATATATATATATATATATATATATATATATATATATATATATATATATATATATATATTAGACTGGGTCAACAAAGTCGATTTTTTGGAACAAAGCTTTTTCGATTCATTTTAGCGTCCAAAGTAACTGTGCAAAATTTGGGAGCGATTGGTTGCTTCCTCGTATTCCGCATTGCGATTGAAATTTGTATGGAATTTAATATGGGAAAACGTGCTTTTTTGCATTTTTCTCATAAATTGAAATTTTTCGTCTAACACAATCTAACCAATGACGGTAAAGTATAGCCTAGGATATACCGAAAAACTTTGCCGAAGACCGCAAAGTGATCCGACACTTGTGAAAAAAGTTATAACGTACAGATTGCCCGGTGGTGCTTAACATTTAACATGCAAAGGAATAACATCAATAATAAAATCTCAATTTTTGGCCTAAGTTACCAGGCGAATAACTTTTTTCACAAGCATCGGATCACTTTGCGGTCTTCGGCAAAGTTTCTCGGCATATCCTAGGCTATACTTTAACGTCATTAGTTACATTGTATTGAACAATAGAATTCAACTTATGAGTAAAATGCAAAAAAGTACGTTTTCCCATACTAACTTCCATACAAATTTCAATCGCAATGCGGAATACGGGGACGCAACCAATCGCTCCCAAATTTTGCACAGTTATTTTGGACGCTAATATAGTTTTAAAAAGCTTTGTTCCGGGTTGATACGATCAAATTTAAAGTTTCTCCATACAACGTTGACCCACTCTAATATATATATATATATATATAACTCTTGAAAGGCGACTTTGATTCATCTGGAAAATCCAACATTCCAGCCAACACGAAGTCGAATATGATGTAGAATAGGATGCTAAAGTGGAGGTCATATGCGTACATGCTTCCATTTAACCGCGTGTAAAGTGTACGCATATCGCCTCCACTTTAGCATCTTATTCTACATCATATGCGACCGTGTGTTGGCTGGGATAAATTGGTTCTAAATCTGAAAAAAAAACTTTATTTTGCCTGATCTGAAGACAACCTGATAGTGCTCTCCCGAAATACACCGCGGATGAATCAGTTCAGCTATGCTATCTAAATGTTTTTTTTCTGGATTTTTTTTTTATAAAATCGGTTCAAAACAACCCTAAAAAAAGTTATTCAGCAAATCGGTAAAACATCTGTAAAATGTTTTGTTTAGCTGTAGCTTGGAACATTGATTGCAGTAAATGGAACTTTGATTGTAATTCTTTCCATTCCTTCAGACACTCCCCCTTAAATTGCTTCACGTTTAGACATCCTTGTATCCGAGAAAACTTTAAAAAATTCTTGTCTTAAAAATTTGTCTAAAAATTCCTCAATAATTCGTTCAAGGATTTTTCCAATAATTCCTTCAGAGACTCGTCCAAGAATTGCTTCAGGGTTTCCCTACACATTCCTAAATAAATCTCTTCCTTCAAGAAATCGTTCAGAGATTTCTCCAGGGATTCGTCCAAAAGTTTCTCTGGGGATTTTTCTGGCAATTTTCATAGATTTATTCTCAAAGGTTCATCCTGAGATTCATCAAGGAATGCTCCAGGACATCCTAACAAAATGGCACAGGGACTTCTCCAGGAACTCCTTCAGGACTTCCTCCAAAGAATTGATTAGAATTGCTCCAATTCTTTAGAGATTACTCCAGACATTCCTTCAAGAATCCTTCTAGGAATTACTTCAAATTCTTGAAGTAAGGGATATCTCGGTGCCTCTCCATATAGAAGGATAGATGGATCGATCTTTAGAAATTCTGCCAAAATTTATCCAGGCATTCCTCCAAAAATTCTTCCAGGGATTCCTCAGAAAATTCGTTCAAGGATTTCTCCATGAATTCCTTCAGAGGTGAGTTCTAAGAGTTCCTACAAAGATTCCTCCATGAATTCTTCGAAAAGAATCATCCAAGAATTGCTTCAGGCATTTTTCTAGGATTTCTAGAAAAATTCATCCAAAGATTAATCCAGCATTGGTTCAGGGAAGTCTTTGTGATTTTTTGGAAGGATTCATACAAACTCGTAATAGGCACTAAGAATTGGTTCTACACATTAAACATATCACCACATACTAAGGACGAATCGCTTACAGATGAACCAATTTCTCACCTATCTATTTGCACACCGAACGAAAAGCAGCAGATGTATGCAGCGTATAAATGGTTTAATCACCGTTACGCTTCGATTAGCTCACTCACTGCTCGTTTGCTAGGTTTTCCTCTGACTGGCTGCAGAAGCCAGTCGCTGTCTAGCTTGTGGCTGCTACCTAGCACGCATCTTGTCGCACAATTTGAAGTATTTCGCCATTCCAAGGAATAATCCTTTCAACCCCTGCTCCTTCTTCCACTCCGTTGGACCCCATTTGAATGTGCTGCTTTGAGAGGCGCGGAAAGGCGACTCATGATAGCCTGTAGTAATTTCCCAGTCACACGCCCCATTTAGTACCGAGCCCGTGGTTCGGGTAGCGTAATGACAATTACACAATAACCGTACACTTCTGGACGAACATTTGAAAAGGGCCTATCTGCTTTTTGTAAACAAACATGTTTCTATCTCTGCAGGGCCCATCTGCATCCACCCACGCACGTCAACACCCTTAACAGATAGCTTGAAGAACACTCTTTCTGATAAGGGTGTTGATGTGCGGGGGTGGATGCAGATGGGCCCTACAGAGACAAAAACATGTTTGTTTACGCAAAGCAGATAGGCCCTTTTCAAATGTTCGTCTAGACTTGGGTACACTTTCTGCCACCGCACTGCTGCTGGCTGCTGCTAACTCACTGTCTGTTGGTTGATGGCGCAGGTGTTTTGTTTAACGGCGACGGCAAGGATACCTTTATGGAATAAAGTGCGTGGCAGGAAGGAAGAAAGGAAACTCACGGCTTACTTGTAGTGCCGCTGAATAACCTACATAAACTGTGAGAATGGCCGGAACTTGAGCCGACAATTGCACTCCGTCACTGCTGTCACCATCAACATCATATCCATCGTCGTTTTCGTCAAATGGAGTTACCTGAGCGACATGGCGAGACTATGTACTTTCAATGGATGAACTGAGTCAAGTCCAAGAGGTAGTAAGTGCAGATACTAAAAAAAATCGAGCTTTATTTCTATAAAACTCTCAGTCATTCGTAACATGACGATGTGGGCATAAAAAACTAATTGTAAGTTATACCATAGGTATGGTCATCTAAGAAACATACTAGGACTCCTGAGAGATTCCTATCAAAATTTCATAGGGGATTAATTCAAGAATTCTTTCTGGGATTCCTTCAGAAACTTCTCCTGGGAATCTCCCTGAAATTGATTCTTCCAGAGTTCCTTCAGGGTTTCTTTAGAGATCCCTCTCAAAATTCTTCCAGGGATTTTCCTGGGAGTCCTCAAGTTCTACAAGGGGTTCCCCCAGAAACTTCCCGGAATTCCTGCTGGTGTACCTCCAGTGTGATCAATACATACAAAGATTTATGTAGGGATACTTCCAGGGTGTTACTTGGATTTTTTCTAGGATTCCTCCAGAGTTTTTATAATTCCTCCAAGGATTCAAGTAAGTGGTAGGCGTGAATCAAGGTCCGGGATCAGGAAGGTATCAATCACAAAACTGCCGTAATTCTGCAAAGTGACGTAAGCGACATTGATAGTTTTGGCCCATTTTTTGGTTATTATGCATAAAACTCTTGCTCATCCTCTAAGTTTCTTTCCATAGATGATAGATTACGACTAGATCTTGCATTCTAATACAGCAGGCATACCTCAGTGTTATTTTTACACCAGATATTATATATGATATACCAAAAAATATCGGCATTTTGAATGGCGCTTACGTCACTTTGCAGAATTACGGCAGAAAAGCTAAGGTCCAGAAATTATACATGGTGGCTCCAAAAGAGGAGCTAACAAAAGACAAAATCCGTAATACCAATTCCGATAAAAATTACATTGCGAACTCGTAAGTTCCGTTAAGATTACAGACAGAGCGAACACATTCATTAAAACACTACAGAATAGTTCCTACCGAAAATTCTATTTTAAATTCCTCCTATACTAGGATTAGGCACAAATATATGCCCTAAAAGGTTCTCATGAAAACCCCTTCCTCCTCGTTAAGTACGAATGCTAGGTCAAAGAGTGAAGACTAGGTTCAGTGAGAGCGTCGAACCAAAAACAAAAGAAGTAGGTATCACCATTAGGTAATATATTATGCTATCCACTAACCTGAATATCCAATGGTGAGAACTTCCACCGGCAGCGATCCACGCCGCCGGGACAGTAAATTCTCGGCATCGGCCCGCCGCTTGAACCGCTGCCATGCCGTCGAAGACGAAGTCGAACTGCCAGCAGCGCCGCCTCCTCCTCCGTTGCCGTTGCCCGAGCCCGAGGTAGCATCCTCGGATAGGATCGGGCTCAAGATCTCCGCTCCACCGGACGACCGCCGCCTTAGGACCTTCTTCGCACTGCGCCGTTTGTTGTTAAAGCTGTTCCGAATCACAACGCTGTTTGAGCTATCACACGGTACCGATCCGCGCCGCTGTATGTTGTACGCCGGACCGATGTTATTGGGGAGTACGGTGGCCGTCACCTCCGGCTGGGCACCGTTTGATTGGTCTTTTGTGTCTGAGGGAGGGAAAGAAAAGGTTTATTGGAAAAAGGTCAAGGTTCACAAAGTGCCCGACTTACGCATGGAAGTGATGAATTCGGCGGGCATGGAGCCCCGCCGCAGATCGCACGTGTTGATGACGAACGACACGCCCAGGTCAGATTCTACGGGTTTCGGGGGTAAAGCTACGGTGACCGGAGCGGAGCCTCTCCGCCGGCTGAGACTTCGCTTCAGCATGGATGGGTCGAGATTCTCCTTCTGGCCGAGAGAGAGCTTCGGGATTTTGGCCTTTTCGGTGGAAGTGGACGAGTCCGTTTCCCGCTTGATGCTTTCCTTTTTGGTCATCAGGATGCCACGAGATTCACTGTTCGGTTCCGGGTGGGAGTTGGAAGAGCTACTGCTGCTGTTGGATTCGAGAAGGGCTTCCGGACAGGCACCGAGTTCCGCCTGCGAAGACATGTAACGAGTGCGTACGTACGGCTGCAACGGTGGGAAGGTTTGCTGTCTGATAAGATGCTTGGAAGTTCCAACGGTGAGAAGATTCGCGTTATTTCCTACGCTAACGGCTCCGTGAAGCACAAGATTCAGTCGATCGCCGCAAATTCCAGCGGTCATCGATGCAATACTGCAGTCTGGAAGAAGATTCTCTGCACTGAGTGGACGTTCTCGGTCCGCGGTGCTACCGGTGGAGGAACCACGTGCTCCCCGATGGAGGCTGTCGCTATCCGACGAGAAGATCGAGAGCGAATCGTTGTCGAACTTGTGTTCGTCGCTTTCCTGGATCGATTCCGGTGGGAGATTAGTTTCTCGGTGGTCTCGTGCTGGAAGCACAATCTTCGGTATACTATGTATTGGAACGGAGAACCGTCGTTCGCTGCGAGCACCACAGAAGCCGGAGATTTGCAAAGAACTGCGTCGACCGAACTTGGCAGCACTCGGAATCAGAATTTCCGAACTGTCCGACAGGTCATGAAGTGGTTCATCTTGGTCATCGTTATCGTCCACATCTTCGTCCAGCAGCTCGGCGTCGGATATCTCGGTTCGAGTTTCCTCGTTCATCTCCGCCTGTAGTTTGCTTTCCCACTGTATTTGGTTGTATTTCAGATGGTACATCATATTATGGGAAAGGTCAGTCTTCAGGAATCGGTGCCACTCGTCCATCAGGGGCGTAACGACAAATTTGAAGAAGCCGGTCTGGATCTTGGGCACCGACGTCGAATGTCGATCACAGAGCGAAGTGACCGGTAGATTGAGCTGTCGTTCGTAGTCTCCCTGGCGGAAGAACTCTTCGCACACCTTCAAACTCCACTTTTTACTAATATCCCATGGCCGGCAGGGATTGCAGATGTCCGCACATTTGAGCGAGATTTGCAAGATAAAGTGTCGGTGTTCCTTGTCGCGCATATCCAAACTATCATGCGCGAGATAGTCGCGGAATTTGCTGATGAATTCCTGCTGCCTGGTGATGTCCGTCGCCAGGATTAGAGAGCTGATCTGCTTTTCCAGTTCCGGTCGAATACCCTGTATCTGTTCGGCGACGCCGCTCTCCAGCAGACACCCAACGGCCGATCGCCAGTGATGGTTTTCTAGCACCGAGGTGTTCTCGTAGAGCGCCGCCAGGTGGTTGGAGGTCGCTATCAAGAACGGTTGATTCACGCCCGGGTGGTCCAAGTCATGCGTAACGGCACCGATCAACGACGCCATGATCTCCAGCGGGCTCAGATGTTCCAGGATGCGCTTCTCTTGCAAGAAACAGTGCATTGCTTGTGTTACGTCAGTCGCGTGAATTGAATTGTGATACGGGTTCGTACTATGATAACCTTCCTCGATTAAACTAAACAATTTCCATAATCTAACTACGTCTAGGTTGAAGTGGTCCAAAAGGCCGTACCAATGGAACAGATGAACACATAAGACAGGCAGTGAACGTCCTGGAAGGAGAATGAGATAAAAGGTAAGTATTGTGGTGAGTATGCATTCCAATCCCCACATCCACACCAACCCATACTCACCACCAGTTACCGTTTCCAGGGTGAAAGCATTGAAGCGCCAGTGGCCGACGCGGTCCAGGATACATTGCACCTGGCCGTGCAGGATGTCATCTAGAATAGCTGGTTCGAGCGCGAGGCTTCGCGTGTGGAGCTTCTTTCTGCGCCGTTTATGCATCGTCAGAAACCGGCCGGTGCAAGCGTGCCGCCGCCGGGGGTTCTCCGAGTAATCATCCGATATCAGAGCCTCGAACAGGGGCCGATCCTGGTCCGACATCCGCCGGGCCGTCGGCTGGTAGGGCACTGTCGTCACCGTGGCCGTTGTCGTCGTCGTCGTTAGCGCAATCGTCGGTATCGTATTGGATGTTGTTGCTGCAACGAAATGGAACCGGAAAATAGTAAGGGGAAAGTTAGATGAATTGCTTTCACAGAGTTCCGCCCTGCACTCCAG
The DNA here is from genome assembly GCF_035046485.1 of Aedes albopictus. Classification (NCBI taxonomy): domain Eukaryota; kingdom Metazoa; phylum Arthropoda; class Insecta; order Diptera; family Culicidae; genus Aedes; species Aedes albopictus. The sequence continues at coordinate 389,581,008 of NC_085137.1, forward strand.
GGCGGCGTGATTGGATTTCCCAAACAGGATCGGAAAGTATAATCAACGAAAATTATCGTTACACAAAGCGCGGATATTAATCTAAATTAATGACGACCGAAAAGTCTTCGCGCCACAGCACAGCCGGCACAAATCCCGGCAAAATCAGAAGCCAAACATAAATTCGCCGCTTAAGGTCCGGGTCTGATCCCTGCAAAGAGCCAGTAAATAATTTCCCACAAGCGGGTGGTGAAAATTAAAGGTCAACCTAATCCAGTTAGCCAGGCAAGCCGGGAAAAGTTTCCATCCGGCGGGAATCCACCCACCCTGGAAAGGATCAGAGTTTTCGGAACAATAACCTATCATCCTCTATGCAGCAGCCAAGTTAACCTCTAGGTCGTGAACCCGAGCTGGAAGAAATCACAACCGAATAGCAAATTTAGGTGTTTTGTGTAAAAAAATCAGAAATTGTAGCCATACTACTAATACTTCAATAATATTACTAGTTTATACATTTAATAGTTATATCTCATAACTGTTCAATCAGTACATGTGACTTCTCGTGTCCTATACTTCCTATAATCGTATAACTGTCCCATATGAATAGGAAACCCAGCAAAGATGGGACTGATATGCGATCATGGGTGTAGGTACGGACCAGCTACTCGCAGCAAAAACGCAGGACTAAAGCAAACTCCCTGTAATCCCTGCGAAATGGATTGCACACCACACCGAACACGGTCGAAATGGAAGAGTCGTTTATCTTCAGCTTGTTTGGCAATATTGTTCCAAGTGCAAACTGTGAGCGACGAAAAGAAATTCTGTTTAAGGTATACGCAGGCCCTTCGAATAAACAACTGTGGATGACTCGATGTCGATGGATCTTATTGTTCATCTCACCACTACTGTTGTTGGCTGACACGGCCAGAATTGTTTGTGTTTCTGGTGGCGACAATGCGCTATCGAAGCTCATAAATCTCGACGGGATTTTTCTGCGATTTTTTTTTTATCGCACGCGGACAACAGAAGAATAGGATGTTTTGTGATATCCTTATTAACGCTGAATTAACGCTTTATAAGAACTTTGCTCCGATATAAATCTAAATTTAACCATCTAATACCCAACCCTGTATTAAAGCGGGGCATAGTTTGCGCATTTTACAATAATCTTGAAAACTCGATTTTTTTTGGGAATTGAACGCGGACCTCCTGATTTATAGACAGACTAACCTAGCACCTACACCACACAAAATTGAAGGGGCCCAGACTTCAAGTTTTCCAGAACTTTTTACCGGTCTTACACCCATAAGATGGGTATAAATATCGCTCGAAAAACCGACTTTCCATCCGAGGCCTGGAGGGCCGAGTCTCATATACCAATCAACTCAGCTCGACGAACTGAGCAAATGTCTGTATGTGTGTGTGTGTGCGTAGGTATGTTACAAAAAAATGTCACTCATGTTTCTCAGCCGTCTGTCAACTGATTTGGGTTCTCTTAGCACCAAATGAAAGCTATAATATCCTAGTAGAACCCCAACAAAATTTATTTCGATTGCCCGTTAGCGGGCCTACACACCAGTCAAACGGTTGGTCAAACCTGGCCGCACGGTCGAACAACTCGCTCAGACTTGAGCTATGTTTGATTGTTTATGACAAACATTGCGTCAGTCGGAGTGAACTGTTTTTTGGCCACACGATGTTTGACCAATCGTTTGACTGGTGTGTAGGTCCCCTTAGGTTACTAAGATATCTTTCGAAGAGCACTTGGGAGTTACAATTCAGCTTTTTTTTAAAAAGATTTTTGACAAAGTTTATCATAATATATTTCTCAGCCATATATCAACTGATATGAGTTATTCTACCACCAAATGAAAGCTACAACATCGATTGTTCGGCGGAAACAATGAAAAGTGACGCGTGTTTCGGTCACAATTCAGCAGTGTTTTTACCGACGAGGCTTTAGATGATTCGGACATTGCTTCTGCTACTCAACATGTACACCCATTGCACAATTATGGGTCACTCAAGGAACAATCATTTCATAATATGAATCGTTTTTCATACAAAAATAACACTTTCATTATTTTCATTCTATATTCTCTTCATTGAAACTCCTTTTTATTGTTTTATATAAAAATCTACTTGTAAAATTCGCTTTAGGCGGTGAAAATTACTAAAATGTTGGTGAATATTGAAAACCACAATAATGGGTCGAAATTGGCTGTGTAACAATTATGGGTCAATTTGTTGCCTATTATGGGTCACTCAAAAGGAATTGGCTCAGCAATAATGTTTTGTCTATTTTTTTCAATGAATGATCACTTATTCTCGATAGATCAACTATAGTAGAATCTAAAACTGGTCTCAAATCCCTTAACGAAGCGTGTTTTCACGATTTGGAATCAGTTTTTCAAAATTGGGACAAAATCTCCAACACAACCACCGATAAACGCCTAAAAGTATGCAGAACCCATGTACGCAGAACTCTCAATATTATGCTGCACAAAAGGTGACCCATTGTATTGCGGATTTTACCCCATAATAGACTCACACGCGGAAAATATTGTCCCACCAAAATATTGTCACACCGCTTTTCCCATAGATTGAGTTTTGCCACCGCTAACAAAAACAACATTGAACGCACTCTCTCGGTTGGTACAATGAATACATGGTTTGTTCAGCAGCTAAATGCCATGCACTCTGACGTGTGAGCATTTATTGTTCCTCTTCGAAGATTTGCTCGAAAGTCTATCAACGAATAAAAAATGCAATATGATTTTCGGTGTTCCTTGGCACAATAATGAGTCACTTAAAGTTTGTCTGAAATAAGCTTTAATTAGTTAAAATCACATGAATTTCCACATTAAGAACGTAAATTATACAGGGGATGGCCAAAATGTTTGGGATAGGCATCTTTTTTTCTCTCACAAAAAAGTTCAACATGCTATAACTTTTCATAGAGTGCATCAAAAAATCTTAAATTTTTACTGTTTGTCAACCTATTATATGTGCATTATTGGTACAAATTTGGGCTCGATTGATTAATCTTTCGCAAAGTTAGAACCGTTCGGGTAAAACACTATTTTTTGAACAACTTATTTTCGAGCTGTAATATCTCGGAAACCAGTGAACCAAATTGAATGAAAGTTTGTACGTACACAAACAATATATAAATGCTTCTCAAACTATTAAAACATAGATAGTTTTTGAACGTTGAAAAAAGTTATCATAGATTGACACTTTTTGGATTTTTCTCGAAAAAATGTATTTTTTTTACGTCAATGTCAATAAATTTTAGTACTGATATCCAAAGGTTTTCTACTTCTGTTTTCAAGTTATCTCTAATCAGATATATTAGAGCCTATTTAGATTAAAGGAAGAACACATTTAGTAATTTTTGTGCGGTATTGTAAAATTTACTAATTTTCCTCTATATGGGTAAAAATTTCAACCTGGTATAACTTAATTTGCCGTGAGAAAATATTACATTTTAGAACGTTGTATTAAGTATCAATATATTGTTGATAAACGTTAAAAAATTCATTCAATTCGGTTCTCTAGTTTCCGAGATATGACAGCTCAAAAATGAGTTGTCTAAAAAATAGTGTTTTACCCGAACGGCTCTAATTTCGTGAAAAATTATTCAATCGAGTCCAAATTTGTACCAATGATGCGCATATAATAGGCTGATAAACAGTCAAAATTTGAGATTTTTTGATGCACTCTATGAAAAGTTACAGCATGTTGAATTTTTTTGTGGGAGAAAAAAAGTTGCCTATCCCAAACATTTTGGCCACCCCCTGCACCTTTGTTCTGGTGGCGATACCATTTTGCACTTGAAAATCACTAAAGCTCGCTTTTACAGAGCTTACGAAAGCAGCGCACGCACTTTCCGATATTCACAATCGAAGCGTTACTTTGATAGATGGTTTTGCGCCGAATGAAAAAATATTGAAAATATGTATGGTTTGACGTATAAGCCTGTGTGCGATACGTATACTGACACAAAACAAATCAACTTATGTACGAAAAATGATAATGGCTAACAAAAGCTTGCAATTAATTAGTATTTATCTATTAAAGTGGAAAGTGACTAATAATTGTGTGTGACCCATAATTGTGCAATGAGTGTACTTCTCGTTTCCTACACTGGACTGGGACTTATTGTAAGCCCTGATATGGTTGTTTCTGGGCTTAAGGATTTGAAATCTTCAAGTGGATATGGTCCCGACTGCATACCGTCACTGGTACTTAATCGGTGGCGTCCAATCGGTCGGTGTGCGAATTCGTTGGCCATACCGTTTTCAACTGTATTCAATCTTTCCTTGACTACCGGCGTATTTCCCAGCTGCTGGAAGAATGCTTTTGTGTTTCCGGTTCATAAAAAAGGATGCAGACGAACAGTTTCTAACTACCGAGGAATCGCTGCCCTGAGTGCTACCTCCAAGCTCAAGCTGTTTAAAGCATTGTTCTTGAGCATCTAGTTTAGACCCGCGGCCCTTACATAGCTCCAGAACAGCACGGATTTATGTCTAAGCGATCAACAACCACTAATTTGACAACGTTTACTTCTTTCATTATACGCGAAATGGAGAAAGGTCACCAAGTAGATACAATTTACACAGATCTCTCAGCAGCATTCGACAAGATGAACCACGATGTCGCTCTCGCCAAATTCCGTAAGTTGGGTATCGGTAATAGTTTGCTGTCTTGGTTATACTCATACCTCACTGGTCGCACAATGTCTGCCAAAATTGGAAATAACGCTGTCATCTCCGTTTGCAGTTACGTTAGGTGTCCCCCAAGGCAGCCATCTTGGACCCTTTTTATTCCTTTTGTACATGAACGACGTGAACTATGTACTAGACTGCTTCAAACTGTCATACGCGGATGACCTAAAACTGTACCACATTATCAAGGGCCAGCGAGTTGCAGCAGCAACTCGCAACATTCGCTAACTGGTGCCATGTTAATCGCATGGTCCTAAATGGGTCCAAATGCTCGGTATTCATTTGGTCGTAAAAAATCTCTAATTCATTAGGATTATTATCTAGATCACACTCATCTAAAACGAGAGTCTACCGTCAAAGAACTGGGTGTCTTGATGGATTCTCAGTTGACCTTTAATGACCATGTTGCCTATATGGTTTCCAAGGCGTCTTCACAATTAGGTTTTGTATTCCGTTTTGCTAAAAACTTCAAAGATGTTTATTGCCTAAAATCGTTGTATTGCGCACTTGTTAGACCGTTGCTCGAGTATTGCTCTGTAGTTTGGGCTCCGTTTTATCAAAACGAAATACAGCGTATCGAGGCGCTACAACGAAAGTTTATTCGCTTTGCTCTGCGTTTTATCGCTTGGCTAAGCCCCTTGAATATGCCAAGTTATCCAAGTCGTTGCAAACTCATAAACTTGGAGCTTCTGCATGATAGAAGGAACGTCGTTAAAGCCTGCTTCATATCCGACCTTTTTCAAAATCAGATCGACTGCTCTTCGTTGCTTGGTCAGATTGGAATCCACATTCCAAGTCGGTCTCTTCGTTCCTATTCCTTTCTATCCATTCGCCATGCCAGAGCCAATTACATCATCAATGAGCCGATGCAGAGTATGTGCCGTGTTTTTAATAGTTGTTTTGCTGTTTTTGATTTCAATGTTTCTCGTGTAGTGATTAAGTATAGATTTAAGCAAATTTTATGTTAGTTATTTAAGTTATGTTAGAATAGCTGTGTCATTTGGGTCTGTATTTTTACCTGTTGACAAATAAATAAATGTTAATTGTTAAATGTGTTTGGGCGGTTGCGATGGGGATCTCGGTCGGATGGCATTGTTCGAAGGAAAAAAAACGAAACGTGACGTGTGTTTGGAGCAGCTGCGATGGGGATCTCGGTAGCGTTGCATTGTTCGGCGGAAAAAACGAAAAGTGACGCGTGTTTGGGGCAGTTGCTATGGGGATCTCGATCGGGTGGCATTGTTCGGCGAAAAAAAAAAAACGAAAAGTGACGCGTGTTTGGGGCAGTTGTGATGGGGATCTCGATCGCGTTGCATTGTTCGAAGGATAAAGTGAAAAGTGACGCGTGTTTGGGGTAGTTGCGATGGAAATCTCGGTCGCGTTGCATTGTTCGAAGGAAAAGGTGAAAACTCACGCGTGTTTGAGGCAGTTGCGATGGGGATCTCGGTCGGGTGGCATTGTTCGGCGAAAAAAAAAACGAAACGTGACGCGTGTTTGGAGCAGTTGCGATGGGGATCTCGGTCGCGTTGCATTGTTCGAAGGAAAAGGTGAAAATTGACGCGTGTTTGGGGCAGTTGCGATGAGGATCTCGGTCGGGTGGCATTGTTCGGCGACAAAAAACGAAAAGTGACGCGTGTTTGGGGCAGTTGCGATGGAAATCTCGGTCGCGTTGCATTGTTCGAAGGAAAAGGTGAAAACTCACGCGTGTTTGAGGCAGTTGCGATGGGGATCTCGGTCGGGTGGCATTGTTCGGCGAAAAAAAACGAAAAGTGACGCGTGTTTGGGGCAGTTGCGATGGGGATCTCGATCGCGTTGCATTGTTCGAAGGATAAAGTGAAAAGTGACGCGTGTTTGGGGCAGATGCACATTGTCCTTCCTCGTGAAGTGATATGAATGCACACTTGGTAGCCAACAGTATTGCAGAAAATTGAAGGAGTCAAAGAGTGGTTGCAGTCATCCGACGACATGGAACTGAGTGAGATCATTCCGATTTTTTCCTCAGTTCCTAGAAGGAGTTGTGGTAATTTCGCCAACGCATTTTCATTAGAACTCCTGGAGTCTGGTAATATCTGTAAATTAATCCTGAAGATCTGGTTAAAAATAGACCAATTTACTAAAAATCCATACAAGAAATTGAATCGCTATAACTTCTCTTCTTATGAACAATTTTATGCTGTGTCAAACGCTTTTCAAAATTCATTATATATAAGTCATGAACGCTCCAAATTTCATTGCATTCGGACCATTGAATCCGGAGATATAACAGTTCAAAGTTGGCTATCGGATAATTATGCCTATTACAAGAATATTTCTAACTTTATGACGAATAAACCGATCTTTCCCAAATTTGAACCATTGATAAATAACTAGTTGAGCAACTTACAGTAAAAATTTGAGAAGTGCATCAAAAACTTTTCGAAATGTTACAGTTAGTTGACCAATTTTTGAAAAGCAAAAATTTTACCTGTCCCGATCATTTTGACTATACCCTGTAGCCACATCTACACCACGAATTAAGGATCACCTGCTTAGTGGACTCTTACCACCGGAACAGGCGGTCCGTAGTGTTATTCTTAGCCAATGGAGACAATCGCTACCGACACTACACAGCTATCTAGGCTGACCGAGAAAAAGAGTTAATATTGATGATCAACCTCATAGGGCTCAAACAGCCACCAAATTGAAGAATTTCCCAAAAGCTTTGTTTTGAAAAAAAAAAACAAAATTTCATTCAACATTCCTCCACAACTCTAAAAATTAGTTTGCATATGTCTCTGAAAAATCGCACAGAGACTTCTTTAAAATTTTCCTATTTTGAAATGTTGTAGGAAACAACACGAACAATCTTTAAAGGATATTCTAGAATTACATTCTAGATTAATTTACGGAGAAATTTCTGGAAAAATCCTCGGAACTATTTGTGGAGGAGCCCTCGAAGGAATTTCCAGCAGAAGTATTGGAAGAATTTTCAAAGAATATTCTGGAAGAATTCCTTGTGGAATTCAAAAGGAAATTTATAAGGAAATTTTGAAATAATATTCGGTAAAAAATCACGAGGGAATTGCTGCAGAAATCATCATAAGAATTCTCAGTATTTGGAGAAATTTGGATTTCTGGAGGGTTTCTCGGAGATATTTCTGAAAGTTATCTTGAAATAGTTCAAGAAAACATTAATGGAAGAGAAATTTTGAAGGAATTCTCGATTTTTTTATGAATCCTCGCAAGAGTTTCTGGAGGAATTATCGGATAAACTTCAGAAGAAGCAAATTTTTGAAGAGCTTTCGTGAGCAGGTCTGTAGAACATCTGGAAGCATTTTCTCAAGGATGGTGAAAGACTTTCTGGAGGAATCCAGGGAAGAATTTCTGGAGACATCCGTAGAGGAATCCTTGCAGAAGGAATTTTTGCAAGAGCTTCTAAAAGAATCCTCGGATGAATTGATAGAGAAATTCCCGAAAATAAAATCTAAAAAACGTGGACATTTTTGGAGGATTTTTCGGATAAATGTCTGAAAAAATCCTGGGAAGAATATTCGGATTTTTAGAGGCATTGTTGAATAAATTTTCGGTGAAAATTTAGGAGGATCCTGTGGAAGAACCATCAGTAGAATTTTTATTTAATTATTTTTTTATTTGTATTAACGAGATTTTTAGCCCTAGACTAGTTCATCTCGGGACCCACGCTTTACTTCCTTTCCGAAGGAAGAACTCACATTTTGTGAGTTTGTCGGGAGTGGGATTCGATCCCAGGTCCTCGGCGTGATAGTCACGTGCTTTAACCATCACACCAAGTCCGCTCCAGTAGAATTTATGAAGAAATCCTTTGAAGAATCCTTGCAACATTTTCCTAGATGAATTCCTGGAAGAACATCTGAAGGAAACTTTGAGCAAAAGCTCGGGCCAATCCTTTGGAGACTTTTTTGTATGTATCATCCAGGAATTTCTGTTGCAATTTTCAAAGCTTCTTTTGGATAAATAATTCTGAGAAATTCTTGGAGAAATCCTTGGGGGGACTCTTGAAACATATCTCTGGATAAATTGGCAGAGAAATCTCCTAAGCATTTGTTTTAAAAAATATTGAAAAAAAAAAATCGGAAAATTTACTTTTACGAATTCCCGGAAGAGTCTTAAAGCCTACTTGGAAAGCGTCAGTGTCAATACAAGTCGCCCTGTGATTTTTACAGAAGTGCCTCTCTCAATGTCATCGAATCGGGAGACGATGACCAAGAGAGTCTTACAATATTCGCTCATTTTTCAGTCATGACGGAGCGTGACATGGTTGTAAACAAGGATTTTGTTATTGTTTGAATCCTTTAAAGCATGAATATATGTCCTTTTCTATCTATAAAATACAACGACTAGCCTAAACTTGCTTGGACCAGGTGAAAATTTTAGTTTCAAAACAAGTTTTCGTCATGACGCTTGATTATTGCGAAATGACATGACGAAGTGCGCGAGTGCTCGTTTCATTTTGTGACGATGAAAAAATCTACTTGTTCATCGTCATGGGATGGTCACGACTAATAGCACCGCTTGTAGAATCCTTCCAAAGTTTCCATGCCAATTTTAAAATAAATCGTTCCAAGATTTAACCAATAATTCACCGGACACCTTATCGAAATTTCCAGGGGGAGCGACACTAGTTTTGCCAAGCCAAAAAACCTCAAAAAAAGCTGAAAAAAGCCCAAAAAAGTCGCTGAAACCTGCAAAAGTTTTGCTTTTTTGACAACCTGATGAACGGTTTGCAAGAACATAGGCTCAGACCACAATAGTGACTACCGCTAGTGTTGTAGGATTAGCGTTGGGTGGTTCGCCGGAAATACGAAAGTGAACAAAACCGGTGCAATATAAAAGAACAAAATCTTGACCAACTAAAGCGATCTCATCAAATCACACCTTTTCAGATTTCTGAGGTTAAACTGTACAGAAGGATGGTTCAACGAATTAAAATTCAATCGAAACAACTCCAAACAAAGTTTTTTCAATCCTTTTTTTGCGTCTAAAACAATTACGTAAAATTTTGATGCGACTGCTTGCACCCTCGCGCTCTGTAGTTGAAATTTGAATGAGATTGAGTATGTAATTAATGTAAGTAATTTCACTTGCTGTGCTTAAAAAACTGTCCAAGACCGCAAAGTGATCTGCCTCCAGTGATAGTGAAAGTGGTCATGCAGTCAACTAAGAGGTCTGATATTGTTCAGCTCTGCTTATGCGTTGAACTCGGAATTTGTCAAGAATATGTGCCTTCAATAAGTTTACCAAATCGAGGATGGTTTTGAGAATACAAATCTTGCTTTCAGGAACACTTTGACATCAGTCGATGAAAAGATCATGAGTACATATTCGACGAGAAAGGCACTACCACCACTAGGTGGATTAATCTGTTTTTTTTTTTTTTTATTAAGGACTGTCTCGATTTTTTTCAAAAATTGTTCCAAGATTTGGAAAATTTGTTGGACAAACTACAAAAATATTATTTCCTTATCTTTCAGTTGTCTTCAAAAGCCTTCGCACAAGGAGTGTAAAAATAATCATTTAACTGTTCTATTATTTTGCACACCTTTTGAATTGAAATTGCAAAAAATATACGAAGATGTTCGAAAATTCAAATTTTTTTGCGCAAATATATTCATTTCCAGAATACCCATGGCAAATTATTTTTTTCAAGAAAAATTTCCACTCCATTTTAGCGCAATTCTTTAACCCTTTGGAGCCGGATTGTTTTGCCTTCGCTGCCGCAACCTCGCTGGCCTCGAACACGTTTTTTATGCTCGGTTTCATCGTCGGGGTCATATTGACCCTTCCGGCTCCAAAGGGTTAAAACGAAAATAGGCCATTTTTGAGGAACCCCTTTTCTCCATGCCCCTCTAAACATTAACGCAAATAAAAAAAAAGTTAAAAATTCATTTTTTTTAAATTGGATATGTTTTTTAATTTATTGGCGAAGTAGTTATAGTGAAGAACGGAATTTTATAACCTTTTAAGATGTTCAAAGCAAGGCGTCAAAGTATGACAAAAAAAAAGACGTTTTTGTTAATTCTGGATAATTTTCTATCGAGAATAAAAATTTTGAAAGTCGGTGTTGATCAATATATTATGTGTACATAACTGCTAACAAGAATCGAAATTATTAAAATTTTCACCGTACAATTTTTTTCGCTACAAGTTATTGAAACGCTGAAAAATCATTGCAATTTGCATTTTGTGAAGATTTTTATTTTGTGAGGTGGGTTATTTCAAATAACCCTAAACATTCTCCAAATTTCTTCAAGCTATTCTAAACTTGACTATATTGTGCAGATTGCATAGAAGAACCGAAATGAAAAGACCAACCCAGCTTCGAGATAGAACATCCTGAACATTTTCAACTAGTTTCCGATACACGCCTTAGTTTGAAATTTCTTCAATATGTCTTCACAAAAATAATTATCAAAGATCAAAGAAGTTCAAGTATCTTTTGATTGAAGACCTGTTTTCACATCTGGTATTCCTGGACATGTTTTGAGTCTTCTACGCCATGTTCCGCCTTCAATTCCAGCACTTTCTACATTTATCCCCTGTATCTAATGTAAACGGGCTGTACATTCCGATGCATTTTAGTATTTAAGTTACAATTAGCGAATAGCCGCTATCGTTTAACCTGGTCATATAATTTTGTATAAAAAATGCTAGTGGTTTTATTGTTTTGTCTAACACCAAATATACTATATTAACAATATAGGTCACTCTTACGATTTTTTGGCGACACCTTTTTAGTGAATGTGTCGCCACCAAGCGTCAGAAAAGGTACTACTACACACTAAATGCATGCGCTATCCGAATGACGTTTATTCTGTCGAACTGTCATTGCATGGTGGGGATGCCCATTTCTTCTTAAATAATCGATTAAATTAAATTAATCGATTTTTTTCAACTACTCAAATTAGGACAAATTTTATTCTCTCTTCTTCAACAATTTGTGGCGTGATATTATCGTCGCAGCACCAAATCGAAGTCGCGACTCGCACGACATGCGAAGTATATTTGAACCGATAAACGTTCCTAACAGACTAAAACACAGACGACCCAATGACCCAAATCGAACTTTTCGTTAGCGAGTTATGAACGGTCTCACTGTAGACAAAATGATCGGGACAGTCAAAATTTTCACTTTTCAAAAAATGTTGAACTAGCAGTAACTTTTCGAAAAGTGCATCAAATATTCGCAAATTTTCACTGTAAGTTCATCAAATAGTTGTGTATCAGTGGTCCACATCTGGAAAAGTTCGGACTATTCTCCACGAAGTTATAAAGATTCATGGAAAAGGTATACTTATTCGATAGCCAACTTTGAGCTGTTATATCTTTGGATTCAATGCACCGAATGCAATGAAATTTTGACCATTTATGACTTCTATAATGAACTCTGAAATACGATTGACCTCACTTGAAATTTTCAACAAGAGAAAAAGTTAAAGCGATTTCATTTATTTCACGGTTTTTTAGTAAATTGGTCTTTTTTTAATTGTTAAAAATAATTATTTTTAATATGCATCCCATTACTTTTTCAATTTATTGGCGGCTATGCTGTTACTTTCCTTCAAAACACATTTATGTATAAGTCAATTAGAGGGAAATTAAATGAACTATAATTCGCATCTTGAATTTTGCAACGAAGTTGAAGTTTTGAATAATTTGGTGTTTTATTAGAAAAATAATCTAATCGTTATAATTTTATTCTGTGTTAAGAATTTTGATTTAAGTCAAAGGTTTTTAATAGCTCATTATAAAAGTCATGAATGGTCAAAATTTCACTACATTCAGTTCATTGAATCCGAAGATATAACAGCTCAAAGTTGGCTATCGGATAATTATCCCTTTTCCAAGATTCTTTATTACTTCGTTGAGAATAGCCCGATCTTTTCCAAATTTGGACCACTAATACACAACTTACAGTGAAAATTTGAGAATATTTGATGCACTTTTCGAAAAGTTGCAGCTAGTTGAACATTTTTTGGAAAGTGAAAATTTTGCCTGTCCCGATCATTTTGTCTTTTCTCCGGAAATTACACAAGAAGTTCCTTGTGGGATCCCTTTTAGAATTGCACTCTGGATTATTTTCTCCAAGATTCCTCCAGAAATTCTTTGGGGGATTCCTCCTGGAAATTATTCTGGAGTTATTTTAGGAACTCCTTTCGGGATTTCTTAGGGAAAGCCTTCCGGCGTTCCTCCTCCATTCTACAACATTTTTTTTTATGAAATTCCTCCAGCAGTTTTGTAAAAAATCCTCCAGATGTTCGTTCTGGTTTTTTTTTCCAAAAGCTCCTTCTGGGATTACATATCTCCATGAATAGGACGCAATCAGTGAAGTACTAGATTTGTAGTAATGAGCTGAATTTTTGTATAATGAGAAAGTAAATTCTCCGTTACTGCAATAAAATGGTACAAAAAGCAAGGGTTTTATGACTCCTTGTCTGATTTGATGCTGTTTGAGCAAAACTTTGGGTAACTGTGTTGTTGTATTCTCCATTTATTGCAACTTCAACCACATAGTTCCCCAAAGTTTTTCTCAAGCAGCATCAAATTAGGCTAGGAATCATAATACCCATGAGTTTGCACCGTTTCAATGCAGAAACGGAGAATTTCCCAAGAAACATTTTTGCTGTATAAGAGTGGAATAAACCACTCATAAGCAAACTTCAGCTTAAGAAACTATTGTTCAGCTACTTATGTTTCTTGAGTTAGCATCTCACCATACAAAAAAGCAGCTCATTACTACAAATCTAGTATTCACTTATTCCTTCTGGGAATCCCGGAAAAAGTACTTCTGAAGACATTCCAAATTTATAGAAATCTCAGAAGGAATTACAAAAACAATTCCTGGATGATTTATGATACTTCAAAGAGGGAGCTTCTGAAGGAATCCTGGAAAGTCCTTTCGAAAAATATTAATTAAAATGCCCCTATAAAATCGCGTTGGAGTTTTACAGAGTCACTTCGAAATTTCTCCGGAATTTCAAAAGAAATTCCTTGAAAAATCCCAGAAGACTCTTGTGGAAATTCTTAAAGGACGGAGTAAATTCCAGAAGGAACTTTTGGAGGAATACTGGTAGAAATTCCGGTTGAAATTCTCAGAAGGAGGAATTTTTGAAGAAACTCTTCGATAAATCCCAGAAACAACTCCTGGTCGTTCTTGAAAAATTTCGGAGGAATTCCAGAAGGAACTCCGGGAGGTATTCGTAAAAAAACTCCTGAGGGAATCGTTGAAGGAGCTTCTGCAGGAATCCAAGAAATACTCCAAGAAACTCCTATAAGGAAATCCTATAAGGAACTTCTTGACGAATCCTAGAAGAGAATTCTTGAGGATTCCTAGAAATAATTTTTGGAGGAATACCAGTAGAAATTTCTGGAGTAATTTCAGTAGGAACTCCTGCGGGTCCCTCGAAGGAACCTCTGGAGTAATTTTAGAAAAAAAAAACTTTAAATCAATCTCTGAAGGCACTCCTGGAGGAATTTCAAAAAGAGCTCCTGAATGAATCTCAGAAAAAAAAACTCTAGGAGGAAACTGAGAAGGAACTTCCGTTGGAAAATCAGAAAGAATTTATGGAAGAGTTTAGAAGGAACATCTGAAGGAATGCCTGACTAAATTTATGGAGGATTATCACTCTGCAGTGGGCGAATTCGCTACAATATTTTGACCAACTGAAGTTCACTCAGTAGCTCATGACTGTATATTTAAAAATATTGAGCTTTGCAAGGATTTCGCGACGATCGTGTAGATGTTCAAAGACTGATTCTCAGCTTAGTTATCTATGAACAGTTCAATCTTTGACAGCAAAATGTTCACACATCCAACAACAAAGGAAACCGATTAGTTCGGAATAAAACAATCAGTACTCGAATAAACTCACAGTTCACTTCGGAAGAACATCGAAGTTAATCGAAATTAAATTTGACGGGTTCCATAGGCTAATCCAGATGACCCCCAATTGTAGAGGCGCTTGGTGAGATAAGGAGAAAATCGTTTGTTTACATAAAAAAATAATTTTTTTTACCTATAGGTAAATCCAACGGAAGCTAACGATCCCTCCGCATCTGGTGGCAGGAATGAGAACCCTATGAAAAACGTGGCTCCTCCAAAATTTCACATGGCGCAGCATAGGCAAACTGCACTTTTTTCACTTTTTCATGTCGATTTCCGCATCGTAGAAAAACAAACGAGCACTTTTTGAAAAGAAAATCTGATTCTCTTTCAGATGCGCTTAGATCCGGTAGGTACTTACGAACAACTTATGTGATTAATTTGAGGAGCTCTTGCTATGCCTCAGGCGTGCGATCTTCCGGATTTTTTGTTAGCTGGCCAATCCGGTGTCTGTCGGCGTGGGCATCGAGAATGATGATAATAGAAGCCATTACCAATGGAAAATAGCAACCACCAAGGCAAAATATGAGTAAAATTTGACGACAAAAAAAATGACTTTTTTATGTAAACAAACGATTTTCTCCTTGTCTCACCAAGCGCCTCTACAATTGGGGGTAATCTGGATGAGCCTATTCACCCCCAAAACGACGATTCGACCGCTTGGGAGTGTTGTCGTCGTCGTCGTGATGATGCTTCCCGAAAACAATGTCAAATTCGTTCGGGGTTTCAAAACATTGGAAAGAAATTCATTATTTTTACAGTCAGATTGAGATTTACGAGTAAATAAGTGTGATCCGAAGGTATAACTGTTTATTCTGAGCATAACAGTATTTTTTACGGCAGTGAAAACTAATTAGAACTTCAATATTTCTGGGTCTGAAAATCGTTCAGGCGAAGTGGATAGCAAATCTAACCTAGAATATCCTACAATTCTAACCTCAACTCCTCACTTGCACAAGCCGGATCTCATTTTTCACGGAAATGGTGGAACAAAATGCAAAACTAATGTACGTGCGACCGAGGGAATTGAAAGTTCTACCATTCCCACTTAAAAAAATTGTCGGATGTGGGTTGTAAGTAGAAAAAATAAAATAATTCCCCCAACAGATTATGTTGATAGGTATGTAAAGAAAGGTAAACATCATCAGTTCGGTGTTGCGCTACCGAAACAAAGATGGGTAACAGTATGTTTTGTTTTGCCCTTGAAAGCCAATTCTCGGGTCCGGTCCCGGAGCTCTGTTTTTTCGTAAACACGGCACCGCTCAAACGTTGAAATTATTGATGCAACGTCTTGCACTCTGCCACAAGAAATTTGACGATAAACAGCTCAGCACCTAGAATGTGTAAGCCCTACTCATAAGTGCATAATTTCCAGACCACACCAAACATGTGTAACAGTTACACATTTACAAAAACAGCTCGTACACTCTTCTAGATGCGAAATGACGTTTTTTTTTTGTTTTCCAAGGTCACTAGTAAACCTAGCTAGATTGCCGTACAATTTTTTTTTGCGAATTTCACGATTTTGCGGACGCAGGAGCTGATTTTGTGAATGTAGAAGTGTTACACATTTTTGGTGTAGTCTGGAAATTATGCACCACCAGGGCAAAATATAAGTTAATTATGAGGGTGAAATTTAAATTTCGATGATAAACGATTTCGGTGACGTTACAATGAGGGAATATTCAAATTCTTCTATAGATGTATTCGTAGATGTCATCTAATGAAATATTATTTTGTTTGTGTATATTGTAAATCGATTATTTATTAATCGATGATTTGGGAACAAAAAACTTCGACACCCCTAACATCGTTTTTCGAGAATTGTCACCTTGCACAGTTAACTAAAATTGATCAAAATACGATAATTTTTTCTGACAAAAGGTGGTGCTGTAATCATTCGTGAACGGTGTCTCCATGTCGTTGTATGTGAAAACTTGAAGTGACCTCCCAAGTAACCACGGTGCTGAAGCCTTATTGCATGCAGATATACGGTGTATTTAGAGCAATCATTACTTTGCTTGAACACTTATAGTTGATTTAAAGTGGAAATGGCAATTATGCGACTGATTTAGGATTATACCAGTATAATCGTAATTTTATTCTATAATTGCCCATTTCCACTTTAAATCAACCTTAAGTTTGCATGTAAAGTAATGATTGCTCCAAATACACCGTATATCTGCATGCAATAAGGCTTCACCACCGTGGTTACTTGGGCTATATAGTGACTAATATAGTATATTTGCCAACACTGTAGTTTCCTGAAGGTGCTGCGGGTGTTACGATAGCTCAAAGCATTCACAGTGGATGATGGAAAAGGATCACCAGTGGCGTAGCTAGGAATTTGGGGGCCCGGTGTGGAACCAAATTTGTGGGCCCCATGAAAATTACAGATGTACATATTTTACCAAGCTAAATCTATACATTTAACTCTCGAATGATCGCGCCGTTGTATTTTGTACAAAACGTTTAAAATATCTCGATTTTTGTATACAGCGTGATGCTGGCAGTGTTGACCAACAGACTGACGGAAGGTTAAAAATTATTCTCTATATGTATTCCTTTATGAATTTCTTCGGAGATTTCTGCAAGGATACATCCCGGAATTCCACCAATGAGCGTAAGATTTATTTTTAAGAATTATGTCTATTTTTTAACAATTTATTTAGGAATTGTACCAAGTAAACCTTTAGGAATTCCTTCAAAGTTTCCTTGATTCTTTTTTTAAAATCTTTCTTGAAAAATAATTTGTCTTCAAGAATCTTTTAAGTAGTTAATGCAAGGATGTTATTTAGTATTTCTCCAAGCACTCCTGAGTGTTGTCTTCGAGGATGTTTTCAAAAGTACTTCAGAGTACTTCAAAAGATTCTTGAAAAGGATTTATCGAGTATTTCTCGAAACATTTCTTCAGGAAGTTCACCAGGGATTCTCTCAATATTATCTCTAAGGATTCATCTAGATATCATTAATAGATTTTTTTAAGAAATTCCATAAAAAATACTACACAAATTTTTTTGAATGATTCTATTAAGAAATTACATTAGAATTCCACTAGAGGAAGAGAAGCCATTCTAGAATTTCCTCAAACATTCCTCCATGGTTTCTTTCAGCAGATCCTCCAAATATTTTTTTGTTGATTTTTTCACAGAAGTTAACTATTTCTCCATAGATTCTTCAAGGATTTCTCAATTATTTCCTCACGTAACTCTTTCAGAGATTTCTCCAAGACTTTATATTGGCATTTCCTCAAGCATTCGTCACTCATCTTGCCGTTCTTTTGAAGATTTCTTTTTTTCCTAGGATTCCCTCAGAATTTCCTCCAAAGATTCCTTCAAAAATTACTGCAACGCTTTTTTTTTCGATAAACTTCCGTAAGGATTCATCAAGGAGTTTCTTCTAAGGTTTTACTAAGAGATCTCAGAAAAAATTTCAAATATTCCTGCAAAAGTTCCTCTAAGAAAATTCTAATAGGAATTTCTGTAGGTATTCTTAAGGAATTCCTTCGAAAAATCCTTCTGAAATTCCTCCAACGAATTCTTTAATAACCATCAACTCTAGGAGTTTTCTCAAGGTATCATTCAGAAATTTTTGCTAGCATTCCTCTGGGAACTTCTCTAAAAAAATCTATTGCGATTTTTGATAAGACTCCTTCATAATTCTTTTGGAAAACCTTTAGAAAAATCATTCTAAGTTTCCATCAAGCATCTCACTTAAGAAAATTTCACCAGGATTTATTATTAATTCCTCTAGAAATTCCTCCAAAAAATAGTTTAAAAACATTCTCTGCTAATTCCCGGTAGGGTCAAAAACATGCCCCAAGTAATCTTACAATCCCAAAAAACATCCTATTTGAAAACAAAGTTATTACGGTACCATTCGTGCTCAGTTCTAACAAAAATACCAAAAAGTTTCATTCCTTTGTTTTGAGTAGGATGAAAATTGGAGCGTAAAGGGTGAGTCGATAATTATTGTGCCACTTTCAAACTAACGTAACTTTTTTCCTACCTCACCGAAATCAACCAAATTTTGCACAGTTTCTCCTTATAGTCTATTGTTCACATCAATGTAATTGGACAGTTGTCAATGAGATTCCTGTCGATATGGAATAAATTTAGTTACCAGTTGTTAAACAGCAAAAAGATGTTGTACAATCACATGCTAAAATCTAAAATTATGCTATCGCGCCTTGGAAAAATGGATAATTATACATTATCGGATCATCTTAATGTTCGTCAATAGGTTTGAGGAATGGTTGTCAGTGAAACATAAGCCTGGAGCTTTGTGAAAACCAGGCACGATGCGCATAAACAAACCAGAGAACGCTAATTATTTGTTTCAAGCGGGATGTGAACATGCCCACATGGAGGGCGTCATTCGAAAATGTCGTAAAATTTACCAAAACGCATCCTAAATTTGAACCGATACCAAAAAGTTGTAATAAATATACATACTAAACTACTGTAAAAATTTGGTTTTATTCCGATAACTGTAGACAATTTGCGAATCACTTGAAGGTAGGGTGGCACAATAAATAACTAATCACCCATTTTATGCTTAAATGGTAAAGGAATAGACACCCTATCTTACCAAATCAATCAATTTCTTCAGAAGTTTCTCCAAGTTTCTCCTAAGACTGTTTTGTTCAGGAAGAGCCTAGAAGCATCCATTAAGTGATTAATGCATGGCTATGATTTTATAGAGGATATCCATAGGGAATTCTTCAGGAATCGCTTCAAGACATCCTACGCCATTTTTTCCAAGGATTTCTTGAATATTTCTTCAAAAAAATCTCTTGAAAATTATCAAAAGATGCTTTCAGAATTTCTTCAAGGATCTTGTAAAAAACTCCTGCAACGGTTGCATCAATCGGATAAAGCTTTCCTTGTTTAGTTTATTTTAAAAATCTCTAAGGATTCTATCGAGGATTACTTGTAGGTTTTTTCCAGGGATCGCTTTAGGAATTCTTCCTAGGTTTTATTCAAAATTCTAAAGGAATTTCTTCAAAGAGGCCTTTAGAAATTCCTCCCAAACTTTCTTCAGAAATTTTTCCAAAGATTTATGTAGTAGTTCATCCAACAAATTCTCTTGCGATTTCTCCTAAGATTCGTTCGGAATTTATTCAACTATTCTCTTAGAATATCCTAAATTGATTTCATTCGTTTATTTCAAACTGATGTTCCCAGGAATTCTACAAATAATTTTGTACATGAAATCTTTCTAGTATTCTTTCCCGATTGCTTCATCTATTTACATAATTACTCCTGTATGATTTTTTTTTGAAGATTTTTACACAAATTCCTCCATGAAATTCTATAGGAATTCCTCCAATAAGCCATTCAAGGTTTTAGGAACTCACCTTTTAGAAATTTAATAAAAAATATAACAATTCTCTCAAGAATTTTCACAGAAATGTAAGAAATTATATTGAAATTTCTTAAAACATTTTTAGGAATTGCTTTGAGATTTTTTTTTAGAAAATTGCTTGTGAGCTTCTCTGTTAATCACCTATTTTTTTTTGGAAATTCCTTAGGTAATTCTTTTGAAATGTTCTTAAAACTAATAACAGTCGAAATTCCGTAATGAATTTTTAAAAGTAATTTCCAGAGAAAACCAACCAAACTAACCAAAGAAATTTTCTGAAGAAATACCGGAGAAGTTTTAAAAAAATTGCCACTTAAATTTACAAATAATTTGACTAAGGAATTTTCAAAGTACATGCCGAATGAACTAAAGATTTCTAAAGAAACTATTTAAAGAATTAGAAAAGTAATTGTTAGATATATTAGCAAAGAAATTGCTGAAATTCCTGGATTTGCCTGATAAATTTTCAAAGCAATTACCCAAAGAATTTCGAAAAGTTCATATTTTCCAAAATAATAACCTATATCGATTTCAAATATTATTACCGAGACATTTCCAAAAGAGTTTCCGAATCAAATTTCGAAGGAATTGCCGAAATAGTTTTCAAAAAATTGTTCAAGAAAATCCCATAAAAACCTTATAGAAATTTTCGAATCAAATCCAATTAAAATTATTTAAAATATTTCCCAAAAATCCCCTAAAGATAATTCGCAAGATTCTCCGAATGAATTGCCAAAGCAAATGCCAATGCAATAATCAAACAACTCCCGAAGGAATTGGAAAAGAAGTTGCCAAAAGAGTGTTGAAATTATTCCCAAAGTAATTACCATGGGATATTTCAAACGAATTGCCAAAAAAAGAATACCAGCGAAAAGTTGCAGACAAATTTTTTTTATAGAAATTTCCGCAAAAATAAAAATCTGAATAAGTTCGCAAAGCCATTGCTGAAGCATTGCTGAGAATTGATTAAAGAAGTTTCCAAAGGATTTTTCGAACAATTTCTCAAAAAAATGGCAGCAGAAATTTTGAATTAGACTTCTAACGGAAATCCTGAAAAAATATGAAAATTTTTACCGGAGGAATGCGAACTCAATTTTTGGCACAAAAGTTGAGACAGTTTCCAAATGAATTGCTAAAGGAATAGAAAAATAAATTTCCGAAGGAAATATTTAGAGTAATCGATGAAGCTATTTCCAAATATTTTTAACGATATTCCTTAGCGATTTGCTTCAGTGATTACTGAAAACGATTCAAAAGAAATCTCCGATGAAATTCTTCAGAAACTCTTACTGAAAAATGTAAAAATTTCTTCAAAATTTCTCACAGAAATTCCTCTAAGAAATTTCCCTGTAATCCTTTAGGTATTGTTTCCATCAGGATTTTTTCTATTTATACCTTTACATATTTTTAGCGATAACACCCGTTTCGTCCGGATTCCATTCTCGAAACTTCTCAAAATTTCATAAAGCATTTGTTCCAAGTGTGGAACTCCAAGAACTTTTTCTTGGGTATCTTTTTGGATTTCTCTAGGAATTACTTCAAGGACTACTTTATGAAGATTTCCTTCGAAAGTTGCTACAGCGATCGCTTCGGGAAATCTTCCAAGCGTTTCTAAAGGATTTTTTTCAGTAGTATGTAACCCCAAGAATTCCATAAAAAAGTTTCTAAAAGATTTCCACAAACGATTCCTTTGAAGGTACCCCACATAATCACTTTTCCTTCAAGATTTTTTTTTAAATAAATTTCTTGAAGAATTCCTTTTGCAATTTCGCAAACGGTTTTTCATGAAGTCCTTTCAGGGATTTTTTTACGAATTTGTTCAAGCATTTCTTTAGTTATACCTGAAGGGATTTCTTCACAAATTCCTCTAATAATTGCTGTAGAATTGTACAAAGATTCCTTAGGCGATTTCTTCAAGTCCTCTTTCACAATTTGTTCAAGAATCCTTTTAAAAATCCGGTGAAGATTTAACATTTTTCTCCAAGGATTTTTTCAAGCTACCTTACAAAGATTCGTTCAAGGATTTCTCAGTTTTTCTGCAAAAATTTCCCAAAGGATTCCTGCAGAAATATCCTCAGAGGGCCCTACAGAAATTCCTCAAAGGCCTCCTACAGAAATTCTTCCAAGGAAATGTATAGGATTTCTTTTGAAGATAATTTTTTGATTTGCTCCTAAGTATTTGAGAGGAATTCTTTGGGATTTCATTGAGAAATAAGCTATGCATTTCATCATTAGTTCTTCAAAAAACACCTTTGCTATCATCTTCAAGAATTCTTAACGTAATCCATCAAGAAAGTTATCAAAGATACCTCTAAAATCAACCCAATGATTCTTTCCGAATACATCGTGGAATTCGTCTTCATTTTTCAAAGATTCCTTTGGAAATTCACCCAAAAATTCCTACAAGGATTTCTTCAAGGATTCTTTCAAGAACTCCTCTAAGATTCCTTTAGATAATCTTATAGAAAAAAATGATCCCATCAAGTATGGCTTGAGAAACTCCTGCAAGATTCCTTCTTGGAGAAATCTCTTAAAGTATTCTTAGAGACATTCCTTAAGGATTCCTTGAAGGACTTCATGACATAATCCTTGAAGGACTTTATGAAGGAATCCGAAGAAGTATTCCTAAACGAATGCATGAAGAAATTCGTAAAATATCCTTGCAGAAATTCCTGAAGGATTTCTTCTAAAGATCGTGAAGCAATGCTTGGAAAAGCTGCAGAAAAAAATATTGAATTTCTGAAGCAATCTCTGAAAAAAGTTCTAAAGTTGATCTTAGAGCAATTTTTGTAGAAGTCTGTGAAGCAACTACTAGATAAATCGTAAAAGACATCCCCGGAAGTCAGGTAATATTTACCTTGCCCGAAGGAATTCCCGCAGAATATTGATTTCTAGCACATTTTTTATTGCATTTTAAGGCCCTTGTATGTACAAAGAGCAACCATCAAACTAATCAAAACTGTACTAACTTAACTACTTGAATAAAGTGTGCACATTTACAATTGTTAATTAAATAACTTCAAAAACTCTTGATAATCACGAGGACGCCCCTACATATGTATCAGCAGATCTGCAAGTATTGAACTTATACTTAAAGGAAACTTTCGCTATTTAAAGAACTTTATTCAAACTTTTTTTGTTAGAAATCTTCTCTGATTTGGAGGCCCCTGAATTCTGGGGCCCGGTGCGAACCCTACGCACCCCCCTTGCTACGCCACTGGGGATCACCAATCGTCATCACCAAAAGAACTACACACCAATCGCAATCCTGATATGAACTTAGAAACACAGTCTATCCTACTGTCTGTCTGTTAGACACCATTCTTCTCCATTAAAGGCCATTTCCATTCCAATCTGTTTCGCCATCCACATGGCCGTCGAAAATGGATCCCGGCATGCGTTCAGTTCACTGTCCTATCCGTTGTCGGTAAGCTTCAACTCTTCGAGCATAACTGTCCCATATACGCAAAAAGTTCTGCAGAACAAGGGACAACCACGCGTCAAACGCCAGCCTGCACGGATGGAGGTGATTATTTCAGGCCATTATGTCGTCGTCGTCGTCGTCGTCGTCATCCGGTATGTTGTCGCTGGCCAGACACCATGTCACTTGCATACCAAAAACGAGATTTGTAGGCTGCTGCTGCTGCATCATCTGCTGCTCAGCGGGAAGAGTAGTCCCAAATAGTGTGCCAAGAAGTGTTATGCCATTATCACCACAGCAGGGGGTCGAAGGGAAGGGGGGACGATCGTGGGGAGCTTAGTTTTAGGGTTCCAAAACTAGTGTAAGTACGTTGCAATGGCGCCTGCACAGCGGTGATTCCATTAAGGGGTCATGTCAAGAGACGAGCAAGAGCAATCAGTGGCATCATCGTCATCGTCATTGCCAAGCGCCAAAGAGCCTTTCACCAACGAGCCAGTGTAGTCGAAATTGTGCCGGAGGAAGTACATAATCGTTTCCAAGAAATAAAGAAAACCGTTGAGTGCCACCGGATGGTTGTTGGGGTGGAGGAGGGTCAGTTCCGTGCACAAGATGGACGAGAACAAAGAGCAACAGTGTACTCGCAGCGGGATTACCGGTAGTGCTGTAGCTACTACACAGAGGACCAATGAGTCGTGTTTCCCGTGTGTTGTAGGTATCCTGTGCAACACTTTTCACCGGGCTCTTTTGGGATGCTTAATGGGAAATCCCGGCTGTGCATTTAACGATTGGTATTTGCTTTTAGTGCTGCTGCCGTGTTCGATTAACAATGTCGGCCGGTCATTTTGGATGTATGACGTTGGGGTTAAGCCATAAATAACCACCACCCCATGGGATTAAGAGGTCCTTAAATGGTTGTTAAGGAACATGTGTACAAAATGATTGGTGGAGTGGCTTCCAGTATGAACCAAAGTCTGCAGAAGTACACAAAATCCAAATCAGTGAGCCACAAGAAATTACTTCACCGATTTTTGGCAAACATTTATCTCATAGCGGAAACGGAATCATTCAATTAGAAATCAACTGATGCTCAACCACATTCGCATGCTATCCATGCCGACCGAAACCTCAACCCATTCAGGAAGGAACTCGCACTCCATGTTGGATGAGAACTGAGCAGACAGCAACCATTAAGCTAGCTTTCACACTTCTGATTCTGACTCGAATAACGAACACGTTAGCTGTCGTCGTCGTCGTCGTCGTCGGTCGTCGTCCGCATCGGCTTCCCAAGCGAACGGATTCTGATGCGATGGGCGGCGATAGAGAGTGAACCCAAACAAACATCCGGAAATCCGCAAATCCCTGTGCCAGCGCATTAATTCTGCCAAATTTAACCCAATTTATCCTCGGGCGGCACTGAGCTAAGCTGGCCTATAAATTGGTTCAATATCTCTCGTTCGGCTGCGCTTCGAGTCACAAGCGGAAACACTTCTTAACTTAAACATGAAAAAAAAACTTATCAAAACAGCTACTGAATAAAATACTGGAATTTTACTGCAATTCTTTTGAAAATTGCTTTGGAAATTTCCTCAGTAACTACTTCGACGAGCTCCTCTTGGAATTTGTCTGGCATTGTCTTTGGAAAATCGGTTGGAATTTTCTCTAGCAATTCTTTTGAATCTCTCCCGAAATTTCTTCGGTATATTCTTGAAGATGTCTTTCAGCAACTTCTTTGTGAAATGGTCGCAGTGATAAGTAACCCTACAAAAAAAAACTTCTTTGTGAGTTCTTACGGAAATTTCTATTGAAATTGCCTCGGCAACTCCATTGGATTTTTTTTGGTATTTCATTTAGGAAATCCTTTTGCAATTCTTATTGGAAATATATTGGTAACCTGGCAACTTCTATGGAAACTCCTTCGGCAATTCATTTGGGAATTTTTCAGACAGTTTTTGGAAAACTTCTTCGGGGTGCTCTGTGGCAGTTCCTTAGAGTTTTACTTTGAAAATTGATTCGGCTTTTCCATTTTCAAATTCATTCGGATATTCTTTTGGAAATCGCTATTGCTTTATAAATTCCTTTGAAAGCTCCTTAAGAAATTTTCATTGAGAATTTCTGAATTTCTAAAGCAATTGTCTGAGAAATTTACAAAGGAATGCCCTAGGGAAATCTAAAAAAATATGCCTAACAAATTTCCCATGAATTTTTTTTTAATTTATTTTTATTTCTTTTTATTCGTAAATTTTATCTTAGGCTAGTTCTTTACAAAACTTGTAAATGAACGGCCAGATGAATGTCCAGAGACATTTCCGCATATGCTTTCCACTATTTTTACAAATAAAATTTAAAATAAGTTTCCGAAAAATTTTCCAAAAAAAATTCGTAGGTATTACAAAAAAAAATTGCCGAAGGAATTTCCAAAGGAATTGTAGAAAATAAATATATCGAGTTTCCCAAGAAATTGCCGAAGAAAAGAATACTCGAAAAGAATTGCTAGTTTCGGAGAAATAAACCTAAATTATTTTTTTTCGATAGAGTGTTGTACCTTTTCATTCCACTAAAAAAACACAAATGTAAATGTAAGTTCAAAACTGCCCTGATAAAAAAGATCATAGAGATACAACAGAATGTATTGTTACAACACGATGAAATGAATGGTAGTTACCATGATTTCAATTGTTTAAAACGATAGAGTAACAACAGACCCTATGGTTTTCCACCATAGCATGTATTGTAAATGTCACTTTTACAATAGAAAATGGGGGTTGTTATATATCTTTACCATAAAAAATCCAAATTTTCTGGAGCAAATTCAAGTCAACTACCATTCAATTTATGGTGTTTTTATTATTGAAATCTCTAGTGCCATTCATTTTATTGTGCACATATTGTAGTTCCAATACATAATTTTCAGCAGGAAAATAAGTACACAATATGATTTGTTGTTGAACAATCAACTTTATCATTATTCAATGGAAGTTTATGGCGATTTTATTGTATATTTTTATCAGGGTGATTACACTCATTTGAAAAGGGCAAAGGTAAAGTTGGTATAGGATAAATTCAATATTTCAATGTTCAGTCTGTGCAGCCTTTGGCTGGCGGTGAGAATTGTACTTACATAACTCCCAAAGGAATTGCTGCAATAATTTACAAGAATTTACAATGGAATTACTGGGGAAATAATCAAAGGAAAATGCCAAAGAAATTTGAAGAGTTGCCGTTGAAATCGCCAAAGAAATTTCCAATGGAATTACTGAACAAGTTCCGAATAAACTACCGGAGAAATGTCCATTACATTGCCGAAAGGTTTCTCAAAAAATCTCCAAAGCAGTATCTGAAGCAATTTCCAAAGAAATTCTCAAGTTCCAAAAAATAGTCGAACTTATTTCTAGATATATTTCCGAAAAAATTCCAAAGCAACCGACGAACAATTTTCAAAGGCAATGGTAAACCCTTATCCTTTCTTGATATATGTTTGGCTGGCGTCAAATGACTAAAAATATTATATCTCTGTTGCAAAAATGTCAGTGGTCACATGGTTCCGGAATTATTCCGGAGTACCGTGGGGCATGTTTTTTTTATGGTTTAATTTTGACGACACATGTCTTTCCGTATACCAAACTTCATACATGTTCATATTTATATATTTCGGAATTTTTTTGCCACATTTTGGAATCTTCCGGCTTCCTGGTTACCCCGGTGAAATACCCAGTTTTTGATCAACGTTGAACCCTGCCTTGCGACATGTCTAACTTTACGAGTTAGGTTCGTTGCAGGCTATTTCGCGTATTTATGTGACATTGATCACTTTTCTGGATCTTCGCCGCCTGGTTCCCTAGGGGAATTCTTCAAAGAATTCTTGAAGAACTTTCCCCAGGAATTCCCAAAGAAATCGTTAAATGAACTAAATCAATTTATTATTAAATTACCAAAAAAAAAAATTAACCCGACCAGAGGTCAAGTATTGACGATCAAAACTTGATATTGGTTTGATTAATATAAGAGGTAAAAGTACTGAAAATATAATCCAAAAACTGTTCTTGAAACATCTGACCAATAGCAAAATTTGAAATATTAAGATCAGACAAGCAGCTTGCTGCCATTGGTTAGATCTTACAAGAGCTGGATATGATATAATGATGATGTCTTAGAAGAAAAAGAAATAAAAATTGTTCCTGTATTATACCTCACTTTGGGAAGGTTTTCTAGTTGCATTTCCTGTTATTTACCCAGTTTTGTGAAAATTTGGCGGCAACGGCGGCCAAGGGGAGTTTATAGGGGAGAGCAAAGGGCGGTTGCAGGGGTGTTCCAAGGGTCCCCAAGCGGTTTTAATGGGCTACCAGGTGATCTCAGAGGCGTTTCATGGGGTACCAGGAGGTCTCAGGGGCGTTTAAGGGTGTCTCAGTGGGTCGCAAGGTATTCCAGGGGGCTCCGGGTGCTCTCCGAGGGTTTCAGGGGGTTCCAGGGAGCTCCAGGGTGTCTCAAGAACGCTTCAGGGTGTTTCAGGGGCGTTTCAGGGGATCTCAGGGGCGTTTCAGGGGGTCTCAAGTGGGTTCCAGGGGGGCCTCAGGGGCACTTAAAGGAGTCACATGGGGTTTCAGGGGAGTTCCAGGTTTCGGGAACATTTCAGGGCGTTCCATGGGGTCTCAGAGGCGCTTCAGGGGCATTTCAGGGTGTCTCAGGCGGGTTACAGGAGTTCTCAGGGCGCTTCAGAGGGCCTCATGGGGTTTCAGGGGCTTCAAAGGCGGTTTATGGGGTACCAAGAGATCTCAGGGGTTTTTCAAGGGAGTTTGAGGAATGGAGATTGTCTTAATTGCATCATAAAATAACTTTGTGTGTAGAGCTATGAATCTTGAAAAACCGGACCGCCATGCCAGTCGAGTAAGTTCATTTTTCATGAAACATCAAAAAGTTCGCGATTTACAGGCGATTGCGTGCCAGCTTTCCTTATACTTATGACACGAGTCAGCTGCAGTCTTCACCATTTTTCATCCCTGCCCGAAAGTCTCAGAGGCGTTTCAGGGAGTCTAAGTGAATTTCAAGGCAGTTCCAGGGGGACTCAGGGGGTTTCATGAGGGTTCCGGAAGATCTTTAGGGCGCTTCAGATGGTGTCAGGGGCGTTCCAGGGAATCTCAGAGGAGTTTCAGGGGATGCCAGTAGCTCAGGGGTATTTCAGTTGGTTTTGGGGGGTTTGATGGGGTTCCAGGGGTTTTCTGGGGTGCTTATTACTATTGAAACGCTCCTGAAATCCCCGTAATCCCTTTGAAATTCCCCTGAACGCCTTTTAACTCATGAGAACCCTCCAGAAAAACCATTGAAACCCCTGGAAACACCCCTGAAATGCGTAGAAACGCCTCCGAAACCTCAATTATACCATTGAAATCCCCCTGAAACCTCATTTTACCATTGAATCACCCTTGAAATCCACTCAATCCATTTGAAATGCCCCTGAAATGCCTTGAAACGTCTCTGAAACCTCATTTTACCATTGAAACGCCGTTGAAGTCCCCGCAATCCATTTGAAATGCCCCTGGAATCTCTCAGAACGCCTTTAAAAGGCTCCAAAAAACCCCTGAAATGCCCCTGAAAACCCCATGAAGCGCCCCTGAAATGATATCAAACGTCCCTTAAAAAGATCCTGAATCCTCTTGTAACTCTCTGAAATGACTTGAAACGCTCATGAAACCCCTTGTAACGCCCTTTAAAGGCTTTCGAAGACCCCTCTGAATCGCCCTTCAAACCCCTTGAAACGTTCCTGAAACCAGTGCAATAGACACATTCTACCGTGACGTTACAACGTTTTGACGCATTTTTTGACAGATTATGAACTATAACTCATAAATGCGTACCGTAAACCTCAAATAGCTTTCATTGAAAAAGTATGTTCAAAATGGGAAATAGTAGCGTGACGTTACAACGTTGTAACGGCACGCTACTATTTCCTATTTTAAGCAAGCTTTTCCAATGAAAACTAAATGTTCAACAGATCATATTTACTGGAATTCGAATATGCAAAAATATTTGAGGTTTACTGCACGTATTTATGAGTTATAGTCAATGTTGCTGAACACTGATGAAAAATGCGAAGGGCGATAAATATTGCTTCGCCATGTAAATGTGAACTGCGAGTGATCTCGCATATTTGCCAATCTCAAATCTCAATATATTTGCCAATGATTGAGTTTTGTTCGTCATCAACCACGGTGTACAATATTTAGAAGGTGTGATATTTATGCCGTGGTCATCAACGAAGCGTCGTCGTCGCTCGTTACACTGAACCAATACATCTTCATTATATTGAATGAAACGTCCTTCCCTTCTGTTCAGAAATAGGTCATCTCATGATCAAATGACGATTAGCATCGAATGCCATATATCCAAAATTTTGAATAAAAGTCATTAGGAAAACAACCCAAGTTTAATTCGGGTGTCGAACGAACATCATCCGGTTTTCATGTGACTGTTCATTTGACTGCAGTTCAACCCTGATGTGGATGACAAACCTTTCGGTAGAGCCTTGAAACAATAATCATCCGATTGATAAATATTTTGCGGACGCCGTTGCGCCGTTCATATACAATCACGCTGACAGCTTCCACAATCGCCATTTTTAATTCAGGGAAGCAGAGAAAACACGCGAAAGTGAAACCT
This sequence comes from Aedes albopictus, assembly GCF_035046485.1. Lineage (NCBI taxonomy): Eukaryota > Metazoa > Arthropoda > Insecta > Diptera > Culicidae > Aedes > Aedes albopictus. The sequence continues at coordinate 389,611,048 of NC_085137.1, forward strand.
GTTCTAATTATTTCAGTTTTTCACGGTAAGTGCAGTGAATGATTCTGATGATGGCTTATTTATATTACAGTGGTCGTTGATGGAAACGGAACCAAGGAAACCCAAGGATGCACCGAAAAAGGACGACTGTTACCGGCGCTACCAGGTCCCAGAATTATGTACCGGACTTTCCTAAGCTGAGAACACCTTGGATAATACTACCAGCCGCCATTTCCCAGCCGAGCATCCCGAGGAGGCACCATTTCGGAAAAACGTATTTGTTTAGCTTCTGTTAACCGGAGATTACGCGCCCTTCAAAACACGTGTACGCGGTTTCAGAAGATATATACTTTCCCTGATTTTTTTATATATTTCGAATCCTTATTTCATCGAGATTTCAATATTCCGGCAATAAATTGAATAATAATTTTCAAATTATTTGACATTCACTAATCGATTGGAAGCTAGTTGATATGATTTTCATATACACTCCGTATGCTGATTATTCAGGAATAAACTGATACACATCTGAAGTTTGAATGAGCTTCATACATATGCGAGACATCCGCCTCAGACCCAACCGTATGACTGTCATCCGATTTTCAACTGCCTTTCGTTAAAGGGCGCAAGCGAATCAGTTTTCAGTCGATGATGGGCTGACGTCTTGGTTCAGTGTACGACTGGGAAAAAAAACTTCATCGCCCGAAGACATGATTGCTTCGATGCATCATGCGTGGTCTTCGCGAAGATCAGAAAACCATTCGCCACGAGTAGCTTCGTGAACTGCACCCGCTGCACGGCATTCTAGTAAACATGGTACCCTGTTACCCGCTAAACAAAAATGGTCATATTTTTGCCATTTTGTCGCCGATTCTAGCAATCTTTGGCTAATTCGATTCAAAAAATCACCTTCTACTGAGAGGGGGAACCGGTGCGGTCACCGAGGATTGCGTAAAATCCGGATTTCGGCGTAGAATTTTAATGCCTGATGCCACAATAAATCAGGTCTTTCCCAACCACATTAGCCGCAACGCAACTGTCAAAATGCACTCGCAACCATGGTGTACAGAAGAAGGTAATATATTCCCGAAATCTGACAGCTTTTTGATGACGTAATTCAAATCGTTCATATGTGATCTAGTACTCCACACCAATTTGATCAGTGTGAAAACGATAAGAACGACGTTACATGTTTACATCCAAAATAGATGTTTACATAGGTTACTTGTGATATTTATGCCGTGCTCGCAACGAAGTGGACGAATGGAAGAGTGATCACTGTAGTAACCGGAACCATTTTTCAACAACTTAATAAAATTTCACTACTGATTTAATTTTTTTTCCGAAACCTAATAAGCGTCTTTCCGCCATGAAAATCGTCTACAGAATAACGGCTTTATTCCTATTCCACCGAGTCATCAATTTTTCTCTCTCGCTCTCTCTTTTCCATTCTTACCATCATATCATTCTCTCGCATCACCATCCTCCTTTCATCTCCCCGTGATGGGTTGTGCAACATTCCATTCATCTTTCCAGGCAGCATGATTCGAATCTACTGATCACGCATACACGCGCATAGTGGTGTCACTTGTAATGCTTCCATTGCATTCTCTTTTCTGCAGGCCACATTGAAGTGGCATATACACTAAACATAATTCAGTAACAAATTTTGAAAACGACGTATAATCAATGGTGTAGCATTGATTATACGTCGTTTTCAAAATTCGTTACTGAATTCATTCACTATTTTTGGTATTGGTCAACTTTGAAGATCGATCATTTTACAATTTCATTTTGAATAATTTATCATCATCATCATATTCACTACATTCGCCTCCTTCTCTACACTTAAAAATTATTTGAAAGTGATTATATCTAAAATTGTTTTTCAATACCAATCAATACATTATTTTCAACGAAAACGTGGAAGTGATAACAAAATTTTAACGACAAACCCATCTGATTCAATTCAAAATCCAATCAAAATGATATACTGATATACTAAAATCCATTCGGTTTCCATCCAAATCCAATCCAAATTTAATCTAAATCGGTTAAAATCCAATCCTAATCCAGTCAATATCCATTCCGACTCCAATCCAAACCCATTCTGAATTCAATCTAAACCTACACTGAAAAAAACAATTCAAATCCAATTTCAATGCAAATCAACTCCAAATTCAAACCAAATCCACTGTAAATCCAATCCAAATCCAATCCAAATTATTCCAAATCTATTCCAAAACCAATCCAAATCAAATCAATATTCAATATTGAATTTCCAAATGCAATTCAAATCCAGTCCATATCCAGTCCAAATCCAATCAAAATCCAATCGAAATTCAATCAAAATGCAGTCTAAATCCAATCCAAATCCAGTTCATATCCAGTTCAAATCCAATCAAAACACATCCAAATCAAATCCAAATTCAATACAAATCCAATCCACGTTCTATCGAAATCCAATAAAAATCCAATACAAATCTAATCCATATCCAATCCAATTCCACAACCAATAAAAATCAAATCAAAATTCAATCCAAATCCAACCTAAATCCTATCCAAATCCAATCCTCTAGATCCAATTCGAATCTGATTTAAATCCAATCCATATTCTATCCAATCCAAATTTAAATCCGACCTAAATCAAATCCAAATCCAATCATATAGATCCAATCAACTGGATCCAATTCGAATCTGATTTAAATCCGATTTCAATCAAATAAATATCCGATCAGATCAATCCAAATCCAATTCAAAACCAATTCAATACAAATCCAGTCCAAATCTAATCCAAATCCAAGTCCCATCCAAACCCAATCCAATTCTAGTTCAAATCCAAATACAATTTAAATCCAAACCAAATCCAATTCCAATCTAATCGAAATCCAATCCAAATCCAATCTAAATCCAATGCAAATGCAATGCAAATCCAATCCAAATCCAATACAATTCCAATCCAAAGCCAATCCAAATTCAATCCAAATCCAATCCAAATCCAATCCAAATCCAATCCAATTCAAATTCAATACAAATCCAATCCAATTCAAAATCAAAACCATTTCAATACAAATTCAATCCAAATCCAAATTCCATCCAAACCCAATTCAAATCCAAGCCATTTCTAATCCAAATCCAATTCAAATCCAATTCTAATCTAATCCAAATCCAGTCCAGATTTAATCTAAATCCAATTCCATTCAAATCCAAATCCAATTCAAATGCAATTCTAATCTAATCCAAATCCAATCAAAACGCAATCCAAATTTAGTCCAAATCCAATCCAACTCCAATCCAAATCCAATACAAATCTAATCCAAATCCAATCATATAGATCCAATCATCTGGATCCAATTCGAATCTGATATAAATCCAATTTCAATCAAATCAATATCCGATCAGATCAATCCAAATACAATTCAAATCCAATCCAAATCTAATTCAAAATATAATCCTAATCCAATCCAAATTCAATCTTAACACTCTTATCAGGATTTATAATGTACATGACAAGCTTGTGATACTGTCACTGTGCCACCTCTTATTTTTCTCTCTCGCTCTGAACATGGATAGCTCAGTTGGTATGATGACATGTTGCCCTATGAATATTGCTGCATAATTGTAAGCCGTTGGCAACAATTCCGGCAACAATATGTATACTTAGTATATCTGATAAACTGTAAAAGCTACCCACATATGTTCCAATTATTCACTACAATCACCATGAACGAATGGGAGTCGCATGTGGTTTGCAAAAGTGATCAACATACTTCCTCGTTCACTGCTCTCATTCCCTTGCTAGAGTGTTCTTCGCGAAGCATAAATAAAAAAAAAACGAATGCTTGCGAATAATGGATCGCAAAGATACAAAAATGAATGCTCGCGAAGAAGATCCAACGCAACATTGGTTAGTTCATAATCTGTCCAAAAAGGCGTCAAAACGTTGTAACGTCACGGTAGAACGTGTCAATACTAGATAATCGCGTTTGAAGCTTCGCGCTTTGCCTTGTCTCTATGCTGCCGTAATTCTGCAAAGTGACGTAAGCGACATTGACAATTTTAATACATTTTTTATTATTGTGCATCTAGCTCTTGGTTATTCTCTAAGTTTTCTTCCATAGATGCTAGATTACGACAAGATCTTGCATCCTAATATAGCAGGCATACCACAGGATTATTATTTTACCAGATATATAGCAAAAGACGTCGAAATTTAGAATGGCGCTTACTTCACTTTGCAGAATTACGGCAGTATGGAGGATGCGCACTGCAATGGGCTATAACCACTGAATCAAAATTCAACCATCGCGCAACAATAATGACTATGTCGCAACCTGCGTTTGTTGCGACAATCCACCCAATGCGACATACTTAAGTTTGTCCCAACTTGAGCAGAATAGGATAAAGATCATACACCACGCACGGTATCTGTGGCAAAAAAAATCAGTATCGCTAAGTCACCCACCAAATGAAAGCTAAGAGTACCATCTTTCATTTGAGGCTAAGAGTCAAATGTTCTATCGGGGGGTCTAGAACAATTTTTATTTTTTTTCATGATTTCTAGAACAAATTTCCGGAAAATATACATTTTTTGGGTACTTTTTACCCATAATTTGTATGGGAAAATGACCCCCGATAGAACATTTTGCTCTTGGCACCAAATGATAGCATAGCTTTCATTTGGTGGGTGACTTAGGGATATTGATTTTTTTCTAATAATATTCATCTGCCATAGACAACGTGCACGAGTTTAAAATTTTTTAAGCCTTGCATTGCGATTTTCGAGCGGTAACTTCGAGTCGGTAAACACTGCAACGCTGTTGAAGATCTACCTCCAAACAGTTTTGATTCAGAGTTAGTAATAATCGATTATTCACGAGTTGAAAAGTACGCAACAAATTCAGCTTGCGTGTTGTCCCCAACAAAAACTTTCGAGATCATGTCATTATCTGCTTTGGGATAAAGAGTAATGACCGCGCCTTCATCGTTGCTTGTTTTGTGCCTCTTTTGTCTGACAATTTTCTTCTCTGGCTATAATTTTGGTTCTAGTGCACCAATCTTAATGAAATTTGTAATCCCTTAAGGGGTTATATATGTTGAGGTGTGTGAAAATAAGGAAAATTTTGAATTTTTATAAAAGTATGTAATTTTGTCTTTTTTTTCATTCCTATTTTACGTCATACATAGTACGATATTCAATGTGTAGATGAAACAATGTGAGAACATGAAATAAATAATAGTAAATACCGAAGTTATAACAATTTCTGTAAAATGCGTTTTCTTTAAAGAGGCTTGCCGTGACTACGATTACAGTCCAACGGCTCAATCGAAAGCACAAACCCAAAACATAACCGTTACTAGAGGACCTTGTGATGTCCTTAAACGATCAATGTATCAAAAAAAAAAAAAATGTTACCGATTTAAAAAAAATCGCTTTTCCATAAAAAAGGTATCAAAAAAAAAATCATCAATACTGATATAAAATTTATTTTTCCTAAAATTTTGATCGTTCAAGGGCACAACACATACATACATACATTTATTTGTTCAACATCATTAAGACTGGAGGGTCTTGTTTCCCGGGCTGAAAAAAATCCCGAGATTTCCCGGGATCCCGGGAAAAATCAAAATTTTCCAAAAAGCGATGAAAAAGCTGATAGAATAATTTCTTAAACACTTTTACTCAAATTCGATCAACTTTTACCACTATATTCGAAAAAAAAAATACAAACATCATAGACATTTGAATGTTTAAGAGCTGTTGGAGACATTCAAAGATATATGAGCAAATCATATAAGGTACTCACCTACTTTCGAAATAGGTTAAATTAAGCTACGCTGCCATATTTATACGATCCAAGCTTTCAACAAATCTGTGTGGAATTCCAGAAAAAGTTTTCATTGGATTTGTCAACTCGTTTCTAACTATATTTAATGATATTTTTGAGATTTTTATGACGGAGTTTGGATGGAGAAAGGTTAGAATGGTGATTTGAATATTTCAAACAGCAATTTCTTAAGATTTTATTTGTCAGCATTATGTTTTTTCTTTACGAAAATATGTGAAGCAATTCTATTATATTTGGAAATAATTCATGTTAAAATTTAAGAATTTCGATTAGATTTTTTGGTGAAATATATTGAAGAAGCAGTGGAAAAAAATCCAGAGTAATCCAAGGCAGACCCTCTCAACAAACTTCTTGATAAGAATTGATAAGAATATCTTTAAAAAATCCCTTAAATAGCTATAGTCTATAGTCTTACATAATTCTTTCAAAAATTTCTTCATAATTTCCATCCCAAAATTTCTATACCGAAACTCCATTCATCATTTTTCCGATTATTTTGGCAAGATTATAACCTTTAGCAATTTCTTCAGAGGTTTTTTGTTTTGTGGTTTTTGAAACAATTTTTATATTATTTTTTTATTCCTATTCTATGGTATCCCATTATATTTTTCGTATTTATAGACTGTTTCAGAAATTATAAATACACTTTGTTTATTGAATTAAATGACCTGGTTTAATGATTTTTACCAACTTATTTCAGAGTACAGCATATTGTACTCCATATTTGTATATTTCCTTTCAATTGTCTTGATATTTTAAAGAACAGTCGAATTCTCTAACAAATAACTTAATTTTTCAAATTTGCATTTGCACAAAGGTGTTTTTAATGAGTTCAACATTATTTATCACTAAATACCAAATACTGTCTATATTTTTATCACATTCGCTTTCTCAACAAGTTGTCTAAGGAATGCCTTGATCAAAATTTGGGAAAAATCGATAAATGCATTTCCACAACATTTTTTCGGAGATTAAGTTTCTTATTTTTCAAGGTTTTCTATGGAACATAAGAACTACCACACAGTTTCTTAGCTTTCCTGAACGCATTTAATCTAAACAAACTTATTTTTTCAGCTCATTTGATCCTTCAGATGGCAAAGGATTTCATACCATAAAAATGAATGCAGTGAGCAGTAATTAAGACATTCGTTTGCTTAACGTTTGTTGCTACTGGTTTTGTAGAGAAATTTGAAACAAAAAATTTTGTATTGAGAAGGCCCGTAATGGTGGTTCTTGATCAAATATTCCAGTAAAAATTACTCTTATCAATCGAGAAATATCTTTTATTATCGATACAGTAATTTTTATTATGTTTGGAATTTAAATATTTTATCTGTGAGATTTTTTCCTTTTCTACTATGCTTCATTTTTTGACCACTTTGTGCAACTTCAAATTTTAATCATCTAGTTTACAGAGCCCTATTTTTTAATTTTTACTAGAAACATCAACAAAATCGGTATTATTTGCTTCGTTAGTATGTTTACTATAAGAGCCAGAAGAAACTTTTTTTGATATTGTGCTCAAATTGAAATGGCAGTTAATCGCTAGTGTATTTATAATTTCTGAAACAGTCTATATTGCACGATTCGCTTTATCTATTTTTTTGCACTTCGATATTGCACGGTTCTCTACGGTGCTGGAAAACTTTAGCCCAAAGAAGTTGTGGTGTTACTGTTCTGTTTTTCTTTTACCATAAATAATCGTATAAATTTCTGCAGACAATCTGAAAACGGTGTGCAATTTTTTTCCTGTAAATAAATCCCTAAATGCTCTTAGAAATTTCATCTAAATTATCATTTGTATTATCTCTAGTGATTCTTGCTCAATATTCAAATGAGTTCCGCCGGAAATTTTGCTTAGACTTAATAAGAAAACTTCTCAACGAACTTCATCTGAAATATCTTTAAGAAGTCGTCAAAAAATATTCCAGAGAGTATCGAAGTGGAGAAGTTAGGAATTGTTTATCGAAAACGAAAGCGAAAGCATGTTTTCTATCGATCCCGTTGCAAATTCCAGAATCAATAGTTATATTAAATTTGGTTTGTGTGTTAAAGTCTACACCATTAAACAATGTCAAAATAAAAAAAAATCTCAAAAATTTTGATATTATATTGGTATAATAAGTTGAACTTTCATCTAAAGCTTGGTTTAAGTAGAAATAAAATATTCTAGACTTGCCAGATAGCGTAGAGTTGGATGAAAAAAAGGCAACATTGATAAAAAAGAAAATTTTTGAGTTGGGAGAGTGAAATGAATTTGAAATGGAGGATTTGAATTTAGTTGCTGAAATATTCATAGCAATAGTACTGGAACATGTCTTATATCATCGTTGGCAACTGCTAGCATATTATATATCATATATCGTTAGGGTGGTTCACTTATTTTGCATTAGGGTGGTTCTTTTTTGGTAGAAAAATTTAAAAAATAAGATAAAAGTATTAAAAAATCTCTTATATACCTGTAAGTCATTTTCAATGATGAATATATATAATATTTCATTAGGGTGGCTCATTTATTTTTAATTAGGGTGGTTCTTTGAGATGGAAATTAAGAACAAAACAATATTTCCAGAACATTTACCAGTCATATTTTTGTATAGTTAAAAACCATGATCCTTTATGTAACACTTTGTTAAGATATTCCTAGACCAACATGTGGAAAGGGCGTAACAACCATTGCGAATTTCTGCTTCTCATGTCCCTGGATTTTTTTTACCAGTAACAGATAGAGCTGACTCTCCTCTATCTGTTAATTGCAAAAGTTTGCATAATATATTGAGATATGCCCAGAATGGACGAGACAAGTGAGCGTTTGCAATGGTTGTTCCGCAACACAAATGTTGGACCAGATTTTTATTATGGTTTAAAATAAGGAATAATAAACTGATTTTAAACGTATCCAAATTATGACAGCTTCATAGGCGATGATAATGTGCAACAAAAGTTTTTTATTTATATTTTCTAAAAAGATTCTTGGCCTTGGGCTGCTTCATTTCTGAAAACACAGTTACGTTGCTGGGGAAAGAACAACAGTAGGTTGCTTTCTATCTATCTAAACAAAATATACCTTAGCTACAAGATTACCATATAGCATACCGAATGGGACGAACAAAAACATAGAATAAATTTAACGTTGGATTTAAACACATGATGACAAACTATGAAATGTGATTTGGTAAAACGAAATATTTGGCATAAATCGTTAGTTTAGATGTTAATCGTTAAAAATCGTTAATCGTTAAAAAGCCCAAATCACATATTTTGCCCTATAAATTGAGGTATAGCTCAAAATCCTGACGTGCTGGAGCAAATCTGAGCCCGGATTCGGATTCAGCGACTCAAAAACTGTCAGAGACACATAAGTTTGCTTTTGAGACAGATCAAAATTTAATTTTTGTTTCGCTGTGTTATGTGCTCTCTCTCTTCCGGAATCCTTCTTATTGGAAACTGGTATTACACAGAGGAATAACAAAAAAGAAAATGAAAATAAAAGTTCAAAAAAAAATCAGATGTAATTTAGGAACATATATTCGATGTAATGTACCAAAAACCTATCAGCATGATTTACGTAAATATCACGAAACCGTTCCCACTCTTTCGTTACGTCCCTTTTACTACGACCAGGCTTGTTCGCACTGAGCGTATGAAAATTATGCTCTATTGATTTACAACACCGAAATCATCGTATTTAAAAAAATCTTCCTATCTTAACTGATAGAAGGATATTGAAATAATTTAAATGTCTTTTCGAACTGTCAAAAAACCGCACCGCAGTACCACACGGAGCACACGGAGAGAATTTTACTCGGGTGAATTTTAACGCTCCGTGCGGAACTGCGTTGAGGTTTTTTGACAGTTCGAAAAGACAATTAAATTATTTCAACATCCTTCTATCAGTTAAGATAGGAAGATTGCATGAATACGATAATTTTGGTGGTGTAAATCAAAAGAGCATAAATTTCATCCGCTCAGTACGGGCATGCTTGGCCATGACCATTGCAAAAGTAAATTATATCTGCAAATACCGCATAATGAAAAACTTTCCCATCTTAGGGGTTCAACAAACAGTTTTACTATTCAAACTAAACTCTTCTTCCTCATGAAACTGCTGAATAAATGTTTACTAGAATTTTCGAATTTAGACTCACAAAACTTTTCAAAATCTTACAATGAGATGAACCTCTCTAGTAAATAAATCGCTTTGGTAGTACGTACCACAATATTTTATTCTGTAGATAGAAATCGGTTTTAATCACTATATTGATGCCGTGATTAATGAAATAGAACGAAAGGAGAGATAATAATTAGAGAATATCCCATTATAGATAAGTCACCGATAGATTTGCAGGAAATCATGGCTTGAAGCTATACGAAAAATATTACCTGGTTGAATTTTCTGGAAGTATTTTTTGATCTTAATTTCCAAAAAAAAAAACAACCCTAACGGAAAATACAATAAAAATACAAATACTATTATCGTTTTATTTATTTATTTTTCTACAAAAAGGACCACCCTTATGCAAAATAAGTGAAGCACCAAAAAAATCAAAATTTAAAAAAGAAAATAAGAGATTTCATGAATAATTGAGGATACGCCTGGGAGGGACAGAAGCAGAAATTCGCAATGGTTGTTACGCCCTTTCCACATGTTGGTCTAGGAATATCCCAACAAAGTGTTACATGCCAATAAAGCATCATGGTTTTTAACTATACAAAAATATGACTGGTAAATTTTCTGGAAATATTTTTTGTTCTTAATTTCCATCTCAAAGAACCACCCTAATTAAAAATAAATGAGCCACCCTAATGAAATATTATATATATTCAACATTGAAAATGACTTATAGGTATATAATAGATTTTTTAATACTATTATCTTATTTTTTTAAATTTTTCTACCAAAAAAGGACCACCCTAATGCAAAATAAGTGAACCACCCTAACGATATATGATATATAATATGCTAGCAGTTGCCAACGATGATATAAGACATGTTCCAGTACTATTGCTATGAATATTTCAGCAACTAAATTCAAATCCTCCATTTCAAATTCATTTCACTCTCCCAACTCAAAAAGTCCAAAAAGTCAATTTTTTTTCCAAAAAAATTTTTTTGAGATAACACCAGATCTCGACGTTTCATGCACTTTTAAGGCATTTGGCATCAAAAAAAAATTTTCGATTTCGAAATTTTCATGTATCCCTACCTTGGGATATTTTTCGTGTTTCAAAACAGCCAAACTTTGACCGCTTTGGGCCACCCCTTAGCGAAGTCCGATTGAGCTGAAATTTTGCATGGGGACTTTTTTTGAGGAGACGAAACTTTTGAGCACTACCCGTTTTTGAAATTCGATGGTCAAATTTTTCCCATACATTCCATTGGCACCCTACTCTCCATCCTCGGTTGCGCCCAATGCTCGTCAGGTCACGGTCCACCTGGTCCGCCCATCGTGCTCTCTGCGCTCCACGCCTTCTTGTGCCAACCGGATCAGTAGCAAACATCAGCTTTGCAGGGTTGTTGTCCGGCATTCTTGCAACATGCCCTGCCCACCGTATCCTTCCGGCTTTGGCCACCTTCTGGATGCTGGGTTCGCCGTAAAGTGCAGCGAGCTCGTGGTTCATCCTTCTCCGCCACACACCGTTCTCCTGCACACCGCCGAAAATCGTTCTTAGCACGCGTCGCTCAAAAACTTCGAGTGCTTGTAGGTCCTCCTCGAGCATGGTCCATGTCTCGTGCCCGTAGAGGATCACCGGTCTTTTTAGCGTTTTGTACATGGTGCATTTGGTGCGTGGGTGAATCTTTTTCGACCGCAGTTTCTTCTGGAGCCCGTAGTAGGCCCGACTTCCGCTGATGATGCGCCTCCGAATTTCACGGCTCACGTTGTTGTCAGCCGTCAGTAAGGATCCGAGGTAGACGAATTCCTCCACCACCTCGAAAGTATCCCCGTCTATCGTAACATTACTACCCAGACGGATCCGGTCGTGTTCGGTTCCGCCTACCAGCATGTACTTTGTTTTTGAGACATTCACCACCAGTCCGACCTTTGCTGCTTCGCGTTTCAGGCGGGTGTACAGCTCTGCCACCGTTCCAAATGTTCTGGCAATAATGTCCATACCGTCCGCAAAGCACACAAATTGACCGGATTTTGTGAAAATCGTTCCCCGGCTGTTGAGCCCGGATCGTCGCATCACACCTTTCAGAGCGATGTTGAAGAGTAGGCATGAGAGTCCGTGATATTCTATAACTGCAAAACACCTGGAGTTTATTTGATAAGAAGCAACTAAATATCATTAAAAGTAAAAAAAAATGTAAAAAATCAACAACACATTTCACCTATTATTGTCACTTTATTCATAATAGTCATACATAGATAGTTACGGAATATGTTGAATATTTCAACAATAATTAAAGTCACACCAACGACGGTTCACGATTGCTAATAACCAGATCACGCTACGGCTGAATTCACTGAGCATAAGTAGAATTAAATCATTTAATAAATGTTCAGCTTAAAGACTTCTTCATTCAACTTGCACTATCAGCGAACACTCGTTAACAAGTCACCTCTCTGTGGTAACCGAGATTTTTCTCACACGTTACAGCAACGCGGACACACGTCTTTCCGCTCCTAAAGTAGTTCACAGAATCCACAACTACGGCAGACTCAACTTCGACCAAGCAGGTGCAACCACACCCTCTTACGCATCAATGGGTCGAAGCGCTCTTTCTCTTTCGCACTCACATTATCATTCCTTCCATCGCTCTTTCGTACAGCGAATTCAAGAACGAGTATTCCCACACACACACATTGAGACGCTTGTCCCGCCATTCATCTAATGGAAGGTGTAGAACTCGTGTTCGAAAAAGCTCGAGGCACTGCTTGACAGTTCTTATGCACTCTCAGAATATTTCAAACACAGTGTGTCGACTTTATACACTCTCAACATATTTCAATGAATTTTTACATTCTTAATTATTTGCATCACCTCTACTACATTCTTTCCCTTCTCTACTCTAGACAAATTTAAAGAATCAAATCACTCGGTTTCAAATTTTGGTCATGCTTTGCGAAAGCACCCAGCTGGTCATGCCTAAAAGAGGCACCCAGTTTTCATGTCTGGTCATGCTTTGCGAAAGCACCCAGCTGGTCATGCCTAAAAGAGGCACCCAGTTTTCACTTCTGGTCATGCTTTGCGAAAGCACCCAGCTGGTCATGCCTAAAAGAGGCACCCAGTTTTCATGTCTGGTCATGCTTTGCGAAAGCACCCAGCTGGTCATGCCTAAAAGAGGCACCCAGTTTTCACTTCTGGTCATGCTTTGCGAAAGCACCCAGCTGGTCATGCCTAAAAGAGGCACCCAGTTTTCATGTCTGGTCATGCTTTGCGAAAGCACCCAGCTGGTCATGCCTAAAAGAGGCACCCAGTTTTCACTTCTGGTCATGCTTTGCGAAAGCACCCAGCTGGTCATGCCTAAAAGAGGCACCCAGTTTTCACTTCTGGTCATGCTTTGCGAAAGCACCCAGCTGGTCATGCCTAAAAGAGGCACCCAGTTTTCATGTCTGGTCATGCTTTGCGAAAGCACCCAGCTGGTCATGCCTAAAAGAGGCACCCAGTTTTCACTTCTGGTCATGCTTTGCGAAAGCACCCAGCTGGTCATGCCTAAAAGAGGCACCCAGTTTTCATGTCTGGTCATGCTTTGCGAAAGCACCCAGCTGGTCATGCCTAAAAGAGGCACCCAGTTTTCACTTCTGGTCATGCTTTGCGAAAGCACCCAGCTGGTCATGCCTAAAAGAGGCACCCAGTTTTCATGTCTGGTCATGCTTTGCGAAAGCACCCAGCTGGTCATGCCTAAAAGAGGCACCCAGTTTTCACTTCTGGTCATGCTTTGCGAAAGCACCCAGCTGGTCATGCCTAAAAGAGGCACCCAGTTTAAATTCTTGTTATACCTACTACAGCACCCGGTTTCAAAATCACTTTTTTTTCACTACCGACTCCGCCATTGTGGTAACCGAGATTTTTCTCACACGTTACAGCAACGCGGACACACGTCTTTCCGCTCCTAAAGTAGTTCACAGAATCCTACCGACTGCGCCATTGTGGTAACCGAGATTTTTCTCACACGTTACAGCAACGCGGACACACGTCTTTCCGCTCCTAAAGTAGTTCACAGAATCCACAACTACGGCAGACTCAACTTCGACCAAGCAGGTGCAACCACACCCTCTTACGCATCAATGGGTCGAAGCGCTCTTTCTCTTTCGCACTCACATTATCATTCCTTCCATCGCTCTTTCGTACAGCGAATTCAAGAACGAGTATTCCCACACACACACATTGAGACGCTTGTCCCGCCATTCATCTAATGGAAGGTGTAGAACTCGTGTTCGAAAAAGCTCGAGGCACTGCTTGACAGTTCTTATGCACTCTCAGAATATTTCAAACACAGTGTGTCGACTTTATACACTCTCAACATATTTCAATGAATTTTTACATTCTTAATTATTTGCATCACCTCTACTACACTCTCATAGTCCCATTATTATAACTATTATCAACCGTGGACTATCAAGTGCTGAATATTAAACGAGCATGTGTTGATGCCACTTCCTTGCGGGAAATTTTCCGGAACCGATGTATTTTCCGAGTGCTTTTCGCGAAAATCCCCAAAACACTAACGAGCCAGCCTTACAATGTCACACGAGTATACTGCCGTGTGCAGCATAGTTGTCCCATGTTCTATGGGAATCCCTATTAACATGGGACAACTATGCCGCACACGGCAGTATACGACTACGACACGCGATATACTACACTAAGATTTACGCCCTTGGCTAATTTACTAGGTACGTAAATCATCAACTATCCTCGTAGCTAGCGCGTTATCTACCCTTTATTCCACATAGGTACATGTACTCGAAACACTACTTATACCTCCCTTTCTGAGTGATATTGCGTGTGGGGGTAACACACCACCGTGTGGTTCCGTATCCTGGAGCTAGACCTATTTCAACATCAACCTTAAACACCCACGCCAAGTATCTATTTACATGCTTGGAAAACCTCTTTTGCCAACGGAAGTGCAAATCTCACCACTCCCTTAGAGGTTTTTGTTCGACGGATAGGATTAAATGTTCCTGGAAGAATCAGTCTGCACACACTATTTGTCATGGTTACGCGACCAAGTATGCTTCTAAATTGTAGAAATAGCCACATCGCTCGTTCTGGAAAATCTTCTAGCTACGCTAATGGTTAAACAGCTAATCACAAACTATCTTTCATCCATAAACAACTATGCCTTCGCAAGTTTAGACATGCCAAACATGTCCCAGAGTACTTCAGTAGGTGGCATCATCCGCACATCCGCATTGCATACCCCAGCAGGTAGCCGCAGGATAAGAGCCCTGGACCAGGATCCTTGTAGCAGGATGACTGCTCATTTCCACACACACACCGCAGACGACAGCCAGACGACGGCTCTTCGTCTCCATAATACGGCCACAGAGAGTACTTGGAAAAGGGTCGCCGCATCACGATGCCCGGCACATATGCACAAACGGGCCATCATCAAAGGCTATATCGTTTTGTGTTTGCTCGTTAAAAATGAATAAGACATAAAGTCCGGTTCCGAGCGAGGGATTTCCCTTGCACATAGCGACTGTGGTGGGCGGGAAGGCCGATTGGCACGTTTAGTTGCTATTCTGGTAGGTAGTAGGAGTTACACCTATCTTCCAGGCGGTTAGCGGAAGACATCCTAATCGTTTCCAATGAAAAAATGTTAGTAAACTGGTTCGGTTTCCTGATGTTGGTCAGTTCCCGCTCACTGACGACCGGACTGGAGCCAATAGAGTTGTTTGCTTGATAAACAGTTTTGCAAAAACAAACGAAAGAAGCTCGGGTGTTTAAGCCTGAGCTCAATACCAAGAAATGGTTTGAACAATTGATACGAATGTAGGATACAGCGCGTGGATTATGCAACGAGCTCCAAAGCGATTATTTTCTCACTGTTTTCCTGCACGAAGTGCTACGATTTCTAGGATATGGCCATATGGCCACAGCTGTAAAGGTATGGGTATTCTGCATGACCATGCTTTGAGTAATGGGTTTGATTCCCCATCGGTCCAGGAACTTTTCGTAAAGGAAATTTCTTTGACTTACTTAGGCATAGAGTATCTTCGTTAATGCCACACGAAATACACAAGCAAAATTGAGCCAATGACAGAGGAAGCTCTCGGTTAATAACTGTGGAAGTGGTCTTTGAACACTAAGATGAGAAATATGGTCCCAGTGGAGACGTTACGCCAAGAAGAAGACAAATAAGAAGGAGAAAAAGAAGCAGCAGAAGATGAAGAGCAAGAAGTGTTACACTTTTGAGGTGGTGAAACCTCGCTGGATATCATCATCCGCCATCTTAAGTATCCTGAAGGAAAACTGGAATACGTAGGGCATGTTGCAAGAATGCTAGACAATAACTATATGAAGCTCGTGTTTACAGCAGACCCGGTTGGATCAAGAAGGCGTTAGTATCATTATTAAACCCTTCAAGGTATATGTACCTACGTGATAACAGTATCATGAAATGGGCTCACCAATTCAAATTAGATCTTTCATTGTTTGGCCGACGGACGGACGCAAATTGTAAACATTTTCGAGCTCTGAGATGAAATCATATATTTTTTTCAAAATTGCTTGAGCAATTGAGTTTTGGACATCTCGGTTAATACGGTTACAATTTTAAAGAATTCCTGATATGATTAATGATTGGGTTCTTCTATGATGTTTGTTAAAGTCGATTTTAAATTACTCTACACAATGTTTTCCTGTTTTTAAACAGAAACCTAACAAGAATCTTTTCAGAACTTTAATAAAATCATCTGAAAAACTTCATTGCACCTTGCAAGCAGTGCCGGATTTAGGCATCGGGGGGCCCGGGGCAAACCCTATAAAGTGGGCCCCCAAAAGCAAGATTTTGAAGATACAACATACCGTCGATGGGGGTGACAATGGGTCTGGGGGGTGAGATTGGGTCAAAACGGAAAAACATAAAATTTGAAATAGCTCATCAACTATCGCTATTTTATAATGAAAACTTTATATTTTTTCAAACAGAAGATGTTTTTACACGTCATGATGCAGAATAAGATGTTTAGCAATAATCGTTTTTTGTTAAATTTGTGGCTAAACTTATATGATGGAACTACTAGTAAATCACTCTGAAAAAATTTCTCCTTCGTAATGTTTCAGACAAGTACTTACCCATAAATTTTCTTATAAGTGGTTAGCTGTGGGTATTACCTGGTTGAGGCAACGAAAAAAGCGGGCTGTCAAAGCTCTTTTTATTTAAAAATTCAATATTTTCGACCCTGTGTCTAAATATTAAGAATAGGGGTGAGATGGGGTCAAGCAAGTTATCGAGTGCACATAACCTTAACCGAAAATTCAACTTGTTATCCAGTCCCCATTTGACGTTAGAGTGGTGCCATGTTTACCGTATCTTCATAAAAGCACGCTTTATTCGAAAATATGTCGAATAAGTATCAAGCGAGTGAATTCATACGTTTAGTGCCAAAAATCATTTATAACAATAAATCCAAGCGTTTGGACAGCTTCTCTAATCATCAGCTAATCTTTAGTGTACTGCAATATCGTAAGCTCACAAAATAGACTTGACAGCGTGTTTCTTTTCCACTCATTTTTTTAATTTTCAGGAAATATCGTGAAACTACCAGACAGTAGTGGCACCCAGGAAATACCGGGGCCATAAATCCGGTAACATGACAAAATTTCGGAAAACGAACGAACGTCGAAAACTGTCATGTTTTTTTTTTTTTCAATAAATCTTTCATCCCCCATCCTCTCATGGAAGTTGAAACTTTAAATGAGGATGATTATGGTGGCTAAAAATGCTGATACAACATACAAACTTTATTTTATCAAATTTCAACCATTTTTTCGATTGTATTAGCCCTTTTAGGTGGATTAATCATCTTTTAAAATCACCTAAGTTTTTATTCGTCATGGTTACATTGTATTTTAAGTAGGTTTACAGGATATGATCAATAAAATAACTTATATTCTTAGATAGGCGATTTTGAATACTTTGACCCACTCTCACCCCTTCTAAGGGGTGAGATTGGGTCAATTTTCAATCATTTGTAGTTTAGTAGACGATTCATATAATGTGATACTTTCTTGCTAAACTATCATTACCATATAGAAGAGTATACATACCAAATAAAAAGTTATTCCGACTTCAACTGCATTAGTAATTTAACAAACAATCTTTGAGTATCCTTTTTTGACCCATTCTCACCCCCAACGACGGTACATTAACTTTTTTTCAAAGTTTTTTTTTTCTTTTTTAATTTTTTTCCGTGCTGCGGTGATTTTTTTACTGTTTCTATTTTTTTATTTTTTGTTTCTGCGATTTCTAATGAAACTATGCCTTTGTGACACAACTGTTTTGTCCCTTCAAATATATATTTTTTAATTTTTTTTTAATTGCGTTTTATAATGTATTCATGGAAATAGAGGCCTGAAGTTCTATAAAAAAATGTATCTTTAAGATAGCAATTCTCCAAAATTTCGACAATGTTGCGATCATTTATTTTGTTGTTTTTTTTTTTATTTCATCGTATTCAGATTGTACATAAATTTTATACTTTCATCCGTAATTATAAGATGCTAATTAAAAAAAATAAAGGTTAAAATGAATGAAATTTTGTTTGGAATTGGGATTGGCAAATTCAGGTCGAACAAATTTTGGACTCTCCATAATATAAAACCCAAAATATGGAAATGTAAAACGGCAGCTACGCGATGTTTTTGGAAACTATGTTACTAAAACTGCCCCGAATTTTCCGAACATCTCCAAGAATCAATATCTTATCTTTCCCATGACAACATTTGTCATCAACGAACTGATGCAGATGGTTATTGAGTGATTGTTTCCAGAATATAATCGTATAATCAACAGACGTATGCATAATTATTATCAAATGATGAATTTCATTGTTAAACTACCAATGAAAAGACATTTCTATTGACGGTCAAACTTTGTTTAGCTACTCTGAAAAACTTATTTTTTTTTTGCTCTGCGCTCTGCTTAAAAACACTTTCTTATAGTGATAAATGAATAAATTTTGAGTCACACACAATATTTTTCTACTAAACTAAATAAGAACTTTCAAGAAGTTAAGAAAAAATTGTGTATACCAAAATTAGATTTTTTATATGTAATTGTAGAGTACTGTAGCACCTTTCCAGATATGGATCAACTGCGACCATGTATTAAAACCGATTTCTCAAAATAGTCATTCTCGAAAATACAACTTAATTTTTAACGATTAGTTTTAAGCAATTAAAAAATAGTTTTTAAGTCTAATTGAAAGATTAAAATTGTTATGCTTTGATAAATAAATTGAAACAATCGTTTTATGATTTTAGAATGGCAGCTCATACAGAAGAAAAAAATCCGCAAATACTTCAAATCCATTCTTAAAATAGTTCCAGAGCACCAAAAATTGTGAAATTTTGAACTTCAATTTATTTTCAAGTGAATATTTAGATTATGATATAATCCGGATACCCAGAAGGAACCCAATGACAACTACTCTAGGGCATGAATAAAATATAATCGTGTATGAAAGTCTATTTTATATGGTTTTGTTGAACAAAATATAAAGTACTTCGGGATTCTTGGGGGCCCCCTAATCGGGGGGCCCGGGGCACTTGCCCCCTTTGCCCCCCCTTGTAACGTGGTTACAAAATACCGTTTTCTTCCTATTTCGATTGCTTCACTTTTCGTCTTGAAAAGTTAATTGACATCGTTTAAAAAGGAAAGCAGAAAGATTCGAAAACCCTTTATACATCGGGAGCGCCTCTGGTGGTCGGATTAAGAATCACCACACACCCCACTTCACACGCAATTAGCCTAAGTCACTCGTCGTTACAAAAGTAATGAGACGATGAGAGAACTTTTATCCAATCTATTCTTAAAATTATTGAAAGAAGTATAAAGAAAAAGAAACACCAATCAATTGCTCTTTTCCGAGTTGAACAGCATTCAAAGAGGACGTTGTCCCCGAATAGTGGAAGTTTTTGTATCGAATTTGAACAAGCGTTCAACAAAGTTAGAGTGAGTTTTAATAGTGAAATGATTGTAAATTAAATGATGGTGCGTTACGGTGTAAGATCTATCATTTCAAGTTTTGATCTTGCTATTTTCCAGCCGGTTTATTTAAATGCAGGAACATTCCAGGATCAAGATTTGGTGTACTTTTTTACACTATTTATTTATTTATTTATTTATTTTATTCTATTTATTTTTCATTGCTAATATACTATTTGTTTCAGAGGGATGGAGGTAAATTTAAACTATATATAAATAACAATTTACAAAAATATAACAGTGGAGAACGTATCACAATTTAATACTTTTTTCTATTTCAGATTTACAAGCAGGCAATCAGCGATCAAAACGGCGAAGTATCTCTTTCTTTAGAAAGGTCAAGATTACTGTACGATACAGTGACAAGTAGACCACGTTTTCCGCGTCGATTTATTCGTGCCGAGTTCCATAATTTCGATATCTTTTTCGAACATTTACGATAATGTATTTCTGTTCATCACACCTTCAACCTATATTACGCGTTGCGAACATTCGCGGATAATAAATATGTACAACGGTTTTATTATCCCCAATCTTATTAACACGGGAACGCGAAAAAAAGTAATACAAGAACATAGATAAAACTCAAAAGCAACGATTCTAGTTGTTTAGTTGTCCAGTTTACTCGTAAAGCTACGGCGCGGGTTTTGGTTTTTCAGCATTGGCAGTAACACTAAACGGAGTTGCATACAGTTTATTTTCTGACTGAGAAACGATAAGCTTAAAACGTGCGTTATTACGAGTGGATCCGACATAAGCGTGGTTTAAAAAATATTCATACCCGGTATACAATTAAATTTAATACACAAACATACAATAAAATTATTGTATTCTTCCGACAGCCGGCTGGCGGAAGACTAAACCATATCAAGGGTTGCATAGCTCACATCATTTACCAATGTGAATCCAGATCTATGTAACTTTCTATCCCTTCCCTTCCTTTGTAACAAACTTCCTTCCTGTGACAACCGTGGGGATGCGGAGGTACACACGGTCTCTAGTAGCAACGGATGTCACACCAACATTCCTTCTCTTCCCCGATGACCGTAAGGACGTGGCCGGCGCCGGTACTGACAATATAAAGTTTTGAACTTTCAAAATTGCACATTGAGGATGGAAAGCTACACCCAGGCCCCATCCATTTGGTTCCCTGTGCAATGTTGACTGTTCTGATCAGTAACGGAGTAGCAACTACGAATTGTACGGTCATCTCATGCTCATGCTCATGCTCATGAAATGATTGTAAATTAAATGTTGTAATCTATATATGTCTATTTTAGTATCGGAATTAAAACAAAAATAAAAGTGGAACAGTTATTAGGCCCAAGTGTATGGAAACAAGTATTTCCATTGTAAGTGAATTGAAAAGGCTGAGTTAGGACAATGTGGTTTTTAATGTAAAATGTCTTTTGTTATAGTCCTTTTTGCAAGTTACTGTGACTAAGGTAGTCGAACAAGTTAGTAGTGGCTGCTCGAGGCTCAGGTAAGGCTAAAGAAGTTTTGTGTGGAAATTGACGGGAGTTATATGTAGATGGTGGTTTTGAAATCTAATCGGCACGTGTACGTTTTTGTCTTTCTTTCGTGAAGGAACCTAAATCCTTCACGCGAAGGTGCTTCCTCCGGGTCTAGAACCGGACAGTAGGTTGCCAGAGGTTCCGAACGCTCCGGATTCTCGAGGTGGACCCCGAAGCCAGGCGGCTTGTAGGCTTGCCCTCGTCGGTCCTGGCCAGTGGTACATCAGTGCACCTACGGGCCAGGGAGAACATCCACAACTCCCGGGAATCGTCGCTAGTCGCCAATTGCTGGCCACATTCCCACTCTCGTTTGGCCTCGAGTAAGCTGGCGGTCCGAGTAGAAGATCCAACTGCTCGACACGCATCGAAAAGGGTGGCTTAGCAGCATTTAGCTGGGACCCGCACCACTGACAGCATTCAGTGCAGTCGCCGTCACCATCGTCGTGTACACGCATCACCAACACCATCAGCGACAAGCATCTCGACCAACACCATCGCATCCGTCGTGGGAATCACCTGAGCTCGAGCCAGAGCCACACAGGTCAGACCTTTCTTGTTTACTTTTTACTTGTATTGAGCTAAAAATATACCACAGAGAACAGGGTCAGTTTGGAGTTTATTGTACCGACTGACTGAGGGACAGTAGCTAGCACGGCCGTGCGCAGAAGAAATTCCAATTGGAATTCTATAGATAGGAGGCGTAGGAAACCCTACTATGAAATATAGGCCAATAAACCGAACTTGAATTTGATTTGCTTTGATGCGAAGATAAGAGTATTTGATTGGTTTGATAGTAGTTTTACATGAACTTTCGGGAAATTGGGATTGGATTGATTTTGGGTAATGGTGTTTGAGTGAGGATCGGTTCGTTTGTGTAATTTCTCAATTTGATGGACTCGCCCTGAGTCTTGCCGGGTATCTGATCTTGCTGCTTCACAAGCGAGCGATAAAATCGACTTGCTTGGCGCTTAAGTGAAGCCAGTTGAAAGAAATTGCGGAAACGGTTCCATTCTTAAATTCAAACCGTTACATTTTGGCGCCCAACGTGGGGCATTTTAAGAAAATAGGGCGCGCGAACAAATTATAGGATATTTAAATTGGTTGATTGAGTGAATTGATTTCGAAAAATATTATATGCATTTGATTTAGGTTATTTTAGGAACTCTTTGATTTAGTACTCACGTGAATATTTGAATTGGGATACGTTTAAGAATCGTCATTAGTGAAGAAGAATCGTCGTCCGTTTCGTTGAATTATCCGGTCACGGTCGTACCTAAAATATAGAATAAGATTTAGTGAATTGGTTTTTGGTGAATTTTGGTTGAATTTTTTTTAGTAGTTAAGAAGTTTGAGTTGTTTTCTTCCTTATTTTCATTTTATTTCATTTTTGTTTCCTGAATTATATTGGATTGGAAGTTATAAAATTCCCATTTCATATTATGGCTTACGCCGCTAGCCCAATCGGCCATGGGTCGTATATCAACCCGAACGATCTACTACCAGATGAAGTACAGTATGAGTTAGAACTACGTAACATAAACATGTCGCATGCTCCGATGGAGGAGCAAAGGCAGGAACTGAGACGAGTACAGTTAGAAGAACTCCGAAGCCCAAAAGTGATCGAAACACAGAAGACCATAGAAGATGAACTCTCTGTCATCCAGGTCAAATTGATCATGGTTAGGAGAGAACTAGAAGCTCATGGGGGGAAACAGAAGTTTATTTCTCGCCTTCGCCACATTCGCCTTCGAGTGATTCGATTGAATGCTGTTAATGAGAGACAAGTAAAACTGAAAGAAGAATTATTGGAAGAAATTGAGTTCCTGTTTGAAACTTTTGGGCAACCCGATGATCGAGCACCCGTTAGAAATATGACATCCAATAATGATCGCACGGTTCAGCAGAGAAGTACCGGAGCAATTCCGAGAAACCCAGCATGGGAATTCCCTGCCCCATTGAATGAACAGACATCCCCAGAAATTGGAATAGCCTCATCAACCGCGGTAAGGGAAAATGCTACCGAATTTTCAAGAGATCCCACAGGTGGGTCACGACGACCAAGAGTTGGATTTCTGCCAGATTCTACACAAAGAACAAACCGAACAAATAACCCTTTCCTGCATCAGTCGCACAATTCTAGCGAATCATTCAATCATTTGTTTCATGCTAATGAAACTCAGACTCGGCCGCCGA
Source organism: Aedes albopictus (assembly GCF_035046485.1). Taxonomy (NCBI): domain Eukaryota; kingdom Metazoa; phylum Arthropoda; class Insecta; order Diptera; family Culicidae; genus Aedes; species Aedes albopictus. The sequence continues at coordinate 389,634,750 of NC_085137.1, forward strand.
CTTCAACTTTACTTCCTTCGCTTATGAATACGTTGCCACCTCCGCCCGCTAACCTTCCCCCGTCTTTGGTACCCCCTCCGCAAACACCCCCACCACCACCGTCAGTACCGCATCCAGCACCTCCCAGATCTGTAGTAGTGGACCAGAGCCCATTGAACTCAACAATTGGAGATAGCTTGAGAGTCGAGGTCAGTCGTATGATAGAAGAGGCCCTAGGCCCTTTATTAGAGAGTATGATGGGAAGGATTGCGGAAGGTAGGCAATCGATGCACCAAAGATCCGCGCAAAATCCAGACGAAAACCCAAGATTCGAGAACGTGATTCAGGCCCAGGAAATGTATCCAGCAGACAACCGGAACCTTCTGGGACAAACGATGAATCAAAATTTAGGAGCGGGACGAAATAGGCCGATGGCAGCTACCGGAATCGGATACAGCCGAGTTGACAACAGGACATCGACACCCATTCAGATCAACAGTAGAGTGGAACAACGTCCAGCTTCAGCACCAGAGAATCCGCAGTTGGATGATAGATCCCCGATGCGTCCACCGATCATGATGAACAGCGAAAACCGTTATTTTCAGAATCAGAACAAAATTCCAATAAACAAGTGGCCAATAAGATTCAGTGGAGACCCTAAGGGAATGTCGGTGGAGGAATTCTTGAAAAGAATTCTTGAAAAGGGTGGACGTCTTGGCAAGAAATAACCAGGTATCGGAACAAGAACTACTTAGTAAGGCAAATTTCTTATTCCGACCTGAATCTCCAGCTGAAATATGGTACTACACGTTTAGTAACAAGTTTACGAATTGGCAAACTCTAAAATACTACCTTCGTTTACGTTTCGAGGTACCAAACAAGGACAAAGTTATTGAAAGAGAGATACGCGATCGTAAGCAAATGCCGAACGAGACTTTTGTCACGTTTATGGGTGAAATTGAACGTCTATGTCAGCAGTTATCAAGACCAATGTCGGAGAGAGCTAAACGTAGTATTTTGCTGGATAACATGCGCGACTGGTACCGACCCCATCTGGCGTTCATCGATACTGAAACCATGGACATTGAAACACTGAGTAGTTTGTGTTATGAGTTGGATAAATCAGTATACCGCTCATATGCACAACGAAGCAGACCGTATAATGTACACTGTATAGATGACCACGAAAACGAGGATGAACAAGAGCTGGAAGATCCTGAAATCAACGCCATTACGAGAGGAAGGCAGAGAAACCCACAGCCAACAGCTAACCTACCCACCGGAGAGGGGAAGAAGGAGATCTCCATGGAACCAATCAACGGACAACCATCATCAATTCTCTGTTGGAACTGTCGCCAATTTGGTCATTATTGGAGAGACTGTTCCAAAAATAAGAGATTATTCTGCCATATTTGTGGACAACCTGAAGTGGTCGTGATGAATTGTCCTGGAAACCATCGACACTCTCAACCGGAGTCAAAAAACGAGATGTCGGGGGGAAATTAGGGAGTAACCCCTCTACAACCGTAGAATCGACTCCCTGTTCATTAATCTACGAAAAGTTTCCACCAATTATGATGATCAATGTAAAGGAAAACCGATGCCCATACATAACCGTAGAGATTCTCGGGACTGAAGTAAAAGGACTTCTAGATTCAGGAGCTGCAGCGAGCATCCTGAGTGACCAAAAGGTTCTGGATAAGCACAATTTCCCAAAAACAGCCACCAATATTCAAATTCGGACGGCCGACGGAACTCCACATGATTGCGTTAGTTTGATTCACATTCCTTATACAGTGTATCAAACAATTGTCCGTACAGCAATTTTTTTATCAAAATAATTTTTCATTCAAATGTTTAAAACTTTTTTATGCGTCAATCAAAATCGCTGAAAATTTGACTAATCATGAATCATATATTAAAGCTCCATTGGTAAAATTTTGAGCGAGATCGAATAAATTTTCTGAAAGTTATAGAACTTTTAGTAAAACTTATAAGTTTTTTAAACACATTTTAAAAACATTATATCTGAATATGTCCTCGATGAAATCTTTTCATTTTTTTTTTGCGTTACACCTTATACCTAAGACTTTAATATGCAGCTATGTTTGGGGTTTTATATTTACTACAAAAAATATGAAAAATATGCTTATGTAGTTGACGATGTTTAAAAATTTACCATATTTTGCACATATAATCTGCCACACGTTTTCCACCAATAAAAGTGCATTAACTGAACAAAAATACCATAGGACCTACTCTTCATGAGTAGTTTAGTAGGTCCTGTATAAAAATATTACATTAAGAGAGCTTAAAAAAGTTGAAAACACTTGGCACTTTTATTGATAAAAATATGATAAATTTCCAAATGACACTCTGAACATATACAGATTTTTCATATTTTTTGTAATGAATATAAAACCTTAATCGAAGCTGCATATGAAAGTCTAAGGTATAAACTGTAACACAAAAAAAAATTGAAAAAGTTTCATAAAGTACATATTGAGATATAATGTTTTAAAAAAGGGTTTCATAAATCTTATAAGTTTTACTAAAAGTTCTATAACTTTAAGAAAACTTATTCGATCTCGCTCAAAATTTTACCAATGGAGCTTTAATATATGGGTTATAATTGGCCAAAATTTCAGCATTTTTGATTGACGTATGAAAAAGTTATAAACACTTAAGTGAAAATTTCTTTTGACCAAAAAAATGCTGTACGGACAATTGTTTGATACACTGTACGTTTAGGGGAACAACAAAGGTAGTCCCTACATTGTTCGTTCCAAATTTAGCGAAAAGGCTAATTTTGGGCAACGACTTTTGGAAAACCTTTCGAATAACTCCCGCGTTAGAGAGTAATGGGATACTCACGCGGTTAGAAACGAATTGTGTTGGAACCGAATCTGTAGACTTAAACTGCGTCGATCGATATTTTTCAGAAGAAGGCGTCGAAATTAATCTTGTTTTGGAACGTACAACGGACGTAATCAAAACCGCAAATCCTGAAGAGGACATCAGCTTAGATTTGCCATCAGTGGAATCTCCGGACAATCCAGACGTGGGAAAAATCATCACCGAACATGAGCTGACGAGAAGCGAGCGAGCTGAACTCCTCAAGATCGTCAACCATCTGAAAGGAGACGGAAAGCTAGGTAGAACGTCCGTTTTGCAGCACAAAATTGAGATACTGGAAGGAGAGAAACCTAAAAAGCCTCCTAGATACCGCTGGTCACCCGCTATCGAGAAAGAGATGGAAAAAGAAATTGAACGAATGAAGGAACTGGACGTTATAGAAGAATCTACATCCGACTGGTGTAATCCGCTCCTACCGGTGAAGAAATCTTCGGGCGAGTGGCGACTTTGTCTCGATTGTCGAAGGATAAACGAGGTTACCAAAAAAGAAGCCTATCCGTTTCCTGACATGCAAGTTATTTTGGGTCGAATCGAAAAGGCCAAGTACTTTTCGATAATCGATTTATCCAAAGCGTACTGGCAAATCCCGTTAGCGTTAGAAAGTCGGGATTATACCTCCTTTCGAGCTGGCAAATCTCTATACCGCTTCAAAGTGATGCCATTTGGGCTTACCGGAGCACCAGTTACCCAAACCAAGCTCATGAACCGTGTTTTAAGATTCGACCTCGAACCCCAGGTATTTGTATATCTAGATGATATCGTGGTTGCTTCTAAAACGCTAGAGGAACATTTTCGACTACTGAGAACGATCGCCGATCGATTGAGAGCAGCCAACCTGTCGATAAGCGTGGAGAAATCTAAGTTCTGCCAGAAAAGGATATCGTATTTGGGATATATCTTATCTGAAGAGGGGCTATCCATCGACAGCGGGAAATTAGACCCGATTCTTAAATACCCGTCACCCAAAACGTTGAAGGAAGTTAGGAGATTATTAGGAATGATAGGATTTTATAAACAATTCATACCAAATTATTCAACGATACTAGCTCCCATTACCAATCTCCTTAAGAAGAATAAAAGTAGACTGATTTGGAGTGAAGAAGCAGAGCAGGCACTAAACAGTATAAAAGGGATACTCACCTCCCCACCTGTCCTCGCTAACCCGGATTTTAGTAAGCAGTTCGTCATCGAGTCGGATGCATCAGCAGTTGCTGCTGGAGCCGTATTGGTTCAGTACCAGGAAGGTGTACGTCGGCCCATAGCGTTTTTCTCACGAAAGTTTTCTGCCACACAGATGAAATACTCAGCGACGGAACGGGAATGTCTTGCTGTAATCCTTGCGATTGAGAAATTCCGTCACTTCGTAGAAGGAACGCAGTTTCGTGTAGTCACCGATGCTCAATCTCTCAAGTGGCTCAACCAGATCAGCGTCGAAGGCAACTCCGCTCGTCTTGCAAGGTGGGCACTTAAGCTGCAACAACACGACATTATTTTGGAATACCGTAAGGGGAAACTTAACGTTATCGCTGATGCATTATCTAGAGCCGTTGAAGTGAACGTGCTTTCCGCAGATCTAGATCTTCAACGTTTAAAAACAAATATTGAAGCTAAAGCAGAAAAATATAAAGACTTCAAGATTGTGAATGGTAAAATCTACAAGTATGTTCCAGCTGGCAAATCCGAAGATCCTCGTTATGAATGGAAATTGGTTCCATCGAAAGCGGATCGTATCAAAATCCTGGAAGCGGAACATAGCATTGCTCATTTTGGATTTTACAAAACTTTGCGAAAAATTCAGGAAAAATATTACTGGCCTGGTATGAGCATTGAAATAAAACGTTATTGTCGAGGCTGTGACACATGTAAAACTTCCAAATTTCCAAATAGCGCCAGGGTCCCACCGATGGGACGACCCAAGATTGCTGACATGCCATGGCAAATGGTCTCTGTGGATTTCGTGGGTCCATTTCCCAGGTCCAAGTCCGGAAACACTACGCTACTGGTAGTTACAGATCATTTTTCAAAGTTCGTAATGATTCAGCCGATGAAGGAAGCCAAAACTGCGACGTTGGTGAAATTTCTTGAATCCATGGTGTTCCTACTTTTTGGCGTGCCAGAGATTCTTATCTCCGACAATGGACCCCAATTCAAGTCCCTGTTGTTTGAGGCATTACTGCAAAAATACAAGGTAAGCCATTGGAAAAACGCGAACTACCATCCAGCGAACAACCCTACAGAGCGAGTCAACCGGGTTATCGTAGCCGCAATTCGTTCGTACTTGAAAGGAGGAGATCAAAAACTGTGGGATAGTAACCTTCAAGAGGTCGCGATGGCTATAAGGACGGCCGTACATGAATCCACGGAGTTTACACCGTATTTTATAAATCACGGTAGGAACTATGTTGGGGCAGGAGAAGAGTACGCGAGGATAAGAGAAGCTTCTACAGAACTGGACTACGATACAAAAGCCTTAAACGACGAAATGAAACTTGTTTATGAGCAAGTGAGAACAAATTTGAAGAAGGCGTATGATAAATACAGTAGGTATTATAACCTACGGTCATGAGCCGCCAATTCAGATTTTAAAGTCGGAGAAATCGTACTCAAGAAAAATTTCTTTTTGTCCAATAAAGCAAAAAATTTCAATGCAAAGTTGGCTGACACGTACTCACCCGCTAAAGTTGTAGCCAAGCGCGGAACAAACTGCTACGAACTTGAAGATTTATCTGGAAACCGTCTGGGAGTATTCCGTTCAGCAGATCTGCAACGTAAATAAAACACCGAATTGCAAGCTATGTCGGCGCACTTGCTCTGTGAGTGCGCATAAACAACATAAACTCATGAAACACTTCTGAAGGTCAACAACCAAACTCCAACGTCGAGATGTCATCTGTTTGTTTCCTCCGTTGTCGAGACGACATGTACACTTTATAAGATAGATACGTAGATCAAGTAGATTCACCGATCAACCGGTACACCAAAACTACAATAAATACTATTGGAGGCACACCATCATACTTAAAGAGCTCATTGGAATCACAAATTGCGGTTTCTTCATCAACGTTAAATCCACACATACGCGGCTCAGAAATATACAACTTCATAATTCGACCAGCTATGTCGGTGCGCTTTGCACATAAACCATCAGTAAATAAACACTCTTGGAGGTATATAACTCCAACGTTGAGAGCTCTACCACTTTTGCCTCCGTTGTCGAGATCAGGAAAAATTAACCTCGACGAAGGTCATCTCAGACCGTATACAGAAATAGGTAAATACGCTGTACAACATACTCATACGGTAGATTGTAGGTTGATAGGTTACGCACACATTCATAAATAATTTTGGTATGTAAATAGATTTCTGATTTTCGTTGGGCACTTGTAAATAACTTGTATATAAGACGTAGATAATTAACTTTCATTAATAGGATAATTTTCACTTTTTTCTATTATAGATAAGTAAGATACTTCTTATGTATCACTTACTTTTCCACCAACTTTTACAGCTAGCTTCTGATGTTCATTTCTTTTTTTCAACTCACTAGAACTAAAAAAATAGCCCCACAAAAAAAAATAGCTCAACCCAACATTCAGATAAATACCGTATTTGGATAAACTTTCGAAGCAACTCCGTAGAATTACCCAACAACCCCACTAATAGTTAAATTTTTTCCACTTGAATTCACTTAATTAAACCGTATTCCAATAAATTTAAAACGATTTTCGCGACGTTTACGACGAACTACGATAAGCCATATTGGTTCGCGACGGAGAACTAACTGACAGCATAGAGTTGCATATGTTAGTTCGGTATAGATGTGAATGTAGTAGTAAAGTGAAGCTGGAAGGAAAAGTACCGTCGCGAATAGAATACCGGATCACTACTAGGGGTTTGTACATAGGGATAAGCGTAGGAGGAGTTTATGGACGGTCATGTAGATGATAGGTAGTCATTGTAGGTTTCTTTGTTCGGATTGTAATCTGAAAATCGAAGCACAGGCTTCAGTTTCGGTGCGGTCGTCGCGAGATTAGGTCGAATTGTTATTTGACCACGGAATTCAAGTGCTGTATTTCGGTTAGTGCCATGTTCTCGGATTGTTATCTGAGTGGGCTATCGAAGACCAGAAATAGTGAGAGAATATTGAAGAAGAGGAATAGAGTGATTGGGAAAATTAAAGAAGATGTAGTGATTCGCAACAGCAAAAGAAAATGTTAAGATGAAGAAGATTTAGAAGAGTTCCGTAAATAGTCGAAGATCAAGTGCATGCTAATAGTGTAAGATAGAGGGAAGATAAAAATAAATCACTAAGGAAGTAGTGTATAGGAATTTATGCCGGATCGAATGTCGGTGTCTACAGAAGACCGATGGATGACTGGCAATGGATTAAGATGCAGTTCAGAATCGCGTTGAATAAGGTAAGAGGGAAGACATGTTGAATTCGTTACTGTTTGTATGCAAGCGTTTTTTGTGGGACCCTATGAATTTGCAAAAACCTAGAATTAAATGTAAATTTTTTAAACATATACCTGCAGAAAAAAATATATTTCCTGCGTCAATATATTTTTTTGGTGAGAATGGGGGTAGTGTAACGTGGTTACAAAATACCGTTTTCTTCCTATTTCGATTGCTTCACTTTTCGTCTTGAAAAGTTAATTGACATCGTTTAAAAAGGAAAGCAGAAAGATTCGAAAACCCTTTATACATCGGGAGCGCCTCTGGTGGTCGGATTAAGAATCACCACACACCCCACTTCACACGCAATTAGCCTAAGTCACTCGTCGTTACAAAAGTAATGAGACGATGAGAGAACTTTTATCCAATCTATTCTTAAAATTATTGAAAGAAGTATAAAGAAAAAGAAACACCAATCAATTGCTCTTTTCCGAGTTGAACAGCATTCAAAGAGGACGTTGTCCCCGAATAGTGGAAGTTTTTGTATCGAATTTGAACAAGCGTTCAACAAAGTTAGAGTGAGTTTTAATAGTGAAATGATTGTAAATTAAATGTTGTAATCTATATATGTCTATTTTAGTATCGGAATTAAAACAAAAATAAAAGTGGAACAGTTATTAGGCCCAAGTGTATGGAAACAAGTATTTCCATTGTAAGTGAATTGAAAAGGCTGAGTTAGGACAATGTGGTTTTTAATGTAAAATGTCTTTTGTTATAGTCCTTTTTGCAAGTTACTGTGACTAAGGTAGTCGAACAAGTTAGTAGTGGCTGCTCGAGGCTCAGGTAAGGCTAAAGAAGTTTTGTGTGGAAATTGACGGGAGTTATATGTAGATGGTGGTTTTGAAATCTAATCGGCACGTGTACGTTTTTGTCTTTCTTTCGTGAAGGAACCTAAATCCTTCACGCGAAGGTGCTTCCTCCGGGTCTAGAACCGGACAGTAGGTTGCCAGAGGTTCCGAACGCTCCGGATTCTCGAGGTGGACCCCGAAGCCAGGCGGCTTGTAGGCTTGCCCTCGTCGGTCCTGGCCAGTGGTACATCAGTGCACCTACGGGCCAGGGAGAACATCCACAACTCCCGGGAATCGTCGCTAGTCGCCAATTGCTGGCCACATTCCCACTCTCGTTTGGCCTCGAGTAAGCTGGCGGTCCGAGTAGAAGATCCAACTGCTCGACACGCATCGAAAAGGGTGGCTTAGCAGCATTTAGCTGGGACCCGCACCACTGACAGCATTCAGTGCAGTCGCCGTCACCATCGTCGTGTACACGCATCACCAACACCATCAGCGACAAGCATCTCGACCAACACCATCGCATCCGTCGTGGGAATCACCTGAGCTCGAGCCAGAGCCACACAGGTCAGACCTTTCTTGTTTACTTTTTACTTGTATTGAGCTAAAAATATACCACAGAGAACAGGGTCAGTTTGGAGTTTATTGTACCGACTGACTGAGGGACAGTAGCTAGCACGGCCGTGCGCAGAAGAAATTCCAATTGGAATTCTATAGATAGGAGGCGTAGGAAACCCTACTATGAAATATAGGCCAATAAACCGAACTTGAATTTGATTTGCTTTGATGCGAAGATAAGAGTATTTGATTGGTTTGATAGTAGTTTTACATGAACTTTCGGGAAATTGGGATTGGATTGATTTTGGGTAATGGTGTTTGAGTGAGGATCGGTTCGTTTGTGTAATTTCTCAATTTGATGGACTCGCCCTGAGTCTTGCCGGGTATCTGATCTTGCTGCTTCACAAGCGAGCGATAAAATCGACTTGCTTGGCGCTTAAGTGAAGCCAGTTGAAAGAAATTGCGGAAACGGTTCCATTCTTAAATTCAAACCGTTACACCCTTAAATCCGGGCCTGCTTGCAAGTGATTCGATAGTTTTCGCTGATAGTTGTTGTTGCAAAACTAGTGAAAAGATGAACTGTAAACACACACATCACTTTCAGCTAGTACTCCTATGGGTGCAGCCAAATTTCCCTTCATCATGTTAAACTTTTGCACAAGTTTAGTCAACAGGATTGAGACACTGTTGCCGATACACTTCTCGTTGCTTACTGTTGTTGTAAGCTTCAGAGTGGTTCATGCTCGCTCCAGCTGCAAGTTGATTTCCATCAGCTTGTTTAGAGGTATACAGTTAGGTGGTACAATGGTTCGAGAGGGATAGGATTTCATTCTGATGTTTTCGGGCTCCAATCTATTTTTTTAGACAAGACAAGAATTATCCCGATTTCATGTATTTGTTTGACTTCAATTATTATTTCCTAACTTTAAAAAGTAATGAGACTCAAGTGAAAAGTAGTAGAAATTTTGTAAAATAAACGGAATCGCTATACTTAACGTTTCTTCATATAAACAGTTTTTGATAAGGTCACAGGTTTTTAAAAGTCTATAATATGAGTCATGAATGTTCAAAATTTCATTTAATTCGGTTCATTAAATCCAGAGATTAATATTAGCTATAAGAAAGTCAATAAAGAATTAGTTGATCAACTAACAGTGATCAGTTTGTTCTTAGATATTCCTCTCATTGAACATTGAACCGCTAGAAAAAAAAAAACGAAAGTTCCAGTGAACATTTGAGAACATTTGGTGCACTATGCTAAAAAAATCCTCGTGAGCATTGCTGGAACCCTGGAGGAGTCTTTATAGGAAACCTTGTAAGAATTACTGAAAAAAAATCTTTGGAAGAATTTCTAAAGAAATCCCTGCTGAAATTCCTGAAGAAACCCTTGGAGATAATTCTGAAGGAATCCTTGGAGGCATTTCTTAACGGATTTGTAAATAAATTTCTACATGTATTCTTGCAGAAATTTATTAAAAAAAACTTTAATGGAACTCCATTAGGAAGATGTGGAGAGATTCTTGATAGAATCTCAGATGGAGTTTTTGAAGGGATGTAAGATAAATTTACAAAAAAATCAAAAGTGGATTTAAAGAAAAATCCTTCAGGGATACCTTGGGTAATCCCAGGTGGAATTCCTCCAAAAGATTATAATTAGATAGTTTTAAAGAATACCTGGAGAAATTCCTTAATAAAATTCCTGGACGATTTTATAATGAAATTACTGATGGAATATCTGAAGAAACGATAACGCTGGATGAATATTCGTAAATATTCCTATAAAAAATCTCTTGAGAAGTTTCCAAAGGAATTCCTGTAGAAATTTCTAGTAAGTATCTCCAAAGAACGTTCGGACTGAATTTCTGAAAGAATCCTTAAATACAGCCCTGGAACCTAGGCAAAAATGCTGAAGGAATTTCTGAGAAAATACAAAGAGAACTCCTGAAGAATTCTCGATATGCGTTTTAGTGATTCGTTTTTTCTTCTTTCTTAAGTAATTTCTTAATTCTTAATCCATGGGAAATTTTCTTATGGATGCCTTTGAGAAATTTCTGAGGGAATATCTAGGAGAGTTTTTGAAGGAACTTTTGGAGAAATCTTTGGAAGATTTTCGGAAACAACACCCCCCCCCCCCATCCACCAGAAAACATTTGAAATAATCTCTGAAGGGTTTTCTGGAGGAACATCAGAAAAAAAAACATGGAGGAATTTCTGTAGCAATTCATGCTAGATTTTCCAAAAGAGTCCTATGAGAAACGCACAGTTGAATCTGTAGTGGAATTTCAGAAGGAATCCCTGGAGGAATTTGCAAAGCAATCTGTTGGGAAAATTCCCAAGTGAATTCAAGGAATTTTTGAAAGATTTTTAGAAAAAAAAATCTCGAAAGAGTTTCTGAAGGGATATGCGAAGGATGTTCTAAATGGCTCCCTGGAGAAATGAATTTATAGATATGTAGAAGAATTTAAACCATTTCTGAAAACCCACCGACCGAATTTGTAAAGGAATCATCGAAGGATTTTGAGTTTGAGCTTGATTGACCGCCCGTAGTTGCGACTACAGTATCGCCAGACCTGGGCGCTACACTCACACAAGGAACCAATGAGATTATCTGCCAGGGACTAGCAGGCATCTTCAGTGTATGAGCGTTGGTGATCTTCTATTTTTAGGCGACAATGACGCCTGCCACTTCAGGTTGCAGGTCAATGTAGAGAAGGGGAAGGAAGTGATGATTACAATCGATTGTATCCACATCAGACCGAATATACCTCTGCGTTTGCACAAACTTATGCGGATGGCAGAGGGCTCACACATTGGTGCGTGGATGCCAGGCGTAAGGTGATAGATTGGTACGATTATTACTATGAAGCTAAAGCGGCACAGTTCGCTTGATTGCATTACCTCTAGGCGTTATCTGATAGATTGACACTGTGCTGTGAAAGTTGGATTGAAGGGAAACGGCTTTTCAACCGTTTCTGGTTCTAGCGATGGTTATGATATGAGTTATATATATAGAGAGGAGAGTATAGAGTGGATAGAAAGATACAAAGTAGAAGGAAAGGGACGGGCCAGGGGTTGAACCCAGGACCTTCTGCATATGAATCAGAAGCGATAACCACTAGACCACCAATCCCGTTATGGAATCAACGAAGGATTTTCTAAAGAAATTCCTGAAGAAAATTTTGAAGATTTCCTTTTGATATTTCTTCACTTTGGAGGTATTTCTAACTTCTATGCAAACAAGGAGGTGTAAAAAAATAAAACTTACAAAGGTAAAGTTTTTTTTTAAATTAATATTAAAGCGAAATGTGAAAAGATCCCATAGGCGATTTTCTAATATTTAGATGGAAATGTTTCCAATGCTTTAAATATTTCTCACATGTATGGTGGCAGTTTTCCTTTTTTGAGAGAGCACAAAGATTAAAAAAAATCAGGTAATTTTATTATATTCATGAAGACGGAATTTAGAGAAGAAGATTTTTTCTTACAAAATAGAGAAGCAAAAAAATAATTTAAAGCTGGCATAGATTTTATATTTCATATTTAGAGGGAATTTTTACATAGATGATTTTCTTATATTAAATATGGATACGCAATTTTACAAATGAATTCTACACCTGATGGAAGCGCATAAATGTTCACAAACGACATAAATGATTTTTCTTATATTTTCAAAGGCGCCAAAAAAATAAAAATCTTATATGCGATTTTATTACATTTGAGGGGGTTAGAAGCAAAGGGGTGTAAGTGACAAACATCCACTTTCGAGTAAGGGAGCGTCCATAAATGACGTAGCATTTTAAGGCGATTTCCAACTCCCCCTCCCCCCTCGTAGCATTTCGTCACAAATTCGGATACCCTCTCCTACAAACGACGTAGCTTGATGAACAACAGAATTGCCATGTCAAAAAGCAAAAAAACTCGAATCTTAGTTCTGATTTCAAATTTCAACTGATATGTTCAACGAATGTTATGAAAAATCAACAATAACAAGAAAACATAGGGTACCGAGCCTCTTGGGCAGTGGCTGGTATTTTGGGCACTTTTCTGCTATACCTCAGTCAATTTAAAAGCAATTGACTTGAATTTTTGTACACGGCTAGATATTATGCGTATGTATCTACCTCGTACAAAAAAATCAATTGGCAATTGGTTCAAAATTTAATGAGTTATACACCTCACATGTGCCCAAAGTAGAAGCCCAGCCGAGGTGGATCCACTTCTCTAGGCATGCCGATTCTTTCCACCGTTTACTTTCAGATATTAGTTTGCTCACTAATAAATCTGTTAAGAATATCAAACATGTTTCATTTGAATAAAATTCACCGTGACATTTGGAGGATCCTGGAGGAGTTTTAATTCTGAAAATTTTCCTCCAGCTAATTCTGGGATTCTTCAAGGAGTACCTTTTGGGATTCCAATTTTTGAGATTTTTTTCCTTTTTGAATTCCTTCAGTACTTCCTTCTGGGATTTCTCCAAGAATTCCCTTTAGTACACAGATCGAAAAAAGAATGTAAAATTATGTGACATATGATGCACATAATTGGAGCGTGGGATATCACAGAAGTTTACATGACATATCATGTAAAGTTCATGAAATATCATGTAAACTTTCATTATATGTCATGTAATTCAGCATGACTCTGAGAGTTTACATGACATATAACACAAATTTACATGATATATCATGTAAACCATCATAACACTAAGTTTACATGACTAAAATGAAGTTTACATGACGTGGCCGGGGTTCTGCTAAACCGAACTAAGCGCCACAAATATAATTCCGAGATAATTAAACTTAAAGTTCAACCACTCACAAATAAACAACAGCGGAGATTATTTGAAACTTTTCCGCACACATGTAACTTACAAGCCTTCATTAACCATCAGAAATTAAGAATACATGTAAATTATTTGGAATCACTAATATAATTACATTTTATTTCTTGGTACTTTGCACTCAGTTCACTCTGGCTGATCAAAAACATTAGAAAATGGTTTATAGTTCAGTTTGGCTGAATGTGATTTTTTGTTTCAGGTAAAACCAGTTGGACAGAGAAAAAAATCTCGATTTTTCATCGTCTATCAAGTTGAAATCGATATCACTCACAATCCTTTACATGAACCAAAAAGGACGCGTATAGTATGGTAGCACGAAGGTCTCAAAATAGTTTGAAATATGAAATCGAGAGCCCTCCCAGCTCAGCTTTTCCCACCCATGCTTTTTCTTCATAAGCGGTGCATGTGGAGGCACAGAGCAAGAGTGATAATGTCAAACGATGTCCTTGCATACCCTGAGGTCCTGAGATGTGAATGTGGAGCAATTTGTGTACTTCAAATTTATGCTGGTCAAAGAAAACCATGAAAATGTTCTGCCAAAGTGCACTAAGTACAAAAAAGCTTCAAAAACATGAAATAGATTCGAACTAGGATCATCTGGGTGATAACCAAGCGTGTTACCTCTAGGTCACATTACCTTGCTGAAGGTCAGTCGTTAAGTCTGAATCAAGTTCTAAACATTCTTCTCAAGGATGGTTTTCGTGAAAATGCAATTTTTCGATCAGCCAAAGCGAACCAAGTGTTTGATTTTTTTTTCAAGCTTTATTAATCTAATTAGGCTTGTTGTTCAATGACGGCTCCTGTGTTAAATTACCAGTATGAGGTGTATCGACATAACGCTGGTGTTAAAAATCAGTTGGTTTTTGTATTGTTGTGCATAAATTGATTCTAAAATGCTGTGGACTTGGTTCGGTCTGGCTGAATGTGATTTGGAAAAATGGCAATCAGTACCATTGAAACATAATTGGTTCCTCCCACACCCATATTTTTAAAAACGTGTTCATTTCTCTCACAGATTGTTTCTATGAGTCGGTTAGAAGTTAGAAATCTGACGGCGATGAGGAGAACTTGAAATGTTCATCACCTGGACCAAAACTAAAATATTTCGCTGATTCTATCGAATGGTTTACAGTTCACTCTGGTTGGATGCAAAATGATGTTTTGTATGTTCCGCCAAACAGAAATTTTAAATTTACTCCACGAAGAACTGTCAGAATTACTGGATTTTTACATGCAAGCAAGATCATCATTTTCTTCACTTAATGGTTAAGAAAACTCAATTTTTCAAAAAATGGTCTTTGGTTCGGTTTAGCAGAACCCCGACCACGTGTAAATCTCATTATTTTTATCTGTGTATTTCTTCAGGGGTTCCTATAGAGATTCCTCCAAGAATTCTTTTCAGAGATCCTTCGAAGATTCCGCCAAAAGTTCCTTTTGAGATTCATCCAGGAATTTTTTTTCTAAGGTTTTTCTATGAGTTAATACATAGTTTCCTTCAGGAGTTCTTTCAAAGTTTTCTTCTCCTCTTTTCCCCCAGTTTCTTCGAACAGCTCTCCAGGGATTTCAACCGGAATTTCTTTGGAGATTCCATCCAAGATTCCATCAGAACTTTTTTCTAGAATTCCCAAAGAAGTTTTTTCCTGGATTCCTACAGGAGTTCTTTTTGGGTTTCCTTTATGAATTGCTTCCGGAATTCACTCAAATATTCATCCCGAAATTTCTGAAAGGATTTCTTGCAGCATTCTTTCATAATCCCTCCAGGAGTTGCTTCTGGGATTCCTCCTGGAGTTCTTCTTCGGATTCCTTCAGGAATTCCTTCCT
This sequence comes from Aedes albopictus, assembly GCF_035046485.1. Classification (NCBI taxonomy): domain Eukaryota; kingdom Metazoa; phylum Arthropoda; class Insecta; order Diptera; family Culicidae; genus Aedes; species Aedes albopictus. The sequence goes on from NC_085137.1 coordinate 389,650,107, forward strand.
GGATTCTTCTAGGAGTTTCTTCTAGGATTTATCCAGGATTTTTTTTCCAAGACTCCTGCAGGAACTTTTTCCGGCATCCCTCCCTTCACTCCTATCAGCATTCCTCCAGGATCTTTAAGAATTCCGCAAGCAATCCCTCCCCTCCCATAGTTCCTTATGAAATTCCTCCAGTATTTTCTTTTTTAGATTTCACCCAGGAGTCCCTTGTAAGACTCTACAAATAACTCTTCTCAGATTCTTCCAGGAGTTTTGGATTTCTCAAAAAGTTCCATTTAGAATTGCTCCAGGAACTCCCCACTGGATTTCTTCTTCTGAAATTCCTCTGGATGTTCCTTCAGGGATTCCTTCTTAGATTCCTCTAGCTCCTTTTGAAATTTTTTCAGAAGTATTGTTTTCTGGAATTCCCAGAAGGAATTTCTCTGGAAATGTTTGTAGGTAACTGATTAAGAAAATCCAGAAGAAACACCATGAGAAATTCCTTTAAAAATTGTTTCTTCGGCAATTAAAAAAATGAAGGAATTGTTCAAGGAAGACCTGTAGACATTATATAAGGAACTCCCGGAATAATGTCATAAGGAATTCCATTATAAACCCTTGAAGAATAAAACTCTTGGAAGATTTCCATTGGAAACATCAGAAAAAATCCAGAAAAAATCCCAGAAGGAGTTGCTGGAGGATTCCCGTGAGGAGTTTCTGAAAAAAAAAAACATTTTAACCTCAATTTCACCAGTTTCCAGCCCCGCATAGCACTACCACCATGAAACCTTCTAATTTATTCTAACATTTCCTCTCGAGGTATATCATAAAAACCTCTACTCATTATCGTAGTCGGAAACTCGCCGGATCCCACCAAAAATCTCGGCAAACATTGATCTGATTTGCATCAGATCTCTCCTAGAATTCCAATGTATTTCGTCTACTCACGCCAAAAGGAATTACATCCTCACAGAATTTTCCTAAGTCATACCATAGGAATCCCATTAAAATTCTCACTACCGTAGGCTGAACCTCCCTCTTATCACGCTTTACAGTCAGAATCATACCATAGTTCTCACTAGAATCCCACTGAAAGTCCCCCAGCGGAATGCTATAAACTAGCGGACGAACCACACATTTAAAAACTCAATCACGCTAACCAAGGACAGCCGATTAAATTCTGAAAGAAAGTTCGAATCGTAAACAACAAGGTCACGAAACGTCAAAGACTTAGACAAATTTTCCTTAGCAACCGCGGCGTGCAATGCCCTATAGCAAGCAGCGAACTTTTTTTTTTGTCGTGTGACGCATTTGAGTGAAATTGATTTTTGTCTGCATACACAATACATTATTTTTTGCGCAGAATTTTCAAACCATTTTCTCAGATCCAGTTGATGCGACAAACACCCCCATCCCCCCTAAAAAGCTACGTGATTTATGGACGCTCCCTAAATGAGGTTTGAAGTTTTTCGTCAATTTTTCATCCCATGCCAAATGTATAGAGTTTCAAAATCGACCGAATTTTCTCCGATTTGTTGTAATTTTTCTAAGCATCGTAATAATTATCTCAAAAAAGTTCCCAAATGCTTCAAATCTGAACAATTTTTTTAATATGCTCTGCTCGAAATTGACAAAACAGTTACTTACACCCCTTTGTATTTGGGCCCCTCATTTATGTTTTTTTAAGTAAAGGGTGATACGGTCAAAATTTGGTCACACAATTTTTTTCATAACTTTAGACTGCGTACACCAAAACAGCTAATTTTTGGACCAGTAATGCTACATTATATGTAGCTTATACCATAAAATTTTCATCAAAATCGATTAAGTATTGGTTGATATATAGATAAAACCATCGACCTACCTTTTTAAAATTTTGTACAAAGGCGCTCCATAGTAAATTTTCGGAAATTTAAGGTCAGTAAAGCACAATTTTGATTATAGAACTACCAATACTGCTCCGATTTTTATCTAAATGTTACAGTATAATACTATTATGAAAATATGTTCGTAGTAAAATTTTGAGCTATTTTGTATGAATACTTTCAAAGTTGTAGCAGTTTGAATATGAAAAAAACTGACCAGGTGCCACTTAAGCAAATATAACTTTGTTACGGCTGGATCAAATTGATTGAAATTTTTACACAACATTTTGATATGCATACTTCACATACAGAAAAATTTTCATTGAAATCGGTTCAGTATTTCTGGCTCTATAAATAAAACAGTAAAAATGTGTTCTTATTTGTGAAAAAAAATTAAAAATTGCAGATTTCAGGGTTTAACAATATCTCCGCAAATACTAGACCGATTTTGATGAAAATTTTATGGTACAAGCTACATATAATGGACCATTACTGATCCAAAAATCAGCTGTTTTGGTGTACGCAGTCTAAAGTTATGAAAAAAATGTGTGACCAAAATTTGACTTGACTTGACAAAATTTGACCACCTAAACAAATATAACTTTGTAATGCCTGGATTGAATTGGATGAAATTTTTACACAACATTTTGATATGTATACTTTACATACAGAAAAATTTTCATTGAAATTGGTTCAGTATTTCTGACTCTATTAATAAAAGAGTAAAAATGTGTTCTTATTTTTTAATCCTCTTTGTACAACATGTTGCAACATTTTAAAATTGCAGTTTTCAGGATTCACAATATCTCCGCACATACTAAACCGATTTTGATGAAAATTTTATGGTATTAGCTACATATAATGTACCATTACTGGTCCAAAAATCAGCTGTTTTGGTGTACGCAGTCTCAAGTTATGAAACAAATTCTGTGACCAAATTTTGACCGTATCACCCTTTATAGGAAGGCGAGAACAATTTCTTTTAAATCTCAATATTAATATTACTAACACTATGAGGACGCAAAACAATTTCAAAATCACAAAGGTATATTTTTTCTGCGATTACGGAGGCACATTTTTCCTTTGGAGTATGGATATGCATTTTCTTACCTAAAACTCACCAACACTATTTTTGTTTAAGGACTGTATCGAAAATTAACTATAAACTTTCAAAATTGCCCGAAAAATAATCTGTTCGAAATAAACATAACTTTATTTTTGGAGATAATATATAAATCTCTTAAATAAAGAATGGCAGTTCTGATTTTCAAAAAATAATCATTTAACTTGGACTTTTATCTCAAAGATTGCACATATGTTTTTAAAATTTTGGACACCTCCTAAAAATTTAAAAGTGCGAAAACTGTGGGAAAATATTCAATTTTTTCTCTCATTTTTGCGCAAATATATTCTTTTCCAGAATGCTCATGATACAGGGAAATTATTTTTATCAAGAAAAAATCCCTCCACAGTTTAGGGCAATTCTTGAAAATGAAAAAAGGCCATTTTTCTAGGAATTCTTTTTTTTATACGTCTTCAAAGAACGATTACGCAAATAAAAAAATACGTGAAGTTGAAAATTTGCATTTTTTTCGATTGGGTATGTATTTAAATCTATTGAAGAGGTAGTTTTACCAGAGAACGGAATTTTATAACCTCTGAAGATATTTAAAACAGAGCGTCAAAGTTCGACCAAAAAGTAGGTGTTTTTTTGGGAAAGACCGTATTCTTAATGTTGGAGGTTTTTCTATCCAAAATAAGAATTTTAAATGTCGGTTTTAAGTGATATGTTATGTGTACATAACTGCTAGTAATAATCATTATTTTTTAGATTTTTTCCCGTACAATTTTTTTTCGCTACAAATGATTGAAACGTTAAAAAAAATCCAAAAAAATGCAGTTTGTACAGATTGTTATTTTGTGTGGTATACTCATAGAACCATATTTTCAATAATACTAAACATTTTCCAAATTTCTTCAAGCTGTTCTAAACTTAACTATATTCTGAAGATTTCATAGAAGAACCGGAATAAAAAGACCAACCGTGCTTCGAGATAGAGCATTTTGAATGTTTATAGTTAATTTCCGATACAGTCCTTATGAGAGCGCACCAATTTCGTTACCCTGTTGCGCTCTCATTAACATATTTTTTTATCTGAGGAGCTGATACTCAGTGAGTAACTTGGAGTAATCTCGATGACACCAACGATCTTATACAACACAAACACAGATTCAATTAACAAATGTTGCATTTGATTGAGATTCTAATAAACATTTTGAAATATAATAAAAAAAAATAATAATAATAAGAAATTAAATAAGAACAATAAAATGTCGTGAAATATATTTAAGAGGAATAAACTAGAAGAAAATAAAATAAACAAAGGTAAACAAATAAAATAAAGTAAAGCAAAAAAAAGAAATCCACGTACTACGGTGAGACTCGAACTCACGACTCCCAATTCGCTAGACGGGCGCTTCTATTCCTTCAAGCTACGGAGTCACTCGACTATCTCCGCCGCCAGTAGGCCTAGAACTGAACTCGATTCCACAGTCGCACATGGTTATCTTCTTTTCACAATCCAAACCTCCTTCGGGTGGGATTAGATGAACATCTAACATATACACCGTTGTGCATAAGTATGTCAAAGCAGGAGAGGAAATTATTTTTAATTGTCGGGAGCTTCGGGCACTGCCTCCCAATCACTTATTGGTATGGCAATTAGTGTGCAGTCGGACTCTCGACGGGACGGCCCTCGGCCGACCGATTACGGTAAGGGTGACCGTAGCACCTTACAAATGTCAATTTCTTGATTTTGCTTTGGCTGACCAAGCCATGTGGGAAATTACACTGTTGAAAATGCTTTGACATCCATCCAAAGTAAAGTAAAATAAAGTAATATAATAATATAAATAAAATATATAATATAATATATAAAGGAATTGCTTCTCAATAGGTGCTCTGATTAAATGAAAACGTCTTGAACATGACTAGAAGAAAAAATGACTGAAAAGATTTGTTGGTTAGTATGCAAATGAATGAGATGAATTTTTGCAACACTGAATATAAAGCATTTGAATAAATAAATTAAGTTTAATAAAGTAAAATAAAATTATATACAATTAACCAACAAAGAAAAATAAAAAAACAACGAAATCACAATACAACTGAAAATTTTGTGAAAATTGAAGATAGGTATTGAAATTTTTATTAAACCATGCATTTAACTCTTTATGGTTGTGCCTGCAAGATGTTAAATCATTTTTCCGATTTTCACGGAACAGCTCTATACTCACTGAATCTGGTATCTACACAGAATTACATCCCACATTGGCGAAGATTGCTTTCGCTTCTCAACTTATTCAACTGGTTGCCACCGAGGGCGATTCGGTCGATTGTTGGCGGTAGGTTGTAGTAAGAGAGCGAGCAATGTTATTGCACTGTGGCCGCACATCACCACTCACATGCACATCGCAGGTGGAAGCTTCTCGTCTTGGTGGGCGTGACTGGCGTGGTGCGAGTTTCACGGACATGCCTTGGACCCCGGAGCGCTTCGTACACACCCTCCCTCCCGCACTCCAACAGAGCAACAGTAAATTTTAGGGAAACCCCCACCGAGTTTGGGCGGGCTTTTTTTCAACGTTTTTGCTATACACTGATGGTTGTGCGGACTTGTTTCCAATTCAGAAAACCGATTGTACTTTGACCGTGTTTATTTTATTTCTTTTTATTAACTCACGGCGCACAAATACAAATTCGTTTTCGTTCATACACATTTTTCATCGACGTACGTCATTAATGAATCACATATAAAGCTTAAGAACTATTTTGAACTATTTTTATTTGAGAAATAAACATAACAAACCTTTATATTTTTGTCATGGTAGAGATCGATGATGAAATCTGGTAAACACTAGAACCAAACCCATTAGCAGATGGAGTCAGGCATGGGAAACACTCAATTTGTTAGCGTTTCTCTCACTCCCTTCTATACAAAATCTGAATCGAGTATGTTTCCCCCTCCTGACAGGTATTTTTTTTTCACTTCCGTTACATGTTCTGCTTTTTCGGCAAGTGCCCAGCCAAAAAATAAACAATGGTTCAACGAATCAGTACCGAATCTGAGTTTCAAAAACGAATGGTGTACTCACATTCTGTTATAGACTTATTTTTGTTATAATTTTGTTATCATTTTCTCATCGAGAAGGCATGTAAGTGTTAAGCTTGGCAGAATAGTATTTGACATTGTATTCAACAAATGTATATTAACATCCAAGGGCGTAGCCAGGGGGGCAGAGATGATCAGAGCTGTTTTTGACTAGTAAAAATAAAATTCTCCTGCATCCTCGTATTTTTTTAATGTATGCAGGAATTTCTTCGGAAATTCTTGGAGGAATATCTTCGAAAATTCCTGAGGGTATTCCTTCGGAAATACCTGGAAGAATTTCTTTGGAAATTCCTAAAATAATTCCATCCAAAATTCCTGGAGGAATCCCTTTGCAAATTCCTGGAAGAATTCCATCGGAAATTCCTAAAGGAATTCCTTCGGAAATTCCTGGAGCAATTCCTTCGGAAATTCATTGGGAAAATCTTGGATGAATACCTTCGGAGATTCCTGGAGGAATTCTTTCAGAAATCCATAGAGAAATTCGTGAGGAAATTCTTAGGTGAATTCCTTACGAAATTCCTGGACAAAATAATTCCAAACTTCCTGGAGGAATGCTTTTGGAAATTCCTGGAGGTATTCCTTCGGAAATTGCTGGACGAATGTCATTGAAAATTCCTGGTGGAATTCCTTCGGAAAGTCGTGGAGGATTTTTTTCGGAAATACTTTTTGGATTTTTTTTTTGGAAATTCTTGCAGGAATTCCGTCGGAAATTCCAAGCGGAATTCCTGGAGGAATTCCTTCGGAAATTGCTGGACGAATTCCTTTGGAATTCCAGGAGGAATTCCTTCAGAAATTCCTGGAGGAATTTTTTCGGAATTTCTTTTTAGATTTTTTTTGGAAATTCCTGGAGGAATGCCGTCGGAAATTACTAGCAGAATTCCTTCGGAAAATCCTGAAGGAATTCTTTCGGAATTTTCCGGAAGGAATCTTCGGAAATTCCATTAGGAATTCCTGGAGGAATTCTTCATAAATTTCGGGAATTCCTTCGGAAATTGCTGGACGAATTCCATTGGAAATTCCTGGAGGAATTCCTTCCAAAATTCTTGGAGGAATCCCTTCGCAAAATCCTGGAAGAATTCCTTCGGAAATTTCTGGAGAAATTCCATCGGAAATTTCTGAAGGACTTCGTTCGGAAATTACTGGAGGAATTGCATCGAAAATTCCTTGGCGAGGTCCTTCGAAAAATCTTGGATGAATACTTTTAGAAATTTCTGGAGGAATTCTTTCAGAAATTCCGGGAGGAATTCCTTCGGAAATTGCTGGACGAATTCCTTCGGAGATTCCTGGAGGAATTCATTCATTTCTTTAGGAATCCCTGGAGGAATTCTTTCGGAAATTCCGGGAGGAATTGCTTCGGAAATTCCTGAAGCAATTCCTTCAAAAAATCCTGGAGGAATTCCTTTAAAAATTCCAGAAGGAATTCCTTCCAAAATTCTTGGAGGAATCCCTTCGCAAATTCCTGGTAGAATTCCTTCGGAAATTCCTGAAGAAATTCCTTCAGAAATTTCTGGAGGAATTCCTTCGGAAATTCCTTGGGGAGTTCCTTCGAAAAATCTTGGATGAATACCTCCGGAAATTTCTGGAGGAATTCTTTCAGAAATCTATAGAGAAATTCCTGAGAAAATCCTTGGATGAATTCCTTAGGACATTCCTGGAAAAAAAATCATACTTAACTTCTTAGAGGAATGCTTTTTATGATTCCTGGAGGAATTTCTTCGGAAATTACTGGACGAATTTGGAAATTCCAGGAGGAATTCCTTCAGAAATTCCTGGAGGTATTTCTTCGGAAATTCCTGAAAATTTTTTTTTCGGAAAGTCTTTTTGGATTTTATTTTTGGGAATTCCAAGAGGAATTCCATCGAAAATTCATGGAGGAATTCCTTTACAAATTCCGTTAGGAATTCCTTCAAAAACTCCTGGAGGAATTCCTTTGGAAATTCCTGTAGGAATTCTTTCGGAAATTCTTAGGGGAATTTCTTCGGAAATTCCTGGAGAAATCCCTCCGGAATCTCTTGGATGCATTCCTTCTGAAATTCGTGGAGCAATTATTTCGGAAATTCCTGGAGGAATTCCTTCGGAAATTCTTGGAGGAATTTCTTTAAAAATTCTCGGAGGAATTCCACTGGAAATTCCTGGAGGGATTCCTTTGGAAATTCCTTCGAAAATTCCTTCGGAAATTCCTTCGGAAATTCCTTCGGAAATTCCTTCGGAAATTCCTGGAGAAAATCTTTTGGAAATTCCTGAAGGATTTTTTTTTGGAAATTCCAGGAAGAATTCCTTCAGAAATTCCAAGAGAAATTCTGTCGGAAATTCCTGGAGAAATTCCTTTGGTAATTTTCAAAGGAATTTCTCCATGAATTTCCGATGTAATTCCACCAGGAATTTTGTGAACGAATTCCTTCAGGATTTTCCGAATGAATCCCTCCATGTATTTCCGAGAGAATTCCTCCAGGAATTTCCGTGGCAATTCCTTTAGGAATTTCCGAGGGAAATCCTCCAGGAACTTCCGGAGAAATTCCTCCAGGAAATTGCGGAAAAATTCCTCCACAAGTTTCTGGAGGAATTCCTCCTGGAATTTCCGAAGGAATTCTTCCAGAAATTTTCAAGGGAATTCCTCTTGGAATTTTCAAAGGGTTTGCTCCTGAAATTTCCGAAGGAATTCCTTCATGAATTTCCGAAGAAATCCCTCCATGAATTTTCGAAGGAATTCCTCCATGAATTGCCGAACAAATTCCTCCAGGAATTATGCCAAGGAATCACTAAAGGATTTTCCGAAGGAATGCCTCCATGAATTTACGAAGGAATGCCTCCATGAATTTCCGAAGGATTTCCTCAAGAAATTTTCCGACGGAATTCCTCTACGAATTTCCGAAGAAATTCCTCGAGGAATTTCCGGAGAAATTCCTCTACGAATTTCCGAAGAAATTCGTCTAGGAATTTTCAAAGGAATTCCTCTTGGAATTTTTAAAGGATGTCCTCCTGGAATTTCCGGAGAAATTCCTCCATGAATGTCCGAAGGAATTCCTCCATGAATTTCCGAATGAATTCCTCCAGGAATTTTGCGAAGGAATTTCTAAAGAATTTTCCGAAGGAATTCCTACATGAATTTCCAAAGGAATTCCTCCAGAAATTTTCCGACGGCATTCCTCCACGAATTTCCGAACAAATTCCTCGAGGAATTTCCGGAGGAATTCCTCCAGGAAATACCGAAAGAATTCCTCCAGGAATTTTGCGAAGGAAATCCAAAAGCATTTTCCGAAAGAGTGTTCCTCCATGAATTTCCGAAGGAATTGCTCCAGAAATTTTCCGAAAGAATTCATTCACGAAGTTCTGAAGAAATTCCTCCACGAATTTTCAAAGGAATTCCCCCAGGAATTTCCTGAGAAATTCCTCCATGAATTTCCTGAGAAATTCCTCCATGAATTTCCTGAGAAATTCCTCCATGAATTTCCGGATGAATTTCTTCAGAAATTTCCGGAGGAAATCCTCCAGGAATTTCTGAAGGAGATCCTCCAGGAATTTTCAAAGAAATTCCTTCTGCAATTTCCGAAGGAATTCCTCCTGGAATTTCCGAAGGAATTCCTTCATAAATTTCCGAAGGAATTCCGTCAGGAATTTCTGAAGGAAATCTTCCAGCAATTTCCGAAGGAATTCCTCCTGTAATTTCCGAGGGAATTCCTGCAGTAATTTCCGGTGGAATTCCTCCAGGGATTTTCAAAGGAATTTCACCTGGAATTTTCAAAGGATTTCCTGTCGGAATTTCCGAAGTTATTCTTTCATGAATGTCCGAAGGAATTCCACCAGGAATTTTCGAAAGAATTTCTCCAGGAATTCCTTCACGAATTTCCGAAGGAGTTCCTCCATAAATTTCAGAAGGAATTCCTCCAGGACTTTTGCGAAGGAATCGCTCAAGGATTTTCTGAAGGAATTCCTCCATGAATTTCCGAAGGAATTCCTCCAGAAATTTCAGGAAGGAATTTTTCCAGGTATTTCCGAAGAAATTCCTCCAGGAACTCCCGAAAGAAATCCTCCACGAATTCGAAGGAACTTCTGAAGGACCTTTCGCTGGAATTCCTTGAGGAATTTCGTAAAGATTTATAAAAAAAACTGAAAAAATTCCTCAACGAACTTATTAAACAATTTCTCACGAAATTTCCGAAGGTATTCCATAAGACATTTCAGACATCGAAAACGAACTCCGTTAACAATTTCCGAATTTTCATTATCAAGGCATTTTTAAAGGAATTCTTCAAAGAATTTCCGAATGAGTTCCTCTAGGAAATAAAAAATCACAAAAAGCATTTCTTCAGGAATTTCCGAAATATTTTTTCAAGGAAGTTTTGATAGATTTTAAAAGTAATTCCTTATGGAATTTCAGAAGGGATATCTCATGAGACTTTTAGTGGATTTTTTTCAATATTTTCGAAAGAATTGCTTCAGGAATTTGGGAAGGAATTCTCACAGAAATTTCCGGATGAATTCCTCCAAGAATTTTTGAAGGTATTCCTCAAGGAATTTTCGGAAGAATTCCTCACGAAAGCTCCGAAGCAGTTCCGAAGCAAGGAATATTCTAAATCTATTTCGAAGAAATTCCTCAAGGAATTCCCGAAGAATCTTCTAAAGGAAATCGTAGAAGTACTCTCGAAGGAATGTCTTATAGAATTTCTCAAGGAGCTTTAGAAATGAAGGAATTCCTCAAGAAATTTCTGAAGAATTTGTCAAGGAATTTCCGGGTGGAATTCCTCAAGGATTTTCGAAATAAATTCCTGAAATTATTTTTTAATTGATTCCTTTAAAAATTTCCGAATGCATTCCTCTAGCAACTTACAAAGATATTCCTCCAGGAATTTCCGAAGGAATTCCTTTAGAAATTTTCAAAGATTTTTTCCGGTAATTCCGAAGGAATTCATTAAAGGATTTTTCGAAAAAAATTCTCCAAAAATTTCTTAGGGTATTCCTCAAGGAAAGGAATCTTAGTTTGATTGGAATTTTTGAAAGAATTCCCGGAGAAATTCTTAAAGTATTTTCTGGAGCTTCTCAAACGGATTTCTGGTGGAATTAAGAATGATATTTGTAAAGAATTACTGGGGAAATTCTCAAAAAAATGGATGGTGAAATTCGTAATAAAACTTCTTGAGGAGTTATTGAAGAAATTTCTGAAGGTATTCCCAACGGAATTACTGCAAGTTTTCCGAAGGTAATTTCTGCTGGAATATCTACATTTAAATAACCTGGAAAAATATTAAAGAAATCTCTGGAGAAACTGCTGGATAAATTCAAATTCATGATGGCATTTGAAAAGAAATTCCTGAAGCAATATCTTGAGGAATTCCTCAGGATTATAATCATATATGATTCTTCCATTGAACCATTCCTGTTAATCACCCATATTTCATACTTCACTTTTATTTTTTTTTTAAATGATGAAGTATTTGAACTCCGTGTTACTGCAAAGTGGTTTTCAGTGTAAGGGTGCTCGCCCCCCCCTGACCGAAAAGCTGGCTACGCCCTTGTTAACATCTATGAATATTTCAACTTGGGCTCACTATGAGAAGGTTAACTCACCATGAATAGCTGAGTTGCCATTCTTGGCGTTTTTTATATTTTTGTTTTTACTCACCCTCGTCCAGTTTTATTGACTAAAAGAAATGTTGCTTACCTGGAAAAAGAAGAAAAAGTTTGTTAAATTTCCGAACATAAATATGATACAAAAAGAGAAGTTGGAGTGATTCATTCAGGTTTGTTGTGTGTTTGGAAGAGTGAGTGATCATAGTACGTAGTGAGCGTAGTGTCCAGATAAACCAAGTGAACCCAAATGAACTTATTGCTCTGGTTTTTGCATTTTGATGTTGTATTTATTTTACACAATTATTAAAATTTAAATATTATTTCAAAAAAAAAAAAAATCGTTGATGGAAACAAATAAAAATTTGAATTTACCTTGATTTTCTTGAAGTTTGCGTAATAAATTGACAATAAAAAACGAACTTAAATATTGCTCTCAGTGATAAACAGTCTTCAAAACAACATAAAGCTGAAAGTAGGCGCTGTCATAACTGCGTTGTACCAAGCGTCAGATTCATCAAGAAGAACTGAAATAAATTTATAGCAAAACGGATGCTTAACCAACATTACTTATTTCTAACTAGTTACATAATGTTTGACTGGCGTTTAATTCAATTCGACAGAGTAGCATATTTTTCGATTTGAAAAACACATCACCTGTTATTTTTGGTGAAAATCAAAAAACTTTGAACATTTCCACATGCTCCCTACCATCGAAATTAGTTCGAAGCGAAAATTCCAATCACGTTTCGATTCACACTTCTGCCTCCTTCACCTCCCCCAACAACAAAAAAAAGACGACAAACATTTGCCATTAGGTACTTTCCAACGCTACGACGAGCAGCCTCCACTTTAACCGAAACGAAGCGGAGGGTGACGATGACAAACATCAATCCATCAATGATGCAAAACTTTTGCTTCTCCAACAAACACTGTCCAAATATTGGTCAACTGATGCTAGGAAACTTTTCCAAAGGCTGCCAACAAACAAAACAACCGCACAGAAAATTGGAAGCAGCACATTCATTCCAGCAGTCAGTCCAGTCAGTGCAGTGAGGACTGAGGAGAACGAACGGTGATGAGATACTGACTTGAGTGACTTCATTCCTACCGACATGTATGTATCTGTCCGATTGGAATCCGGTTGGTGGGGGTGACAAAGGGATGAAATTGGAAGAACCAAATACGTTTTTTTTGTTGCAGAAAGCCTTTACGAACGTGACAACGGTCGGTTGGTAATCGACAAGGCAGGAAGTGTTTTGTCGTCATCATCGTCGTCATACACAAACAGAGAAAGCTGCACAGGGTCTGGTGATTTGCATTCAGTGTTTGTTCTTTCTCATCGAAGAAAAGGTCAGATGATGGTTTTTTTTGTCTTTTGTTAACTATTCTTTATCATTTAAATTAATCGTTAAATTTTTCTGTCTTATTCTTTTCATCTATTGTCTTTCATCTTCTACCCTTTTTTTATCTGTATTAAAGAGATTTTAACCCCTAAGTTAGTTCTTTCAAATGAAGAACTCACATTTTGCGAGTTTGTCGGGAGTCAGATTCGATCCCAGGTCCTCGATGTGATAGTCACGTGCTTTAACCATCACACTAGGTCCGCTCCATAATAAATATTATCTTGACTTTCTTCATCGATCTTATTTCTTCGATATATATTATGTCTTTTACATTTTATTTTCTATTTTGTATATTCATATAGATCCTTGCATCTATGTTTTGCTATATGTATAATGATATCATTATTATTTTACGAGTCTCAATGAAATGGTTTGAGTATAGGTCATTGGATCTACGAACCTAACGTGTGAGCTTATAAACAAAGTTTATGCTCGCATAGCCTCATGCAACTGTGTTATGTCAAATGATGAGTTCAATAGCTGTTTAGAGCCTTCCCCCCTAAAAATCCGTAGTGCCTAAAATCCTCTCTGAAACACCTTGAATCCCTCTCTGAAATGACCTGAAAACCCTGAAACTTCCTGAATTCCGCAGAAACCTTACTGAAATAATCTGAATCCCTGATGCAGTGACCTATAATCCTTCAAAACCCCCGGAATTTCCCTGGAAATACTTGATACCTCTGAAATTTCCTAAACAACTTATGTAGCTTTTCTCAAACGTCTGGCCGTGCGGTTAGCGGCGTCAGTCGTTTAGGCATTCCGTTAGCCTCGGAGTGTGGGTTCGATTCCCACTCCAGGCGGTGAAAACTTTTCGTCAATCAGAAAATTCTTCACTTGATCACTCTGTGTTTCGTGTGTTGTCCGTTGACTAATGTTTGTGATCGTTCAGTTTGTACAACCTGTGGTTGAAAACGGAGTAGTGTTAGAAAAACACACTGAAACCTCTCCAAACCCTTTCAACTGCAATGAACCCCTCTAAATCTCTATGAAACCCCTTTGCAGCGACCTGAAACCACTTGAAACTTTCTGAAACTCCCTAAATCCCGCGGAAACCTTCCCCCTGAAGCCTCCATGAAGCGACCTTGAAACGCCCTAAAATCCCTCGGAACCCCCAGGAAGCCCTCTAATAACCTTTGAAGCCGCTTTGATCCCATTCACATTTCCTAAAACTTCCTGAAGGGTATCTGAAACAACTTGGAATACTCCTGAAATCCTCTGAAACTCTTTGCAACCACCCTGAAACTACCCCCAAACCCTTTGAAAGTTTTTGAAGCTATCTGAAGCGTTGAAACCACTTGAAATTCACCTGAAACACCCTGAAACCTCTTTAAGCTACCCATAATGTTCTAGAAATTTACTGAAGTTCTTCTAAAACCTCATGAAATCCCTTGAACTCGCCATGAAGTCTCGTGGAATCCCCTTAATTCCTCGGAAACCGCGAATGACCTCCCCTCAAACTCTCCTGGTCACCCAACCAAATTATATTTGAGTAATAAACTGATCCCATTTAAATAATAAATCTGTTTAAGTAAAAATTACATTTGTGCACTCCCAACCTAATGGAGCATGTTGGAAGGCTATTCTGTTCGGCAAAGTTGTTCAGAGACTCACCGAAAGTACTTTACTTACTCGATACTTGATGGGCTACAACTCATAGCGGTGAGTCTACGCCAAATGAAGCAATGGCTTCCATTGGTCTCGGTCCTGGATCAATCGCTACCAGTCTTCCAGAACGTTTAGAGTCCTCAAGTACCCCTCAACTGCAAAAAGCCAATGTGTGTGTGATCTACCACGAAACCGACGACCTCTTTCTAATTCTCTGCTGAAATAGTTTCAGCTTGTTGTTCCTCTGGCATACGAGCTACGTGCTCAGCCCACAGCAGCCTGCCTTGTTTTATTCGCTTCACTTTATCCTTCTTTTTATATACTGAGTACAGCTCGTAGTTCATGTGTCGCCGCCAGATGCTGTCCTCCAGTTTGCCGCCGAGTATTCTTCGTAGTACTTTACGTTCGATTCGTTCGAAGACTCGAAAGGCTCCCCGATGAACTTCTCTCAATGTCCACGATTCATGGCCGTAAAAAGCAACCAGGAGAACCAGAGTATTGTACAACGCGAGTTTTGTCTTCGTTCGCAGTCTACGGAACTTCAGCTGGTTTCACAGACCGAAAATGGCCCAATTCGCAGTTGCAATCCGTCTTCTCGCATCGCGGATAACATCATGACGAAATTTCATCCCCAACCTGTACACTTTATTTCGATCCGTCATGCGTCGCACGCATCAGTCTAATCAGCTTCGCCGGAAAACCATGTTCGATCATATTCTGCCATGAATCGTTTCTCTTTACTGAATCGTACGGCGCCTTGAAATCAATAAACAGATGATGGGTCTGCAAGTTGTGCTCCTGAAATTGATCGAGAATCTGCTGCAGGAAGAACATCTGATTTGTCGTCGATCGGCCCTCACGAATCCCGCCTGATATTCACCGACGAAGGACTCCTCACTCGGTCTCAGCCAGTTAACCCTCCTAGAATGATAGGATTGGTGCACCACACTGACGTAGTGCACGCCCAGCGTGCTCGTCTAGGTCATATTGACCCTGACATCTTACAAGCGTTAAACAGAATTGACCTCGTCTGTTGGAGGTTTCACAACCTGTCCATTGTCGACGATTTGAATTCTGTCTGTCAGTCTTCCATTTCCATTGTTCAACAATACCTCGAAGTGCTCTCTGCACCTGGCAGTCACCATAGTTTAATCTATCAGTAAGTTTCCATCATGGTCGTTGCACAAAACGCTGTTTTGCTCCGCACGCCATTGACAGTTTCGTAAAACCTCCGCATATCAATCTGTTTCATACTCTCTTGCGCCTAAGCAATCACATTTTCCTCATCCTCTCTTTTCTTTTTGCAGTGCATTCGCTATTCTTGCTGCCCTATATCGCTCCGTGCTCTGCGCCAGCACCACCAGCATCAGGCTTCTGGCAGCATTCTTCTCGTCCGTTACCCTCTGGCACTTCTCGTCGAACCATCACAGCAGTGCCTATCATCTCCCGCACGGCCATACTCATCGCTCCGAGGATAGGATTCCACAGATCTTTGAGATTATCGCTCTTGTTGATCTCACGAATCCGCTCGTCCAGTCGTCTGGTGCTAGTCTGCTACCGTATCGTCTGCTGAAAAACTCTGGATGGTCCTAGAGTCCGATACGGTTGACAACCGAGCTCGAATCTTACTAACTACGAGATAGTGATCTGTGTTGATGTTGGGACCCCTAAAGTGAGTCTTAGAAATTCTAAATTTCTGCAATGTTTTGGAGTCCTGTATTCCAAGATTCAGGAAAATAGAAAAAATAAGACTTCGGAAAACTTGATAAGATCTGTAAAGGCTATTCTATGAAGACCTTTTTGATTTTGGGTTCATCAAACTTTCAGCAAATTTTAACCAAATATCAAGGGCCATCCGATGCATAATTAACTACTTCTTCTGTTCCTCTATCCTCCATATGTTTATCTCCTATTTTCTGTATTTTATCGTCTCTGATTTATGTTTTTAAAGAATTTCCATCGGTTAGTTCAACGATTTCCACGTAAACTGTTCCCAAAGGACACCGTCTTATCTAGAAAGTTTGAATCGCACCGAAGGTGACCGACCACTACCTTCTCCGTTTGCCCTATCTGAAACAACTTCCAATTCAGAGAAACATCACTAAGCAGAAAACTTTTTGACAGGGACCTATACAAAACTTCCGACCTCTGCCCTGTTGTATCCAACTGCCAGGACCATCTCTCCAAAATGCACCGAACCCCACCGTCCTCCGTTCGGAATGTCAATTAGTGTGGAGAGTTCATTTGAATAACTTTTGATTAAAAGAAAATGCTTCTCTTTTGCCATTTTGTTGCGCTCTGTGCTGTGGCTGTGTGTTGTTGTTGCCTGTGGGTGGTTGCCTGAGCCACCCCAAACCAGACTCCAGGATGTGGTTCGAAGGTATGAATGGGGGAAGTCCCACCACCACCGCTAGCGATCGTCCCTAGGGGGGTTTACGTTGTATCGTGTTCGGAACATTTCATTTCCGAGAGCCAACCGAACCGGGATGATGCAGTTCTTTGAACGGCCGTGCAAACACCCTTCTTCAGAGTAGTGACTGACTGGGGTACTACTTCCGGCGGCGTTCGGAGTTGTTTATCATATGGCGGCCTGGTCCAACGGCCAAGAAGGTAGCTGGTACTGACTCTGATGATGACAACTGTCACCGGGGGCAAAGTTTTTGGTGTCGTTTTGAGAAATTAAATTAGTTTCATTGAGCCGGGGTTTCGTCCAACTAATTTTCACACTTTTTCTCTTTGCTTCCACGTTGTTGGTTGTTGGTTGGACTTGGTTGGTCTTTTCCTCTCTCTCTAGAAAAAGTTGATCTTTTGACGCGGTACTTGAACTCCGAGAATATTTAATTTGATTTATGTTTTCCTTGGATTCGATTCCAAGTTGGGGACGCGATGACCGAAAAATGAGAAAGCTTCTGACGTTCAAAAATAAAACTTTCCTGATTCATATAATTTGATTCTATTTTGGAGATAAAAACCGACGCTACCAAGGCTATCTTTCGGTCCAATTCACTTGATTGCTGCCTTCTGTGCAGTCTTCAGATCGTTAATCTAAGTTGGTGGAATAGCGGAACTCCTGGTCCAGAGCGTGTACTTCTCGAAAAAGACAGAAGTCGATGCTGTATAACGTCGCCTGGCTTCCATTTTTATTAGATTGGATGCACTTGTGGTGAGTAAGCACAAGGGTAATATTGCTTCTAAAGACTCGAGAAACTTGTGAGTAGCTCGTTGCACCATAAGCGTGTGGTCGTAAAAGTCATATTGTCTACTATCTTCCTGGAGTGACCCAGATCTAGAATGGTATGACAAGATGTGCAATATAATTTTCAGTACCGGTTGCATTTCGTTCAGTTTCCTTTATTGAAATTTTTCGATCTCTCACATTTTTTTTTCGATATAATACGTTATTACAAAAAAAATACAATTAAGGAATCCTATAAAAATTTACCTATGAAAATTAAAGTGTCAACCAAAAAGATATAAGTGAAAACATTACCAAAGAAGTTTGAGCTTGAGCAACGCCATCTATCTAAAATGTGTTTCACGTTATTTGTTTTGCAATATTCTTCACCTAATATTTGAAAAGGGCATATGAAAGAACCTAATTTTCTTCTTGAAAAAAAATGATAAATAGGAAACCGTTTGTTGGATTGAAAAGATGTCTTCATAGATGTATTCAACGCGAATCAATGTTAGATGTCATATCATTTCAATTTTACAAAAACCTTACCCTTCGATTTTTTAACCCTTCAATACCCAAATTTTTGATTTTGATCCAAATATCATTTTTTGTATCTAAAATCGATTCAAACACGTTTTGGTAGATGATTAATTTTAATTCGTGATTTTGTGAATTTTGGTTTTTAATTTTTCGAATTTTTATTTTTGAACATCTCTACACTTTAATATTTTCCTATTTGGAATACCGATTTTTTTAAGACGAAAACATTTTGAGATTTTATGATTATTGTTAAAATATTTTTATTAAGTTTTTTTTCATGAACAGTTTTATTTTCCGTGTAACTCTATAGAAAATAATTTTAGAGTGTATTTAACTCCCCTAAAATCTTTCACTGTAATAGAATGATTGAGAAAAAAAATAAAATATGATAATCGTTGCGATTCAATACAAAATAAACGATGACATCTGAACGGTGATCAAAACATCAATTTTTCAATAATCAAAAAAAAAAAGAAAATACACTTTAAAAAACACCAACAACCATTTTCAGATATACAGAGCAAATATATCGACCAAAATATAAAAGTTTTGATTACACAGGAAAGTAAAAATACAAAAATGCTCAAACTATACCCCGTCTAATGGCGGGGTTGGGTATTAGAGGGTTAAATATTTTTCTGCAGAAAGCTGTTTCCAGACCTCAAATTTGTAGAGAAGAAGGTGAAGATAGAAGCATAAAAAAGGAGGCAATAGGATGGGCCTGAGATCGAGGCCAGGACCTTCTGCAGACCAATCAGAAACGATAGCCATTGGACCACGAAGTCCGTTTAACTTTCCAAATTTCACCAAAAACCGAATCCTCCAAAGAAATTTACCGAGGATGACACAGCTAGACTCAACAGGGATGAAAATTCAAGGATATCATAATCAACCCGGCGAAGATCTAGTCTAGAATTCAACAACTATCAAGGCATTTGATGAAAAAATCCCTACTGATATCTTTGTAGAAATGACCAACAATTTCTAATGAATCTTCCTAGCAGTTTTCTAATGAATTCCGTCTGAATTTGATTTGTCCAATCCGCTTAGGATTTCAAAACGGAATCCATTTCAAATTTATTCAAATATCAGTCAGAAATCGTCGGAACATTTTAACATGAATTGCTGTGAGGTTTTTCCTGTACAAAATATGAAAAATTTAAAAAAAAAGCAGGGTGAATTCATGATGCCGTTTCTTGCAAAAGTACGGGAGAAATTGTTGGCATTCTAAAACGAATGGCGAAGGTTTTTTTTTGTGACTTCTGATCTCTGGCGACTCGTTAGGAAAGACAGTTAGAATAAAGTGGAGCAATTTGTGAAGAAGTTTTTATGCAATTCTCGGAAATGTTAACAGCCTCGGCTTGAATTTCTTGAATATTTTTGCAGATGTTTCCACAGTTATGAACCAGTAGCGGTAGTCTAGTGGCCACCAAGCTGGTCGTTGGAATTTACTAGGAAAATGAGGATTAACTCCTTAAGAAATTACTAGCATAGTCCCTTATTGGAAAGATACTTAAGAGTCTAGAACAATTGATAGTCTATATGCATTACCAGCTTAAGGACAAACATCTTGAAATCCCAGGTCCCAGAGCTTCAGATGCACAAATCTCAAAAAGTGAACTTCCAACGATTGTGTAATTTTTGTTTTGTTCTTGCTCACTTGTAATAAGCTTAAAATAAGAAGATCCGGTGCACTGGCTTGGTTTTCAATGAGATTTGTGCCCTCAAAATCGTGAGTAAATGCAAAAGTCGGCCATTGTGGCGGCCATCTTGAGATTCTAACGAGTCTGTCCTTAACACACGAATCGGGTAGGCACGACCATTTATGAGTTTCTATCAGAAATGTTTTTGCAATATTCTACACCTTACTTTGGAAAAGCCCGTATGAAAAAACAAAGTTCTTCTTAAAAAAATTGTGACTTGAAAACGGTTTATTATATTGAAATGATGTCTTCGGAGGTATTTCAGGATATTTGAAGGAATTTTAGAAAGAAAAATACACTGATGAATATTACATCGAGGATCGATGTTGGATGTCAAATAATTTCAATTTTCCGGAAACCTTACCCTTTATTTTTTAAATTATTTTTCTGTAGAAAGCTGGTTTCCAGCCTCAAAATTTTCTAGTAGCCTAGGATAATTATACGCTTCTAACAATTTTCTTTCGAATTTTTATTTTTCATCGATTTATAATTTAAGCAAAAAGAAGCAGTTTTTGAGATTTTTGATATAAAAGAATTGAATTCACGCACAATTTTCATATATAATTATCTCTACTACATCGAACCGTTTATCGGTAAACTACATTCGAAAAAAAAATAAAAAAATGGACCTTGTAAAACGGTATTTGAGGCGGTCTAAAAATTCACATATGTGAAAAAGAATTATCAATTTGGACTTAAACAGTAAAAAATCTCAAATAACCTTTTACAAGGTCCCATATTTTTTTCTTTATTATTTTAATTTTTTGAATCTGGTATCACTTAAGTATTTTGTCAATAAATATTGAATTGTGACTAAATATTGCTTGTAGATGAAGTGCATAATCTGTCACAATAACTGGAAAAACTCTTCACTAATAGTACGAGAGCACAAGAAGAATATGCTAAAAAAACAGTGATTTAGTCCTTAAATCTCATAGTATACCTGCAAGAATTCCGCTTATTTGCTTTGAAAATTGATTTAAAGTTTTTCTAGGCGCCTGAAAATGGCTTAATTTCGTCTTCATTTTGCAGTTAAATGGTATCTGGTAATTTTTCTCTCTGAATCTCTTGATACAATATCCAGACATATCCAATTCCCTCACAATAATTATATTTGAGAAATCACCTCAAAAGTTCCACAAATGCCGTTCGAATTCCTCTAGGAATAGGTATAAATGTGATTATGGAACCATTAATTCATCATGGAAATTGTCTACCAGTTTCACCAGAAATTGTTTTGAAATGACTGAAATTTTAGAAATTCGCTAAGAAATCTTTTTCAATCGGATTCAAATCCCCACAAGAATTTCTACAGCTATGGGGGAAACTTTTTTTTTTTGAACTTTCACTAGGAATTCCAATAGAAATGCAGTCAACTCCGTGAAGGAGTTGCTTAACATCACTTCTAGAACAACACTTGGAAATATTTCCAAAACTTTTACGTTTCACCTTCAAGTAGTTACGATATCTCTATATATTATGCGTAGCGTGAAATTTTTTAAGTGCAATCGCTCGTATACCTCCGCCAGTACGGTAAATCGTTTTGGTGTTTTCAGCGCAGTATTCCTTTGCCCATTCGCGCACTTATTGTCAAAGACACGATTAAACGTACGAGCGGAGGTCTACTAGCGATTTTGCACCGTTTTCGCTCTCTATTTTCTTGCAACGGATAATACAACAATGAAGCAATAAAACTCACGAATGAATGAACCAATAAGCATGATTTTTACGCAGTTAAATTGGTCTCCAGGTTGGTTGTGTTTATACGTAGAAAAAGTTACGGAAATCAGCTGAAAGTGTAGAAATATGTATTGTAAAAGTACTAAAATTTTTATGAGCTGAGAGGAAAGTTGTCAAAATTGCAATAAAACCAATCTAGAGTGCATTGCTACAATGCACAATGGACCGAATCCAATATCAATTTCAAGCTTTCGTTTTACGTTTTGCAAAAAAACACTTGTATGGGAAACTTGTAGGTGTGGTACAAACCTACATTTTTTCCGAAGACAGTTTGACTCTATCCAAATAGACCTGTGCGCCGACTATATTTTGCTCGGCGGCGGCGTCATCGGCGTCACGCCAGTGGCAGCTTTCGGTGGCGGCGGCGGCGGCGTGAATCGGCGTGACAAAAATTTGACCATAATGTCAAAATTGGCATAGCAAAGAAGTTGTCATTACGTTCTAGAATTTGTAGTCTGAGCTTTTTCAAGACAATTGCTGACATAAACTATTATGTTTGAATGACCTTTTTATTTCTGTTCTGGTTCGTCACTGCGACCAGTGATTAGACCTATTGTGACATTACCTATCCCCATTGTTGCATAACTCCATTGCAAATAAAGGGCAATAAAATATCGTTTGCTACAATTTTTGTTTTGTTTTCTAAGAAGTTTCAGAAACTATCAAATTTGATGATGAGGTCGCACTATTTACACTAAGGAATCCCGGAATGATTTCAGGAAGGAAACTCAGAAGGAATTCCAGGAGGAACCTCAAAGAAACTCCTGGAAGAATCCATGAAGAAACTTCTGGGCTAATCTCTGCAGGAACTGCTGTATCAAACCCCGAAGAAACTTCTGCAGGAATCTCTGGTGGGTCAAAATAAAATCTAAGAGAGATCCCTGCAGAAACTTATGAAGATATCCCAGATTGGAATTTTCGAGGAATTTCAGAGGATAATCCAGAAAGAATCCCCGAAGGAATTCCAGGACGATTTCCTAAATGAAGTCACGCAGGAATCCCATGGGAATTACAGCAGGAAACCCCGAAGGAATTCCAGCGGGAATTTCTTATGGAGTTTGAGAAGAAATCAACGAAATATCCAGGAGGAATCCCAAACAAATTCAAGCAGGAATTCCCAAAGAATTTCCAGCAGGAACCTTCTAAAGAATTCCAGTGGAAATTTTCAAGAAAATTCGAAAAAAGAATTTCTAGAAGGAATCAACGAAAATATCCAGGTGAATTCTTTGAAGGAATTCCAGGGGATATCCCTGAGAGAATTCTAGGAAGAATTGTCGCGAGAAATCCTCGAAGGAATACCAGGAGGAATCCTCGAAGGAATTCCAGATGGGATTCCCGAAGAAATTCGAAGAGGAATCCCCAAAGGAATTCCAGGAGAGAATCCTGAAAGAATTGCAGGAGGATTCAAAGGCGAAATATGAGAAGAAATCACCGAAGGAATTTTAGGATCAAATCCCCGAAGGAAGTCTAGCAGGAATCCCCGAAGGAATTACAAGAGGAATCCCCGATATAATTCCAGGAGCAATTCTCGAAGGAATCCTATGAAGAATCACCGAAGAAATTCCACGAGGAAACCCAGGAGGAATTCTAGGAGACATCCCCGGAGGAATTCCGTGAGGGATCCCGAAAGAATTGCAGGAGCAATCTTCGAAGAAGTTCGAAGAGGAATCACCAAAGGAATTCCAAGAGGAAATCCCGAAGGAATTCCAGGAGGAATCCTCAACGGAATATCAGAAGGAATCCCCGAAGGAATTTTAGGAGGAATCTTCGAAGGAAGTCCAGAAGGAATCCCGAAGGAAATATAGGTAGAATTTTCAAAAGAATTCTAGGAGGAATCCCTGAAGGAATTCCAAGCGGAAACCTCAAAGGTTTTCACAAGAGGAAATCCCAAAGGAATTCCACGAGGAATCCTGGAGGAATTTCTGAAGGAATTTCAGGAGGAATCTTCGAAACAGTTCTAAGAGAAATCACCAAAAGAATTCTAGGAGGAATCCACGACGGAATATCAAGGGGCCGTTCATAAACCACGTAGACTTTTTGGGGGGAGGGGGGGCGGTTCTGGCCAAAGTCTACGCTCCATACAAATTTCAAAATTTTTATATGGACAAAAGTCTACGAGGGGGGAGGGGGGGTCTGAGATGGCTAAAATTTGGTCTACGTGGTTTATGAACAGCCCCCAAGAGGAATCATCAAAGGATTTCTAAGAGGATAACCATCGTAAAATATTCTCGAATCCTCGAAGGAACTCCAGGAGAAATCATCAAGGAAATTTCATGAGGAGCCCCTAGATGAACTTCTAGAGGAATCCCCGGATGATTTTTAGGCAGAACCCCCGAAGGAGTTCCAGGAATAATCCTCGTAGGAATTCCATGAGGTACTCCTGGAATGATTATAGGAGGAAATAATACCAGTGGGAATTTCCAAGGAAATTCGAGAAAGTACCCTCTAAAGGATTTCCAGGAAGAATCAACGAAAAATATCGAGATGAAATATCTAAAGGATTTCCAGGAGAAATTCCTGAGGGAATTCTTGGAGGAATCACCGAAAGAATTCCAAAAGGAATCCCCGAAAGAATTCCAGAAGAAATTCCTGGAGGAATTCCATGAAGGAACTCCGAGGTAAATCCAGGATGAAGATTTACCAAAGATCTCCGAAGAAATTCCAGAAGGAATCTCCGACGAAGTATCAGAAGGAATCTCCGACGAAGTATCAGAAGGAATCTGAAGAAATTTCAGGAGGAATCCTCGAAAAAGTCCAGAATGAATCCCTGAAGGAATTCCAGGAGCAATCTTTTGAAGAACTCTAGGAAGAATCAATTAAGGAATTCAAAAACGAACCCTCGAAGAAATTCCAGGAGAAATTCCCGAAGGCAGTTCAAGATAAATCTCTGAAGGAAATCCACAAGGAATACCCGACGGAATTCCAGGAGAAATTCTTGAAGAAATTCCAAGAGAAATCCCCGAAGAAAGAACAAAAGAAATCGCTGCATGAATCCCAGGAGGAGCCCTTGAAGGAATTCTGGGAGGAATCTCCGAAGAATTTCCATGTGGAATACTCGAAGGATTTTCAATAGGAAACCCTGAAAGAATGCCGAGAGAAATCCCCATGGGAAGTCCAGGAGAAATCTTCGAAGGGACTCCAGGAGAACTCCTGGAGGAATTGCATGAGGTATCTCTGAAGGAAATACAGGGTGAAAGTCCGAAGGAATTATAAGAGGAATCATCAAAGAAATTCCAGGAGGAAACCCTGAAGGAATTTCAGGAGAAATCCACAACAGAATTTTAGGTGGAATCCATGAAGGAAGTACAGGAGGAATCCCCGAAGAAACTCCAGAAGAAATTCCAGAATGAATTCTAGGAGAAATCTCCAAAGGAATTCCAGATGGAATCCCCGAAAGAATTCCAAGAGGAATACCCGAAATAAGTCCAGGAGGAATTCCCGTTGGAATTCCTTGAGGAATCACCAAAGTATTTCCAGCAGGAATCACCAAATGAATTCCAGGAGGAATCGCCAAATGAATTCCAGGAGGAAACTGCGAAGGAATTGCAGGAGCAATCCACGACTGAATATCAGGAGGAATTCCCGAAAAAATCAGGAGGAATCCTCGAAGGAAGTCTAGGAGGAAGCCCCGAAAGAACATCCAGGAAGAATCGCCGAAAGAATTCCACGAGGAATCCCTGAAAGAATTCCAGGAGAAGTTCCCGAAGGAATTCTAGGAGAAATCTCCGAAGAAATTATAGAAGGAATTCCCGAACCCCTGAATTAAGTCCAAGAGGAATCCTCGGAGAAATTACAGGAGAAATTCCTGCAGGAATTTCAGGAGGAATTCCCAAAAGAATTCCGGTAGGAATCTCCGAAGGATTTCCAAGCGGAATCCTCGAAGGATTTTCAGCGGAATCTCCCAAAGGGAATCTTTGCTCGTAGGGAGAAGGAGTTGCAGGAGGTATTCCCTAAAGAATTCCTGTAGGAATTACAGAAGCAAATCCTAGAGGAATACTTGTAGAAACTCCATGGAAGATCTCTCAAGAATATCCTAGAGATATGCCTGATTAAAAGAAAATTATTATAGGAACTCCTACAAGATTCCCGGAAGGAACACCTGTAGGAATTCCTGAAGGAGCTTCTGAAGAAATCTCTTATGCATCCGTGAGTCCTCCTGAAAAAAAATCTCAATCTCAATCTACAACCTAAAAGAACCCCAGGAGGTATCCCTAGAAGAACTTCTGGAAGAATCCCTAAAGATACTTCTCGAGGAATCCCCTAAGGATATCCTGCAGAAATCTTGGAAGCAGCTCTTATACAGGTATTCCTGAATAAACTTCTGGGGGAATCCTTGATTTTCCTGGAGGTATCCTTGAATCCTCCTATAAGATTTTTTGAAGGAATTCCTGGAGAGATAACGGAAGGAACATCTGTAGGAGTCCCTGAAGAAATTCAGGAGGAATCTCTGAAGAAACATCTGTAAGAGTTCCTGAAACTCCTGGAGGAATCTTTGAAGGAACTCCTGCACTCATTTCTTTAAGAACTCCTGTAGGAATTCTTGAAGGAACTTCAAAAGGAGTCACTGCAGGAACTCCTACACTTTTTTTAAGGGCTTCCTGCAGGAATCCATGAAGAAACTTTTTACGGAATTCTTGATGGATCTCCAAAAGGCATTTATGAATCCTCCTGAAAGAATTTCTGAGGGGACTTCTGGAAGGATACCTGAGCGAACCTCTGTTGAAATAGCTTGGGGAGCTTGTGAAGGAATCCCTAATTAACACCTGAAGGCATTCCTGAGTCCTCGTGGAGCTATTAGGAAGATCCCTGAACGATCTCCTGGAGAATTCATCGAAGAAACTTCAGGAGCAATCCTTGAAGAAACTCCTGAAAGAATCTCTGAAAAATGTTCATAAGGCATCCTGAAGTAATTCCAAAAGGAATCCTTGAGGGAATTTCAGAAGGAATTCTTGGAGAAAGGATGCTAGAAAGAATTCCTGTAGTTACCCTTGATGAAACTCCCGGAGTGATCTCTGAAGGATCTTCTTGAGTGATCCCTACAGAAATGGAAAATCTCTCGTTCTAGAGGGATTTCTGAAGGATCTCATGGAGGAGTCTCTGAGGAATCTCCTCAGGAATGGTTCCTAAAAAAAAAACGCCTGCAGGAATTCCTGAAGGAATCCGTAAAGGAAATCTCTGATGTATCTCTAGGAGCCATCCCTGAATCCTCCTGAAAGACTTTCTGAAAGAAATCCTGGAGTTTTCCCCAAACGTACGCCTGTCGAGATCTTCTGAAAAAAAAAATCAATGATAACACTCCTGGAGGCATCCATGAAGAATTTTCTGAAGGAATCCATGGTGAATCTTCTGAAGGCACCACTGAATCCTTCTGGAAGAATACATCCAGAGAGATGTGAATGATGAATAATGAATGAAATCTAATGAAGAATGAAAAAATAAAAAAACCCCTGAAATCCCATTTGAATTTCTTCAAAAGTTATCAGATTTTATCTAAAATAATAGAAAAAAAGTCCGAAGTTCCAAAGACCAGACTTTAAATTGTAAGAACGTACTGTTTTCAATTTTATTATAATTAAAGCATAACTTTAGTTTACTGAATTTTTCATTGATTATTTCCAAAATATGATCCGTTTTTGGATAATCTCATGGTAATCTGCTAGAGAATGGTTTTGACTAGCGTCTATAACTACGAAAGAACCGAATATGAATAATCGGTTTTCTATTTCGTTAATGATCATTTCGTAGAAAATCAATGATAAGAAATCAATTATTGCAGTCAAACTCTTATGATAGTGATCATGAGATTTTTTATCTCAACTTTATGTGGACTTAATTTTGTTCGTGCACTGTTCACCGGCGCGAAAAATGAAAATCAGCGGCGTGGCAAACAGCGGCGTATGGCGCGCCGCCAATACCTCAGCCGGCGTCGGCGTGGGACAAAAAGTGTCGGCGGCGTGGCGCGGCGGCACACAGGTCTATATCCAAATGGTTCTCAAAATCACAATATTAACTTTTTGGTTTTTCCATTATGGAAAATGGAGCAATGGAATGTTCAACAAAGTTATAAAGCACCTGACTCCATAAGCGTAAATAGGTCATGGCTCTAGGGGGGGCCAAGGCCATGTCGATGTAGATTTTTTATACTGTGCGTTGCGCGAAAATTTATAAGCGCAAACGCTCGTATACCTCCGCCTGTACTATAAATCATTCTGGTGTTTTCGGCGCAGTATTCCTTGGCGCATTCGCGCACTTATTGTAGAAGACACCAGAATGATTAAACGTACGGGCGGAGATCTATTAGCGATTTTGCACCATTTTCGCGCTAGATTTTCTTGCAACGTATAATACTAAAATGATACTTTTCGCCTGAATTGCGTGATTTTTTTTCCATAATGGATTATTCTGGAGGGGGCCAGGCCCCCCCTGGCCACCCCCTATTTACGCCAATGCCTGACTCTAAACAACTTTGCCAAAGAATCCATATAAAAATAGGGTGAAACCTGAACAAAAGGTTTTTTTTCAATAACTTTTATTTATTGATTTTTCGCAAATCTTTTCATAGCATTCAGCATGAAACATTATTTTGCAAAGTTCTCGATCCTCAATTTAAAAAGTAATTCATTGATTTCTTATAAAAAATAGCTTATTTTTGACACTTGAAAGGCGTAAGTGGATTTCCAATCCCTTAGTCTCATTGACAAAACCTCATAATGCGTGAAACTTTTTTTTTTCAGATAAATACGGCTCTCCGAACATTGTGCAATGGCAATACAAAGTTTGCCGCGACCACTAGTTCTTCAATATTTTTTTACAACTTTGCACAGGTCATATGAAAAATCAACTGAACATATTCCGCGTTTTCTAGTGGAAAACACGGTCGTAAGACCTACAGAATCAGCAATGTAAATGGACCGTCATTTGGTCGTCCTCCACAGCCAGGGTCTTCGGTTTGTCTGGTGTACCGCGTCACATCTTACCACCACCAGTCGTCTCCTCACTCGCAGAAAAGGGGTGTAGGGGTATTAGGGGCATAATGGACACCCTAAGCAAATGAGTACGTTAGGCCTGGATAACAGGGTGAAACTTAACATATTATTAGTTGACATACAACTTTAACTTGTTTCCTACGTCTTTCAATCATTTACAGCAGGTAGAATGTCGTTATTGTGAAGAAATAATGTATTGTAGACCGTGTTTTTCAGGGCTGGCAGGAAAGGTACGGGGCGAAATGGACACCCATCGGGGCATAATGGACACCCCTGCATATTTTATTCTAATTCTTTGGTTACATCGACCAGTTAAGTAATTTGCCTACGGAGGTCAACACCACAGATCCATCTTAGGTGAGTTTACATAACATCGAAGTTAATTAAATAAACTTTAGGCTAAAATAATCAGATTGTTTTTTTTTTCCAAACTTTCTAAAACGCCTAACAGTATGCAATGCGCGTACATCCATTCGTAATTGCCAATTTCGCCCCGAATCGACTACAACATTAAAATTGCTATTTTATGAAAATTCTGATCAAAAATAAAATACTTCATCTATTGCTAAATCTCCGTATACATGTAGATAAGGTAAAATTCACTTGTTTTTATGATGGACACACTCCAACACTCGTAATACCTTATTTGCTGCTGGTACGAAATTATATGAATTTCACCGTGTGAAAAACATATTTCTATTTCAATGATATTTAGGTTATTTTGTACCAATATTAATGATACTTTTGAAAAATGGAACCATGACATGTTTCTTTACATTTATGCATTAAAAGTTTAACATAAAAGTCAACGGTTCCGGCAAAAACAGGGGTGTCCATTTCGCCCCGGGTGTCCATTATGCCCCTAATCCCCCTATGTAGGTATTCATGTATTTCCATGTTGAAGCTCTACTGCTTGGAGATGCTGACAAAAAGATGATGAAGAGGTTGTTAGCAGAGTGATCCTACCAACCAACCAAGCAACAGAAGAGCCTTCCTTTTGCGAGAAGTCGACCCCGTGTGCTGGCTTTGCTGCAGCAAGCAGCCATTTTTTCGTCTCACATTTCTTCTTTTGAATTAAACAAAATGAGGTTACCGTGGGGGAGGAAAAGTCGAGTGGTTGCAGTTGGTAACGAGCGATTTGGAGCAAAAAGTATACGTGTAGTACGTAATTAAGCACTCTTAAAGTTGTTACAGTCCCCTCCACTATATGTAGATGAGTTCTTTATGGCGAAAACATTTTCTAACATGAGGTAGGGATTAAAATGAATTACGGTTTACTGGGAAATAATCATTCATGAATAACCAAGAAGTTTAGAGAAAAATAAATTTGTATAAATCTTCTTGCGGTATTAAATCAGATATTAAATTAGATTAGAACTAGGTACCAGTTAGCTTTTTTTTTTCATTTTTTGGTAGTATATCAGCTACCATGCGCCTCCTTTGAAATACAAACTGAATCGAAAACAATAACGAGCTAGATCAACTAACTGTAATGCTGTCTGCAACCAACAATCCATCTGTAAAAACAAATTATACATCTCTCAGTACAAACTTTTACCCTGCGCAACTTTTCGACACAACACTGCAACAATTTAGCAGATTGCACTGGCTGCAGCAACGAACTAATGGAACAAAAAGTTACAAAACTTAAATACTTGTTCATCCGACACTCAGCCAGACAGTCTGTCAGGGAAAACAAACCGACGACCCTACTCCGATAAGGCGAGTGCAGTCATCCAAAGCGCGACTCAAATGAACTAAAGTAAGTGGGCGCCTGCCATTTTGTACACCTGCCTGCCTATACACTGAAACCTCCATTTAAGTCGATGCATGGCTGATCGAAAATAATTTTTACCGTACAGGCAATGACTAAACTATACAGTTTTATATTTTTTGACAAATCTCCTTTGTCATGCGAAGTGTTAAAAAATATAAAAGTCTATAGTTTTGTCATTGCCTGCATGGTAAAAATTATTTTCGATCAGCCATGCATCGACTTAAATGGAGATTTCAGTGTATTCTATCCTCTTCCCAAACCCCCCGTGCTAGACAGGTATTCAAAATGGCAAAGTTTTTAATTCCAACTGCTGTTTCAGCATGCTCTAAACGTAAGCCCCCACGTGGCCTTGTATTATCTTCTTAGCACCGCCGGTACCGTTAGGGAAACTTTCACCATCCAACTACTAAATAGTCAGTAAGTGTGCGGCTGCATTCATAACGGGTGCAATGTCAAAACACCGACAAAAGATGCGCAGCTTCCGGGTCGGTCGTTTTATTGCTGCCCCTTCCTCAGCTTCCCTGCGTTTTACCCACTGAGAATCCCGCGTTTTAGCAAAAATTCACTTAAGCTAATTTGATTTCTCCTACAACAAGTGATGAATAACTTTCCATTTTATTCCAGAGCCCGAGACTTGTTCCACGTGGTGTGTATTTTCCAACCTGTTTCGTCCTGGTGAAAAAAAAAAGGATTATTTTGAGCGTTGTTCGAGTACAGAAATTAAAAAAAAACCTAATTAATCCACCTAGCGGTGAAGGCGCCATTCTCGTGCCTTCTAAAACCCATTTCATCAAAACTCAAGTGAAATGTTGATGAATATCGCACTTTCATACGTTTGACAAAAAAACATTCCATGGCACCAGAAATCATATTGTTTATTTAGCTTTGATGTATGGGCCTTAAACTCTTAAAAAACCACGATCTTGAATTTTGAGCCGCCATTTTGGATTAAAGTCCGGCTTTAGGAAATTCTGGTTGCTATTTTTGGACTCCAGACTTCTTCCCCATTCCAGATATAGCCATATTGTATAGTTTTAGAACCTAAAGCTCCCTTAAACAGCCGCCATTTTGGATTTTAGACCACCATGGTTATTCTGATTGCCATTTCTGGACTCCGGAAATCCTTGCTATACTAAATATACCCCATAGGGCTTCAAACTCCATTAAACAGCCACCATTTTAAATTTTGAGCCGCCATTTTGGATTTCAGATCACCATCTTGGATATTCTGGTCACTATTTATGGACTCCGGTCCGGATATCTCACTATCTCAGCCATACCAAATATACTCATATTACATGGTTATAGGGCCTAAAACTCCATTAAACAGCCGCCATCTTGAATTTTGACACCCCCTCTTGGATTTTAGACCGCCATCTTGGATATTATGGTCGCCATTTTTGGACTCCGGACATCTTCCCTACACTTCTTCTTCTTCTTCTTCTTGGCGTAACGTCCTCACTGGGACAAAGCCTGCTTCTCAGCTTAGTGTTCTATGAGCACTTCCACAGTTATTAACTGAGAGCTTCCTCTGCCAATGGCCATTTTGCATGTGTTGCAGGCACGAAGATGCTCTATGCCCAAGGAAGTCAAGGAAATTTCCTTTACGAAAAGATCCTGGACCGACCGGGAATCGAACCCGTCACCCTCAGCATGGTCATGCTGAATACCCGTGCGTTTACCGCCTCGGCTATATGGGCCCTACATCTTCCCTACACAAAATATACTAATATTGCATGGGTTTGGAGCCCAAAACGCCATTATACAGCTGCCATCTTGAATTCTGAGCCGCCATCTTGGACTTTAGACTGCCATCTTGGATATTCTGGTGGCTACTTTTGGACTCCGGACATCTTCCCCATACCCAATATGCCCATATTGAATGGTTTTAGGGCCTAAAACACCATTAAACAGCCGCCATCTTGAATTTTGAGCCGCCATCTTGGTCGCCAGTTTTGGACTCCGGACATCTCATCCATACCAAATATAGTCATATTGCATGGTTTTAGGGCCTAAAACTCCATTAAACAGGCGCCATCTTGAATTTTGCGCCGCCATTTTGGATTTCAGACTGCCAACTTTAATATTCTGGTGGCCATTTTTGGATTCCAGACAACTTCCCCTTACCAAGTATACCCCATATTGCATGGTTTTAGAGCCTAAAACATCATTAAACAGCCACCATCTTGAATTTGGAGCCGCCATCTTGAATATTAGGCTGCCATTTTGAATTTTTGGCTGACATAGTTGAATTTCTGGTCTCCAATGTGATTTCTGCACAAAATTACTGCTAAATGTTACAAAAATCGCCGTAGTTTGATATGCCGCATGATGGGATTTGACTCAGTTTTATACGGCCAGTTCTACCGGTGCTGGTCCGGATCACTCAATTGGCCATAACTCCGAAACGCCTTGACCGATCCGGACCATTTTTAATAGCAAACAGTGCGGTAAAATTCCGATTTTTAAAAAAGACACGGACACGTTTAGTACTTCCAGTGAGCTATTTGCTCTTTGATGGAAACACGACACTAGACAACGGACTAGCATGCAACGCCCAGTGGCACAGCCGAAAACTTTTCCAGACAGCTGCGGCGGGAATCGAACCCGCGCTCCTAGCACGATGCGACTAAATGCTTGGTGACACTAGCCGCACGACCGCGAAGCCGATTTGAGCTATAATCCGGCTGCCAATGGGAAGTGCCTTAGAATTGAGTGACCTTTTTGTACACATACATTTGCTCACACACATACAGGCGTCACCTCAATTCGTCGAACTGAGTTTATTGGTATTTGGCGTATCTAGGATTTTTTCCTAGGGGGTGCCTAGACGGTGCCAGATTCAGTGGCTTCCAGGTTGTTTTGTTTTTTTTTTTTTTGTAAAGGAAAAATACCGATCCACCCTAAATTTCTTAGTAATTAGTAATGTAATGATTTAACACTTTCTTCGTCACGTGAGGTTTGAAAACTTGATAACTTAATTGCGTATAATACATGGAGTTTGCATTTTGAGTTTGAACTTAACAATCATCGCAACAACCACTTTGTTTTGTGAATTGAAAACAATCAGGTTCGTAAGAATACATTTTCAGAGCAATTATTAGAAGTGTAAATCTCGGAAACTGTAAAATATCCACAAATTTGCGTGTAACTTGTATTCATCGTGACATACTCTTTGTTTTAGCATAATAACAACCCTTAATAAAATAGTTTTCAAGAACATTTGTGAGAGTTATAAATACTTAAAATTGCAAAATCATAATACATATTTGCATTTTTGATTTTTGGTTTGACCACAACATTTATGGCGACAGCGTTGTTGTTTCATTAGTTGCAACACTACCACGTGGACATGAACATACTCTAACAGAGAAATTGTGAGTATGATTCTTAAAACTACAAAATTTGGATTCGATTATTCTGACTCTGAGTACCGTTCTGAAGCTTCACGAACATATTATCAATCCAGTTCAAACCTGGAATTTGGTGCGATCGAACTTCGATTCTTCTCTTTGGAATTCTGATGCTCGCACCAAATTATGATTTCGACTGGATTGATAATATAACTGGTGCATAAAGCTGAAATTTTGACTTACGTAAAACCAACATTGTAGTAATCAGTCAGCTCCGTGCATTCAGATAATCGGGTCTGGTTTATAATTTGTGTTCTCGGCAAAACATTCTTTTGGTAATTCCTCAGGGGAACATTTCCGGCAATTTATTTGGAAATTGTTTTGCAATTTGTTTCAATTGAGACTTCTTTTGGAAATCTCTCAGTAATTTCTTTGGATTTGGCAAATTTCTTCGTATCCCCTTCAGCAATTTCTTTTATAATTTATTTGGTAATATGTTTGGAATTCAACTAAGCACATTTCACGCATCCTTTGGAAATTTCTTTGGCAATACCGTTAGGAGTTTATTTGTTTTTTTTTTTTATTTTATTGAAAATGTTTTCTCGGGAGTTCCTCGCCAATTTTTGGTAGTGTTTTGAGCATTGTTTTGTTAATGTCAGCAATTCTATTGATATTTGCTTTTTAAAATTCTCCAATTACTCTTCAGGCAATTTCTTAGGGAAATCTTTTAGTAAAGCTTTTGGTAATTAATTCAACAATGACTATGAAAACTTCCTCACATTTTTTTTGAAAGTCTTCGGCAAGCCATTCTACTTCTTTTGGGATTTTCGTCGATCGAAAACTCCTTCGGAAATTCTTTCATAAATTGCTTCTATAATTTTTCTTTAGACAACTTCTTCAGTAAGTATGTAAGGTATTCCTGCAGCAGATGATTTCGGAATATCTTCGGCTATTCCAGTGTTACTTGGATTGAAAAAAATATTTGGGATTTTCATCAGTAATTCCTTTGGAAATTTTGGAAACTTTAATTATAACTTTGAGAACTTCTTCGGTAATTCCTTTGGAAATCGATATGCCGAATTTTCTTCAGAAATTCCTTTGATGCTGTCGGAAAATTCTTTAAGAATTTCTTAGAATTTTTTTTCGTGAATGTGGAAATTTTTATAGAATACTAGCTGTCCCGGCAAATTTTGTTTTGCCTTCTTGGGGGTTTCTTGACAACTGTTTAGCTCATAATATCACCGCACTCTAGATTGGTTTCATTTCTATCGTGTTGATTTCCTTCCCAGCTCATGAAAAATCAGTACTTTATCAATTTTCTCACTTTTTCAGTTCTTTTTGTAACTTTTTTTACTTATAAACACAGCCACCATGAATACAAATCAAACCATGCAAGAGTCATCCCGATCGGATCAGCCATTCGTGAGTTTTGTTGCCTCAAAGGGACTTCAAACTCATTTTTATATATATAGATATTTTGGCAATTTATTTTGAGATTGGGTTTGGCCAATTTCTTTAAAAAGCCTTAATATTTTCTTCCGGAATTCCTCTGGTATTTTTTCTGGCAATCGCTTTGGGAATTTGTCAGGATGGTTTTCGTGAATTTCATAGGGGTTTCTTTGAGCAAGTCCAGTTGAGAATTGCTGAATTTCCAGTTCAGCAATTTTCAGAAGCAATATATATATAATCACAATTAAATCATACAGTAATCATGGTAAAATTGCCTGAGAAAATTGCAAAACAACTGAAAAAGAAATTGCTGAAAATTTTCAGAGGAATAGCCATTGAAGTTATAGAAAAACAATCCAAAGAAATTGCTGATTAAAAACTACCACAGAAATAAAAAAAAAAACAACCTTGCCGAAGGAGCCCTCTAAGAAATTGCCATACTGTGGTCTAGCAAATACGGAGTCGTGTGTTCGAATTCCACCAGAAAGCGTTTTTTTACAAATTCATCTCTCAATTTGTCAACTAGCAACATTCGGTGCCTTCTAATCAATTAGTTTTTACCGTTTATTCCTATGGGATATCACTAGAGATTTGTCTAGTAATACCTCCTAGGATTTCTCTGAAAATTCCAACTATTCTCAAAATTCGTTAAGGAATTCCTACAGAGATTTCTATTGGGATTCCATCAGCTGGAATTCTTTGAAGAATGCCAAGAGGAGTTCCAGAAGTAATACCATGATTAGTTTCTAGAGTAATCCATGATTAAAAACTCAAGAGGAATTCTTGGATGAGTATTTAGAAAAATCCCTAAAAAAATCAAAATCATTTTTGGAAATATCCTAAAGTCAAGAGGAGTTCCTGGAGGAATCCAATGGGAAATATTTGGAGAAATCCCAGGAACCCTTTAGGATTTCCAGGAGGAAACACCGAAGATACTTCTGCAAGGCTCCTAGGAAGATTTCCTTGAATATTCCCAGCAAGTTTTTGAAGCAATCCCTGGTGAAATTCATAGAAAAATCCCTAGCAGAACTCCGGGATGTTTTATAGTAAGTATTTCTGGAGAAGTCCTAGGAGGAATTGCTGGAAGAATTACAGCAGAAATAGCTTGAGAAATCCATCCACTCCTGGAGGAAGGCCTGGAAAAAAATCATGAGAAAATTATGAGAGAATCTTTGGATAAAATATCTTGGATAAACATTCCTGGAGGAGAGCTTCTGAAGAAATCACAGAAAAATCTCAAGAGGTATTCTCAGAATGTATCATTGTAGAAATCTCAGCAGAAATCCTATGAGGAACTTCTGAAGTAAACTATACAGGAATTTCTAGAGAAACCCCATTAGGAATGCCTGGGCGAATCTTAAGGAAAAAGCCTTCGAAAACCTAGTGAAGTCTCTGCAAGAACCGGTAGAGGTATTCTGGAAGAATATATAAGGAAGGCCCTGAAGGAATTGCAGGAGGAATTTCTGAAAGATTCGCAGGAAGATATCCCGGACGAATTCCAGCCATTATGCTAGGATAAATTCATATATGAATCACTACAAGAATTTCTGGATATCTCATAGTAAGAACTTCTGGAGGAATTGCGGGAAGGAGGAGTTGTTTGAGGTATTCTTGGAGGAAGGCCCAAAAGGAGTTTCTGAGAGAATTTCATGAGGAATTTCTGGAGAAAACTTTGGATAAAATCTCTAGAGGAATTCCTGGATGAGTCCTTGGAGAAAACTCTGGTAGAACAACCAAAAGAATTTCTGCAAGAATTCCAGGAAGATTACCTGGTAAGATTCCAGCACAAAAGCCAGGAGAAAGCTCTAGAAGAATTTCTGAAGTACCACAGTTGAAATTCATGGAAGAAGGTCAATAGAAGTTTTTGGAGAAATCCGCTGCGGAATTTCTAGAGGATAAATCCTTGAAAAATCTCTGGAAGAATCACCGAAGGGATTTTTAGATAAATCCCAGAGAGATTTTCCGGAAGAATTTCCAGAAGAACATCCCTAGTGGAATTCCTGAAGGTACCAGAGTGAGATTTTTTGAAGGAGTTCTAAGAGAAATTGCTGGAAGAATCTCAGCAGGAGTTGCTTGAGGCATCCTAGCCACAATTCCCGGAGGAAGGCCAATATAACGTCCAGGAGTAATTCCATGACAAAATTCTGGAAGAACCACTGAATAAAATCTCCAAAGGAATTCCTAGAAGAATCACCGAAGAAATTGCTCAATCCCTGCAGAAATTTCTTGTATGTGGGTGAAGTTTTAAATTTTAGGTGCCTGTCAAGGACAAATTCTAGGGGGTGCCAAATTTGTTCTAGGGGGTGCCAGGCACCCCTGGAACCCCCCCTAGCTACGCCAATGTATATGTGACTTGACCCTTCGAGCCTTCTATCAAAAATTCGTTTTTTGAGTGAACATATAGCCTTTCAGTACACTTGGTGTACGAGAAAGGCAAACCACAATTTCTTTATACGTTTGCCAGACACGAATGCCACATAAGTGGTAAAGTGTCTTTAAGGGCGGACGGGACGGTCGAGGAAATATCCGCCATTGCTCTGTTGCTACTAAGATGGTAATCTCAGATTCTACTTCATATAATGGAACAAAAATCTATCATTGTGTATGCTCACTTGCAGTGCATATGCTGATTGTTTTTCAGCCTCATCTGTGCGATAGAAATCGAGATTACCATCTTCAAAATCGCGAGGCAAATTGTTAGAAAGAGAGGGAAGATAGGAAAAATAACACAGCGTCCCGATTCACCTTAATAAATATTAATAATAATAATAACAATTTGGTATAATGGCTTCTTTCAAAACTGTGGACTACATTTTATTTCTGCTATAAAATCTACGGCAACTACTAGATCGAGGAAATCTCCTCTCCCAATAGTGGTGGTGGGTTGCGTTAGAGCGATGAAATGCGATTAACAAGCTTTAGAGGAAGGTACTGTTTCAAAAAGTAGTTACGCGTTCCTTGAATATTGATACCGAAATGTGCTCTAAGATTTGAATTGTCTTTTTGAATGGCGAGTATCATTTTTTATCCAGCGGAGCCGCTTCCATCTTTCGTTCTATACAAATCGAAGAAACCCAGACAAGCTATTTATACGTATAAGAAATTTGTGACCGTATTACGCGAACCTTTATGTGTGAAACCTACAACGCAAAAGTTCATAATGCGTGCAAAAGTGAAGGCGATATACGTGCATTGACGGGAAAAACGATTTTCGCTCATGTGAGTTTGAATGTATACTTCAACGAGTTTATTTGTGTAGTATTGCGATTTTATTTGTATACCAATGCGAGTTAAACTTAAAAAATCAGGTGAAAAAAAAATCAAATTTACTAGTTACATTGCTAGTTTATTAGTAAATAGGTTCAAAAAAATACATCGTGTGCGATGAAAATTGTCCTTCCGCCGTACATATATGTGATTGTGACTAAATATAGTACTTAATATGATGTAATGCGTGCATCCACACGCGACTTCTTGTTGTTTGGTGTGGGGTGTGAATAATGATTAGTGATATTCCCCTTGCGTGTCCTTCCCCTAGTAAGCATCGGTGACAGCAAACATCATGACGAGACAGTGAGTGTGTTGCTGCCTCATTGAGGAGTGGAGCTTTGGCGGAGCCAGTATCATGCCAAGTGATTATACTGCAGTTTGCTAAGAATGTCGGAAACGGATTGTTATAGTTAGTTGCGTAATATTCACATTTGGGTTCTTTCGCTTTAATCCAGATGGAATCAAATGAATTTAAAAGCCAGTTTGTGTTTAAATTTCCTTCCCGTTTATCGCCTCGCAAACGCTCCTTCCCAAAGTTAGATTCCCGATAATTATACACAGGTAAGCATCAACTTTTAAATCCATGCGATTGGTGTTCTTTTCTTCGACCTCCCCCCGAGCGAGTCCCGTGTTGTTCATACAGGAATTGCGCGCAGCCCCCGAAGGAAGAAAACCTCGAAACAAGGACGCCGCGGATTATCGCAGTAATTAAAAAGTTCGTTGTCGAAATTCATTGTCGTAATTTTAATTGTGCTTGGCCTGGTGGTGTCAGCAGCGGCACAGCAAATGGAGGTGGTCGTCGTGGTGGCGGCGGTTGTCGTTGTGGCTATGATGCTGGAGGAAAGTAGTACCGCGACCATAAAAATAAACTTTCACTGCCACAGCAGAAGTAGCGACGGACCGGGATGACCGGGCATACCGCAGACCTCGGTCGAGGGGCTCGGATCGTGTGAGGAGACGTGGGAGGAAGGACGGACCAAGCTAAAAAGCTTTTTAAAACCGCACCAGGCACCGAGCTACATCAGAACGACCACCGGCAGAGGAAAAAAAAATGCATACTGGTGACTGTTTCAGAAATTATAAATACACTAACGGTTGACTGCCATTTCAATTTGAACACGCTCTCTAAAAAAGTTTCTTCAAGCCTTTAGAGTAAACATCTTAACGAAGCAAATAATACCAACTTTGCTGATGTTTCTTGTAAAGTTAAAAAAAGGGCTGTGTAAACTAGATGATTAGAATTTGAAGTTACAAAAAGTGGTCAAAAAATGTAGCATAGTAGAAAAGAAAAAAAATCTCAACAATAAAATATTAAATTTCCAAACACAACAAAAATTACTGTTTCGATAAGAAAAGATATTTCTCGATTGGTTGGAGTAATTTTCACTAAATAGAATATTTGATCAAGAACCAACATTATGGGCCTTCTCAATGCACAAATTTTTGTTCCAAATTTCTCAGCAACACAGGTAGCAACAAACGTTAAGCAAACGAATGTCTTACTTTCTGCTTACTGTATTCGCTTTTTTGGTATGACAAGCTAGTCAAATATCCTGTCACAATTGAGCTGTGATGGACAATGGTTGATGTAACACCTGATCCCAACTAGGCACAACTCGTTTTATAAAGTTTATTACACTGTTGGGATTACTTCTCCAAATTTCCAAGGGCTCTAGAAACCCTTTACCAAATATCGCCAATCTGTGATGGGACAGCACTCCGCAGTTGCAGAGTATATGCTCGGCAGTTTCGATTTCCGTTTGACAGAAACGACACTCGGAGGATTGGATTTCTCCAATCTTACTTAGATGATATTTACTCGGGCAGTGGCCAGTCATCAGACCAGCAATTACCCCATATATTTGATTGACAAGTGAAAGTTTTTAGCGCATTTAGAGCCGCCTGACTGTCCAAAAAAATACAGATCTTGGCAAACCTATAATTTCTTTTTAGACAAATGTTGCCACACTCTAGAATGGCTTGAACTTCCGCTTGAAATACAGTGGGACTGCATCCCATTGGTATAGCCTTACTGATACCAGGGCCGAAAACACCGGCTCCCGTATTTTCTTGTAAACTTGGCCCACCAGCATCCCAAACATAGCGATTTGGTTTCACCACTTTGAAGGGAACATCATAGTTGGTCTTCGTTATCATCCAATCTTCTACTGTTTTTATGTCCATGTTTAAGTTGAAGTCCTTGATGACCCTCACATGTCCAAAAAGATCCTTTATTGTAACGTATAAACTGGAGGGTACTTTTTGCCGCTTGTAGTTTAACAAACTGATGCAATGTCAGTATATTGAGAAGGGCATCCAAAGCAACTGATGGAGTGCTTTTCATAGATATACAAGCAAGTCTTTGAAGCTTACTTAGCTTCTTTTGAGAGGTTACCTCATTTGTTTTGGGCTACCAAACAAGTGAAGCATAAGTAATCTTAGGTCGGACTATTGCAGCATAGATCCAGTGAATTATGTTAGGTCTAAGACCCCAGGTTTATCCTAAGGCTTTGCTGCAGACCCAAAGGGCATTGGATTCCTTGGTAAAAACATTGTTTGAATGTGAATTCCAATTCAGTCTTTTGTCCAAAGTTACCCCAAGATGTTTAACTTCTTCTGAGAACTGAATTTGAACTCCATGCATCTAGGTTCAGTAAGATTTATTTTTAACCTTCTAGTAAAAGGTATAACTACAGTTTTTGAAGGGTTTACGTTTAATCCCTCCTCTTGGCACCATTTGATGGTAACATTCAACGCAGATTGCAGCCGGCTGGATATCGTGTCGTCATATTTTCCACGTATCAGAATAGCTACATCATCTGCGTATCCAATAACCTCAAAGCTTGATTGATGAGCTTTTAAGGAGCTCGTCCACTACTAAAGACCACAATAAGGGCGATAGTAACCCTTCACAGATCTTACTGATAGTTGCACACCTCCAAGAACGGAAGAGATCTCTCGATCTTTAAGCATCGATATTATCCATTCGATAATGCATTTATCCAAGCCCCTTGCTTCCATTCCTGAACGCATTGAGCTGTAGGATGCGTTATCGAATACTCCTTCAATGTCGAGAGAAGCAACCACGGCTATTTCCTTGGCTTGGAACGATTTCTCAATAGAGGTAATCACGTTCAAAAGTATGCGTGCCTTTTTTGTAGATGTAGTTGTGAAACTGCGAGGAAAATATTTGCACTCTTGCCCCGGACGTTAGATTTATCATTATTTACCCGTTTTACCCAAATCGATTGGGTAATATTTGCATATGCGATCTGAGTAGCCTTCAATCGGCGTGCACTTTTGTGTGAGGAAAAATTTGCGCTAGTGTTCGTGTGTTGAAATGTCACTTATCTCTATTATGCTGACTAGCAACTGTAGCGTTGTTATGGTAGATTTGCCTGTTTGATAAGCAAATTGAAATTTGCTTAGAGGCATTTCTACTAAGCTGGTAGACTTGACAAAGTCATCCACTATTTTCTCCATGGTCTTTAGCAGAATACAAGAAAGACTTATGGGTCTGAAGGCTTTTGGAGTTGTTTTGCCCCGTTTGCCAGCTTTTGGGATAAAAACGCCACGCCTTAGGTATGTAAGCTAAAGTAATACTGTCTCTGAATATTTCGGTTAAGAGCGGACAAATCGCCTCTTTTCCATGTTGAAGTAAAGCTGGGAAAATTTCATCTTTCCCGGCAGATTTGAAAGGTTGAAAAGAACTCAATGCCCATTCGACCCTCGACGGTGTGAAGATTTCACAAGCTTTTTGATAGGGATTTGTCGACCATGCATGTCTTACCTTATCTGAGTCCTATTCTTCATCCGAATATGGAATCGACCCTGGAAAGTGAGTTCTCATTATTACTTCCAATGTTTCAGAAGAATCAACAGTAAAACTGTCATCTTCTTTTTTAAGACTTCCAAGACCATTTGAATGGTCTTTCGAAAGGACTTTATGAAGCCTTGCAGCCGTAGGAGCGTTATTGATGTCTTCACATACCCGTCTCCAGTCCTCCCGTTTGGCTAGCCTCAATTCTCTGTCATATTCTGTGAGGGCTTGTTTATACTGAACCCAATCAGATGTAACTTTTGCTCCATTGAACAACCGTCTAGATTTCTTCCTCGGATCTTCCAGCTTATCATTCCACCAAGGGACAT
Organism: Aedes albopictus; assembly: GCF_035046485.1. NCBI lineage: Eukaryota > Metazoa > Arthropoda > Insecta > Diptera > Culicidae > Aedes > Aedes albopictus. The sequence goes on from NC_085137.1 coordinate 389,692,835, forward strand.
CCCTGTTGGATGACCTCTGTCGGATTGGGCAGCTAGCATGATATGATGAAATCATTTTATCAATAATCTCATCAGAGGCATTTTCCAACTGTGAAACAGACAAGATCTGCTCACCCTTATATGAATTTCCAATCATTAAATAAAAGCTGTAGAGGTCCCAGTTAGTTTTCTTTGGGTTTCTATAGCTTTCAATTAAATTTGATCCGGCTTTATAATCGAACCTGATATGTTTGTGATCTGAAAATGATTCCTTACCAGAAACATGCCAGTTCGCGATCTTATCTGATAGCAGATAGCTACAAAACGTAAGATCAAAAACTCCATTTTAATCGCAACAATGTCTCTTGTAATAAACTCAGCAATTGGGACAAATTTTGTTCTCCTACTTAAACTAAAATGGCTGTTCTTGGATTAGACTGACTTTCGTCGTACAAGATTCTACAATTCTGCGAAGAGCTACCCATTACCCTTCCACTATTTACCCAGGGCTCTTGAATGAATCCCACGTCTAACTGTTATTTAATACATCTTCTGCTGAGCACAGCTGAAGCACCCTTCGCGTGGTGAAGATTTGTTTGAATAGTTTCCATGGTTCTCATTTTTTTTTCACTATTTTACTGGAGAAAAATAAAGTTCACTGCGTCATTGCTCCGTTTAACACAGTAAGGGAAAAATACTGTGGAGGGTGCCCTGGTACTCCACAGGCACCGTTAACGGTTAGGGTTTTATTAGACCCCCCAGCCATCCATTCCTAGGCACGGTACGCATTAAGCCGCATGACACCATGAATTAGGGGTCGTCTGTTTGGTGAACTTTTACCACCGGATCAGACAATCCATAGTGATACTCTTAGCCAGTTGAAGGAACTGCTACCGCCACTACGCGGCTATCTAGGCTGATCGGGAATAGAAATTAATATTGATGATCAACTTCTTTCGAGCCCGAACAGCCGGCAATTAAATTAGGCAAAATAAATTAGTTTAAATTAAATGTGTTCAGAAAAGCTAAGAAACTGTGTGATAGTTCTTATGTGTGTGTGTGTGTGTGTATTCAATCTAACCCCCACTGTCCGGCAGTGATATTATGGAAGAAAACTAGCTGCAATGCCGTTTATAAGCTGTTTGCAGATAGCTTTAGTCCGGGAGTTAGAAGGTGATAGCTCTATTGCAGATTCAGTGACCCATTTCAGAATGGCTGGAGAGGCACGTCCATTCAGAAGTCACTTTCACTTACAATAAGCCCCGCACACTTGCATTATCGTTATCAAATGGATAATGATAATACAAGCGCACTTCCATATCCAAAGACGTTTTCTTTGGAGCCGGCACGTATTTAGTTTATTTAATTTGCAATATATATAATTAGAACAATCTCACCGTAGTTCTTCCAGGATGGTGTGGTAAGCCAATACTGCTGGTACGTCCACATAACTGATCTGACCACATTAAATCCGTCATCGCCAGATCTTATCACCAAAAGTTTTTTTGTTGAACATTTCCCTTCTTCGAAACAAATGATTGCAAGACCTACTTAACTGGCAGCATTGCCAACACTCATTCATCGCACCGTAACGGCTGGCTGCTATCGATTGTATCTAACACCACTACACATCACTTCAACTGGTTAACCAAACCGGGAGCACCGTCACTTCATGTATTAACTTCTATACCAATGTGCACCACAACACCACACAGAAACGATACAAAATCTGCTCTTGCAGCAAGCAACGTCTGAGCGCTGGAGACCGTCACTCCGATGCAACAGAATGAACACCAATGTGTATCACATTGAATGAACACCACCCAAATCAAGCACGACGTCCCCCGATGTCACACACCGTCGTTTTTTCGCAGCAGCGTTTGGCACCGCTTGCGCCACCTCCCACCGCGTATTATTTTTTCCCCAGTCATCACTTGACCACCACTCAAGCAAATTGAGTGCACTCAACTGTGTGATAGTTCTTATGTTCCGTAAAAATCCCTCAAAAATAAGAAACTTGATGTCAGAAAAAATGTTACGTGCAAATGCCTGTACCGATTTTACCCAGGTTTCGATGATTACTTGGGCAACTTGTTGAGAGAGCGAATATGATAAAAAGTTAGATGAAATTTGGTATTTAGTGATAAATAATGTTGAAACCATAAAAAACACTATTGTGCAAATGCAAATTTGGAGAATGAAGTTAATTGTTACAGTACTCGACTGTTCTCCAAAATATCATGGCAATTGAAAAAAAAAAAATACAAAAAATGTGGATTACAATATGCTTTATTCTGAAAGAAGTTGGTAGAAATCTGATGACAGTTAATTTTATTTAATAAACAAAGTGAATTTATAATTTCTGAAACAGTCTATAGCGCAAATGGCAGCTGCATAAAAATTCAAACAGATGGTTAGACTCGGTGTGTCCGTTAGAATCGTTTGGTTTGATAATTGGTAATCGGAAAAGTCAGTTCAAGGGAATGGTTATTCCGAAAAAAAAATATTCCATTCCAGAGTAGGCTATTGATTTCATAGAGTGCTGAATTGTTCCGCAAAGCATAAATTGTCCACCGCTGTTGTATCTGTAAAACAAAATCTGGATCAATGCTTTAAAAAGTATCATGCACGTCAGAACTAATCGAAATACCCTTAAAGAATTTAGAATTTATGGTAAGATGTTGTAACTTCTAAAGGTTTTTTTTTGCTAGCTGCTATTGGAGTCATAGAAGCGAAATTCTAAGAAAAAAAAAATGTCCGACAATCTTTTGGGTAGTCCATGGAGAAACTTTAAAATGAAACTTAACCTTCCAGGACGCGCACCATCAAGCAACCGAAACTGCACCGCGCTCGCGCTGTATACGGTTAGCGAGGTTTTTTGGCAGTGTTGTACTTTTTACAACAGCGCGCGTGCTGAAGGGTTAAAGGAGCTTTAGGGATTCCTCCGGAAATAAATATGAACTCACTCAAAGTGCTAATTTTACTAATCCGTGTGGTCATGGTCAATTATGATTTTTAAATAACTCAACGCACATATGCACAGATGGGTAAATTATTGGTTATATTGAGAGAAAATAAAATCCAATTTTATCTACAGCTTACTCAGGAATCCCTCCAGCAATTTGTTTGAAAATTTCTATGATAATTGTTCAAAGAACAACTCTGGTAATTTCCTTCCGGCAGTTCTTTTAGGATTAACTTCAGGAATTCTCTTTGGAATCCCCTCGAAGATCGTTTTAGACAAGAAATTTCAATTTATGTGAAAAGTGCAAAAAAGAACGTTTTCCCATACTAAATTCCATACAAATTTCAATCGCAATGCGGAATACGGGGATGCAACCACGCGCTCCCATATTTTGCACAATTGTTCTGGACGCTAAAAGGAATCGAAAAAGCTTTGTTCCAAAAAAAAAAAAAGACTTTGTTGACCCAGTCATACACTGTTTAGTGTACCTATTGTTGTGAAGATGCTGGATTAAGCTAAGTTTCCTGTTGCCAAGTAGAGCGCTCAAGTAAAATTTCACCTTTTTCCGTAAGTAATTTTGACATTTGTTTAACTGACAGCATTTTAACGAAACGATGCTGTAAGAAGGATGTGAAGAAAAGAGCACCAGGTTGTTTACGATTTGGACTTCGTAAAGAAATTTCGTTCGTTTCATCAGGAAATGTTATTGAAATTGAAATGTACTTTTTCGCGCGCGTGTGGGGAAAATGATTCAATTTAAAACTTTTGGGTGGGCTTTTGGGGAAAATCCAGATAGTGAGATTCCAACGGAGTTGTGAAGCTTTCCAAAGAAAATAATGATGAGAGACATTGTACTGGGATTCTGGGGAAACTTTTAATGTTATTACAGCGAGAACTATGGATAGATACTAATTATAAATCCTGCTATTTAGGGGTTCGGACTACGGTGGGAGGTATTCTGCTGGGACTCTGGCGGGTACTTCATGGAGCTCTTGAAGAAATACTGGGACAAAGCTTCACGGGAAATTTTATGAAGATCCACGAAGGAATCTTCTGGCATTCCGTACGAAGGTTGTTCTCTGGGATTTCCCAGAAAATCCTCTTGAAATTCTTCCAGGTGCTCCACTGGAACATCCGCCAGGAGTTCGCCGGAAATTCTCATAAAATGTCTCTGAGATTTTCATTGTTATTTCCACAAAATACTCTCCATGAAGGAACTAATGTTTTTTTTAGGATTTTTAGATGAGATCTTCTAGGAGTTTCTTCAGGGTTTTCTCCAGAGGTGTTTTCTAAGATTCTACCAGGAGTTTTTTAACCATCCTCCAATAATTTCAACCGGGATTTCTCTAGTATTTTTGTTTCTAGTATTTTTTAGATTACACCAGGAGTGGCATCAGGGAGATTTTTCGAAAGATTCCTCCAAAGATTCCTCCAAAGATTCCTCCAGGTATTCCTCCGGAGGTTTCTCCAGAAATTCTTCATGAGATTTCTCCAATAGTTCCTCCAGAAATTCCTCCGGAGATTCCTGCAGTATTCTTTCGGAAATTCCTCAGGGAAAACCTTCCGGAGATTCCTCCTGAAATGCCTCCAAGAATTCCTCCGGAGGTTTCTTCGGAGATTCCTACTGAAAATCCTCCCGGAATTTCTCCAGAAATTCATCCTAAGATTCCTCCAGGAATTCCTCCGAGAATTCCTCCAAAAATTCCTCCGAGGATTCCTCCAGGAATTCCTCTGAGGATTCTTCCAGGAATTCCTCCGAGGATTCCTCGGAGGGATCTCCGGGGGAATTCCTGAAGGAATCTACGAAGGAATTCCACGAGGAATCTCCTAAGAATTTACTGCAGGAATCTTTGGGGGAATTCCTGGAGGAATCTCTGGACGAATTTCCGGAGGAATTCCTGAAGAAATCTCCGAAGCAATTCCTGGAGGAATCTCCGGAGAAATTCCTGGAGGAATCTCCGGAGAAATTCCTGGAAGAATCTCCGGAAGAATTTCTGGAGGAATCTCCGTAGGAATTCCTGAAGGAATCTTTGATGGAATGCCTAGAGGAATCCCCGAAGAAATTACTGCAGGAATCTCCGGAGGAACTCTTGGAGGAATCTCCGGAAGAATTCTTGGAGGAATCTCCGAAGGAATCCCTGAACGAATCTCCGGAGGAATTTTTGGAGGAATTCTTGAAGGAATCTCCGAAGGAATTAATGGAGGAATTTCCGGAGAAATTATTGGAGAAATCTCATTGTCAGAAGGAATTTCTGGAGATTTGCTCCAGAAGGTCCTCTGGTGATTGCTCCAGAAATTCCATCGGGGATTCCTTCGGGAAATTCCTCCAGGAATCCCTCCGAGGATGTCCTGCAGGGATTCTGGAAGAATTGCACGGTAATTTCAGAGGTTAATTTAGATGAGTTCCTGGGAAACTCCTGGAGGAATTTCTTGGAAACTCATTGGGGGAATTCCAAAAGAATTTCTGCAGGAAATCCCGGGGAACTCCTGGATATACTCCCGAAGAACTACTAAATGAATTAACTGGGAACTTCTGGAGGCATTCCCGGGGAACTCCCGGAAGTTTTGTCGGGGATTTCCTGGAGGAAGCCCCAGAGAATTTCTGAATGATTTCCTGGGGAATCCCTGGAGGAATTTCCGGAACACTCCTTGAGGAATTCCCGGGGAACTTTCTCGGGGAAGATTCTCATATAATTCCCTTCTTCCAGGAAACAAGCGCTTATTGTGCTTTGCCGCAGCGGCATACTTGCGGATTTTTTTTAAGTACATACCGCAGTGCTTCCGCATTCCGTTGCTGGCCCCATTGCGTTTCCCGCTTCAAACTGCTGTTGTTTCTTGAGTTGTCAAATATTTGACCCTGTGTACTACAGGCCCAAGGCCCCTGTGTACTAACAGCTTTATGCACACTGATGTCTTTGGTGCGAAAGAAGAAACAAAAAAGAAAGAGAAATGTCACTTTTACTCACGGAATAATACATCGATGACTGACAGCATCGCATGACAGTGCCATCTGTTGGCAAATCTTTCTGGCTATGAATTACTTATTAACTGCGAACGCTTAAGTAATTTTGATTGCAAAAGTGTTGCGTGACCATTACTTGTCCTATCTTTTTACACAGTACTTACCAGGTGGAAACTAGCCATTAGCAAGAAAAATAATAAATATTTTACTAAATAATAAATATTTTACTAAAAAATAGTAAAACCACTCCTATCACTCACGAATCGCGTCATTGGTCGATCGCTTACGATGCGAATGAAGTTGAATGAATATTTCCAAGTGTGGCCTTCAACCATTAGCCGGAGTTTGCTTTCATCTCTGACACAGACAAAAGCGATAGCCATTCGCTGCTGAGTGGACTCCAATGAGAATAAAGATGCAAAGTGGAAATCAGCGGAAATTGCTGGAAGCATTTTTGAAGAGACTGCCTGAAGAATTTCCAGGGTACCTTTCGTGGAAGTCACTGAGGGAGTTGCCAAATAAAATTCAATAGGGATTACCAGAGGAAATTCCAAATAAACTACTGGTGGAATTTCTAAACATAGAACATGTAATTATCAGAGGAATTCATTAGGAAATTGTTATACGATTAAAAAAAAGGAGTTCCTAAAGATATGCCTTTGAAAATATATTTCTGAAGGTATTCCAAAAGAAAATTGCGGAAGGAATTTCTAAATTACCGGATGCATTCCTGAAGGTATTGACTATTGATAGATGAATTTGTAAAGGAATAGCCAAAAGCATTTCTGAAATGATTTCCTGAAAAATTTCTGACGTTAAATTCGGAGCAATTACTAAGGGATTTTCAAAAGAATTTTCTTATAGAATTACCGAAGCAAGGAGGTTTCAGGTTGCACCGGAGAGGTATATAGAGAATAAAGGAGAGTTTATGACATTTCAGCGATTTTCAAGAGGTCGCCGCAGACGGGCTTGGTGGTCTAGTGGCTACCGCTTCTGATTCGTATGCAGAAGGTCCTGGGCTCAATCCCTGACCCGTTCCTTTCCTCTTACTTTGTATCTTTCTATCTTCTTTCTCACTCTCTTCTCTACATATACAACGAATGTATATTCGTAAGTTCATAGCCATCGCTAGAACCAGAAACAAATTGAAAAAGACGTTTCCCTTCCTTCCAACTTCCACAGCACAATGTATATAACCCCACAGTGTAGGTGACCCCACATTTTATGAATCGGCAAAAATGACCACAGTTTATGGATCACTCATTTGATCAACATGGTGATTCATAAATAGTGTACAAAATAAAGGTGATTCATCGGTGTGGGGTCACTGTACTTACCTTACCGATCAGGCTAAGGCCGGGGTGGCCTCTGCTGTACATAGTAGGCGTCTCCATTCCACTCGGTCCATGGCTGTTTGTTTCCAGTTCCGCACTCTGCGTTGGGTTTCGCAGATCATCCTCCTCTTGCTGCGCTCGCTGCGCACCACGTCTTCACGTACCGGTCGGATGACTCTCAAGAACCATTTTAGTCGGGTTGCTATCCGACATCCTGATGACGTGACCCGTCCACCGTAGCCTCTCAATTTTCGCGGTATGGACGATGGTTGGTTCTCTCAGCAGCTGATGCAGGTCGTGAATCATTCGCCTTCTCCAAGACTCGTCTTCCATCTTATTGTGTTCGGGGATTTCGGAGGTTGGGACTCACTTGCACACGCGGTATTGGTTTTAACGTTTTATTCTTACACGCTATACTTACAACTGTTCGCTCGAAGAGCAATAGATAAAAGAGGCCTTCACAATGCCGAGGCTCCCTATTTATATGATTTCACTAGGGTTGCCTGATTGGGTCTAATCTAGATCTCAAGGCGGAAATGAGTTACCGCTCAGTTATAGTCTAGATCATTATAACTAGATTACCATATCTAGATACACAACAACTTTCCCCTTTTTGAATTATGACTACTTCCTTTCATAATCTTCAAATCTAAATCTTTCTGGCATCTTTCTAGTTCTTACTGATCGTCTGAGGAAAATTGAATCATTTGATCCACTTCGATTTCGTCTAACATCGATTTGAACCTTCCTGGGAGGCGATTCACCTACTGATTCGCTACGCCTACGCTTACTTGTTATTGATCCTGGTAATCGTACAGGTATCTTTGACAAATTAGCTTTTACAAATGAACTTGGATATCTTATCTGATTTACATGTACATTTTTGATACTTCCATTCTCCACCAACTTAATTTTGTACAAAAACTTACCGATTCTCTCTAAAATGATAGCTGGAATCCACCTCACTAACTCTTTAAAGTGGTTTCGGTACATAACCTTTTCCCCTTTTTTAAACTGTTGGTTGGAGTTACAATTTTCGTTTTTTACAATCTTCTTCTTTTCATCAAATACAATTTTGGAATTTTTAGTCTCATCAAAAGTTACTGTCTTACGACTAATCTCGTTTCCCAACGTCTCACTCGAATGTGCCTTCGGGTTGACGGTTGTCAGCATCGTTCTTGGCTTGAACCTGAAGAGCATCTCACTGGGCGATTTCTCTGTAACGGTAGAAGGGGTACTGTTATACCACGCTAGAATGTCATTAAGCTTTCTAGACAACGTATCTCTCTTATCCTGTTTTCCCAACAATCTTTTCTTCAAAAAACTTTTCACCGTCTGAACACCTCGTTCAGCGGCACCATTTGATTGTGGGTGATACACAGGAGATTTGGTTACCCTGACATTTCGCGATTCCCAATATCGCACGAACTCAAGAGAACTAAACGGAGGTCCATTATCGGACACAATTTGCTCTGGCAATCCTAAAAATTTGAAAAAATCTTCTAACCGTTCATTAACCTGTTCTGCGTTCGTTCTGTTCATCACCTTTGCTTCAATGAATTTCGTGAATGAATCAATTATTAACAACACCATTTTGCCTTCAAATTCGAAAAAGTCAATATGGATTCTCTCCATTGGACGTTTACAAACTGGCCACTTAGACGTAACTTTTTCCTTGGGAACGTTTCTTCTCTGATCACAAACTTCGCATCGTTTGAAATGATCTTCAATATCCTGCTGCATACCTTTCCACCAAAATAATCCTCTTCCTAACATCTTTCCTCTAACTATACCATCATGGTTGGTGTGTAGCATTCTAAGCACAATATTCTGCAACTTAGCAGGGATCACTAATCTATCACCATAGAACAAGCAATTATCTTGGCAACTCAGGGAATTTCTCAAATTATAGTAGTACTTTAACCGATCTGGGATTACACGAGGCCATCTGAACAAAACAAAGTCATACACCTGAGACAGAATGTCATCTTTTGCTGTAAATTCCGCTACATCACAAGTTTTTAACGGTAATTCTGGACATTGTTCCAATCGATTGATGGACAATTCCTCAACTTCTGTGCCACCTGACACAGGTAATCTGGACAATGCATCTGCATGTGCCAAATTCCTACTTGGCCTATACTCCCACTCGTAATCGTACATTGACAAAATTACTGCCCAACGTTGAAGCCTAGATGCTGATATCACCGAAGTTCCTTTTCGAGGGTGGTAGATTTCCTTTAACGCTTCACAGTCTGAAACGAGCTTAAAGCGATGTCCATAAATGTATTTGTGGAAACGCTTTACGACAAATATGATAGCCAATGCTTCCCTATGCAGCTGCGAGTAATTTTTCTCTGCAGGCGATAATGTACACGAGGCAAAAATTACAGGTTTTTCTTCCCCATCTACAATGTGAGACAACACAGCGCCTACGCCATAAGGGCTGGCATCCGCTGCAACCACGATTGGTTTATTAGGATCGTAGAGTTGCAACAAATTATTCTTCAAAATTAACTCCTTACTCCTCGCAAAACACTGTTCACAATCTCCATCCCAAATGAACGCTACATCTTTACGAAGTAATCTATACAAAACTCTCAACTCTGAAGAAATGTTTGGAATGAACTTTGAATAGTAATTCAACAGACCCAGATACGACTGTAATTCTTGGATATTCTTCGGAGCTGGCGCATTCACTATTGCAGTTACTTTGGACTGATTAGGACGAATTCCGTCCTGGCTAACGGTATGACCCAGGTAATCTACTGACGTCACAAAAAATTTGCTCTTTTCGGTATTAATCTTCACGTTAAATCTACTCAATCTCTCTAACACTCTGTCCAAAATCTGCTTACACTCGTCTAACGTTCTTGCTCCTATCAACACGTCATCCAAATACGTTACACATCCCTCAATGTCTCCTAAAATCTGGTCCATGATGCTCTGAAAGATCGATGGAGCAGTTGCCACGCCGAAGGGCAAACGAACATACTGAAAAAGTCCTATGTGTGTATTAATCGTTAGGTATTGCTGCGAGTTCTCCGATACTTTCAACTGCTGATACGCACCTCGTAGGTCGATCACGCAAAAGAAGTTACAATTTGCTAGTTTGGCAAAAATGTCGTCGATTCTCGGTAACGGGTAATGTTCCGATCGCAAATGAGGGTTTATGGTCACCTTGCAGTCAATGCACAGTCTCAAGCTGCCATTGGACTTGGGTACAACAACTATGGGAGAAGCCCACCTACTGAACGCGACTTTCTTCAAAATATTATCCTCACACAATCTGTTCAACTCAGTTTCAATAGCCGGTCGTTGCTGATAAGGGGGTGAATAAGCAACGTGAAAAATCGGAGTTACATTATCTTCCATGATAATCTCCGCTTCAAAATCGCGAATTGGAGTGTTATCGTTACAAATCACATTGGGGTATTTCAATTGAATCGAATCTAAGAGGGTATTTTCAACACGGTTCATACTCACGATACTTTCCTTGAACTTACTCCTCCATCCTGGCCAGAGGACGTCCATCCACGTGCGCCCCAGAAGAGGTCTGAAGCCCTTGTTGCTTTCGATCACCAGCAGCGCGAGTCTCTCGCTCGGACCACGCTGACTTCTGGACACATCTGCACTAAATCCTCCGATCACCTTGATATTTTGTCCCGTCACAGTTGAAAAATCATCGTTTACACTGAACAACGGTCGGTTCGAGAACCACTTTCGATACATACTGTCGCTGATCACTGTTGCACATGCCCCACTGTCTATTTCGAATTCTACCGGACGGTTATCCACAAATAACGTTTCCGTCGCTTCTTTGCTACGCACTAATAGAGCATCGTTCTTCACCGAATTCAGCTGCATCCGAAGGTTAGCGATTTCTGCCGCCAAATCTTCACCAGCACCAACCGTTCCTACGGTCTGGTTCTTCCTCGAATCCTGGCTACCACTACGATTCTGCCTTGCACTTCTCGAAAAACACACATTTGCTCCATGACCTTGCTTACCACACGCGAAACACTTCCAGTTTCTTGCTGGACACTTCCCCGATTCATGATCTCTACCGCATTTTTCACACACTTTGCGTCGGCCATATTGATTCTTCTGACCGCCATTGTTTCCGAACTTCGAACGACTTCTGCTACGACCCCGATTCTGTTTACCGGATCGCACCACGTGCGCACCGAACACGTTTTCCCGCACTTTATTATCTTTCTCGGCTAATTCCCAATTAAGCGCTTCATCCACTGCCTTGTCGAAGGTTAGATTTTTCTGCTTGAGCAGGTGAGTGCGAAGCCTGCTGTCATAGATTCCGAACACGAACCGATCTCGGAGCGCTTCCGTCAAAAAATCACCGAATTCACATTTCTCCGCGAGAGCTTTCAATTCGACCACGTATTCCGACACTACCTGACCCGCTTTTTGGTCCGCTTGATGGAACCTGTACCGCTCTGATACTTTATTCACATCCGGCCGAAAATGTTTCTTCAGCGCTGCCACTAACTCCGCGTATGTCTTGGTACTTGGATTCACCGGTTGCAATAATTTCTTGAGAATGGCGTACGTGTCCATTCCCAGATGCGTCAAAAGGAACGCCACTTTTCTATTTTCTGGAATGTCATGTAAAAGAAAATGCTGAAGCATTCTTTCTTCATAGACTTCAAAGTCATCACCCGCGACGTAGTTATCAAACGAACCGAAATTCATCGCGACCTTCGCGTTACCGGACGATCCACCCATCACGTGTTTGGGCTGTTCTTCTTCGGCCATCATGGCGAGCTGCACTGAACAAACGATAGTAAAAAAACTTCGTTGCGCGACACGTGCTCTTCAAAACTGGATACGCTTTTGTATCGACTCTCCCCGGCTGCTGATTCAATTAATCACGCGCACTGGACAAACGGTAGCCCTTAACCTCACTCCGTTACTATACGAGCCACGCGGTCTTCACTGTTCAGGTACACTTTTGATCGTCTCGTCACTGTTTTTTCCACTTAACCTCGTCGCCAACTTTTATTGTGTTCGGGGATTTCGGAGGTTGGGACTCACTTGCACACGCGGTATTGGTTTTAACGTTTTATTCTTACACGCTATACTTACAACTGTTCGCTCGAAGAGCAATAGATAAAAGAGGCCTTCACAATGCCGAGGCTCCCTATTTATATGATTTCACTAGGGTTGCCTGATTGGGTCTAATCTAGATCTCAAGGCGGAAATGAGTTACCGCTCAGTTATAGTCTAGATCATTATAACTAGATTACCATATCTAGATACACAACACATCTGCACTTCGCCGTAGATGGTACGCAACACCTTCCGTTCGAAAACTCCAAGGGCGCGTTGGTCCTCTGGACGTGGGGTCCATGTTTCGTGCCCATAGAGGACTACCGGTCTAATCAGCGTTTTGTAGATAGTTAACTTCGTGTGACGGCGAACTTTGTTCGATCGTAGAGTTCTGCGGAGTCCAAAGTAAGCACGATTTCCTGCCACAATGCGCCTCTGAATTTCTCTGCCTGTGTCGTTGTCGGCGGTCACCAGTGAGCCCAAGTACACGAATTCTTCAACCGCCTCGATAGAAATTCGGGGTGGCGAGCGCGGTGATTCCTCCCTGGAGCCCTTTGCCATCATGTACTTTGTCTTCGGCACATTAATGACCAATCCGATTCGCCTGGCTTCACTCTTTAGTAGGATGTACGTTTCCGCCATCGTCTCAAATTTACGAGCTTTAATATCAATATCATCAGCGAAACCAAGCAGCTGAATGAACTTCGTGAAAATCGTCCCACTCGTGTTTATCCCCGCTCTCCTTATTACACCTTCAAACGCAACACAAAAGACCATCACGACGCAAGCACGAAAGACCATCACCTTTCCGTAACCCTCTGCGAGATTCGAAGGGACTCGAGAGTGTCCCTGATACTCGAACTACGCACATCACTCGATCCATCGTCGCCTTGATTAATCGTATCAGTTTATCCGGGAATCCGTATTCGTGCATAATCTGCCATAGCTGTTCTCGATCGATCGTATCATACGCCGATTTGAAATCGATGAACAAGTGATGTGTGGGCACGTTGTATTCGCGGCATTTCTGCAACACCTGGCGGATGGCTAACATCTGGTCCGTTGTAGCGCATTCACCCATGAATCCAGCCTGATATTGCCCCACGAACTCTCTTGTAATCGGTGATAGACGGCGGCATAAAATTTGGGAGAGTATCTTGTAGGCAGCGCTCAGTAGTGTGATTGCGCGATAGTTCCCGCAATCCAACTTATCGCCTTTATTGTAGAGGGGACACACGATACCTTCCATCCACTCCTCCGGTAATACTTCCTGCTCCGAAATCTTGGTAATGACCCAGTGTAGTGCTCTCACCAGTGCTTCTCCACCGTATTTTAGAAGCTCGCTTGGTAGTTGATCTGCTCCAGCGGCTTTGTTGTTTTTCAACCGGCCAACCTCCTCCTCAATCTCTTGGAGGTCAGGGGCCGGAAGTCTTTCGTCCTGTGCACATACTCCTAGATCTGTCACCGCGCCACCTTCGGTGCTTGCAAAATCGCCATTGAGGTGCTCATCGTAATGCTGCCGCCACATCTCGACCACCTCACGCTCGCTTGTGAGAATATTCCCGTGATTATCTCGGCACATGTCGGCTTGTGGCACAAAGCCTCTGCGCGAGCGGTTCAGCTTCTCGTAGAACTTTCGTGTGTCCTTTGCGCGGTACAGCTCTTCCATCGCTTCGCGATCTCGTTCTTCCTGCTGGCGATTCTTCATCCGGAAGACTGAGTTCTGCCTCATTCGCTCTCGTGTTGCAGCATTCTTGTCCATGCTGCATTCTTCTCGTTTTTCAACTGTTCACATTCGCCGTCGTACCAGTCGTTTCTGTGATTCGGAGTCGCGAAGGCTAGTGCTGTAGCCGAGGTACTACCTATGGCGGATCGGATGTCTCTCCAGCCATCTTGAAGTGTAGCTGCGCCAAGCTGCTCTTCCGTTGGTAGGGCCACTGCTAACTGCTGCGCGTAGTCTTGAGCCACTTCTACGTTACGAAGTTGCTCGATGTTGAGCCGCGGCGTTCGACTTCGACGCGTGGTGATAACTGTCGAAAGTTTTGAGCGCATGCATACAGCGACTAAGTAGTGATCCGAATCTATATTCGCACTGCGGTATGTGTGGACATTGGTTATATCCGAGAAGAATTTACCGTCGATTAGAACGTGGTCAATTTGGTTTTCTGTTTGACGATCGGGTGATCTCCAGGTGGCTTTGTGGATATCTTTCGGGTGGCATTATGCATATCATACCACGGGAGGCTGCAAAGTTTACGCATCGCTGGCCGTTATCATTCGATACGGTGTGCAGGCTGTTTCGCCCGATTACCGGTCTGTACATTTCCTCCCTTCCTACCTGCGCGTTCATGTCGCCGACAACGATTTTCACGTCACGCGGCGAGCAACCATCGTATGTTTGCTCAAACTGCGCGTAGAACTCTTCTTTCTCGTCATCAGATCTCCCTTCGTGTGGGCAGTGGACGTTGATGATGCTGTAGTTGAAGAAACGGCCCTAAACTCTCAACATGCACATCCTTGCGTTGATCGGCTGCCACCCGATCACACGTTGTCGCATCTTGCCCAACACTATAAATCCTGTTCCCAATTCATTGGTGGTGCCACAGCTTTGGTAGAAGGTAGCCGCTCGATGCCCGCTTTTCCACACTTTCTGTCCAGTCCAACAAAGTTCCTGCAACGCCACGATGTCGAAGTTGCGGGGATGTAGTTCGTCGTAGATTATCCTGTCACATCCTGCTAGAAACCTAGTGACTTGCAATTCCATGTTCCAAGTTTCCAATCGTAGTCCTTATTTCGTCGCGTGGGTCTTTGCCGATTGTATCGAGTCGTATTTTCTCCTATGTTATTCGCAATGGGGATTTTTACGGATGGCTTATTGGGCCTACGCCAACACTCCTGTCTCGCCGGAGGGCCATCGTGCCAGTTCTGTTCAATGTCCCAACTACAACACTGGGACGACCACGCTGATGGGGCTACCACCTTGGATCTAGCTGGGCGTGGTGCAGCCGCTGAATGCCAGAACAGACGCTGTTTGAGCCGGGTCAAACAGACGCTCGGGTCGTACCTCCACAATCTAGCTGAAGTCAGAAGGACAACAGTGCCCAGGCTGCACTACCAGCTAATCACACAACTCTTAGCTGGCGGTCTTTGTCATCGCTTGGCCCGTAGAAGCATGAGGTAGGAACTTGTGAGGATCAGAGCTATGTTGGACGCTCTGCTTATCGACTCACCGATTTGCAGCCCAAAATAAGCAATCTATCACCTAACGAACACTATAAATATCCTCTATCAATTGATCGCATCACCGACGCGACTCCCAGATCACCCATCCTTTCTATCTAACGAATACCCCACTCCGTGTGGGTTGTGGGGACGCAGAGTGCTCTCGGTCTCTAGTAGCAACAACCATCACACCAT
Organism: Aedes albopictus; assembly: GCF_035046485.1. NCBI lineage: Eukaryota > Metazoa > Arthropoda > Insecta > Diptera > Culicidae > Aedes > Aedes albopictus. Next base: position 389,708,559 of record NC_085137.1, read on the forward strand.
CACACTCTAACATTCCTGTCTCTTCCCATCTGACGGTAAGGGCTTGGCCAACGCTGTTATTGATCAAAAATGTATGAGCTGCTTAAATTGTACCTTTAGAATAAATGGAAATGTCCCAGCCCCTTATTAGATGGATCTCAGTGCAATTGGTGCCAGCTCAGATCAATCACCGAGGAGCAACCATTGCACAATCGGTCCAGAGCCGTATTTACGAAGACAAAAATGTTTGTGCCTAAACCATATGTTTTAGGTACATGATGTCTTTGGGAAAGTTTCTTCATATTTTTCGACCTTTTTTCTCATTATTGTGAAATTAGGGTGGTCCCTTTAGTTTAGCTGATCCAAACATCTGCTTTTTAATAGTTTTATGTACGCTTACAAAATGTTCTACAAAGTTGTCAAAGAACTTATTTGGAGTAAGTTTGCCGAAGAAATCATTATTCTATCTCTTATGGTTCCTGACTTATATATTTTTTAAAGAATCATGTTAGGGTGATCCATTAAATTCAGTTTTCTTGCAATAACTTTTAATCCATTCGTTTCTCGTAAAAACTTTGTTCCGAGCACTTTTAGAACTATCAACGACGCATATTTGTTTCAAAGAGCTCAATGTTCTATCTCTCATAGTTAAAAAGATATTGGCTTTTTTCTTCAAAAAATCACTTTTTTTCAAAAAGTCATATCTCAAAAAGGAAAAAATGGATTTTCAATCGCCGAATTGCATTAAAAAGATCGTACTCTGTTCTATTGATGGTGAAAAAATTGTGAGTACCTTTTTTGTTTGAAGCTTTTTATTGAATTTTAAAAATACGGTTTTTTACATAGAAAATCAGTTGTAACTCTTAAAATCGATGAGATGCAAAGTTGGCGTGTTCGACAATATTGTGAGTTTTTGGATGCTCTAAAAGTGCTCAGAACAAAGTATAGCGAAAATATCAACGCATAAAATTATATTGAATAAAAACGGATTTTCATATGGAAAACGAAACAATTCAAGCAAATTTAATTCTTCTTTGCTAGATAGATAAAAGTAGCTTGATAAATGGTCATCAATTTCATTTTAGAACCAATGTTTATTTATACTGTCATCAGCATTAAGGCACAATGTGGGTAAGATATCGCGAATTATGCATCTTTGATAGGCTTTTATGTTAACATCAACATTTACCAGTGATTTACATTTTCGCTATCCATGAATTAAAGAGATAAAATTAAAATTTAATTGACGGAGATTAGCTAAAAATCACTTTTTAAGTTGAGTCTATTGACGGAATGTAGAATATAAACAAGTTTAAACTTTTTCGACATGGTTACTTCGATCTATCTTACAAAAACGATTTAAATTTTCTTGAAATATATTGTTTTCCATATGAAAATCATGTTTTATTCAATATAATTTTATGCGAAGATTTTTTCGCTATACTTTGTTCGGAGCACTTTTAGAACATCCAAAAACTCACAATATTGTCGAAGACGCCAACCTTGTATCTAATCGATTTTAATAGTTACAACTGATTTTCTATGTAAAAAACCGTATTTTTAAAATTCAATAAAAAGCTTCAAACAAAAAAGGTACTCACAATTTTTTCACCATCAATAGAACAGAGTACGATCTTTTTAATGCAATTCGGCGATTGAAAATCCATTTGCTCCTTTTTGAGATATGACTTTTTGAAAAAAAGTGATTTTTTGAAGAAATAAGCCAATGTCTTTTTAACTATGAGAGATAGAACATTGAGTTCTTTGAAACAAATATGCGTCGTTGATAGTTCTAAAAGTGCTCGGAACAAAGTTTTTACGAGAAACGAATGGATTAAAAGTTATTGCAAGAAAACTGAATTTCATGGATCACCCTAACATGATTCTTTCAAAAAAATATAAGTTAGGAACCATAAGAGATAGAATAATGGTTTCTTCGGCAAACTTACTCCAAATAAGTTCTTTGACAACTTTGTAGAACATTTTGTAAGCGTACATAAAACTATTAAAAAGCAGATGTATGGATCAGCTAAACTAAAGGGACCACCCTAATTTCACATTAATGAGAAAAAAGGTGGCAAAATATGAAGAAACTTTCCCAAAGACATCATGTACCTAAAACTTATGGTTTAGGCACAAACATTTTTGTCTTCGTAAATACGGCTCTGGACCCATTGTGCATTGGCATTAATAAGACAGATTTGATTACTGGGTCTCCAGTTAGCCTAGTGGTTAAGGCTAAGAATCGCCAATCCGGAGACGGCGGGTTCGATTCATGTTCCGGTCGAGAAAATTTTCTCGACACCCCACAGTGTTTTATTTTGCCGATTTCGTGCGCTTTTTTAATAACGTTTCAACCGATGATTTTAGCGATATAATTTCTTCGGAGAAGTTTCTACATTAGACAAGGCGCATCTTTTGACATAAAGAGTTGAATGATCAATCCACCTATAAGTGAGATGAAAAAAATATTTTTTCAAAAAATGCAGATAGACGTTTGATGTCTTCGGCAAAGTTGTGCAAAATGCAATTTTGAACAACTTTGTCAAAGACGCCATAATGCTGAATCTCATACTTTACGAGATATATTGCGTTGTATGTGCATGACCCCTAGAAATCATATTTTTCATCATAACTTTTTAACGGGATTTTTTAGATTTTTTGCGTCTTCTACAAAGTTGTTTGGAATGCAAAAATACATATTTTTGCTGAACATCGAAAAACGCTAGCTTTTGAAATAACAAAGTTGTTTACAAATTACTGATTTTTATAGGGTAACTTTGAACTCGTTTTGCTTTTTTCGGCGCAAAATGGCGCAGAGAACAGTTTCGAATATTGAAACAACTATATTTCTACTATATCAAAATGGCTTAAACTTTTGTATACAAGTGTATTCTTTATGTGTTATGGTAAATAAATAAACAGTTATTAAATAATGAAATTATTTAATAACTTCTTCATTTATCGAGATAGAATGTCGCAATGTTCAGCAAAATTGTGTATTTTTATATGCTCAATAACTTTGCAGAACATGCAAATAATGTAAAAATTATGGATTAAAAGTTATAATAAAAATCAATTTCAGAGTGATTTTTAAATATGTTTTTTTTTTATAATTTGTTAAAATAATCATAGCTTTTCACCAAGATTTTCTACAATTTTTTCATGTTCTAGAAAGTTGTTGAGCATATAAAAATACACAATTTTGCTGAACATTGTGACATTCTATCTCGATAAATGAAGAAGTTATTAAATAATTTCATTATTTGATAACTGTTTGTTTATTTACCATAACACATAAAGAATACACTTGTATACAAAAGTTTAAGCCATTTTGATATAGTAGAAATAAAGTTGTTTCATTATTCGAAACTGTTCTCTGCGCCATTTTGCGCCGAAAAAAGTAACACGAGTTCAAAGTTACCCTATAAAAATTAGTAATTTGTAAATAACTTTGTTATTTCAAAAGCTAGCGTTTTTCGATGTTCAGCAAAAACATGTACTTTTACATCCCAAACAACTTTGTAGAAGACGCAAAAAATCTTAAAAATCTCGTTAAAAAGTTATGATGAAAAATATGATTTCTAGGGGTCATGCACATACAACGCAATATATCTCGTAAAGTATGAGATTCAGCATTATGGCGTCTTTGACAAAGTTGTTCAAAATTGCATTTTGCACAACTTTGCCGAAGACATCAAACGTCTATCTGCATTTTTTGAAAAAATATTTTTTTCATCTCACTTATAGGTGGATTGATCATTCAACTCTTTATGTCAAAAGATGCGCCTTGTCTAATGTAGAAACTTCTCCGAAGAAATTATATCGCGAAAATCATCGGTTGAAACGTTATTAAAAAAGCGCACGAAATCGGCAAAATAAAACACTGTGCACCCTGGGCATTAGACTGGGTCAACAAAATCGATTTTTTTGGAACAAAGCTTTTTCGATTCCTTTTGGCGTCCAAAGCAACTGTGCAAAATTTGGGAGCGATTGGTTGCTTCCCCGTATTCCGCAATGCGATTGAAATTTGTATGGAATTTAGTATGGGAAAACGTGCTTTTTTGCATTTTTCTCCTAAATTGAAATTTTTCGTTTAAAACGATCTAACTAATGACGTTGAAGTATAGCCTAGGATATGCCGAAAAACTTTGCCGAAGACCACAAAGTGATCCGACACTTGTGAAAAAAGTTATAACGTACACATTACCCGGTGGTGCATAACATTTAACATGTAAAGGAATAACATCAATAATAAAATCTCAATTTTTGGCCTAAGTTACCAGGCGAATAACTTTTTCCACAAGCGTCGGATCACTTTGCGGTCTTTGGCAAAGTTTTTCGGCATATCCTAGGCTATACTTTAACGTCATTTGTTACATGGTATTAGACAAAAGAATTCAACTTATGAGTAAAATGCAAAAAAGTACGTTTTCCCATACTAAATTCCATACAAATTTCAGTCGCAATGCGGAATACGGGGACGCAACCAATCGCTCCCAAATTTTGCACAGTTGTTTTGGACGCTAATATAGATTGAAAAAGCTTTGTTCCGGGTTGATACGATATGGAGTTTCTCCATACAACGTTGACCCACTCTACTGGGCATAGTGTATCATTGTACTTGCCTTACAATATACAAATTCATGCAATGGCAGGCAAAGGAAGCCCTTCAATTAATAACTGTGGAAATGCTCAAAGAACACTAAGTTGAAGCGAGGCAGGCCAAGTCCCAGTGGGGACGTAGAGCCAGAAAGAAGAAGAAGAAGACAGCTTTGATCGATCAGGGAATTTCAAGAGGTCTCTGCAGTTTTTGGAGGATTCCGGACGTTTCAAAAAGATTTCTTTAGGTGGTGTTTAAAAAAACTCTGGTAAATTCTAGAGGAGTTCAAGGGGTTTCAGAGGGTGGATTCTGATGAGTATCAATTTATTTGTAAACTAATAGCTCTCAGAACTTCAAAATAAGCTTTCAGATATTTTACCTCACCATTTCCCGAGGAGTTTATCACATTACAGATCGATCTGAGAATTCACCCATGAAATGCAGTCCTCACCGCACTGCTTCCGGAAGTGAACCGGACATAACGGAGAGCGGTAAACCAAGCACCAACTCCGGAAAAAAACGCCAATTTAATTGATGATGGCTAATTAAAATTCGAAAAGTGGAAAACCACATCACCTGTCAGAGCCGGTTCTCGAATATCCTGTTTGGTCGACTGTGATGGGCTTGGTGGGCGTGTGGATGTGCTCTTATGGACGTCCGATGGATGCCCGACTAGATGGACATTACAAAATTATAACAAGCTGTGTTATTTTGTTACAATGATTTTTTATAACAAGGGTTGTTATAAAACATGTACCGTTAGTAGTTAAAATAACAAAAATTCTAACAAAGTTCCCACTGAAAAGAACAAAAATGTGATAACTTGTGTTATGATCATAACAAAAATATTACAAAACTTGTTCCATTAAATATGATAGAATTTAACAAAATTATAACAAATTTTGTTATAATTCCTTTGACACCTATTAGGGTAAAAACTATTTTTTTTTACTCATTTTTGGGTAAATATTTTCAAGTGTGTTATTCTATATTTAGAAAAAGTAAGTAACATGAAAAAATAGTTTCCAGAACGTTGTAAAATTCTTGGATCCGAACGGGATTTGAACCAAGACACCTACCATCGGTAGAAATCTGGCGCCTCTGCCAATGAGACCAACACGGCTCTTGAAGAGAGCGATGATAGAAGCTTTACTGGTTCTACGTATTGCCAGTTTCCTCATTCAAATCCTTATTTGTCAGACGCACACGAGCGGGGTAGTATGACGTCACATGGGGCTCGTTGACGTATAATAGACTTGATTTGTCGTTAGTGATTTTGTTTTAATCTATCACAATTATATCATATGCAGATATGATAACAGCTGTAGATATAATTTTGTTATATTCCACATTTTTGTTATTTTAAGAAATGAAATGGAATCTATCACACAAGGGGTATATCGTCACGTTTGGAGAAGGCAGGGAGGGTTGAAAATATCCAATTTAAGCGTAACGTACTTAATAGATGTATCCTAAGGTCGAAGCAAAATAGGTAGAATAAACAAATACCATGTTATAATTAGTTAGTACCACTTTTGCTTTCTCCATGTTCGATAACATTCACTACTTGGTATATTTACTTTTTGGCGAAATTAGAACAGCAGTACTGTTTTGGTATTCATTGTAATCGTTTGTTGTCTTCAACTTGAGGGTTTTATCGGCCAAATTGCCTGAAACTTGCTCACGCAGTACCACAACGGGTACTTTTCCGGTTTTGGATTAGAGTGCAATAAAAGAACCCCAAAAAAATAGAAAAAGGATAGCTGTGAAGTGTTTGATTTTCAGCTATATTCTAGCTTACAGTTTGTATTGATAATAATGTTTACATCCGACAAGCCATGGTGATATCCCAACAGATTTTTTTATTACACCTTCTAGCTGTAATGATATCGCATAACGAATTTGGCAGATTATAACTAAATGATAACAAGTTCTGTTACATTTTTTTTTTGAAACAAATATGACGCCGTTCCCAAATTACGCGTCGCTCAAGGGAGAGGGAAAAGTACAACCGAGCGTTACGGTCCATACAGGACTTTCATTCAAAAAAGGGTAACGCACAGTGTTTTATTTTGCCGATTTCGTGACAAATATATATCAAATTCTGTTATTTCTAACAAGGGTTGTAATAATTTTGTTATAATCTTGTTAGGAGCTTCTGGTCGGGTGACCACCGTAAACAATAGGATGAATTTAATTGACGGTCCTTTTTCGGTGTACAGTACATACTGCATGCCGTGATGATGTAATGAGAGGCGGAACCACCAGCGACGTAGTCGTCAGGTAGCACGGATCGGGGTTTCAGCGGGCCGTGTAATTATGTCCGGGATGATGGATTCGGTCCCGGGACGTGGGTTAAGTTACAGAACATATTTACATATTACGCCAATTTTTGCTGACTAATAGAGGGCGAGCCTTGCGTTTCTGGTCAAGTGATCGAATGGCGTTCGCTGTAGATTTATTACGCAGGTTAATTTCTGCGACCCCATTAGGTGTGCGTTTAAAGGAAAATAATCCCCATTCAGGCAAATCGGAGCCACGGCTTTTATTCACCATGTAATAAATGAAAACCATCAAAAGCAGAACACCGCGGTCCAATCGCGGTATGCTCATCAGGCCCAGTGCCAATATTTACTGTTTCGTAAATCGATTTAAAATAAACCACCTCCGGTAAGGATAGGATGCATTCACGTGTGATCCGATTTAGCAAAGCTTTAGTTGTGGACTCGATCCGGCTCGGCTCACAATACTCATAGAGAGCGTCCTTCCATTCTCGTGGGATTTGATTGCAGTTCCCATCGTCATCGTCTCGAATCAATGACCGGGGATTTTTCTGAATCAGTGAATGGAAACTATGGAAACTACGCTGCTGGAAACCAAATGGCGGGCACATACAATGGATCGGATTGAAGCTTTGCTTGTTTGGCGCACAGCTGTTGACCGTTAGTTACAATGAATTGTAAATTTAATGGACAATGCTCAACGGATGGAGTCCCATGGAAACCAATGAATTGGTGATCACTAGCAATAATGGTATATATTATCTAGAGGTTTTGTGCGATGACTGTGTCTATAAAGATTAGAGGTGAAATGTATTTGAAAATGGAAAACAGATGAAAAATAAAAATATAACATGGAACGAGCTCACCTTTCTTATGGACATGGTGTAGAATCTAAAGGTTTCATGTGATGATGTCCAAATAGATAATGGATGGAATATGTTTGATATAGGAAAAATAAAGATTTAAAATACATGGAATGAGCTCACCATTTTATTAAATAAAAATGCAACATTTTTGTGAGAATTTATTTCATTATATTTTTTTCAAAGATATCGATAGCAGCTCACGACAAATATTATTGCCAATGGAAACAAATTAGTCGCATGCAAATAAAACATAAATCAAACAAATTAATCAATTGACTTTTTCAAACGATCGATTCTAACTAACGCAATCAAGTTTCAATTCTGTTGAACTGTTTCAATGGATTCTGTCATTCCCATTTTTTTTTAGTAATTCCTAAAATACATACATTGCTCCCGGCAACTCTCGTTTCCAACGAAACAAAACCAACGATATTTTTATGATGAGCCGCTTGATAGGAATTGGATCATTTTGGAAGCCATAGCACTGAAACCTATTTTCCGAGAACGGCCCACGTCGAAATACGTCCACCGAGAAATACATACCTTTGCCCCTTGTCGAACATTTTCCTAGCATTGCAGCAACAGCACACGATGATAACGTTATCCGAAAACAACAGAACGGTTAGGATGAATCGCTGACGGGGAAGTATCGAAAAAAATAAAAACAATTCGAAAGCTGGTTTAATCGTTCCCTTTTGGTGGATGATATCAGCGTGAATGCCTCCTGCCACCACCCCATTTCTATCAAAGAGAAAAATCGAAAATATTGACATTGGAGGAAGGTGTACACCGTTGTCGTCATCCCCTCTCCGATGAAGGTGTTCGGTGTTTCTAGTTATCTGTTTAAATGGGAAATTATGGCGGTGACAGTGATGATTATGCTCTGTCAATAGCCTCATTCGATAATGGACTAAACTTGCACTTTGAAGAGGAAAACAAACGTTTCACTAATTCGGATCACAGCTTTGTTCGATGATTTAAGATACGCTAATGGCAGCTCGTTTGTTTCACCAATAATTAATCACCAATCCATTTCCTATTTCTCAGAAAAATTTCCAGAGGAATATTTGAAGAAACTCCTTGGGAATCTCCTGGTGAAATTCGACACAGCCAGTGGAGCAATTCCCGAAGAAACTCCATGAGATATTCTTGTGGGAAATTCCAATGGAATCCCTAAAGAAACTCCGGAAAGAATTCCTGAAGAAGTGAAGCAACACCTTTAAGAATTTTTGAATAAATTGCTGGAAAATGTCTGAAAAAGCTGCTAGAGGTATTTCTGAAATAATCTTTAGCAGAATTTCTGAAGTAATTCATTGAGAAATTTCTGAATGAATACCTGAAGAAATTTCTAAAGGAATTCTTGGTGGAACCATCGAAGACTTTCTTCAAAACTATTCAGGGACTCCCTGGAGCATTTTTTTTTTAAATTCCACTGGAAATCATTCGCGGGAACGGAATTTCAGGAAAATTCTGGATCAAATCTGATGGAATTGCTGGAGTCACTCTTGAAGGGACCCGTGATAGATTTACTGAAGCATCCCTAGAGGAATATCTCAAGAAATCCATTGAGCAATTTTGGAATAATCCAAAGAATTTTTTTTAAATGAATTCTCGGAGATGTTCCTGAAGGAAACTTTGGAGGATTTTTTCCTGAACGAATACTTGGAAAAGTTTCTGAAGGAAGTCTGGATTTATGATTTTTAATAGAAATTGCTGGAAAAATCTCTCAAGCATTCTGTGGATGATTTTTCGAAAGAATCCCCAGAGAAGCTTCTGAAAGAATTGATAGTATAATTTCTGAGGAAAATCGTGAAATGTTTTCTAGGAGAATCCTTGGAGGGATTTCTGGATAAATATTAGGAATTACTTATGACAACGCCAGAGTAATTTTTAAGAGGAACTTTGAAGGAATTTCTAGATAAAAATCACTGCAGAAATTTCTGGAGGCATGAATATTCTCTAGAAAACTTTCTGAAAGCTGCATTGGGGGAATTTCTAAAGGAAGTGGGAGTTTTTTTCTAAAGGAATATCTGGGAGGTGTTTCTGTGGAAATCCATGAAAGATTTTCTTAAGAAATTCTTCCTAAAATCCTGAAGGAATATCTTGAAGAATTGCTGCAAGAATCGTTGGAGGAATTTCTGAAGGAATCCATGGAAGGCTTTTCAATCTTCGAGAAATTTCTGAAGGATTTCCTGAAAAAAAAATCTGAATGATCTTCTGAAGAAATTTCTGAAGGAATCTCTGCTGGATTGTCAAAACGAATCCCTTGAGGAATTTCTGGGGGAATTTCTGAAGAAATTTCTGGTAGAATATCTGTGAGAATCCCTAAAGGAATCAATGGAGCAATTTTGGAGCGGTTCTGAGGAAAATTTTGTAAATAAATCCTGGGAGAAATTTCTGGAGTTATCTGTGGAGGCGTTTTTAAAGGTATCGTTGAAGGAATAAATTCTTGGATTTTTTTTTCAGGGAAGCCCTTAAATATTTTGTAATGGAAATTTTGGGGGCATTTATATAAAAATGTGGAAGATTTTCCAGAAGAATAACTGTAGGATTTTCTGAAAATCTCTGGAGAGAACTTTTCTAAAATAATCTATCGAAGATTTTGTAAAAAAAAATCCCTGGAAGATTCACTGAAGGAAATCTCATTTTGGAATGAATCCGTAGAAGTTCCCGGAGAAGTTTCTGAAAGAATTTGTGGAGAATTTTCCAAAGAAATTTCTGATGGAATTATTGGAAGAATTTTTGATAGATTCCTTAGAGAAAATTGATGATTTTGTATTGGACTTGAAGTTTTCTGATTTTCAGAATCACTGTAGAAACTTCTGGAGCACGCCATGTAAGATTTTTCAAAAGGATGTTTTGAGAAATTTCTAGAGGAATCCCTTGTGGAATTTTTGAAGGAATCCCGGGAGAAATTTCTTAAGCAACTCCTAAAAAATATTCCAAATGATTCCGTGGGAGATTTTTTGAAGAATCCGTGAATGACTTCACTAAATTTTGAAAGATGTTCCGAAGGAAGCCTTAAATAGATTTCTGAAGAGATTTTGAGATTTTTAGATATAATCTCCGAAAGATTTCTAATGGAATCTCTGAAGGTTTTTTTAGCGGAATTTTTTCTTTCTATCTATCCATCTATCTATCTATCTATCTATCTATTTATCTATCTATCTATCTATCTATCTATCTATCTATCTATCTATCTATCTATCTATCTATCTATCTATCTATCTATCTATCTATCTATCTATCTATCTATCTATCTATCTATCTATCTATCTATCTATCTATCTATCTATCTATCTATCTATCTATCTATCTATCTATCTATCTATCTATCTATCTATCTATCTATCTATCTATCTATCTATCTATCTATCTATCTATCTATCTATCTATCTATCTATCTATCTATCTATCTATCTATCTATCTATCTATCTATCTATCTATCTATCTATCTATCTATCTATCTATCTATCTATCTATCTATCCATCTATCTATCTATCTATATATCTATCTATCTATCTATCTATCTATCTATCTATCTATCTATCTATCTATCTATCTATCTATCTATCTATCTATCTATCTATCTATCTATCTATCTATCTAACTATCAATCTATCTATCTATCTATGTATCTATTAATGGCACAAATTTACCAAATGGAGGAGAACGTGCCTCTGGAGCCGACCTACACAGTTAGAAAAAATCACCGACTTCGGTAATGTTTTACCGAAATCTCAACCGTTAAGTTTGTTTTACAGGAAAAAATCGGTAAAGATAGCAACTTTTACCGAAGTTCGTTAGAGTTTGACAGATAAACGATAACATTTTACCGAAATTTGTTAATTTTTCACAGAATTTCGTTAAAAATCCATTACCGAACGCTCAGCGGTTGAGATTTCGGTAAAAATTACCGAACGCGATTAGCTGTGTACTGATACCTGATCTTTCTATCTATATTGAAATAAAAATATATAAATTAATAAGAAAAGAAACACATGAATAGCTTTCCAACAGTTACTCTCGGGATTTTTGCGAAATTCTTACTGAAGTTCTTCCAAGGATTTTTCCCAGGGAGATTTTCGAGAGGGTTGTTCTTTTGGATTTCCTAATTTCATCCGTAACTCCTCCCAAGATTTCTCTTAGATTGTAAGAGATTTTCAGAGTTCCTTCTTAAATTTCAAAGACATTTCCTACTTTTTCTCAGATTTTCTTATGACGCTCCTCTCAAGATTTCTGCAATAGGTTTTTACCAAATTTTTCGCATGATTTCCCCTGGATGCCTTCTGATATTTCTCCGGGTATTTCGTCCCGCGAGAACCTTAATGAAATATTCCGGCTGGAATCCGTGCAGAAATCCAGGGAGACACTCCCGAAGAAAGTACACGCAAACTTATTGAATCAATTACTGGAGAAACTTCGGAGGAGGAACTCCTGCAGAAAATTCGTGAAAAACACTTTAAGAATCCTGGAAGGAGCTCGGAATTTCTCTCAGGAAAAACACCCGTAGAAACTCTGAGAGAAATTCCGGGAAGATTCCGAGAAAAATCAGAAGAAATTCCGTGACAACATCTGAATTATACCCTGAGAGAAACTCTTGTGGAAACTCTAAGAAATCCTGGAAGATGCTCGAAGAGATTCCCGGAAAAAGAGATGAACCAGCCACGGGGTGGAAGTCTCTTTAATAAAGATAATAAAATAATGAAACCCGGAAAAAAATGTTCGAATCTTGGACAATGCCAGTAGGAATCCAAATACATTAAAATCTTGTGAGAAGAAAACATTCCAAGAGGTATTACTAAATAAGTTTAAGAAAGAAACTCTGACGGAATTTCTGGAAATATTCTTGTACAGAAACATTTAGATGGATTATAACATCCAGGTTTAACCGTATCCTCATAGAGGGCCCCTATAGCCAGAGCTGTAAAGGCGTGTGTATTAATCATGACCATGCTGAGGATGAAGGGTTCGATTCCCGGTCGGTGCATAAACTTTTCGTAATGGAAGCTTCCTTGACTTCCTTGGGCATAGAGTATCTTCGTGCCTGTCACGTGTATTGCACATGCAAAATGATCATTGGCAGAGGAAGCACTCAGTTAATGAGAAGTAGGCTTTGTCCCAGTGGGGACTTTACGTCAAGAGTAAGAAGAAAAAGAAAAAGAAGGAGGAGAAGAAGAAGAAGAAGAAGAAGAAGAAGAAGAAGATTGAGATTTTTAAATTTAGTCTAGTTAATCTCGGGACCCACGGTTTCAACTACCATCCGAAGAAGTAACCCACATATTAGCAGTGATGGAAAACAGTGAGGAATGCAGCTGAGTAGACACAAACGCAAAGCTATTCTACTCGTGAACAACAGAAGCCAGAATATATTCGCACTTCCTTCACTAGCGAGCTAACGACGCTGGTCGCACTCGTGATTGATTCGCGAAGCAGCTCTGAACATTTTTCAATTTTGTGAAAAAACGAATTTACACGGCCGACATATTAACTTTTCAGGAACAATGAAGCACAAAACCAGTGGCGTAGCTAAGAATTTGGGGGCCCGGTGCGGAACCGAAATTGAGGCCCCCACATATTTCTTTGTGAATTTCTTCGGGGAATTCTGCAAGGATACATCCCGTAATTCCATCAATGAGCGTAAGATTTTTTCCGAGAAAATTTGTCGAAAAAATGTTGACCAATTTATTTAGAAAGGCACCAAGTAATCCTTTAGGAGTTCCTTCTAAGATTTCTTTACCATTTTCTTTAAGAAATCTTTTTTGAAGGATAATTTATCTTCATGATTCTTTTAAGTGGTTAATTGCAAAGGCTCCATCGAGTAATTCTCCAAATATTTGTTCAGGAAGTCCACCTTGGATTCTATCAATAATATGTATATGGATTCATCTATAAGATCCCCCCAAGAACTCCTGAGAAATTCCAGAAAAAATCATTACAAATTCTCCAATGATTGTTTCGGAACCAGATATTCTTCCAAAAAATTACAGCGGAATTCCGCCGGATGAAGAGCAGTTCTTCTAGAATTTTTCCATGTTATTTTTTAGACTATCCTTCAAATATTCGTTTAATGATTTTACTACTTTAGTCAAGTATATCTCCACACATTTCTCAATTATTCCTTTACATAGTTGTTTCAGAAATTTCTCCAAGATTTTATCTTGGCATTTCCTCAAGCAATCATCATTGTTAAGAATTTCTTCCAAGGATTCCTTCAAGACTAACTGCAATGCTTTTTTTTCAAAAAAAAATCTCTGCAAGAATTCTTCAAGAAGTTTCTCTGAGATTTTACTTATATATCAATCCTAAAACTCCTCCAGAAAATTTTCAAAGATAACATTGATTAATCTCTAGACAAGTTCCTCTGAGAATATTCTCAATTCTGTATTCTGAATATTCTAAATTCTTTCGAAAAATCTTTCTGGAATTCCTCCAACGAATTCTTTAATACCCATCTACTCTAGGATTTTCCCCAATCATTCCTCTTGGAAATCTTCTACCTAAAAAAATCTTTTGCGATTTTTTATATGATTCCTTTGAAATTCTTTCGAGAAATCTTTTGAAAAATCTTTCTAAGTTTCCATCAAGCAACTCAGTCAAGAATTTCTCTAGGATTTAGTAATTATTTCTCCAAAAAATCTTTCAAAAAATTCTCTGAGGATTCCTGGTATGGTCAACGTGTCCTTAATAATCTTACGATCCCAAATTCATCCTGTTAGAATACAAAGCAATTACGACACTGATCGATCACGCAATTTTTATTACCATTCGTGCTTCGTCTAACAAAAATACAAAAAATAAGAAACAAAACAAAACGCGCTTTATTATTTGTCTTGAGTACGATGAAAATGGGAGTTATATGCTTAAATATTAAAGAAGCAGATACCCTATCTTCTCAAATTTAATAATTTCTTCAGAAGTTTCTCCAATGATTCCTGCTAAAACATTTTTGTCAGTTTCTTCAGGAATTCTTCAAAGATGTCTTGAAGCATCCTTTAAGTGATTAATTCAAATCATAGAGGATATTCATCGGAAAATTCTTCAGGAATCGCTTCATGATTATAATTGGACTTTTTCCAAGGATTTCTTAAATATTTCTTCAAAAATTTGTATAACATTTCTTGCATAATTTGTATAACATTTTTTCTTAGAATCCTACCGATGATTACTTTTGAAATTTTTCCAGAGATCGCCTCAGGAACTCCAACTAAGTTTTATTCGAAATTCCAAAGGAATTCCTTCAAAGAGTCCTTTAGAAAATCCTCCCAAATTCCCTTAGAAATTTTTCTAAAGTTTTCTTTAGTAGCTCATTCAATTAATTCTCTTGGAATTTATCCATAGATTCGTTTAGAATTTAATACAATTTTCTACTAATTTTCTTAAATTGATTTCAATAATACATTCTTAAACTGATTTTCCCATGGAATTTTACGAATATTTTTACATTTTTTATGAGTATAGATTTTTTTGAAGATTCTTATACAAATTATTCCAAGATATTCTATAAGAATTCCTCCTGAAGATCTTTTAAGTGTTTTTGATAGAAAAGCTTTAGAAATTCCTCCAATTAGCCTTTCAAGGATTCAAGGATTCAATACTATAGAAATTCTAATAAAAATATGTAAGGAATCTTTCAAGAATTTCACAAAAAAATCCCCCAAGAAATTCTACTGCAATTCCTTTAAACATTTTAGGAATTGCTTTGTGATTTTTCCTGGAAATTGTTTGTGAACTTCTCTGGTTCTTCTTCTTCTTCTTCTTTCTGGCTCGACGCTCCAATTGGAACTTGGCCTGCTTCTCTTCAACTTTGTGTTCCTTGAGCACTTTCACAGTTATTAACTGAAGGGCTTGCTTTGCCTGCCATTACATGAATTCGTATATTGTCAAGCAAGTACAATGATACACTATGCCCTTCACTTCTCTGGTAATCACCTTATTTTTTTTGGAAATTCCTAAGGTAATTCCTATGAGATTTTTTTTTCGACCGCTCCGTTGTAAAATCTTGGTTTTGTTTTTAAATTCGCGGGAGTGTATCTCATAGAACTACAATTGTGACAATAGACTGAACTCCGTAAGGAATTATCAAAAGAAATATTCAGAAGAATTTTCTGAGAACTTTTGAGGACTTTTAAACAATTTACAAACGAATTAACTATAGAATTTTCAAAATACCTCCCGAATGAATTTCTAAAGTAATATTAAATAATTACAAAAGTAATTGTCAGGTATATTAGCAAAGGGACTGCCGGTGAAACTTCCAAAGAAATCCCGTAGGAGTTGCCTTATAAATTTGCGAAGCAATTGCCCATAGAATTTCGAAAACTTAAACCGTAGATATTTTCAAAAATAAAAACCAAAATTTATTTCAAACTAAATTGCCGAAAAATTTCCATAAGAGTTACCGAACCGAATCCTGAAAAAATTGCCGAAATAGTTTAAAAATATCCAAGAAAACCCCTTAATCTTATAGGAATAACAATTACAAAAAGGATTAGTCGAAAACTTCGCCATATGTTATATGAAAGATTTTCATAAGGTTACTTACAGGAAATTCACCGAATGAATTTCAAAAGTCGGTAAATGCCATATGAATTATTCTACCAAATCCCGTAATCCCACAATCCCGGAAGAGTATTGAAGTTAAGGACTGTTCATTTTATAAAGAGGACACCTTATTTGTGTGATATCTTTTTTATTTTTCAATAAAATCATTATCGGTTTTTTGCATTAATTTCCATAGCTATTCTACAGTGTAGGAAAAATATAACATTATACAAATTGTCCTTAGTTATGGAACTGAAGCGGTTTTCGTTAAAACTCAAAAAAACCCCATTTCTCAAAATTCTACACAACTTTCCACATACATAACATTAAAATTTTCATGAACTTTTCAATGTGTTGGGATCTAATACTCTTCTTCTAAAGGTAGAGTGTAATAGTTGGTCAGTAATAATGCACCAAGCATTATACAGCTTGATATAGTGAGTTGCCTTGTTATCAATGAAATTGATAAAAAATACTTATTTAGGTCCAGTGATGCAATAACAGTACGGAATCAGTTCAAAATTTGTCCAGTATAGAAGAGAATCGCATTCTAAATGATACCGAAGAAAAATATGCTTTAAAGTACATTCTTCATCATAAATTTAATACTTAATGATGGCCATAATGAAAAATTGCATACTTTTTGCTCCATAAATGCAAGTTTTTGATTCTAGAGAAGCTTATTATTATTTATTTTCAGCAAGGTCTGACCCTATATGATTATATACCTTATTTGAAAATAACTACACATGTTAATTTTTATTTTCGTTATCATTGTTAAGTTGTATTTGCAATAGAGTACATCGTTATTTAGAAGAACCTTCAAAGAACGACGCGGTTTTATCTCCGGTAACTGCCATGAAGCACAGTAACCAAGCCAACAATGCTATCAAGAAGCGGTTTTCTGCATTTGAAATTGCATTATTAGTACCTTCGACTAGATCCGTTGAAAACATTCAAAATTTAATATTTTTATACATTTTTGTTTAACAAATAAATTTTATTCTGAAAATCGAGTCCAACTTGTAACTTTAATATCTCAACAACCATTATTCCGATTAGGTTTATATTTTGCCAGAATATGTATCACTCAAACTGCTGCAGCATGGCAAACACTTTTATGCAATTAAAAATGATACACCGATGTTTTACAGAAATTTTGTGTTTATCTTTAGTTTTTGGGAATTGAAAAATTGATCTCTCGAAACACTTTGCCACATTTCTATGAAGTTCAATAATTTTAACCCAATTTATTTATGGTTATTATCTGCTAATATAATGTACTGAACAACTAACCAAGGCTGCTCAAATTTGAACTACGCGTTTTCTTTTTATAGCCTTGCAAAGTTGTCCTGTTCATAAAATGAACAGTCCTTATTCCCAAAGTAATTACCAGAGGATTTTTCAAATGAATGGTCGAAAAAAAAAAAAAACCAGCGAGAAGTGGCAGACAGAATTTTCAAAGAAATTTCCGTAGAAGAAAAATCTGATGAAGTTCGCAAAACCATTGCTGAAGCATTGTCAGGAATTGATTAAAGAACTTTTTAAAATAATTGCCAAACAATTTCTCAAAAGAGTTGCGGCAGAAATTTTCAATGTAACCAAAAAGAAAATCGGGTTAAGTACTGTTCCTTTCAATTCCACTAAGAAATTGCATCCTTTGACAGATACGTATTTCGACAAGGTGACGTATCTTGACAAGTACACAACACTGAAGACGACCTTACAGTTGAGGTCGAAATACGTATCTGTCAAAGGATGGAATTTCTTAGTGGAACCAAAAGGAACAGTACTTAACCCGATTTTCTTTTTACTGACAGGTATTCCACTATCAAGCCCAAGTTCATCATCATCTTCTGACGGACTTCCTTGGAAATTTTCTAAATATAATGAAATTAGAAAAAAATGCTTAAGGAATTTCCGAAGGAAATTTTCAAAGTAATTACCGAAAGGATTTCCAAATAAATTTTCAAAGATATTCCTTACAGAATTGTTGAACGGATTTCCAAAGTAATCACTGTAAAATATCCAAAAGAAATTTCCGAAGAAATACTTCAGACATTCAAATAAAAAATGTTATAATTCTTTCAAGAGTTCTAACAGAAATTCCATCAAGAAATCCTACTGGTATTCCTTCAATGAATCCTTTAAGTATTCTTTCAAGGTTTTCATCTGGAATGTTTCTATTGATACCTTTAAAGATCTCTTTAGCGATAACACCTATTTCGTCCCGATTTCCTTGGCGAAACTTCTAAGAAATTTTTCTAACGATTTCATCAAGCATTTGTTTCAAATGAGGAACTCCTTTTTGGATATCTTTTACGGTTCATCTAGGAATTTCTTCAAGAACTTCTTTTCAAATTCCTGCAAGATTATCTTCGAAAGTTGCTGCATCGATTGCTTCGGAAACTCCTCCAAGCGTTTCTGTAGGAATTTCTTTAGTAACATGTATTCTCAAAAAATCCATAAAGAGTCTCTTAAGCGTAAGCGCTTTCCCAGAGGAATCCTTTAGAAATTATTTCAAGATTATTTTTTTAAGAAATTTCTTCAAGGGTTCTTTTTGCAATGTTTCCTTGATGTCCTTTCAATGAATTCTTACAAATTAGTTTAAGCATTTCTTTAGTTCTTCAGAAATCCTTCCAATAATTTATGTAGGAAATCATCCAAAGATTCCTTGCGCGACTTTTTTAAAATCCTCTTATACAATTTGTTAAAGAATCCTTCAAGAAATTCCTTCAGGGATTTCTCAGATTTTCAAATTTTAATTCAGATAATCTTACAAGGATGAACACATTCATCTCCAAAAGATCCTTGCAAAAAAAAATTGCTCAGGGGGTCTTACAGAAATTTATCCAAGGAAGTCTATAAGAAATCTTTTGAGGATTGTTTTTTTGAATCAAAGAATTCGAGTGGAATATTTTGGGGTTTCCACCATTGATTTCTTTGAGAGATAATCTAGGCATTTCATAATTTATTCTACCAAAAATCCCTTTGGTTTAAAGATTTCTTCAGGAATCTTTTATGCAATTTCTCATAGTACTTCTAGCACTTCTTGTACTTTTGCATAATACTGAATCTCAAAAATTTTCAAAAATCTTATCGAAGATACCTCCACAAGCAACCCAATGATTATTCCTGAATACATCTTATAAATAAGATTCTTCAAGGTCTCCTTTAGAAATTCTTCCAAAATTCCGATAGAAAACCTCCCAAGGATCCATTCAGGTATGGCCCCAAACATAATCTCAGAAATTCATCAAAAAAATTTCCATGGGGAGCTCCAGCAAGATTCCTTCTTGGAGAAATCTCTAAAAGAATCCTTAGAGAAATTCCTTAAGATTCATCTAAAAGACTCGTTGAAGGACTTCATGGCATAATCCTTGAATGACTTTATGAAAGAATCCGAGGAGGTATTCCTAAAGGAATGCTTGAAGAAATTCCTAAAAAAAATCAAAAGAATTCCTGAAAGATTCCTTGATAAATTTCTGAAAAAAATCACGAAGAAAGGCTTTGAGGTGATCCTTAAAAAATCGTTGTAAGTATTCTTAAATCAATGCTTGGAAGAATTTCTGAAGCAATCTCTAAATAAAGTTCTGAAGTAATTCTTAGAGATTTTTTTGTAGACATCTTTGAAGTAACTGTTAGTAACTGTTAGTAACATATCCCCGTAGGCAAGGTGAATTTACCTTGCCCGGAGGAATTCTCGCAGAAACCCTTCAAGGAATACTTGGAATACGCTGAGCGAGCAACAAAAAATCGACAAACTATTAGTATTACGGTTTTGACTTAACATTACATGTAACATGTAATTTTCATAAATGGGGCCCCTGAATTTCAGCTGCTAAATTCAATCTAAGTCAAAAGTCCTGTGTTTGGTCCTGTGGTTACACAGATCGAAAAAAGAGTGTAAAATTCTGTGACATATGATGCACATAATTGGAGCGTGGGATATCACTGAAGTTTACATGACATATCATGTAAAAGTCATGAAATATCATGTAAACTTCCATTATATGTCATGTAATTCAGCATGACTCAGAGTATTTACATGACATATAACGCAAATTTACATGATATTTCATGTAAACCATCATAACAATAAGTTTACATGACTTAAATGAAATTTACATGACGTGTAAATCTCATTATTTTTATCTGTGTAGAATATCAGGGAGGTTTACACAATTCTCACGGATTTTACTTCCATATTGGTACTGAATTTCGTGAAAATCAATTTTGATTTCAAACATATTTTTTCTTGTAATTTCGAGGCCCCTGTAGGTACAAAGAGTAATTATCAAACTAGTTGAAAGTAAATTAACTAAACTTCTTGAATAAAGGGTGTTATCAACAACTGTTAATAAGTGGACTTCAAATAAGCCATCTGTGTGTCCCATTCCAAAAAGCCTTCATAATTACGAAGGGGCCCCTTCATAACTATCAGTAGACCTGCAAAGTATTGAACATATACGTATTGGAAACATTCGCTATTTAAAGAACTTTATTCAAACTAGTGTAAGAAACCTTCCCTGATTTGGAGACCCCCTGAATTCGGGGGCCCGGTGCGGACCGCACCCTTCGCACCCCCCTTTCTACGCCACTGCACAAAACACTACTATCTGATGGATAATTACTTGTTTTGCTATAAAAATCGCACTAAAATGCAATTCCCGCATCTCCACTTGTTCTTCGCGAATAAAAATTCATGAGTGTTTTTGTTTTTGTTTTGCTTCATACTCGTGAAGCAAGCGGGTGCGAATAAACTCACACAAGGCTTACTCTCGGCACCGTGAGTAAACCGTTTGTTGCTTTTACACTCGCGAGTTGATTCACGATGAGAGTGTTTCCATCTCTGCATATTAGTGAGTTTGTCGGGAGTGGAATTGATTCCTCAGCGTGTGCTCTAACCATTCAACCAGGTTCGCTCCGATTTCCGGTACAGTCCTTATGGACCTATGCAATATTATTAAAATATGTTTCAAGTGCTTTTGAAAGTGTGCTCGGAAACCCACTCAGCACAGCATATTGTACAACACTCAACTAAAAGACAAATAACCAGTTTATAGAACGGGGGACTTGGCAATTAACATTTGATTGAACGAATCCAACACAATGATGCAGCTGCATCAATCGCATTTGTCAACAGTCAGTCAAGAGTTCCCTCACCAGGCTTTAAATGCACTCAGTTGCGCTTCGACTGACGTAAATCCAATTCGCAGACACCGCACCACCACCGACCGTACCGAGCCTGGGGGAGGTTCCTGTTCCTGTTCCTGTTCCTGTAGGCGTCGTCAGTTGAAGCGAAAGCTTTCATCGGATTTTCCCGGAGAGATGATATTCGGTGAAATCTCATTAAGCTGTACGGGACGCGTTCCGGCTCCGAGCTCGCCGCGTGTATGTGGATCGTTGTGGCCTGGTTTGGAATTTTGCTGTGCGAGCGAGCGAGCGAGCGGATCATAATACAATGCGGGCAATGTGTTTCATTTATTTTGAGCCGGGGAAAAGTTGCGAAAGCTGCCGGAGCATCCGATGCATTTACATTCATCTACAGCTACGTATCTGGTCGGCTTTGGGGCACGGTAGCATGGCAGGAATCGAAAGCTTTATTCGCGAGGAATGAAAAGTGTGCGATTTGTTCAACCGGAAAGCTTGTGATGGATTCCCGAGTTCATTCTCGAGGAAATTTATTTGCCAAAAGTTTCGGTTCGGAAATTGATCACGGGACTAATGGGCGGAAGGTGAATGTTTGCTAGATTTTCGGTGCATGAATGGAAAAAAAGTAAGGCAGAAATTTTGGTAATGCCAATCACAATATTTTTGAATTTTATTGTCTGAACTGAATGAAATTTACGATTATTATCCGATTTTAAGTCCTTTTAGGAGTACCGCATGTCTTCTTTTTTTTGCGTAAAGTACCAACTGAGATAAAGCCTGCTTTTAGCTTAATGTTCTATGAGCACATCCACAGTTTATAACTGAGAGCTTCCTCTGCCAATGACTATTTTGCATGTGTGTGTATATCGTGTGGCAGGCACGAAGATACTCTATGGCAAAGAGCCTATGCCCAAAGAAGTCAAGGAATTTTTTTTATGAAAACTTCCTAGACGGACTTGGCTTTGAACCCGTCACCCTGTGCATAAGACAGTATCCATTTATTACGTAACGCTGAAATCTACATTTTTTTACCCCCCCCCCTCCTCCGTAACGCTTTTTTTGTATGAAAACTCTAAAATTTTTGTATGGACCGTAACGCTCGGCCATACTCCCCCCTCCCCCTAGAGCGTTACGTAATTTGTGGACGGCGCCTAATTAGTCTTGCTGAATACTCGCACACTTACCGCTTCGGCTATATTGGCCCTTCAACTAAAACAACGCGTGTAATAATTGATAAACAAATCCTGATATAATTTTATTCGTCTGAACAGCTTACGACCAAGATAAGAGCTCACTCTTATGTATTTCCAATCTTCTACTGGTTGATGGTATGAATCGCATCAGACTCTATAACTATTTCATTAGAACGACTGGTATTAAATTACATAGAAGCAATCAGGCTGTTTTCGAGTCACTGTTGTCTCACTTCTATATAATAGAAAAAGGTTTATCTTTCTCACCGGATTCAATTATTGGTCACGTTTTCCCGGAAATCGATGACATAGTCATTGGTGTTGTTAGGGCTTTCTTTGTGGAGGGAGCCCATGTCGGGCATGAGTCGGCATGTCTCTACTATTTTTTTTTCGATCTGAAGAAGCTTAACATGCTCGAAACCCAACTAGGAAAATATATCAATGTGCGTTATGATGTTATAAAAAATTTCAATAGCTTATTATGTTATAAACTAGATGCAGGATGATGTTAAAATAACTAAAATTGTAATTAAAAGTGCACTGGTCTAATCAAAATAATAACCTATTTTGTTAAGATTAACATTATAACAGAAACAGTTTCTATCATATTGTGATACAATTGTGTAACATTATTTCCTGAATGTCAAAGAATCAAAACTAAATTATTTCACTTAATATGATATAATTGAGCTACAATATTTTTGAAGCCCCAAAGATATTAAACATAATTATATCACAATGAGTTGTAAATATCATGGTTTGTTATAATAATGTTATATTTTTGTTAGAATCTTCTAGTTGGGAAGGCATTGAATTGTGTAAACACGCGTAGACTCGTTCTTTTTCAATTCAAAGAAAATTTGCTCATGTATGGGTTATTAAAAAACCCAATCTTCTTCTTCAAATAAATATAACTCGAAAATGGTTTGTTGAATTGCAATGATGTCTTCGAAGATGTTTCAGGGTAGGTGGCAGGCCATTCGGCCGAAGGCCATTCGGCCGAAGGTCATTAGGCCGAATAATCATTGGGTCTTATTTTTTGCCGTTACGTCCCCACTGGGACAATTCCTGCTTCTCAACTTCTATGTTCTATGAGTACGTCCACAGTTATTAGCTGAGAGCTTCCGCTGCCAATGACCATGTTGTATGTGTATACCGTACGGCAGGCACGAAGATAAACTATAACCAAAAAAGTCAAGGGAATTTCCTTTACGGAAAGTTACTGGACCGGAAAATTGAACCCAGTGCCCACCCTCAGCATAATTATTTCCTTCTTCCAAACATATATCGTTCTGTCTAGTATAATTGCCAAAATAGTTTTTGGCACTGAAACTGCTGATATTTAAATCACAAATTTTTCCTTCTTTTATACATAGGCTATTCTTTCTAGTTTTATTGTTAAAATAGTTTTTGGCAATAACTGTTAAAAGAGTTAAAAAAGATAAAAACCACAGATCCGTTTCCAGATTCCTGCTGAATTGCAATTCATCCTGATGACAATTCGGCCTAGTGAACATTCTGCCTAATGACCTTCGGCCTAATGACCCTGCATCTTTAGCGTATTTGAAGGATTTTTAGAAAAATAAAACACTGAGAGAAATATTCATTACGGATAAAGACTGGACTCGAAAAAAATTAGACACAAAGAATAATGTATAACTTTTGATTGCGTGCACAAAAATAGCTGATTTTTTGACCAGGAATTGTACATTATGTGTAGCTAATACCATAAAAATTTCATCAAAATCGGTTAAGTGTTGGCGAAGATATCGTCGAAACAAGAGACTTACCATTTGAGAATCTTGGGCCAAACAAACCCGAGCAGAGAAGAATATCAAATTAATAACTACGAAATCGCATAACCTGTTTTTATATCTTGTTTTGTTATTATTTATTTATCAAGGCATAGCTTTTCCATATCACATTTTGTTGGACAATCTCATTTTGTTATAATCAAGCTATTGATTATTGATTCACTCAATTTCATTCCAATAACATGTTTTGCGGAAGTACAAGTTTTGTTATTGTCATACTATTGATCATCTTCCCGGGTAGAGCGAAATGGCAAAGGAAGGGCAAATTGTACCATTAAAATAGAATGTTTGAATGGCAAAATTTGCTATTAGTTTGTTTGAAATAAGAGTTAAAAAAACAAAAATAATAACTAAATTTCTATGGCATAACAACTGAAGAATAACTGGTTTTGCCATTGTAATAACACAATAATAGCAAAAAGAATGTCAAAATAATAACATATTTTGATATGATGGTAAATTATGATAGTGTTTTGATATTGTGACTGGATAGTATGATAGTAACATTTGTTATTATTATGTTATTATACTATTTAATAATAACTCGCCAATTACAAGTTTTACAATGATAGCATATTTTATTATTTATATGTCATTCTGAGCTATTCACAGAAAACTAATGAATTGCAAATTTAGATATGATGACAAAATATGTTATTCTTTAGTTATTGGTTTGTTATTCACCTCTACCCGGGTTATCAACAATAGCACAACAGTAACAAGTTTTGAAATCAAAGCAACATTTCGATAATAATGACCTGTCCTTTTGTTTTGATCCATTTTTATATTCAGTTAGGACAGAAATTCCTTAAATATTATAAGGAAAAACACTAGGAAGTTCTGGAGGAGGCTTTTGATACCCTGGAGAAGTATTCAAAAGAACTCTTGACGCAATCTTCTTAGAGATTACAAAAGTAATTCTTCTGAGCAATTATTAGAATTCTTGACAAAATCTCTCAAAAAACTCCTCGAGGATGTTTCGGAAACTCCTGGTGAAATTTTCAAAAAAAAAAAAAAAAAATCAGAGAAATCTTAAGATAAAATTCAGGACAAATAATCACGGGAAATTCTGGAGGAATTTCTAGAGGAACCTTTGAAAATCTGGGTAGTCTAAGCTAGAAATCGAAAGATAAAGAGTAGTTCTTTCAAATGAGGAAAAATAATTTCTGTTTTATTAGGAAACCCAAGAGTTCTGGAAAGCCAAAGTTGAGCCATTTGTATGAAGATTTCACTTCTTTGAGCTCCGTCCCGAAAGGGATATAATAAGTATTATAATTCACTTATTTACGATTTTGATATTATAA
This sequence comes from Aedes albopictus, assembly GCF_035046485.1. NCBI lineage: Eukaryota > Metazoa > Arthropoda > Insecta > Diptera > Culicidae > Aedes > Aedes albopictus. The sequence continues at coordinate 389,734,300 of NC_085137.1, forward strand.
CAAATTTTGCTTTTCCATTATTATCAATAACATATTAATATCAAAATTTGTTATTGAAATATTTTCAAAATTCACTGTTATTAAGTTGTTATTGAAACTCACAAAACAAGTTATTAAAATGGTTTTCCAAGAACATTTTTTTGTTATGCTATTTGTTATTTTGCCGCTTATGACAGACAAGTTTGTAACATAATATGTTATGTTAATAACTTAAAAATAATCGATTCCATGATCCAGTATTTTACCCAAATAACACAGCTCCTTATGCTGTTGTTATTCCCTTCTGCTCGGGAACACTTTAAAAAATATCACATTTTTTACCTAAAACTGTAGAGCCAAAAATACTGAACCGATTTCAATGAAAAATTTTCTGTACAAAAAGTATGTATGTAGATGTATTGTGTCAAAATTTCATTCAATTTGATATGACCTTTAAAAAGTTTTAGCCATATATGTAGCACTATGTCACAATAAGCAGATGTGGTTTTTGGTATAGTGACATTCAAACTGCTCTAACTTTTAAAATGTTCAATCAAAATGGCTGAAATTTTAACTGAGAACAGATTAACACAACGATTTTATACTGTCAAAGTTTCAAAAAAAATCGGGACAGTGTTGCCAATACTACAGTCAAAATAATGCACACTGATTTTAAAATGTTAAAAAGTGCCAAAAATTTGAAAACCCCGTTTTTTTGTTTGAATTGTTAAAAAAAATACTGAACCGATTATAATGGAATTTTCACCACTTAATATGACTTACTTGAAGAGCTTACAGTCAAATTTTCAGACGTTTTGATGAGCAACCAACCAAGTTATAGCCTAAACAATTTTTAAAATGGAAGCCCAAAATTTCCAAAATCACATTTTATTGTATCGACAATATTTGCGCCAATACTGAACCGATTTTTATGAAATTTTCAGGGCATTAACTACACATAACATGCTATTCCTGGTTAAAAAATCAGCTATTTTTGTGAGCGTAATCAAAAGTTATACATTATTTTGAGTGTCTCATTTTTTTTTCGAGTCCAGTCTTTATATGGGGAATGCGTTGTGAGCTATGTCGGGTTAACAGCATAGCATAGAGCACGACCTAGAATAAAAAACAACAATATTGGATCAACATAGAAAACAGTCAGCCCTACCGATCCTAGAAGTGTGTAAACACAGTAAACAAGAGATCTGACATTGACAGTTTACGTTCGTTGTATGTATGAATCCTACGCACACTCGAAGACTAACAGTTCAACTCAAGAAACAACACCAGACACCAAACACATCAATAGATCGACATTCCTAACTAAAAATATTACAGATGGCTCTTTTTTGTGTGGTAGTGAAATCGTATTTTCTCGGTGTAAAAGGTACTCCGGAACATGAAATAAACACCTAAAGTTGCCTTTTCAAACCATTCTTCATTTCTGTTCACTAATTTTTCACAAAACTTTCCCATTTTCCAACAATGACATTTTTCGTGATTTTTCCATACGATTTGACAGTTCTTGACTACCATGCTTCCGTGAGCTTGAGGTGAGAATTTGAGAAAGTTGACAACCGAGAGTAGCACAGACGATGGATTGAATACAAGTGATGGTGTCGCCGCCGGGCTGTCAGCGCTGGAAACTAGATGAATTAAAGGTTCTTGTCTACACTTTTTGCTGCTGGTGCCAACTGGGAGCAATCAATAGAAATGAAAACAGCAATCATTCCAGCTAAAAGATCAAATACACACCAGTTGCCCCCATCATTACCCACAATTGATCCAAACAATATCCACCAGTGGAGCGGACCTGGTGTGATGGTTAAAACACGTTGCTATTACGCCGAGGACCTGGGATCGAATCCCACTCCCGACAAACTCACAAAATGTGAGTTCTTCCTTCGGAATGGGAAGTAAAGCGTGGGTCCCGAGATGAACTAGCCGAGGGCTAAAAATCTCGTTAATACAGATTAAAAAAAAAATATTCACCATCGTTACATGAACAAAATGACCGTTGGATGGACAGTGAAGGTGGTCGGAATTCAGATATTTTTTAAAACGTTTTTGTTGTTCAGAGGGTGTTGAGAAGTAAGTTTTATGATTTTTTTAGGATTTTTCCCAACACTTTTTTGGAAAATTTTAGACAGATCATGCTAGAACCGAGCCTCCAGAGCGAGAACGATTACGAGTTCTATGATGTATATTGTTAAGTAGATTATTACAATTAGCTTATGATGTCAAGTTTAAATTATAGAATTCCCTGAAGAAGGTGTAATAAATACCGAAACGTCTTTTTTATTTCGTTATATCCATGAATTTTAACTAAGAGCCGGAGGAATTTGGCAGTCTCAGTCTTGAAAATTAATCGATTTACAGTCGAGTCTCCTATAAGACGCTGCCACCCACTTTACGCCCACTGCAATTTCTCAGTTGTCTTGCATCCGATCCAGCTGATTTTTTGCCTTCAGTTAGGTCATATTATAGGCTAGTCCTATACGGAAAATTAACTAAATTGGTTGAAGGACAACATGAAAATTACGATGGGCGTAAAGTGGATGACAGCGTCTTATAGGAGACCCGACTGTATTTTATTCTGCCCGACGTTTCGGCCATGAGTTGTTGGTGGAAAATCACCACACCAGGCTAGAATCATAAAAGTTTAAGTATGTTGACCACTGATTTAATTTAACCCTCAGAAGCCCAGATCATGACCAACCGAAAACCGCAAAAACAGACAGTTTAGGATGAAAACGATAGACCAAGTAAGACTAGTTTAAGAACTTTAGTGATATTGTGACCAACCAAAGCCCTCTTTTCCAAATATAGTTTTTCCCTTGAAAAAGGCCACATTCCATGGCCGGAACGTCGGGCAGTATAAAATAATTCGTTTGATTTTCAAGACTGAGAGTGCCAAACTCCTCCGATCAATATATTTGTAGTCGTTTGCCGCAAGAACAAATAATAATATTTCAACATTAATCAAAAAATCTAAAAATGTTTTCGTCTTAATAAAATCGATATCCCAAATAGGCTTCCATGAAAAATATAAAAGTGTAGGAATGCTCAAAAATAAAAATTAAAAAAATCAAAAGCCTACATTCACTAAATTGCGAAATCAAAAGAATCATCTTCTAAAATATGTTTAAATCGATTTTAGATAACGAAAAATGATATTTAGATCAAAATAAAAAAAAAATTGGGTATTAGAGAGTTAATAATTGAGTCATAACTTATACTTGGATGTGTGCAAACAAACTTTTGTTTACGTTGCTTTTTAGATTTACCACAACCACAAAAAGTGGACAAAACCGTCAAATATGTATAAGCTTTATCTGTCGCATAACTTTTTATTTCCGATTCATCTGGGTAGTCAAAGCTCCCCAATTCGCTACATAGGGTGCGTTACCAAACTGCTACATAGAACAGTTTTTTTTCGCGATTTTTTCGTTTATTTTTTTTTATTTTTCAATAATGTTCATAACGTACCATTTCGGTTGATTATCCAAAAGATAACATCCTTGTTGAAACAGCGACGGTCGATTTCGACCATTCACTGGAAACACTGTGGTCTAAGAAATTAAAAAAAATCTCAATAGGATCTGTAAGATTTTTCTTGTTTTTTTTTCGCCTAAACCTTGAGAACCTTTCATCAGAAGTTGCAATTTTAACTTCAAGGAAAAAAAATTACAATATATATTTATATAGGTACAACCATTCCATAGAAATTCGATATAGTGCAACTCTGATTATCGTGAAACTTGGTGGGTTTGTAGTGCATTGGAAATAATTGGACCGGTTTTTTTATACCGTCATTAGGGTGACCAATTTTCAGATAGGGTGATCCTAAAAATCAAGGTTTTTGAAAACTAAAAATTTTGACAAAAATAATTACTTTTGACCGATTTTAAACATTTTTTTGTTTGAAAACTATTAAATTGTAGTTGTAAGAGCAAAATACGTTGAAAGGGCCAAATCGTGATTGGGTGCAAAAAAGATGCAATTATTTTAGTTTTTTTTTGTGTTTTTATGGTCTCGGGACAAAAGGGGTACCCTGGTATTAAATTTTTATTAGAAAATTCAGGCGTTACACATAAAAAAAATCAGAGATGTATGTTTTTCAGTTTTTGAGATATGATTTTTTGACGTAACACTTTTCAAAACGGCTTGGCACATGCATTCAACGATCAATTCAAATTTCATTTGATTTGCGCGATTCGTCCACCAGAGGTGCTAGTGTTCGATCACTTTGACGTTTGCCAGTGTACACGTTGCTGATTGATGCAAACGAAAACTACGGGCGTGTTGTGTAATAGAGTGCGTGTTAGACAAACGTCAAACCGAAATCCATCGTGGCCGACAGTGTTTCGCGTGGTTCTACCAACAGGTGGTAGTGTGCTCATGAAAAAGACACCGGGCAAAAGTTTTTGATAAATTTCCTCTAAGAGTTACGTCTGTTCGTCTGTGATGTGGGTTTCTATATGGTATAAAGACATGGTATGAAGGACCAAATTTCGAAAATGATGGATTTTGGATAAACGAAAAACATTTTCTACCAAAAAAAATATGAGATGCCCCAGTCCTTCCTCGAAGTGTTATTTAAGTTATTTAATAAAAAATGAGGAAATGCATCCAGTTTCGCCTTAAATGGCAACAGAAGCTATTTTACAAAAACAAAGTAATTATTTGATGCACACTGCCTATGATCGCATAACTGACCTATATTGATTGATTGATTGATTGATTTGTCTTTATTTAAGAGACTTTCAGCCCTTGGCTGGTTCGTCTCTCTGTCCTATATGAATAGGAAACCTAGCAAATATAGGACTGATATGCGATCATAGACAGTACAGTATACTATTTTTTTGTTAGAATTAAAAAAAAAAATCATTTGATAATTCTTTATACCTTTTCCTTGCTATATTTTGCATAACTTTTGGTAGAAATTATGCCTTGAGGAAATATCTCATCGTTATAATAAAAACTCTACACGATATCATTTTAAAAATTTCCAAAAAATATTAGTTTTGGTGGAGCAAACTTTAACAATTTTCTTGAATCTATAGTCTCCCAAAGTTTTGCTAATGATTTCACCAAGATTCATGTGGGATAATTCTTGCCAGGGTCTATGATCATAAAATTGTTCCAGGAATACCGCCGGAAAAACTAGCAGTAATAGCATACAATTTATTCTAATATTTTGCTAGATATTCGCCCACAAATTTCAACAGAGTTTTGGGACTTCCATCAGCAACTGCCCCAGGGAATCTTTCGGTTTTTCATATCTTTTCTTTTTCTATTCTCTAAAGATTTCATAAATTTTTTATGATTTTTTTGAAACCGTTACACAAAAACTACTCACTTTAAAAATTTAACTACAAGTTCTGCTAAATGGTTTATCGGAAATATTTTAAGACGTTTTCTCTCATACTGATGCAGAAATTCTTCTGTGAACTACTCCATAGAATTTTGCAGAATTTACACCTTTCGCAGCAAGCATTAACTCTTGAATTCTGCCTGAAATTTCCCGCAAAGCGTGTTTCAGAAATTTCATAAAAAGTTTTTTTTAGATTTTAAAATGCCACCAAATGAATTTTTCATACATTAAAGAACAGCTTTGAAAATTCCAGGGCATCGTCTTCCAAAGTTGGATCAACGATAACGATGTACGACTAGTCATTTTTTTGGTGACCATGTCGTCATTTGTGATCGGCATATGGGGCTTTTCATTTGTTAGCCTAGTTTATGGTCGACCCCTTCATTTTGACATGAACGTCAAAGTGACATTTGTTTTTTTCTGCGTGATGCGAGTGATTCAAAACAATCCGATCCGAAACGTTTTGTGCCATTACGAGAATCGAAATCCGCGGGTTTCGCGAAACGTCGCCCATCTGAGTGTCCACTTTGAATTCTCCTGATTCTCGATGCGGAACAAACTAGGTATCGAGAATGACGGTGTAATTTTATCGATCGATGATGGCACAAAAGCGAGCGCAAAAGTAAAGCACGATCCGGACAATCCGATGATGAAGAAAGGGTACGACATTCAAGGATAAATTGCACGAAGGTGGTCTCTGGATCCGTGCCATCAGCCCCAAAATGGATGTTCCTGAAGTACGGTTTCAGCGATAACACCGCCGCCATATAAAAATTCATTCGGAAGAAACAAACCAAGTCTGGATTTACCGGATCCGGAATTCCTTCTGACGATATGACGACACCAACTGTTATTTTCGAGTCAAACAAGTTGAATCAACCAATCAATACGCTGGGGCCCTTATTATGAGTGTCACTTCACGTTCCGTGAAAAAGTTGTGGGTTAATTAAATGGGAATCACTTTCACCGTCCTAATTACCGGTGTAACTTTTTCGTTTTCACCGTGAAGTGACACTCGTAACCTGGGCTGTATGCTGGAAACCTCTTGAAAGCTTCGGATAATCCATAAGGCTCAAGTAGTGGCTGCTGAAAACCTGCAGAGCGACGGTGGAAGGAGGGAACAATAAAATTAATAAAATCAAATGTTAAATCAGAGATATTATAAAATATTGACTGATTTGTCTTTATTTAAGAGACTTTCGGCCCTTAGTATAATAAGATAAATATATTTAATAAGACGTAATAATGCATTCTATGAGAGATGAGCATTGCGTCATCTCGCTAGTTGAGAGGACATGGTGAACCTGTTGAGCAACATCAAAATCACATTAGAAGAAGAAAAAATCATGGACCTCAGGAGTACCCATAGAACTCTTGATAAGTAATGATGGATATCAACAGTTTTAATGTACTTTGCGTCATTTCGCTACTCAGAGGATATGGTGAACCTATTAAGCAACATTATTTTCTTTGATGTAAAAGAAAAACTACTGATGGACCTCAGGAGTACTTCTCGAAGCTCTGATGAGTAATGGTTAATTTCAATAGTTTCGTGTACTTTGCGTCACCTCGTTACTCAGGACACCCTCATTCTTGTTTTCGATCGAATCCACTTTCGAACGTAAATCGTCCGCATTCCCGTTTGCGCCAGCAAAATTAAATGAGCTACGGCTTCGAACGAACCAAATACATTCGAACGCGGATACGCCCGTAAACAAGAATGAAGGTCTGCATCACCTTGCAATGGGTGGACATGGTGAACCTACAAACCTATATCGAAGCTTTATTAAAGACAATATTGCCTAGGAATTTCTGGAACAGTTCCAGAAGTTCTGAAGAGGAATGGTCAAATTCGAAAGGCAGTCTTGTCTGCATCACCTTGCAATGGGTGGACATGGTGAACCTACAAACCTTTACCAAAACTTTATTAACGCCAATGTTGCCTAAGAAATTCTGGAACAATTCCAGAGTTTCTGGAGAGGAATGGTCAAATTAATAAGGCAGTCTTGTCTGCATCACCTTGCAAGGGTGGACATGGTGAACCTACAAACCTTTACCAAAACTTTATTAACGCCAATGTTGCCTAAGAAATTCTGGGACAATTCCAGAGTTTCTGGAGAGGAATGGTCAAATTAAAAAGGCAGTCTTGTTTGCATCACCTTGCAATGGGTGGACATGGTGAACCTACAAACCTATATCGAAGCTTTATTAAAGACAATATTGCCTAGGAATTTCTGGAACAGTTCCAGAAGTTCTGAAGAGGAATGGTCAAATTCGAAAGGCAGTCTTGTCTGCATCACCTTGCAATGGGTGGACATGGTGAACCTACAAACCTTTACCAAAACTTTATTAACTCCAATGTTGCCTAAGAAATTCTGGGACAATTCCAGAGTTTCTGGAGAGGAATGGTCAAATTAATAAGGCAGTCTTGTCTGCATCACCTTGCAAGGGTGGACATGGTGAACCTACAAACCTTTACCAAAACTTTATTAACGCCAATGTTGCCTAAGAAATTCTGGGACAATTCCAGAGTTTCTGGAGAGGAATGGTCAAATTAAAAAGGCAGTCTTGTCTGCATCACCTTGCAATGGGTGGACATGGTGAACCTACAAACCTATATCGAAACTTTATTAAAGACAATATTGCCTAGGAATTTCTAGAACAGTTCCAGAAGTTCTGAAGAGGAATGGTCAAATTCGTCTTGTCTTGTCTTGTCTGCATCACCTTGCAATGGGTGAACATGGTGAACCTACAAACCTTTACCAAAACTTTATTAACGCCAATGTTGCCTAAGAAATTCTGGGACAATTCCAGAAGTTCTGGAGAGGAATGGTCAAATTAATAAGGCAGTCTTGTCTGCATCACCTTGCAATGGGTGGACATGGTGAACATACAAACCTATATCGAAGCTTTATTAAAGGCAATATTGCCTAGGAATTTCTGGAACAGTTCCAGAAGTTCTGAAGAGGAATGGTCAAATTCGAAAGGCAGTCTTGTCGGCAACACCTTGCAATGGGTGGACATGGTGAACCTACAAACCTTTACCAAAACTTTATTAACGCCAATGTTGCCTAAGAAATTCTGGGACAATTCCAGAAGTTCTGGAGAGGAATGGTCAAATTAAAAAGGCAGTCTTGTCTGCATCACCTTGCAATGGGTGGACATGGTGAACCTACAAACCATTATCAAATTTCGTTTGAAGCCAATATTGCCTGAGAATTTAAGGAATTATTGCACAAGTTCTGGAAAGAAATGGTCAAATTCCAAAACCAATCTTATTTGCATATCCTTGCAATGGAAGATCATAGTGAACTTATAAAATTACTACAAATTCCAGCCACAATCGCTATCACTTTGGATACAGTCCGTTAAGAAGTCCATGTATCTAGGTATGTTCCGTTGGGAGTTTTCGGTTATTTTTCCAATACGATGCCCACCCCACCCCTTTCACCCTATTTATTTATCAATAGAATAATATCATAAAAGATAGATGGAACAACGGAATTACAACTCTTAGTTAATGTCTAGTTTCAGAGGTACTGAACAGTAAAGTATCTCCTCCACGAAGAATCCTTCGCCAAATAACCCAACAGGTTGATATTCTACTTATCGATGGTTTGCAGGATGACCTAAAAAGGATAAAAAAACGGATTGTTCAGGTTTAGGTTTATTGATGAAATATATAGATATGTTGTCACATAGGAATGCAAATAGAATTATGTTGGAAATAATAATAAAAAAATGCAGCTCAATGCCTCAGTTAAAAAAACCATAAATAGTCGTGGCTAGGAAAAGTGATAAATAGTGGCTATGCAAAGAGGAGTAGGGTCTTGTACCATTTGGGCAGGTGTACCTATTTTGGGCACTTGCCGCTATAACTAAGTCAATTTACAACCAATTGATTTGAATTTTTGTAAAGAGTTAGATAGGGTCTGGGACCATTTGGGCAGGAGCACCTATTTTGGGCACTTGATGCTATAACTCAGTCAATTTTGAACCGATTGATTTGATTTTTGAAACACGATCAGGAAGGCGCAGTATCTAGCTATGTTCAAAAATTCAAGTCAATCGGTTTGAAATTGACTGAGTTATAGCAGCAAGTGCCGATATAGGTGCTCCTGCCCAAATGGTCCCAGACCCTACTGTGCGTGCCCAACTCTGAACAAAAATTCAAATCAATTGTTGTAAATTGACTTAGTTATAGCGGCAAATGCCCAAAATAGATACACCTGCCTAAATGGTAATAGACCCTATCTCCTTTAAAAACAGCGTTACACTTTTTGAAATGCTCAAATCCCATTTGTTATTCCATATTGAGAAATTCCGTAAAAATACTCACTTTCAGTCCTGAGCACCCACGTTGGTGCAGATGGCCGAATCACAAGATTTCCAATCTGGGCGATTGCCCACTATCGCATCACCTTGACGACCTAGGCAAGGTCAAATTTATGTCGACTTGCTTCATTTTGTTGATAAGGCTGCGCCGCCATGAGCCTCTGGGCCTGCCTCTGCTGCGATTCCCTGCTGCTTACGCTTGTTGCAGATTTCGTTTCCACCTCTGCGTAGAGTGATACCTTAATAAATAGCCTAAAATAAATATATTAATAAATTGTCTTGGAGAAAATCTCAATTATTTTCCTAGGGAAACCTCAATAGAATGCTCGATCGAGTTGATTGAGAAACTCCCACTGAAATGCTTAGAATAATCCCCGAAGAAATTTCTAGAACTCCTTCCTTGCTATGACTATGTTTGATTTTTTGTAGCAAGGTTTTGGTGTTTTCCAATGGTGAAAGATTTTTAAAGCTATATAGACTAACAGCTTTGATGGGAGCATGTCAAATAGTATAAGGCTATTTTTAAGGAAATGTCCCTTTTTGCATCGCCCCGTTTTATATTTTTTTTTTCTGGCTACGACTATGTAGGGTCTGAGACCATTTGGGGAGGAGCACCTTTTTTGGTCACTTGCTGCTATAACTCAGTCAATTTTGAATCGATTGACTTGATTTTTGAGACACGATCAGATACGCACAGTATCTAGCCGGGTGCAAAAATTCAAGTCAATCGGCTTGAAATTGACTGAGTTATAGCAGCAAGTGCCCAAAATAGGTGCTCCTCCTCAAATAATCCTAGACCCTATGCTTTTTTTTATGCTGAGGCTTAAAAGTTATCAAAAGCACAAATTGTATTTTTAAATTTTGATGAAAAACGAAGATATTTTTCATACAAAAAAAGGAACGGTGTTTTGTAGCCACCGTCTTCTGAGGCTACTTTTTAGCACTACCTGTACGAATGTACGAACGCAAAATTATCTTTAGCAGTAGATGTAGTTCTATGTTAATAGCTGTGGAAATTTTCATAGAACACTAAGCTGAAAAGCAGGATTTGTCCTTTTGGGGACATTACACCAAGAAAAGAGAACATTATAAAAAAGACTTGAAATTTTGGAATGCTTGCTACCTACAAAAATACGAAAAATCAGAAACTTAAAATGCTCGTATAGGCTAAAAGATTTTTCGTCTTCTCTCTGAGTGTGCATCTTAGCATAGTGTTCTATTAGTCCCTCCACAGTTATTAGCTGAGAACTCTCTACTCCATCATTTCTGCATTCGTGTGACGAGATAATGATTGATTATAGGGTTTGGGTGTTAGTAATGGACCCTCGTGAATGTGCCTATTGTGAACCCTTTTGAAGTGATTACATTAATGAAATAGTTAAAATAACCTAATTATTTTGTGGCTGCTGGGTAATCCGTTTGCCAGGAACTACTGTGCAGCAATGTAAATGATGTTCTTCCGGTAAAAGTTTCCTGGAATCCGTTGATTGGGCTTTTATATTCGTTATTTTTTCCTGTAGGGGGTCCACTATAGGCGCAGAGTCCATTACTAGAACCCAATCCCTATATGCCTAAGAAAGACAGCTGGAATGGAAAGTCTAGATATGGTGATGTTGGAAAGCTGCTTCAGTTACCCTGGTGCATAAACGTTCTGTCTCGCGTTCTGTAATATTTAAACATGTTCAAATAGTCAACAGGAGGTTTCCATATTTTTCCTAGTTCGTGGCTATTCAGTTGCTACAATTCATCACTATGCGTGGGCGGCTTAGGAGTAAGGATGGTAAGGAGGCAGTTAGTAACTGTAGAAACGGCATCAACCTCCAGGAAAAAATGATTGGAAACCTATCACAAAATCTATAAAAACTCACCTTGCCATACATTCGCTCCATGACTTTCATCTGCAGCATAGGTATATAATTTTGTGATTTCGGCTTGGGTGAAATCGGTTCTTCACAGCTCTCACTGTCAGTGGAGATACCGGTCACGAGTGGAGCTAGCAGTGAACCCTGCCATCCGAAAAACTTGCTCCGATCCGCTGTCATCAGAAAGCATCTACTATGTTTTTTCAATTACCGTCATTAGTAGTTTATTTCACTCAAACAGACTGTGTGCTTACCTTAACGAGAGAGTCGTCAGTGTAGTCGGTGTACCGGAAGAGGTTCCGGTAATTCGATTCCGGAACAGCTGCAGCGTTTTCGTTATCTAACTCGCACCTTGTGTCTAATCAAAACAAAAACATAAACAAGACGCGGAGTAAAAAAAATCAAAATAATAAACGAGGGGATCGCCAAAGTAAATCGCAGTTAATATCAAAACAAGGGGCACGCGGATGAAAAGACCCCGTTTCATTTAAAATGAAAAGACCCCGAAATTAAATCGATTTTATTCTTACTGTTTGATCTTAGTATTTATCTTTGGTTGGATCTCACGAACTCCCAGTCTGTCGTCACCCCGCAGAACAATCAAACCGCGCCTGCAAGCGGTTAGGGGATTGCGAAACGAAGTTCGGGAAGCTATGGTTCAGGGTTTTCCACATAAATATTCTTGGGTACATTTCGCCAAAAAGTTACCCATGGATTTCTCTAACAACTCCTCACAGAACTAATGAGGAATACCTCCCCATAACCCTTCTCCAGCTACGCCAATGAGCATAGTCCAATTGGAATAATTGATGCGGTCTCTTTTGGATTGTGTTTCTGAATTAGCAGCAGAAAATGAATTAGTTGGATAACACCCAAGCAACGGCCAATTAGGTGCCGCCTGCCGTTGCCGTTCAAAGCGCAATGGGTTATTGGAGATTTGCTTTCCTGCTATAGCTGATTAGACGTACATTACATTGAAGGTATTTGTGATGCAAATGCGCGCAACACTAGATAGGGTACGACCAGCGGCGTCATGGTCGCAATTTTTTCCGCAGTCAGATTGTGAACAATCCTCGGTACCCACTTTACGTAATTTATGTTTAGGCCCTTACTGTCAGAGCTGTCAGATCGGTGTAACACGCTAAACATAATATACACAAAAGACAATTTACACGGAAAAAAATACACGGTAATGAATATTTATTGGGTACCGGACTGGACACAGAAAATTTAATGGTTTTCGTTGGTCCATCAAGGTCTTGGAATTAGTCTATGGTACGACTGTTGGAACAATCATAACATTTGATGTTATGGAATTGGCAGCAGTGAACTAAACAGGTAGAAAATCGAGTCTTTTGTGAATTAGGTGGGTGAATCCATCAAATGTGCGTGTCTCAATTTGATGAAATTTGTATTGGCTACACTGGCGCCTGTTAAAACATGAAGTTCATGTGGAATTTAAATTGTATTGAGAGAATAATTTGTAGCACATTTTCATCCCAATTTACCAAAACAATTGATAGCAAAAGGTAAAATTTCAACACCAAAGATTTATACAGAATTATATCACAATGTGTTACAAATAGCAGTTTTTGTTAGAATTATGTCATTTTCTTCATCATTTTGACTCTACGTTCTCACTGGAACTTGACCTGGACATCTCTAACTCTGTGATCTTTGAGCATTTCCACGGTTGTTATTTGAAGGGCTTTTTTGTCTACCATAGCATGATTTTGTATTTTATGTGGTTGACACAACACTACACTATGTCCAGGGAGTGGACAAAATTTCGAACCCACCGGCTCCGGATTAACGGTACAAAGCCTCATCTACTAGGCTATCTGGAGACCCAAAAATTAACACAATTGTCAAAAGGCTGAACACGACACACCCTAGTGCACAACCCTGATCAGCTGAAATACTGAATAAACAATTGCATTTCATGGAAGCTTGATTGTAATTAGTCATTCAAGCAATCTGCTCGAACGCAGTGGAAAGCAGAGCTACCCATCCATTGCCCAGAATAGTCAGTGGGGCTTGTTGTAGCTAACAGCAGCAGCAGCAGCATTCATCCGTTGCGTCATCTCATTGTAAATGCAAATGCGGAACTCTCATTTACACGTGGACCCACGCCATGTCGTTGATTGAGAATCAACCATATTTAGCAGGTGAAGCTTTCGTGTCACTCGGTGTTGTACAATTCGATTTTACCTGATTTCTGGATAGTGTGTTTGTTTGGGTGATCAACTTACCTGAAAATAAATAAAAATAGAATTTCATTAGTAATTTTGTTGGATCCTTTTTCAGTATGTAGTCAGATACATCAGAACTTTTACTGATCGTGTCCCTGAGAATCACTATGGAAATGCATGAAAGAAAACTAAGAACAAAATTTAAAAAAATCAGAGGTATGTGTACAAAACACAACCGCGATTTAAGGGCAAAACGTCGACATATCGTTAAAACGGAACAACCGAGTGTTCTAAGCAAATAGTGAGTCCTCAATTATTTCAAAGGAATTTTGTCCCTTCGACGTTTTGGCATTCGACGTGTTGTCTTTCAACGTTTTGTCATCCAACTAACAGATGTTAGCAAGGATTCAAAATGTTTCGATACGATTATTGGATATGTTGTTATCGTGAAATTACCAAGATCTAATGAAGTTTTACATTGTACCAATCAATGGTCTGTACAGCAACTGTTTCGTCAAAATCATGTTTCCTTTAAATACTCATAACTTACTATATGCACATGGGATAGACAAAATTATTGGGACAGGCAAAATTATCACTTTTCAAAAAATTCTCAAATTTCACTGTGAGTTGATCAACTAGTTATGCATCAGTGGTCCAAATTTGAAAAAAAAAAAAATGGGTCATTCTGCACGAAGTTATACAGAGGATAGACAAAATGATCGGGACAGGCAAAATATTCACTTTTCAAAAAATATTCGACTAGCTGTAACTTTTCGAAAAGTTCATCAAATATTCACATATTTTTACTGTAAGCTCATCAACTAGTTGTGTATCAGTGGTTCAATTTTGGAAAAGATCGGGCCGTTCTCCACGAAGTTATAAAGATTCTTGAAAAAGGAAAAATTCTCTGATAGCCAACTTTGAGCTGATATATCTCCGGATTCAACGAACCGATTGCAATGAAATTTTGACCATTCATGACTTATATAATGAACTCTGGAAAACATTTGACTTAACATAAGTTTTTTAACAAGAGAAAAAGTTATAGCAATTTTATTTTTTTCGCGATTTTTCAGTAAATTGGTTTATTTTTAATATGCATTCCAATACTTTTTCAATTTATTGGCGGCTATGTTGTTACTTTCCTTCAAAACACATTTATATACAAGTCAATTAGAGGGAAATTAAATTAACTATAATTTGCATCTTGAATTTTGGAACGATGTTGATGTTTTGGATAATTTGGGAGATCGCAGCAAGCCGTGCGTGCGGGCGGTTGTGTTTTCGAATCGTCTGTCGTGTTTTTCTCGGTTCCGCGTTGTTTGGAATTGCCCTTCCGAATCGTGAAACGGCTGGTGGTGCTACGCCATCCGGCGAGGTTTACGAGTCGTGTTTGTGTAGATACTGTGATTGCAGTTCCGGTGCCACAAGTGAAAGTTTCGAAAGGTTCGCGTTTTTCCGTGTGGGGTAAGGGGACTGGTAGAGCTTCGCCATCCGGAAGTGGAAAGTGCGCGTGACATTTGTCTGGACTGTCGATTTGGGCATCGTTTTGAAAAGAATTCGTGATAGTATTGAGTTTTTTCGTGCCAAAATCCTGCAAATCTTTTTCATTTTCCGTTTTATCGTGAGTGTTTGGGCGGTGCCGAATTCAGTTGTCCGGGAGAGTTGTGATTAAAGTGAAACTACTTCAAAATTGGGATATTTATCATCGTGTGAGAATTTGTGTTTGGACGGGCGCGGTGCTGATTTGTGTTCCAATGCTGACTGACTGCGTGCGCGACGGTGGTGAGACGAGGAGCAAGCCTGACTGCGTTGTAATGACGCTCCCCTAACACCGAAGAACAGCAGTTTCCAGATAAATCAGTGAGACCGTTTCAAACTACATTTTCCTTTTTTTTCCTTAAGGGGGCATTTATAAACTTCGAAAACTAATTTTTAGTTACGCAACGTTTCCCTCGCACCCAGTTTGTTTCATTTCAGAGAGCGAGTAAAGGCGCTTAAGCCTAGGCATTAGGGCCAGGACACGGACCAAATACCTGTGTTCCATCCAAGGAAGCGAAGAACCATGGGGTGACATTAACCTTCTTAGCATCGTCACCCCCATCGATTTTCACTTATTATGGTTTAACAAAAGCTGAGTGGTTGGTACGAGATGTCCCCACTTAATGGCTCTATTGTAAAAATAATAACGCTGCACAGTAGGCCTGGCCGCTTTAATGCTTGTAATGCATTTCAATGTACTGCAAACATTAATAATGACAAGAAAAATGGTAGAATTAGTCGATTCTATCATTTTCCAGGATTCTTTCAATGAATGGCTGTGTATGTGTAGACTAGACTAGACTAGACTAGATGTTGATGTTTTGGATAATTTGGTGTTTTATTAGAAAAAATAATCTAATCGTTATAATTTTCTTCCTTGTTAAGAAGTTTGATCGCCTTCCAGGTAGCAATTGTTCTTCCTCTACAAGTGGTTGAGAAAGCGGTGCCTGTATGATAGGCATACAGTTTCAAACAATAAACAAATCGCTTTCGTTTTTCGTACATATGTACAACAGAGATGGTTATATTTGCGGTTTAGGGGAAGATGATATAGATCGATTGAGATTAGAATTTGAACCTTATGACAACTAAGTTGCCGGGTCATTAATTGGCTCGGTAGCTTAGTTGGTAAAGCACTTGCCTAGCGAATAAGGGTCGTGAGTTCAAATCTCACCTGAGCTGTGGATTTTTTTCCCAATTTAACCAATAATTTACCCATCTGTACATATGTACGTTGAGTTATTTGAAATTCATAATTGACCACACGGATTGGTATTACCGAAAATTTGCACTTTGAGTGAGTCGAAGAATTTTAAGTTAAGTCAATGGTTTTTCATAGCTCATAATATAAGACATAAATGGTCAAAATTTCATTGCATTCGGTTCATTGAATCCGGAGATATATCAGCTCAAAGTTTGCTATCGGATAATTTTACCTTTTCCAAGAATCTTTATAACTTTGTAAAGAATGGCCCGATCTTTTCCAAATTTTGAACACTGATACACAACTAGTTGATGAACTTACAGTGAAAATTTGAGAATATTTTATGCACTTTTCGAAAAGTTACGGCTAGTTGAACATTTTTCGAAAAGTGAAAATTTTGCCTGTCCCGATCATTTTTTCTATCCCCTGTAAAGATTCTAGTAAAAGGTGTAATTATCCGATAGCTAACTTTGAGCGGTTATATCTCAGGATTTAACGAATCGAATACAATGAATTTTTGACCATAAATGACTTACATACATTTCATTTATTTAGTTAACATCAAATTCATGATAATACTGAATCAACAATTTGCCGCCATAATACTCGATTTGCAGCTGCAGCTCTCCAACCTCGGTCACGCCCAACACTCGCCAGATCACGCTCCACCTGGTCCGCCCATCGTGCTCTCTGCGCTCCACGCCTTCTTGTACCATCCGGATGGTTAGCAAACACCAGCTTTGCAGGGTCGGAAAGACTTACATACATTATGAGCTTTGAAAAACGTTTGACTTAACTATAAACTATTAATGAGAGGAAAAGATATAGCGATTTCATTTAGTTAATCATTTTTTGTGAATTGGTCTATTTTTAATATGAATCTCATTACTTTTTTCAATGTATTGCCGGCTATGTTGTTACTTTCCATCAAGACATATTTATATTCAAGTCAATTAGAGGGAATTCAAATGAACTAGAATTGGCATCTTGAATTTTGAAATAATGTTGAAGATTTGGATAATTTGGTGTTATACAGTGATAGACATTCGTTTAGCCGAGACCAAAAAAAGTGTCAGGAAACCCATACAAAAGATTTTATGATAAAACTTTTTTATGGTAGTAGCATATCTAGTACTGTTTTATAATAATGTGATACATCACACTTACATATACACTGAAACAAAAACGAGGGTAAAAACCCTTCAAATGTCATTTTTTTGCCTAGACATTCGTTTAGCCGAGGTAAATGAAAAATTGGTTTTCAATAGTTTTTTTGCAATTTCGTGAGTATATTTCGAGGATATACTCCAAGGCATTTAGTTTATGATGTGTTAGCGAGATAATTGACCTTAAAAATAAATATTTGTGAAATTCAGAGAAATATTATAAAAAAATGTCCCGATAAGGAGAAGCGACGATAAACAAATTTATTTTAAAAGAATGATTTCTGTAAACGCTCAAACGTAAGCTAGATTAGCAGTTTTGAAAATATGGCACAGAATTATCGTTAGAAATGTTCAAATTATTGCATAAAATGTCATGAAAAAATTAAGTATACTAGGTTTAAGTTGTTTAAACTTTAAAGTGGGATTGATAAAAGCCAAAATAAATAGTTCTGCATTGAAATAAAGACGTGCCCTAATGCCTGTGGAGTTTACCTGTTTGATACTAGCATTACCAAATGAGTTAGAAGACTGCTAAGTGAAAGAACTGCCAGAAGTGTCAGAATTTTTGTACCCTGTTTATTTGAAAGCAGATGCTCATACAAAAATGCAAGATATGGTCAAACAATTGGCTTATTTCATTCAATCTGAAGAAATATATTATAAATGAGTCTTAGTTGAGAACCACATTCATTTTCAACATGATTTATTTGAAAAGAATGTCTAAATTATGAAACAAGTAGTTCATGCTAGAAAATTGAATACTTTCAGTGTCATTTCTCGAAATATGAGCCGTATAATGTATGTAATTTCAGCCAGAATACAGTCTGGAAGATATTGGGAGCTATTAGAAGACGTAATAGTAGTAAACGCTGTGATTTATG
The DNA here is from genome assembly GCF_035046485.1 of Aedes albopictus. Lineage (NCBI taxonomy): Eukaryota > Metazoa > Arthropoda > Insecta > Diptera > Culicidae > Aedes > Aedes albopictus. The sequence goes on from NC_085137.1 coordinate 389,752,841, forward strand.
CAAGTGAAACCATAATATTTCATCAAAACAATACTTAAATACGTGATTTTTTGATGGTTTGCGTTATTTTTTTCTGGTCAAAACATTGTTTTTCGTAAATTTTTAACCTGTTTTGGTCATGAAACTTTCATTGCATTCTTTTGAAACACTTCCGATAAAAATAACTACATCAAATCTCAATTTGGAAACATTTGCAATATTATGACATATTTATATGAGATGCATGCAAAATTAATATGGCAACACTTCCAAAAACGACCTAATTCATTATTTACAAGTCGATCTATAATGCAGGTCATCATACAAAATGACTTTTTTGGATATTTTTTTAAATTTGTTAGTTTTTTATTATGGAATTCAAAAAAATGTTCAATTCGGCTAAACGAATGTCTAGGCAAGAAATGACATTTGAAGGGTTTTTACCCTCGTTTTTGTTTCAGTGTATATGTAAGTATGATGTATCACATTTTTATAAAACAGTACTAGATATACTATCACTACGATAAAAAAGTTTTATCATAAAATCTTTTGTACGATTTTCCTGACATTTTTTTTGAAATTTTTTTAGCCTCGGCTAAACGAATGTCTATCACTGTATTAGAGAAATAATCTAATCGTTATAATTTTCTTCCGTGTTAAGAATTTTAAGTTAAGTCAAACGTTTTTCATAGCTCATTAAAAAAAAAGGTCATAAATGGTCAAATTTTCATTGCATTCGGTTCCTTGAAACCGGAGATATAATAGCTCAAGGTTAGCTATCGGATAATTATACCCTTTTCTAGAATCTTTATAATATCTGGCAGAATACCCAACTAGAAAATTGTAACAAAAATATAACATAATCCTAACAAATCATGATATTTACAATTCATTGGGATGTAATCATGTTCAACATCCTTTGTGTTTTCAAAATACTATAACTGAATTATATCACATTATGTTATAAATGTTGTTTGATGACTCATTGTATTATAATTTAGCTTTGAGTCTTCGGCTTTTGAAAAATAATGCTACAAAATTATATCAAATTTTGATAGAAACTAGTAATCCTAAGGCTGAAATTCATATCATATTTTGTTATAATTTTGATATGATTTGTTAGGATTATGTTATATTTTTGTTACAATTTTCTAGTCGGGATGGTTTCAGCTAAATGAGAAATACATTGCAAATTCCTAAAAAAATTAAGGCAGAACTAACTTTTTATAAAAAAATTAAAAGTCTACACTCATCTCTAGACATCTATCAACTGGATGAGGTATAATGTTTAAGATCATTACGACGCTTGGAAGTTCCTAGTATGGAATTACAATGTAGTACCCGAATGATCAATTTCACCCCGCTGAATAATTTGACCCCGGTTAACCCTCTAATACCCAACCCCGCCTTTAGACGGGGTATAGTTTGAGCATTTTTGTAATTTTTGTTTCGTGGGAAATCAAAACTTTTATATTTTTGGCTGATATTTAGGACTGTTTTGTATATCTCAAAATAGTTTTTGGTGTATTTTAAAGCGTATTTACATTTTTTTAAAAATCATTGAAAAATTGATGTTTTGGTCACCTTTTAGAAGTCATTGTTTATTTTGTATTGAATCGCTACAATTAACATATTTTAAATTTTTCCCAAACCATTCTATCCTTGTTTAATAGTTTAAGGGGATCGAATACACTCCAAAATTATTTTCCTTAAAATTACACGGAAAATAAAATTTTATGTGAAAAAAATTCAAAATAAAAATATTTCAACAACAATCATAAAATCTCAAAATGTTTTCATCCCAAAAAATCCGTACCCCAAATAGGCTTCCAGAAAAAATATAAAAGTGTGGGGATGTTCAAAAATAAAAATTAGAAAAATCAAAAACTGAAATTCACGAAATCGAGAAATAAAAAGAATCATATTCCAAAACATGTTTAAATCGATTTTAGATGACGAAAAATGATATTTAGATCAAAATAAAAAATTTGGGTATTAGAGGGTTAACGGTGCCTATTTAATGGGTGTTATGTATCTATTTTTAATTAGTTTGAAGACGTCAAATAATTGTGAAATTTATCAAAACAAAAAAAACGATTAATTTGTATATTCACCCACCATCAGAGATGCCAGATTATTTTATCAAAAATCTGTATCAATACAGATTTTTCTGTATCGCCATATTTGAGAGTATAGCAGGCACTAAGAGTCCTAGATTTCAATAGAAACTTTAAAAAAATGTACTACTTTTTGACGGTTTTTAATTTTTACTGGTATTCCTTTTTTTAAACAATTGTGAAAATGTACAAATAAAAATTTAAAGATTAAAGTTTAAGCATCAATTTATCAAGTTTCCATTGAATTTACTAAAAATAACTTCGAATTTTATGCTTTTTGGAGAAATTTGTATCACATTTTAAAAATCTGTATTTTTCTGTACTCTGTATCTTGTCTGTATAGAAGGTCAAAAATCTGTATAATACAGAAAAATCTGTATATCTGGCATCTCTGCCCACCATATGTCATGATAATTTGGGTGATCATTTTTAAGGCAGGGAGGTCCAAAAAAATCAGATTTTTATAAACTTTTTAAATCATCACTTCTAAAGCAGTTGACCCATTTTAAATTTCTTTTCATGGGTTGAAAGGTATTGAATTGTAGTTTTCAGGAACCATACATTGAAGAGATGTTAGCGTGTTATATACTTTTTTTTTCATTTTGAGGTTTACATTTTTTTTTTGAATTTTGGCGCTTTTTGGAATTTTTAAGTCGCGGCACACTAAAAGCTTTGACAAACAAATTTTCGTCATTCTTATTCGTGACATCGTTAAAACCTTTCTGTAGGTACTACTTTTTAGGAAATTTATTTTCCTTAACATTTATATAAAAAAATGCTAAAACAATTTAATTCACATGTATACAATTCAGTAGTCATATTACTGCTAACGTAGTAACTCAAAACAATAGGTGTTTTTTTTAGAGATGTTCGGGTTTCGGGTTTTCAAATTGACAAATTTAAAAAACTCGGGTTCGGAAAGATATCCCTTTCATGACGAACCAGCACAATTGTGCTGTTGAGCAATAACAGTTTTGCATATTTTATTCATCTGTTTAATCATTGTTTTATGTGATGTAAATTGTTCTAATAATTGAGCCATTGCTCATACTTGTATGTGTGTAAACGAACTATTGTTTATGTTACACGTGAGATTAGCCACAACAAATGTAAATGAAAAGTGCACAAAAACCGTAAAACATAAAAAAGTTTTTATGCAATTCAGTATCATAATTTCTATTTTATACTACTCATTTCAGTATCATAATGACCTACTTTTCCGTACTGGTTCATTATGCAACTGAAATGAGTTGCATAATGAAAAATAGTTGCATTATGTTCATTATGCAACTCATTTGGGTTGCATTATGAATATTATGCAACTCAAATGAGTTGTATAATGAAAAAATCATTGCATAAAATGTTGTATGGAACTCGTTGCAAAACTCGATCTTTTCAGCACTCTTCGTATTTATCCAACTCGGCAAGCCTCGTTTGATAAATGTACGACTCGTGCTGAAAAAAATAACTGTTTGCAACTCGTTACATAAATAACTATTATTCTCGCATTTTTTTTCCGATTTTTCTAGATTGGCGAAGCTAGAAATCAAAAGATAAAGAGTTTGTCTTCCAAATGGGGGAAAAAGTATGGTTTTGTTAGAAATTCTAGGAGTTCTGGAAAGCCAAAGTTTAGTATTTTCTATGGAAATTTTACTTTTTTTTGTGCTCCGTCCCGAAAATCCCGTCCCGAAAATCCCGGATTTGCATATTTGAAGCATTTTTGTTGAAATTTGCGTATTTCCACAAAAGCTTAAATTGATCTATTATATGAAAAGCTCATTTAGAATCAATCTTGACATAATTAAGTTTTGCTTTTCTCGTACACCAAGGTGTACCGAAAGGCTATATTTGAATATTTGATAGAGCCCCCAGAGGGGTCAAGTGTTATATACCAATCGACTCAGCTCGACGAGTTGAGATGATGTCTGTGTGTATGTATGTGTGTGTGTATGTGTACAAAAAGGTCACCTCATTTTTAGATAGTAAATATGAACCGATTTCAACGACCGATGGTTCATTCGACGCGGCATCTGCTCTCATTGTTTCCTATTGAAAATGGTTCAGATCGGTCCAGCCGTTCCGGAGTTATGGCCATTTAAGTGTTTTTATTTATTCTTATTTATTTATTCCACCGTCTTCAGCTGGGCTGCACAGACTGATTTAATGCTAAACTACATACTATTTCTAATAATATTCTTAAAACGAGTTCTACTTATATTAAAGTCAAAACATTCAATATCGTTAAGTGCATTAAAACATCGCTCTAGCGGATTGTTTTGGCCGTAAACTGTATGATGTCGAGCAGTAATGAATGAAGTTCGCTGGTACAAAGAACCGCGCTTGCTGAAGAAGTTCCGGGCAGTCAATCCTGTTGCAAAGTACATCGTATGCAAACATTCTTTGTAAATACAAGCGGCGCTTGCGCAATGGCTCCAGTCTTATAAGTTGACATCGGTCGTTGTACGGTGGCAGCTGCAGCGGGTCAGACCACGGTAGTCTCCGTAAAGCATAGTCTCCGTAAAGAACGAAGCACCGTTGGACCCTTTCTATACACAGCTAAAAATTTTTAAATTTAAACTAGATGTAAATCATAAATGCAGTAATTTTACACGAATTGAAAGGATATTTCGATGTAAAATTCTGTTAAAATCAATGCACATAACTAGAGCATGGAAAAAGACGCAATAATACAGTTTTATTTACACGATATTACTTCTCAATGTAATACTCAACACCTGTTTAAAAATAAATCAACATGCATTGGATTTCAAATCGAAAAACGTTTACATTTGCATCATCGTGTAAAACTAAATGGTTTTGAATGGCAGAAGAAAAGGAATATGTCCGTGGTGGTACTCAGTTTTCCTTTGGTGTTGTTCATCAGTGGCGTTTTTAATTGGTCTGTGATTTTCTGCTGCTGATTTGGGATTAAAACATCACGCACGCGAGTTTCGGGTATCTTTCAGACTACTTCATAGGAAAATATCAGCAGGTAAGTTCCATCCCTTCTTCTAGTGCAAAATGTTATTTACTTTGCTTGATTTTAGACACCTACGATCCAGTTACAATTGGGAAGCCAAGAGAAAGAGACTGTTCCAGATTCGCCCGTCACCACCAGCAACACTTGGGATATGATGAAGTTTAATAAATCATACATTTCGGAAATGAAGAAAATTAATAAATCGTCCACAAGTATTCTTTGCAAGGCATGTTTTTGTTTTCTTTTTTTGCAACCCGAAATCCCGGGGGAGAAATTGGTGCTGCTCTTTCGCTATTGGGAACGAGTGGGAACGAAACAGAACAGAAGAACCATCCGCGTAAGCTATTTGTGTAAATTTCAACGACGTGTAAATTTACACGCGTTGTCTTTCAATTCAAGCAATGTAAATTCACAGCTCGATGTAATTTTGCGTTTATTTTCGTGCTCCAAATATGTGCATCAAAATAAACTTAAAATTACATTTTTATTTCAACTGTGAAGTCACATGGTCGTTAAAACTTAGCTTGCAGTCCATAGTTACTCCTAGATCCTTGATGGAGTTAACTCGTTCCAGCACTATCCCATTTGCTCTGTAACCAAAAGTCAACAGCGTTTGCGACTTGCTGAAACTTGTTAGCTTACACTTGATCGCGTTCAGCTCCATTCCGTTTGAGGCACACCAAGCAGCCACAGCGTCGATATCTTGTTGCAAGGCTGCACAATCCACCAGCGAGCTAATGATCCGGTATATCTTAAGATCGTCGGCGTACATAAGGTGATGTGAGGTTATTCGGTAGCTCAGGTCATTAACGAATAACACAAATATCAGTGGTCCAAGATGGCTTCCTTGGGGGACGCCTGAAGGTATCGGAAAACGAGATGACGCTACGGATTTCAGTTTAACATATGCGGACCTATTACGTAGGTATGAACTTAACCAGGTTATAAGCCAACCAGGGAAACCTAATCGATCGAGTTTCCTTAGAGTAAGGTCATGCGGGACTTTATCAAACGCTTCGGAAAAGCCCACATACACACTGTCTACTTGCAAGCGCTTTTCCAAGCTTGAGTTTATTAAGCTAGTGTACGCCATCAGGTTGGTTGTAGTAGAGCGATTTTTCACAAAAACCATGCTGGTATTGCGAAATTATGGGCTTGGCAGCGATGTACAGTTTTTCGTGAACCAACAGTTCTAGCGTCTTAGCAAGGCAGCAAAGAATCGAAATTGGCCGGTAGTTCTCAACATTGTGAATATTGCCAGCTTTGTGAATTGGCGTAACGGCGGACTCCTTCCACATATCTGGGAAAACGGCTTCCGACAGCGACAGATTAAATAAACCGGCAAACAGGTGAAGCGAGGACGTCTGCACAGCGGTTAATGAAAACGGGGGGAAGCTTATCCGATCCAGGACCTTTGGAAGGATCTACATCTTTAAGTGCCATGGTAACATCTGCTACGGTAAATGTAGGACGCGGGAAAATAATGTTGTACGACGGCAGGGAATTCAAAACTTCGGTAAAATCTGCGGAAGAGCCCGGACTGTACACTGACTTGAAGAAATCAGCAAAAAGTTCAGCGGAGTCCTCGACACTGTGAGATGTTTTGTCACCAAATGACATTTCGGACGATATAGCCTGTGCATCTTTTCTAGTTTTGAAAAAACGCCAAAACGAAGAGGGATCCACCTTAACATCGTCTTCGATTCGGAGAATGTACAGGGAATAGACAAAATGATCGGGACAGGCAAAATTTTCACTTTTCAAAAAATGTTCAACTAATAGCTATTCTAAAAGTGCATCAAATATTCTCAAATTTTCACTGTAAGTTCATCAACTAGTTGTGTATCAGTGGTCCAAATTTGGAAAAGATCGGACTATTCTCCACGAAGTTATAAGGGTTCATTCAAATATTACGTAACGCAATGGGGGGAGGGAGGGGGTCTAGCACTGTGTTACGCTCCATACAAAAAATCAAAATCTTCCATACAAAAGTTGTTACGTGGGGAGGGAGGGGGTCTAAAATTGTCATATTTTGCGTTACGTAATATTTGAATGAACCCTAAAGATTCTTGAAAAAGGTATAATTATCCGATAGGCAACTTTGAGCTGTTAGATCTCCGGATTCAATGAATCCAATGCAATGAAATTTTGACCATTTATGACTTATATAATGAGTTTAGCTATAGCGATTTCAATTATTTCACGATTTTTCAGTAAATTGGTCTATTCTTAATATGCATCCCATAACTTTTTCAATTTATTGGCGGCTATGTTGTTACTTTCCTTCAAAACATATTAATATATAAATCACTTAGAGGGAAATTAAATGAACTATAATTTGCATCTTGAATTTTGAAACAATTTTGGATAATTTGGTGTTTTATTAGAAAAATCATCTAATCGTTATAATTTTCTTCCGCGCTAAGAATTTTAAGTTAAGTCAAAGGTTTTTCATAGCTCATAAATGGTCTAAATTTCATTGCATTCGGTTCATTGAATCTGGAGATATAACAGCTCAAAGTTGGCTATCGGATAACTATACCTTTTTCAAGAATATTTATAACATCATGGAGAATAGTCCGATATTTTACTAATTTGGAACACTGATACACAACTAGTTGATGAACTTACGGTGAAAATTTGAGAATATTTGATGCACTTTTCGAAAAGTAACAGCTAGTTGAACATTTTTTGAAAAGTGAAATTTTGCCTGTCCCGATCATTTTGTCTATCCCCTGTACTCACGGAATGATGAGGAAACACAATCGTCGTACTCCGCCTCAAGTCTTCGAAGAAGGATTCTATTGTCGGGGGTTCGGTAGCGCAGGTAGCGATGGCGTGCTTTACGAAGTACGTTTCGTCGGTGTCGGACCTCAGCATTCCACCATGGTTGTGTTCCAGACCGGTACCCCAGAAAGTGGCCAGATATGAAAATGACACAAACCCATGCATGCGACCCATCAAACCACGGCATTTTCGATTGATGAACGGGAAGTAGGAAAATAGTCTCAGACTATATCTGAACCGGTAGTGTTCCGGTAGTGACCGAAGAATAGTAGGTCGAAACGCGTCACGCTAAACAAGCTGTTTCCGATATTAGTCACCGATAATTACCAATCAATCCACAAATAACAAATTTGAACAGGCTGTGTTCCAGAACCGGTTCTAGGTGTCCCGCTGGAAGTAGCCAATTAAAAAAGTGAACCAAACCCATGCATGCGACACATCAAATCATCAAAAATGTTCGATAACCAGATAAACGGGCAGCAAGAAAATAGTCTCTGACCACACCTAAGATACCGCAGTGTTGCAGAATCAGGATTGGATCTGGATGCATCGCTGAAATGACGAAGGTGAACAAAATCGATGCCAGCGATAAATATGCGTAAAAGAACAAAATTTCGATAAAAATTTAAGCGATCTTGTCAAATCAAACCATTTTAGATTCCCGAGGCGTAATTATACAGTAGGATGGATCAACGTTGTATGGGAAGATTTGAATTTTATAGCATCAATCCCCTTTTGCGTCTAAAATTACTGCGCAACATTTTGATGCAACTGGTTGAGACCTCGCGCTCTGTAACACGGTTGGAATTTGAATGGGTTTTATTATGGAAAATTTTACTTTAATTTAATTTACATAAATCGTATAACTAATGCTAATAAAATAAAGGCTAAAGTGTGCAGTTTTTTTTTGCCGAAATGTCTTGATAATGATCGGCATCCAGTGCTAGTGGAGGTGGTCAAGCAGTCAACGGAGAGGTTTGATATTTTTCAGCTCTGCCTATACGTTTAAATACATAACGTCGGAATCTGAGCCATCAATAAGTTTCCAAATTCGGTTGTGGCTTTGATAAATTCTTGCTTTTCTGAATAAGGCTGACACAAATTTCAATTTTCTCTTAAGTCAAGAGGGGTCCTCCCTTGGAAATTTTGGTCGGAATTCAACATTTTGAGGAAGGGCACAAATAAATAATCCAATATTTAAATTTTAAGGTGAAATTAGAGTCATCCTGAAAATTTCTTACCAAATCCGATGAGTTAAGCGATTTTGCTGAATTGTTTGGGTATTTTTTCATCAAATACATTTATTATTTATCAACTCCAATCCTCCCAAACCCCCCATTGACGAGTCAACGAGCACTGTGACAAAAGAAGAAAATGAAATTTGTTCCGTTCTAGAGTTCAGTTCTCAGGATTCAGGAACACATCGCCGTTAAGTTAGAACAGCATACTCATGCCGTTACGTAACATAACGTAACGTTACAGCTGTTCCTCTATAGGCCCTACACTAGAGCTATTGAATCTGCCTGAAATGGAAGCTGTACAAATAAATAAAAACAAAATTAGAAATGAATCCTATCATTCTAAAATATTCCTCCAGACCATACATATACAACCATAATCCAACGCCAGCCACCCAACCAAAACCATCGAAATCCAATGACTGTTATTGGATTGAATCCCACTAGCCGCACACCACTAAACCGATCGCGAAATCCCAACCGACCGAAAAATCGTAACCGGCGGGGCCCAAAATCATCCCGGTCACACGAAATGTGCTGCCAACCCAAGTTCAACTCGAATCAGAATTCTCCGCCAACGTCCAACGGGTCCGATGACGACGGACGACGGACTCAACCGAGCATCATAAATGCGACGCCGCCGCACAGTACCCACTGGTTGTGGTGGTCGGTGGTCGCGAGAAACCAGCAATCCATCACCTTTTCGGAGTGCTCGGTGCATCCCGCCCTGAAGATGGACGACGGATGAGCATTGCTTCCGCCGCCACCAGTTCAGGTGAATAAATGCATTCACTCAGTGTCATGCAGCGACGCCGCGTCGCGTCGGGCGAGATTCGGTCCGAGAATAGCTGCGAAAATTTGCCCGCACTGCACTGCTAACTGTGTCCTACTGGAACTGGGACCAGCAACAGTAGTGGTCACCATCCATCTGGCTGCAGCCCTCAGGGAATGGTTCCATCCGTCAGTTTAATGTCCGAAATTGTCAGAACGGCGCTTGACCGTGTGGTCGGTCATCCCTCCTGGCCCTGGGGGATGGATGGGACCAAGCTGATGTGCAATGGTTGTGCGATTATTACGTCTACACACAGCTGGGTGGATGTTGGTAACGTGATGGGGCAATGCGATTCCAGCTCCATCCGTTTGCAAAAAAGTTGCACTCTGTTTCGAAAATGGATGAATAATATATCTACCTACCAGTGAACAGCAATTCATTGATTTATGTGGCCTCATATATAATCAACCATATCATGCTGTAATGATGTATTATTTGATTTGTGCCTTGAACAAACTTTTAGATTACCCTCTTTCGAATGGGCGTTGCCTTGTTGATATTGATATTATGCTTCTCGTGTTTGTCTGCCACTTACTTAAATCGACCTTTTCAAAATCGGCTTTTAAAATAAACTATTCCCAAGTAACATTTTAAGTTTTGTTCTGCTCTATAAAAGATCTTCATGACCAATTTTATAAAACTTGCAATAAAACTGATTTATCATCACAACCTCTTGATAACCTTTTTAAGAGCGGCTTCCGGCTAAGTGGACCACTCTCGGAGAGGTTTTGCAAACCACAATAAGAGTAGCAATAAAACTGTTTTAAAACTTAGTTGAAAAATTTTCCATTCACGAAAACAGGTTATGATGATTGTTGTTATTTTTTTTTCCAACAAAAACTATGACACGTCAAGATCCAAAATAGTTCCTTCGATGGCACGTAAGGTTCAGGAGCACACATCATTCGTAAGAAGAAAGCGATCATTTCAAAGTAATATTTTAGTAGTTATTGTGGTGGTAGGCTTATGCGCATTCAATTTTACCGTGAATATGGGGATTGCAGAAGCATAAAATTAATGCGCTTCGAAAATAGTAAATATTATCATCTTGAAATGAAATAAATCAATTTGTTAATTTAGTAAAACTATCTCGAATCGCAAGAAAACTCAGCTGGAAGAGTTTATTTATGTGAGCATGTTATGGAAACAGCGGCAAACTATCAATTCATTGGTTTGTTTGAGCAAAATTAACTATTTTCCATTCACGTAAACTAATTCTTCAAAATGGCGACGACCAAAATTAGCGAAAATAAAACGAAAGCAAGTTTACTTTTATAATGACCGCAATAAACCTAGCAGTGTCGTAGTTTCTGCTTTTCCACCAACAGATGTCGTTACTAATCGAATGGATCGCCATCTGTTGAGAGTTTGAACAGTTTTATTGTGGTAATAATGAATGCCAGAAGGTTTACATATCGGAGAGTTTTGTTTACTCTTAAAATCTGGCTTTATGAATATCTTTAAGTATACTATAAAACATTTCACCAATGGTTCCCATAAAAGTAGTCATAAAATTGTGAGTTTTGATTATTGCTGTGATAAAACTCTAATAAAAATCAAACAAAACCAATCAGCGATGGAATTGTTACTTGGGTTCGGCCTTCTAAGACTACTACCACTCTAAACTACTCGAAAAAAAATCTGGAGAACAATTTAATATGTTTTGTGATGATTTGGTGGTGTTTTACTAATGTTTTGAGTATGTTGTAAACTTTGGGATAGTGTCTTTGGTAATTCAATGAACTTCCAGTGAAGCTGCTAACATTTTTTTAATGATTTCAGTTGGGAAATACTACAAGATTTTCATAAAATGTATGAAAGGTTTTAATTATAAAAATTGTGATGAGACTGAATTCGTGAGGTATTTAATACCGATTTTAGAGAATTTCCATTGAAAATTCCACTAGAATTTGTACAAAGCATCGTAAGTAATTTTTAAAGTAGTTTATCTGAAAATTTGGCAAGAAATTATGTACAAATTCCTCCAGTTATTTCTTCAAAAACTACTCCAGTTTTTTTTTTCGAAAATCTCTGTATGAATTCCTTAGAGGGTTTTTATAGGAAGTTCTCCTAGGATTTATTTTATGTTTCCTCTACAATTTACCAACAGATTTTTTCGAGATTTGCTCCATCAATACATGCAATGTTTAAAACAAGGTTTAGGAGGTTCCATCGAAAATACTTTATCGATGATTCCACCAGGAATCTGTAGTACTTACCACCCAAATTACTCCGAAATTTGTTTCAGGTTGCTTCAGGAATTTCAGCGAGAATTGCTTCAAATATTCCTCTGGACATTACTCCAGAAATTCTATTGAAACTCATTTTGTAATGTGCTTGGAAATTGTTCCAGCATTTTTTCCGAAAATTCCTACAGAAATCCCACTGTGAATTCATTCAAAAGGAGTACCTCCTAAAAGCATCCAGGAATTTGTTCATGATTTTTTTCTAGAAATATTTCAAAAGATTCCATTGGAGATTCCTCCACAAAAGTTTTAGGAAACACTATGGTGATTCTTACGTGTATACCTTCAGGAAATCTTCCAGGAGGAATATGCAATGCAATTCTCTGGTAGTTCCTTTATAGACTATTCCAGGAATCTTGCTCAACATACCCCCGAGTATTCCTCTCGAAATTCCTCGGCATATTCTTTCAAAAAATTCTCCAAAAATCACTTCAGGCTTTTCTCCGAGCATTCCCACAGGATTTTCTTCAAACATTTTTACTGGACTTTTTTTTCTAAGAACTTCTGCTGCAATTTCCGACAATTCCAGTAATTCTTTCTGAAGATCATTAGTAATTCAATATTTTTTTATCGTTGAATCCCTTTGCATGCTGCTCTAGAATCTTTTTCAAGAATCTATTATTTTCAAATTGCTCTGTTGATTACCAACTCCATAAATTTCTTCTGGAAGAAAACAGAACCTGACTTGAACATTTTTCTGTAAAAGTTTCTATAGATTTTTTTTCCATAAAATATTTATGAATCCCCTCAAGGGTTCCTTGGGTGGATCTTGCTCCGATGATACCGATGATAGTACCGTCAAGCATTATTAATAATATTCCTTCAGAAACTCCTAAGAGTATTGCATCAAAAATGTTTCCGAAAATCAGCCTTTTTAGAGGTTTTTTTCAAGAAATAAAAAAAAATACTCAAAAAATGGTTTTAGAAAACCACAGAAAATCTTTCGAGAACTTCTCAAAGAGTTAATCCATATTTATTCAATGGAAAGTTTTTTCGGACATTTATTCAAAAATGTTTTTCTGGACTGCTCTGATGATTCTCCAAATATTTCTCTTGGATTTTGCCCAGTAAGTTCTTTTTTATTCGTAAATTTCTACTTACTGCTAATTCATCACACAGTAAGTCTTCAGCAGATCCCCTCAGAAATCTAGCCAGAAATTGCTCCAACGGTTCCTCAAAGAATTTCTTCAAGTATTACGCACTGAAATCCTCCGAAAATCTCTTAACATTTTCCCAACGTTTTCTTCAATTAGTTTTCGGATTTTTTCAAGAATTCCTTCCAGAGTTCCTTTAGAAGTTCATCAAAAAAAATCCCCAAGACTTCGTCCAAGAATTCTTCCACAAATTCGTCCAAGAAAATAATCCTTCAGAAGTATCTCCAGATGATTAGCAGAGTACATCTCCTGGTGATTTAGAGAGTACATCTTCAAGCTTTGATCGGAAGGACACTCAATGAATGCATCATATACTGGATAACCTAAAGCATTTCTCTGAGATATCTTTCACGGATTCTGGAAACTCGTCCGAGGATTAGTTTGGGATTTCCTGCTTAAATTGTTCCAAGTATTCCATTAGAAATTTCTTCAAGCCCCAAAGTATCTCAGGAATTTCTCCAAAAATAAAAGAAAAAAAACTTTCAGGTATTACCTTGGGATGTTTTTAAAACTAATTTCTATAGTAATTCAATTGAGGAATTGCTGCAGTATCTCGAAGTTTTATTTATTTGTGTAGAATTACACAAAGCGTTTTCTCATGCAACCCAGTAACCTAGAGAAACCATGTAATTTCTTCTTTCTAAAGGAAGAGCTACACTCCCAGGATTTCTCAATTTCCATGATTTTCATGAAGGATTCCTCCAAATTCCTTTTATTCTGCAGGAGCTTTCTTGTGTCTGATTTTTATTTCAGAAATTCCCGATTGGATTCTTCCAGAAATTTTTCAATTCTAGGATATCTTTCGGAATTCACTCAAAAAAAAAAATCTAGGGGCTCAAACAATTCCTCCGAAGATTTTGAGAACATCTCCAAGAGAATCTTCAGAGAATACTAGATGAATGACTTCAGAATTCCCACCGAAAATTCCACCAAGGCTCCAAGGCAAATTTCTAAATATTCTAAATCTCACTAAATATTCTAAACATTCGTTCGGGATTTTTTTTAGGTTGCTGCAAAAGCTTTATTTTGATGCTCTTCGAGGATTTCCTCCCACGAATAGCTCGTGTAATTCTTTAAAAATTTCCTCCTTTTTCAAAAATTCTTTTAAAATTCCTTCATAAACATTCTACAGGGCCTCCTTTAGATATTTACTTCTATGATTTTTTTTGCCGGAAGTAACGACAGATTTTTTTAAAAGTTCCATCAGAAACCTAATAAATACACTTTCTCCAATATTATCTCTCACAAATTATTTCAGGTATTACCTTAAAAATGCCGTTTAAAAATATAGTTTCACTTATTTTCTTCAAAGATTACTCCAGGAATAATAAAAAAATATCAGTCTTCTTACATTTTTTCTTATAAGGTTCCTGCTGGAGTTCTTACAACGATATGTTCAGAAACTGCTTGAAGAGTTACCACAGAAAGAAGCCTCCATTCATCCAAAGCTTCCTTTGGAAATTACTCCGCGTAAAAATGTTTACATTCTTCTGAGAATTCCACGCAAATTTCCTAAGCGGAGAACTGCAAAAAAAATTCATGAATGCCTTCAAAGCTTCCTTCAGTAATATTATCTAAGTGTTTCTCTTATAATACTTGTGGTTCCTTCAAGAGGTTCTGCGCAAATTATTCCCTGAATACCTCTTCAGATTCCTTTAAGAAATCCACTGAGGATCTTTCCACAAAACCTTTCGAAGGTCCCTTCAAAAATTCCATGAATATCCATGACGCCGCTAACCGCACGGCCACGAAGCCCACAAGATTTATAAAATATAAATATCAAAGATGATATTGGTTTTCATTAGAATAAATGCACAAACATTGAAAATTTTTAATTGAATAAAGCCCTGTTATCTGAAGATTTTACAGATCCCTCATAAATTGATTAGTTTTCTAATGGTCAGTTACTATCCTGAAATAATGCAGGAGTAGGTTGTTTATTTTATCGTTCTACGATTTTCTTGATTGATATGTTTGGGTAATTTATACTTTAGTGTAGAATAGTGTACACTAAAGCGAATGCTTTCCCATATAGCGTCTTCCTAAATTTTCGAAATACAAAAGTTTTCCCTCAAATTTTCTAACTTTTTCCTGGAATCCTGAACCATAGACCAAACACAATCCTTTCCAGAAATTATCAGCTTCCTATCATAATCCAAAGTTTTTATCCCCTTAGAAATCTCCAGTTTCTTTCCACAAACACCAGTACCAGCACCAACTCCAACATACCCGCAATCACTATGTTTTTCGCTGGCTCTTCCAGCATGTCCATATTGTTCCTGGCAAAACTAGGAGCCACAGCTGTTGATATGATCGCAACCGGAATCAGGATACCCTGGAGTACAAAAATACTTCATAAATTTGCACCAGCAATCTCTAAAAATTCACCAATTTCTCACGGCCCGAAGTACCTCCGAAATTTCCATAGACCCGACGTCAAAAAGAAACTTGGATCCAGGCTCCTTTTGTTAAAACCAAACCAATTCAAATGATTCATTCATTTTTCAGTCAGATGGCATTCGGCCAAATGGCGGTCAGCCAAACGGCATAGGGACAAATGACCCGACAACTTGTATTTCGGCTCTACCCCATTTGGCATAATGTCATTTGGCATAACTTCGTTTGGTATAAAGCCATTTTGCATAAAGACCATTTGGCATAATGGCTATTTGGTATAATTCCGTTTGGCATAATACGAAGAACAGCCTTCTTGGTAAGAATGTGCATAATGGCAAATGTCCATTATGCCAAATGGCTGTTATGCCAAATGATTTATATGCCAAATGGCACTATGCCTACTTCTTGGAGCACCTGACGATTTTCTTTTTCAGAAAAAAAAAACATTAGAAAGTTAAACAACATCTCGGTGAACAGTGTAGTGCAGGTCGTTAAGGTGAATATATAACGAAGCCACACCTCAAGTTTTCAAGAGCACAAATCTGAAGAACCGAATGTCAGTTTGCCCTGAAAAGTTGATCGATTGGTCACCCCCAGCGGGTTACTAATCGATCAACTATTCAGCGCAAACCGACTTTCGGTTCTTCAGATTTGTGCTCTTGAAAATTTGAGGTGTGACTTCGTTATATATTCACCTTTAAAATAGTTAATGCCCCATTTCTACCAATAAATGTATAAATGTTTAAAACTGCACACAGGAAGCTCCAAATGCTTAAAACGACAGGAGGCAAAAACGAAGAACGGTAGACAGTTCCACCCTTGAAAATTGCCTAATACAAAGTGCCGAAACGTCAGGCAGAACAAAACCATCCGTGTTGATCCCGTAGACTGCGAGAGCCAGAAGAAATCAAGAAAATTTCCAGTCGGATTATTACGTTATTAGAAAGACAGGTGATGAAAAATACGCACATTATATGACCACCGACCTATTCAGCAACTGCTCGGCCTACAAGAACGGTCAAACACTGACAGACGCGAACTCCCGCAGCCCCGGCCCCGGGGCGGTCGGCCAGCAACTATGATGGAAATTCGGATGCGTTTTCCATGTAGCGTGAATTTATGGGTGATGGTGCTTGATAATGGGATTTCTGTCGTCGATCCCGACTCGATTCCGAGACCCGAGAAATGCTAGCGGCTCAGGAAGGAGGAATACTGATGATGATACTTTTTCTTTCTCTGATTGTGGATGAGATTCCTACCTACCTACTACTAGGCATGTGCGGATGAGAAGTGAAAAAAGCAGCTGCAATATCGTCTCTATGTGCGTTATGAATGATGAGAAGGGAAATGAAGCAATTAAAATTTCATGGCTACTCCATGGGAAGGGAATCCACGGACAACGGGTCAGGTCAGATGGCGGACGGGGAAAATACTTCTATCTGTATACCGGGGTTGATTGGAGTTTTTTCTTTCTAATTTCATCGCTGGAAGCCTCGTTTCGTTCGATGCTGTGAGCCAATTCAATCTGCTGCGGTAGATCCTATTTCTTTTTGATTTAATTCTTGTTCAACCAGCCTCGGTTTCGTGTAGTAATAGGCTCTTCTGATTCAACGTGGAATAGTATTTTATATTTCAGAATACAGCTGTTAAAGCGATTATAATAATTTAGTAAAAAACGAGACTTTACCGCGCAAACCTGAAGCAGTGACAAAAACGATTGGTATGCTCAATAGCATACTAAAAAAAAGGTCTTCAAACAGGCAGACCGTATGCACTGCATCTGTGCAAGTTCATGTAGATATCTCAGTATTTGGGAAATTAGGGCTTAACCGCAGTTTACGGGTTATACATTTGTAGTCATAGGTTGGTTAAACTGCGATAGAACTCTTATAAAAAATATCGAAGCATTATTTTTCCCAATATTATTTTTCGTAATATAATATAAACTATCTTGTTTTTGAGAGTATGGTAAATATTAGTTCAAGAGTTCGAAGTTCACCGATGCAAATATTTAGTTTGTTTTATGTCATCCTTTTTTTTTGGTGGTGAAATACCTTGGTTGATATACGGTTGCTATAAGGTGAGTTATAGTGAATCCTGCGAATCGTGTCATTACTGTTTTTCTCTCAAGTAGCTTAGATTCATATCAATCTGTGAAAAAATGTGGGTTTTTCCAATTTTGGTAAGGTAGAATTATTTTTTTTTTTTGAGAATATCAGCGAAAACTGACCGTTTTCAAAAATCCCGCCGGGGCGACCTCTAAACCAGTGCTGAAAAATTCATTTCGTCATATCTAAATTCAATCACCTACAGCTCATTTTAAAGGCTGAACCTGAGAATATGGTATATGAAAAACTTGTGCAGCTAGACCAGTTCTGCAAGAAAGTCACGGAAAAACTGCTATTTTTCGAATATTTAAGGGAAATGTCACGGACTGCTTTCGAAAAATCCCAATGATATT
Source organism: Aedes albopictus (assembly GCF_035046485.1). Taxonomy (NCBI): domain Eukaryota; kingdom Metazoa; phylum Arthropoda; class Insecta; order Diptera; family Culicidae; genus Aedes; species Aedes albopictus. The sequence continues at coordinate 389,771,032 of NC_085137.1, forward strand.
CACGGTGAATATCATTTGGCATTTTTAGAATTTAGTCCGTGACATTTACCTTAAATATTTGAAAAATAGCAGTTTTTCCGTGACTTTCTTGCAGAACTGGTCTAGCTGCACAAGTTTTTCATATACCATATTCTCAGGTTCAGCTTCTAAAATGAGCTATAGGTGGTTGAATTTAGATATGGTGAAATGAAATTTTCAGCACTTAACGTCATTTCTGAAAGTTGCCGTCATACAAAAGTTTGCTCTCAACATCCTTTAGGTATCATTTGCAGTGTGAGTCCCCAAGATTTCTGAGTACGTGCAATTTTGGGACATCCTAGTATGGTTACTAAGGAGCGGAAAAAATGCAACTTTTCAATCATCAATTTTTTTTAGTAGTTGAACCTATTTTTTAATGGCGATTATCATTTTAACTTTTTAATGGTAATATTTTATTCATTTTTAATTTCCTCCTCCCTCGTATTCAATGAGAGGTCTCGGGCATGAACGAGACAAAAAAACGTAGCATCGTCCTAATAAAAAAGCAGAAACTCCATCTTGAAGTCAACAAACTTATTCTTATATCGTAAGCTCCACAAATTCTGAAAATAATTCCGGAAATGAAGTCCTTTCGTTTAAATTGCTTAGCTCTAATCCCAGTGCAATTTATTTATGTATTTTTAAATTTAACTTAGGCGTAAACACATTTCATTTTGACTTCTTGTCTTCCCCCCCCCCCCTTTCAAAAAAATTTAGCTTGATTATGCATTTTGAGGGTACAGATAAAAAATATTTTTCAAAATATCAGGTCTTGCTAAAAATTCTTTAAAAAATCCGATGAGTATTTAATATTGTTCAGATTTAATGCTTTATTATTTTTAAAAACTTTTGTAAATATTTCATCCACTTTTCAAAGAAATATAGAAGATTGAAAGTTTGTTGAATAAACAGTCACGATTTATTAAAAGTTCCATTACAAAATGATCAGGGCAGGTGAAATTGTCGTTTTTTAAGAAATGGCCAACTAGCTGCTACTTTTTGAAAATAGTATCAAAAAATATGAAATTTTCACTGTGACTAGTTATCTATCAATGGTCCAAATTTAGCAAACATCGACCCATTTTATGCGAAGATTTTAATAAAAAGCTTAATTATCTGATAGCCAGCTTTGAACTGTTATATCTCCAGATTCAATGAAATTTTGAGCAATCATGACTTACATATTTTTTTTGATTATAAAAAAAGTTCTGTCAAATGTTTTTCAAAGGCCATTATATAAGTCAGAAACGTTCAAAATTTCACTGTATTCCGTTATTTGAATCCGGAGATAAAGCAGTTTAAAGTTGACATGTTTTTTTTCTTGAATTTTTCTAACCTCATATAGAATAGCCATATCTTTCCTTAATTAGAATCATTAGACCACTAGTTGATCAACTAACATTGAAAATTTGAGAATTTTTATTGCGATTTTCGAAAAGCTAGAGCTAGTTGACCATTTTTTGGAAAATGAAAATTTTGCCAGTTCCCTTATTAACCATAAACTCTTCCTTTTTTATCCTACTTATAACAAAGCAATGTAACGCTACTTGTTTCGTTTCTTATTTTAGTATTTTTTTTATCAGAAATGAGCAAGCATGAGTGAAAAAAGAACAGTGCCGTAACCGTTTGTTTTCGAATAGATTTAATTCGGGAACGTTAAATTAGTAATGGCTCTAATTTTGACGAAAAAATCACTGTACTGACAATTGTTTGATACACTTTATACTAAGTTTTTTTTTCAAGACTTCTAATTGAATTGAAATGAATAGAATGAAATAATTAGAAAATATTAACAATAAAGTCGAATTGTTAAGAAAGTTCTATGCATTTTTCAGATATTTTTATACGAAGGTTTATGGAGCTAAAAGTTATCTTGTAGCCCATCAAGATATTTATGGACTTCTGTTAAACATTTTCTTCGAGAATTCTAAAGAGAAGAAAAAAAAAACAAATCGTCCACGATTTCTTAATATTTTTCTCTGATAATTTTAAATTTCTTCGTCTTAATTTTGATTTCGGAATATGTCCAAAATTACTTCAAAAATTCGACCGTATACAAGTTGCATTGATTGTCAAAATACATTTTATCGAAATTGTTATACTCTGTTGCAGGTTCCCGGCCTGGTAGAGCAGGACTACCGAACAGCATGGATATTTCGGGCACAAACACTTCAAGGCCTAAAGCACCAACTCACAAATCATACATTTTACTAGATTTTATTATCCCAAAAGAGCTTCCTCCCACATTCCTAGCTCCTACAGCCCCCTTTCTGGATCGTGGCCTAACTAGATCATATTCTTACAAGCTATAGTTTTCTCTCTACTCACGGGCCCGTCCTATAGGTAGCTACCTGACCTGCGACATCTTGCATCCACCAGACCGCTTTTCAGACGCATCACACATCCTTCCGGCGGGAATCTCAGACGTCGGGCTCTTCTCGCTGCTGACTCGAGTCTGGATCGGTACCCGGGCGCTCACGTTTCACGCACACGTCTTCGTCACGCGCCGGTCGAAGTCGCTTCGTTGGGTGCCGCACCTTCCGCAGGGGATTCCTCGCAAACGTCCGGCTTTCACCGTTGACTTCCCCATACACGACTGGGATGTTCACTTCCGTTGACTCGCGCCGACAACTCTCCGAGTGCCGAAGTGATCCGGTTCAGCCCGCTTCGTCCGATCAGTAGATGCACAACTTGAAGTCCGAAAAAGAGGCCCTGCAAATCACATAATTAGCATTCCGTCAAAGTCTCCCGAGCAGTGAAACTCACCCTTGAATGGGGCCTGCTGATCCTCTTCTTTCACGGACAAGTGTCCACCTTTGTTTGCCGGAAGCGGTTCGCTCGCGGAATGGGATGGAATTCTACGGAGAGGTTATGTGATTAGCTCCATGACTCAACAGGAGATTGAGTTTCACTCACCGATCGGTTGGGAATGACTCTTTCCTCCAAGATGATTCTTCGATGCTCGGGGAATAACGATCCTTCTAGTTTGGCACCTCCTTTGCTCACTGACGAGTGCCGCTTATCCACTATGACGAGCAACGGGATTCTGTGGAGAGGTTAGGTGCTTAGTTCCATATACCATCGGGAAGTGGGGTTCAACTCACCAATCGTTCAATGCCGGATATTTCTCCAAACGGGTGGCAAATCGTTCTTTACTTTTCCACTCCAATGTGTTTATCCGGGGATTGCGACGTGCTAGTGGGGAAGTAATTCACACTTTAGCTCCGGCTGTGTAGGTTTGAGGTTAAACTCCACGTGGATGACATCCCCAGAAGACCACTCACCTTCGATCTATGAGGCAATCCGCTTAAGCTTTGTGCACTGGACGCGACCGGAATAGAAAACCACTGCCGTGCCGGACACTGCGTTCCCGGTTGATTCGGATGCAAAATTCTTGACTTTTTATCAAAATAGAACTCGCGTTGGTTTCCTCCGTCGCAGCAGAACAATGACGGCTGCTTCACTTGCCGGCCAAACGATTTTTGTCTCGGCGTTCCGAAAGCGGCGACGATTCACGATTGCGGGAGGTTTGTGTGTGTAAATAGAGTCGACTGAAGCTGGCAGTTGGAAGCGTTTCTTTCTTTGTACCAGAACGTTCGTACTAGCAGCGTTTTGTGGTGTATCCTTCGCCCGTGTGCGTGCCGTGCCGAAGGCGGATGATTTATGCGCAACGGTGTGTGCGTATGCGACAGAAAAGGCCTTTTCGCCAGGGGTGTACTTTAGGGTGGTGCATTTCGACTTCTATTTTTCATTTGCTGCGTTACATGGTGCTTATTATAATAGTAATGACTAACATTCCTTATCTCCTCAAAACTAAACGTAACAACTCTCAAGAATTGCTTCCAATTTCCACCACTGTTTCTAGAAATTCATTTTAAAAGGTAGCTGTTCAGATTGTTTTGAAATTTATGTTACACCGATGGAATCTCATGCGATCTGCTTTTCAAGGGATTCTGTTTGAAAGTTCAGCAATTTCATTTAAACATCTATACGGATTAAAAGACACTACACCGTCTTCAGCCAGAGGCTGCACAGATTGAACATTACTAACACGAGACAACGGACAACACATATAACACCCAGTGGCCCAATGGAGAATTTATCGTTTGACGAAAAGTTTTCCCCGACCGGAGCGGGAATCGAACCCGCACTCCGAGGCTTACGAAACGCCTAGATGGCTGACGCCGCTTACCGCACGGCCACGAATTATTAAAAACAGTAATGATAATGAAAAATGCTGCAAACCTCCTAAAACTCCCGGAAGCTCTCATTAGCTGCTCGTTTTGCAAATGAATTAATTGCAATTGCACTAAATCTCGAATAGAAGTTTTGTTTCGGAAATGGAATTACAACACCGCAACACAGTTGCAACAACAGCAGCGCAAAAGTGGTGCCCACCAGCAGTTGGTTGCCAAGCTTCTGGGGTGACGGGAAAACCGGAACCGCACACCAGCTGAGCCATAATTAGAATTCAATTAAATCGCGATTCATTTCGTCCAAGTGTACCACTTCCACTATTATTAGCATCACCACCAGCCCCACAATGTAAACGACGGAGACCTACCGACGACCGACCGACTGACCAACTGACTGCTACTAAATACTGACTGCCGCCGTCGGTCGGCTAATGTCTCACCGGGTGACATAAATAAAACTGATGACAATTAAATTGTGTTCATTAACATTATAATCATCGTAGTCTCGATTACTGGGGAAGCAGGTGGAGCGAGGGTAACTGGTTGGAATTCCTGAATGACAGAACCGTTGTGACCCAGGTTGGACACTCACACTATAGGGAAATTAGGACTGAGTTGGAGCAGGTTTTTTGATTATTTTTACTATATTAAATAAATCCATCTGGTGCAAGAAAAACACAAATATTTTTTTTTTTCAAAAACAATAATTTGATGTATAATTTGTTTTGAAGAGGAGCCGTCATAAAACTTTAATCCTTTTATGGTTTTATTATGGCTACAAAAACCTTTTAAGCCCATTTGACTTGGAAGGTTTTTTTCGTTTTGTAACATAGGGATTTTTTTTATTACCGAACAGGTTTGGGCCGAAGGGTCTCCGATTTCAATGAAAATTTCACCAGTGCTAGAGGTCGCGGATTTATGATCATATATAAAATTCATAAAAATCATAGTGGACTACTTTTCCGGAAAGCGCTAGATAAAATTTCACAATTTTTCAAAATTTTGTAAAACATCCCAAACTTCAAAAAATCATATCTCAAAAACTATCCATCGTAGAACAATTTAGTGAAATCAACGCCAAATTACCTCAGCAATCCAATAAAAATACACTGAGAAAAAAATTCTCAGAAATTTTTTTACCATAGAGAAAAAACGTATAAAATGCTGATAAAAGTACCGTCTGTATCATAGATTATTTTTAACAAAAAATTTCTAAGCGCAAAAACTAATGTTCTTCCCTTCGATCTTTGACGCCAAAATGGAATCTCTTACCGTTTTGGAGATATAGCCGACAAATCATCGGCCAGTCGCTATATTTTCATAGGAAGCTATCTACAACAGCGGCCGTTCACTAGTTTCAACATATTGTCTTTGCAACGAGCCAATGACACACGCTAATTGCAACGTTACTTTGACACCAATGTGTTCCATTTCAATCAAAGCAATCATATGCAAACCGTTAGAGATGAGTGGATGGACTATAAGGTCTCTTTACACATCTAGAGCTTTGTTTTATTTTTATAGTGTTTTAGTTGCTTAAATTTCATTGGTATGCGGATTCTTCTATACACCATAAAGAGATCACTTTCCACTCAATATTTAGTAGCATGATCTGTGCATAATGTGTTTGTATAATGTGCTTTAGAAGAAACACTTATTTAAAACTTAACAGAACTTTAAAAGATATATACCATACAAGATAAAAGGAACAAACATGTACTAAATAGTACGGGCAACAAATCAAATCCAAGAGTTTATCATGCCTACAAATTCTTAACAAAACGTTGTTGATTTAAACCAAGCTTATCCTGTTCTAAGAAGCGACACAATTCCAACAGTGACGATAATAATGTTTAGCAATGGTCGCACAAAGATTAATACCGAGCTCGGTATAGAGCTACTGAGTTGACAACAGTTGAGGCAACCCGATACACTCGAGGATCGATCATTAGCGTTAAAGTAAGCTTTGACTTTTATTATTAAAAAAAGAACACCGAAATGTAAGATCAATTTATCACTTTTTCCTAACTAACGGTTTGTTGTCAAAAAGACTTCATCAGTTTCGAGAACTATCATGACAAATTACCGATGATTGTCGTAGGCTTAAGTATTTTTACCTATTAAAAGTTTGGTAAAAAAAAACTTGAATCTATTAAACAATGTTTGGTCAATCATGAACTACATGGTGGTATTATGCAAATGTCAAACTACAACATAAACGACCCAAACTATTCGAGTGAAAGCTTTTCCTAATCCTTGATAATCTTCACAACATGTGCATTTCTTTGCATTAGTCGACCAAACCATAGATTAATAGCGTTCATTCTTGCTTACCGATAGTTTCTGGAGTTTAGGGAAAATTTTACCAATTATATTAACCATGAAAAATAAACTCGCCCCATATCACCTTAAAATTGATAAAACTCATGTCAAAATAAATTTTATATATCAAAAACATCACAACTACATACACCAAGAAGCAAAACGTTTAAAAATTTGGTGAAATTTTGAAGTTTCAGAATTAATTGCTAGGTGGATCTTTTTTTCTGTCATACCCAATTTTTAAGCAATTTTTCCAATCTTATCTGAGTTCACTTTATTCTTCAAGAACCAAATATTTTTCAACACAGATTACTGAAACAATGTAAAATGGATGTAGTGCATTCATTGAAAGATGTATTTTATCATTTCTGCATGTAGTTTTCATTACAAACTGAAACCACTATATGGTGGATCTTTTTTTGTGCCAGTCACTGTATCTCTGAAACGGTAAGAGATTCCATTTGGCGTCAAAGAACGAAGGGAAGAACATTAGTTTTTGTGCTTAGAAAATTTTGTTGGAAATAATCTATGATACAGACGGTACTTCTATCAGCATTTTTAGACGTTTTTTCCCTATGGTGAAAAATTTTCCGAGAAATTTTTTTCTCAGTGTATTTTTATTGGATTGCTGAGGCGTCGATTTCACTAAAAAAAGTTTGTTCTACGTTGCATAGTTTTTGAGATATATTTTTTTGAATTTAGGGGTGTTTTTCAAAATTTTGAAAAATCGTGAAATTTTATCTAGCGTTTTACGGAAAAATAGTCCACTATGAATTTTTTGAATTCCATATATGATCATATATCTACGACCTCTAGCACTGGTGAAATTTTTAGTAAAATCGGAGACCCTTCGGTCCAAAGTGTTCGATAATAAAAAAATCCCCTCATTTCACATTTACAACATTTTTCAATAGACAGAGTCCAAAACATTAGAAGAAAATAAACTGAATCCTATCCAAATCCAATCTAAATCCGATTCGAGCCCAAGTTTATTTCGCACCCCATTTCAAGCCAACAACATGTTGGCCATAATGTAATGTAGATCCAACAACATCTGATTAATTTACAAGCAACCTGCAAGCAACAGCCCGGGAGCCCATGAGTAATGTTTCGAATATTTACTGTCGAACATTATCGAGGGCGAGAACTGCAGTCGGTGAATACCTATATTTTTGCGCACTTTACTCACCATTGATCATGACGACGAGTGAGTTCAAATGACGTTTTAATTAAAAAACCAGACTACATACTCTGCGTTGCATTACTGCAGCTATCCGGCGGAGCGCGGAGGGCCAACAGTGCTCCGGAAACAGTTTCCGTTTCCTGAACTGTCGTTGATCGCATCGTTGTCTTTTGTGCCGTTTTCGTATAAAAACGTCGAGTTCGAGAAAACTGGTATTTCTCATAGATCACACAGCGCCAACTAAGTAACCAATTTTGAATTATTAGGGCTACAATAATCGAGATAAGGATTAAAAGCTACTTTAAAACCATTTTAAAGCCATGGACGTTACTTTTCAAGTAACATTTGCAAGTCAAATTGATTCGAGGAGGTTATAAACACCATCATAACGCCAACATAAAATCTTCCTAGTTTTATGACGGTTCTGGAAACCTTTATAATACTAATTGGTAATCAAAATATTGCTTGAATTAGTTTACAATGGCTCATTACCACAATTTGGGAATCCTGCCTTTTGGTCTAAGCATTCCCAACGATATGGGACAATCATGTCTAGTACGAGAGTCATTCCGCCGTCGTCGATAGGAGGAAGGGTAAGTGACTTCCACCGTTCATGCTATATACAGAAACAGTGCTTTACTATCACGTTGCGCTGCGTGGACGACATCTCTTGGACCATGGTTGTACCACCACGGACCCAGTTGCAGGAAATTGGTATTGCGTTTCGGATGTGCCAAATTTTTCTCGCTTCAACAGTTTGTTGCGATGTTGGAGGACCGTGGTTCGTAGAGGTACACAGGCAGGAGGAAATCCAAGCACAGCCGTTTGCCCGAACTGTAATTAGGGAAATTTCAATTTCGTTCAAAGGGAAATTCGATTGATGAATTGGAAGTCCGGTGCAGGTACGAAGTTGGTTGAGAAGTGCTTTGGACAGCTTCACAGAGGTGGTCAGTTGTTGAAAGGAAGTTTTAATATTTATTATTATGTTCGAGAACATGGTCCATGATGACGCTCCAAAGTTAATTTTCATTTTCATTTTCATTTTGCAGCATTTGGTGGGGCAATGAGAGCGCAAGTCAGTCCAAAGCCGATGATAAGGAGGGGTAATGGCTGAATAGTCTTTGCTGACCACATACGCCATGGGATAGGAAATGGGTATTTTGGTGTGGGATTAGGGTGTTGGTGTAGACTTGACGATATCAATGCTATTCAGATGCAAAATAATTTTATGGCTCAATAGTGAATCGCATACCTTCCAAAACCAAAAAACAATAATTCACAAAATACCAAGCAAGTCATAGAAAGAAAAAGTGCCCGATTGTTTATTTTGTCAATTATAACAAACGGAAACTTCTACCCTCTCCGACTCGCCAGTCACCCCGGAAAAAATGTCCCTTCAGTTCTGGAAAATATATTATCCCCAATTAAGCCTTTAATCGAATTGTCCGCGTGGTCTTGTAGTACCCCTGCTAGGTAAGAATCAGTCATTGCCATACATATTAAATGCTAGACATGACCCCATGGATAGCATTTGCATATGTAAAAGCTTTGTTGATGTGACTTTCCTATTAGGCAATTCTCTCATCTCATGTTTGTCTTCAAAACCTTATCAAGCTTAGAAAATTGAAGTTGATAAACAATACATTACAAGGTTCGAATTCCCATAGAATGAGATCATTCATTCGCACTACAACACCATAGGAGATAATACCACATTGGCTGATTACAGTACAAATGTGAAAAATCTCCCTTTTCCCCCTATCCGCAACCCGGGGACGCGCCCTGTTGGATTTCGAAAGCCTCGGAGAATATTACAAACTTTCAATGGCATTCCCATAAACTAACCCACATTGCCCATTCAGGGGTCTGACTGGGCCTATTACCCTCCCTCAGTTTGTAATATTCTCTCCAACTTGGAATTATATTTTCCCGGCACATAAATGACTTCGACAAATGTTCGATATACTATGCAGCGTCATGATCAGTATAACTATATCAGATGACTTGAAGATCTGATTCTTACAGAATTGTTTGCCATTGATTATACATTCAGCTATTCCAATCATTACTGCAAAGCACATCGACCACATGCCTGAAATCAAAGCTTCCTGGAAGATATAATCCAAGCCCAGGGATGACGCTCCAAAGTTAATGGAAATTTATTCTTCTGATTATTATTCACTTGTGGTCACGTAAGATGTAATGTCCACGTGAATCATACATTTAAAACACTCTCAAAACTATTCAGTCATTACTTCACACAAGTAATGAATTATAGATAAATTAACGGAAATTCGAATTACAGATTTGAATTTTTTTAATCATGACTGGTGCTGTTGTACTCTTGGGATCTTTTCGACGTATCAGTCTTCTCAAAAAATCAAAAACCACAGTTTGATTTTACGAGAAGACCGATACACCGAAAAGATCCCAAGAGTTTTACAAATTTGTCAAAAATATATTTTCAATATTTCAAGCCCATTGCTTGCTTCACAATCCAAAACACAATGGCTAACCCCTTATGAATTAATAACACTAGTTTACAGCATTTTTTAACTCGGTAAGCTGGTGATCATTTTAAGTGTAGAATCATGTGCACAGTTCGAAAACGTAAAGGAAAAAAATACAGTAGAGCGGAAATTCGTTCGACTTTCCATACAAGGCAGACGATTTTTGTTCTATTTTTAAGCAAAGATGCTCCCTTCATACATCTTATTCTCCGAAACAAATGCTCCGATTGAGCTGAAATTTTTACTGTCACTCGCTAACGTCTAATATTTCAATGTACGTAGAGAGTGAGTTTTTTTATTTGTTTTTTCCTATTGCAAATATACAAATCTGCATTATTTTTTGAAAATTTTGCTAAATTTTAAGGAGATCGTCCCATATGAACAACAATAACTCAACTTCTATTAATCTGACGCAAAAATTGTGTTCAGATGATCAAAACACATTATATTCAGCTTTCTATTCATGCAAAAAAATTGAAAATTTGTTGATTGCAAAGCAAGATATTTGAATTTTAGAAAAATTTCTAATTTTTAAAAACTGTGAAACTCGATTTTCAGCATAAACCCAAAAACTGTTAACCCTAATTTATTTGAAGCTCGGTCTCGAAATCAGCAAGTAATTATGCATAACACATTTTGGTCGTTGATAGAAGTTCATGACTTCCATTTTATTTTGTAAACTAGTGTAAGGCGGATACAAATTTAATTTTGACTTTCTGTCTCCCCCCCCCCCTTCAAAAAATTTTGGCAGGATTTTGCATTTTGAGGGGGCAGATAAAAAAATATTCATCGAAATATCGGGTCTAGCTGAAAATTCTTTAATAAATCCGATGAGTTTTTAATATTTTTCAGAATAAATACTTTATTATTTTTATCCCCCCCCCCCCTCGACCAACCCAAGAGTGATGGGACAAAAAGTGAAATAAATATTTGTAACGGCCTAATCATACGAAGAAAACAAATTAAAAAAAGAAATTATTAACATGAAACGAGCTCACCACTTCATTCACCGAAAGATTAATTTAGTCAATTTTTGAGAAAACAAAAGGTTTGACAGGGTTCTTGGTAATAATTCTAGCGACTTTATTCAAGTGAATTTTATTTGCGCCTTTAGGTGATCAACAACGCAGGTGATAATATTAAACAGATCACCTAATTAATGCTTATTCTTCCTCACTTAAGGCCACTTTAGATAAAGACGGCCTAGGCAGCAAAATCGTCATTTTTGTACCCCCTCCCCCTTCGTTCTTCGTAACACTTTTTGTATGAAAATCCTAAAATGTTTATATGGGCCGTAATGATCTGCCGTACTCCCTCCCCCTCGATTATTACATCATTTGTAGATGGTGCCATATGAATGTTTAATACGGAACATTACCAGAGTTATTCAGACCCCCAGTAAGGTGATCAGGTTCTTATAAAACTGTATTACAAATAATTTAACAAAAATATTCTCAAAAAAAATCTATAATTTAAGTCAATTTATCGCTTTAAAGTCTGAAACACAATGTCCAATAATATCTGACTTGATAGTAATGTCTTTATTCACTAGGGTTTCTAGTGTGATTATAGCGAAGAGCTGAGATGAGATGGGTAATATTGGTCGATATTTGAAAAATAAAATCATGAAAAGGAATTTGGTAAAAAATGTAGTGACCGTTGCGGGCGGTGTACCATGCAAGTCCCATCAGACATCAACTTTAATACAGGAGAGGGCAGAATCTAGCTAATTTATATTTAAAAAAGAAAAAAAATGATTTAGTTATTCATGGGAATATTTTTTGATTTTTTAATATTATGAACTTTTTTTTATCTTTTTATTTTCGTGAATTTTAACTTATGCTAGTTCTTCACATATATTATGAACGAAAATTACCGATGATCAGGAATTAATGATCAGATGTTTTATCGAGGAACAAACCATTAGAAGAGTTTTGAAGGATCCGAAACATGTTTAAGTAACTTCTTTGATAAGATCATCAAATGTAGTCAAATGCAAATTAGACACTTCCTATAGTTACTGCTAGCAAATTTTCAAAGACTTTTTTTTTTGAAAAAAAAAACTGTGTTCATTTCCTCATTTTTCGGTTTTTGATTTCATTTTTTTTATTAAAAACGGAGCAATATTTTCAAAATCGGTTTTCATACATATGTTGAGGAAGGATCAAGGTATCTTCTGGTTTTTTTTTTTCCTAGTGGAAAAATGTTTTCAGTTTTGCAAAAACCAGTTTAAACAAAAATGCGAAAAAAATAGTACCTGGAAAACTGATAACATTTTCCACCAGGAAAAAAATCAGATGATACTTTGATCCTTCCTCTACATGTGGAAACCGAATTTGAAAATATTGCTTCGTTATTTATAAAAAAAAATCAAAAACCAAAGGATGAGGAAATGCAGCCAGTTTCGCCTTAATTACAAACGAATTGACAATTATTTCTCTGTCAAAAAAAAAAAATCACTACAGGATCTGTTAGTTTCACTTGTCCGACTCTCTACGTGTAGCTTTTTTTGGTGATTATCCCTCCGTTTCAGATTTCTGATTTCTTACAAAATACCATTAATTCTGATGCATCTCGTCTCATGCTTCGTTACGAAACCTCCAGTGAAAAAAAATAATGCAGTGAAACAAAATATAATAACATAAAAATCTACCAAGAGTTTATCTGAGAAATCCCCCAGCAACGTCTACAACCGCTCTTTGTAATGTTTTCTAATGCCCCATCTGTGTACATTCCAGATAAAAAGTTTTACCAAAAAATAAACAGTAATCCTTGACAAAAATTGAGGAGTAACCCAAGACAATCAAGGATCAGTTTCATGAAGAACCATGTGAGTTCTCTTAAAATGTCTAGTTGCCTGGTTGTCCTAAAAGGAAGAAGGAAATAAATTCAAAGCAAAGCAAAGCAAAGCAAAGCAAAGCAAAGCAAAGCAAAGCAAAGCAAAGCAAAGCAAAGCAAAGCAAAGCAAAGCAAAGCAAAGCAAAGCAAAGCAAAGCAAAGCAAAGCAAAGCAAAGCAAAGCAAAGCAAAGCAAAGCAAAGCAAAGCAAAGCAAAGCAAAGCAAAGCAAAGCAAAGCAAAGCAAAGCCAAGCAAAGCAAAGCAAAGCAAAGCAAAGCAAAGCAAAGCAAAGCAAAGCAAAGCAAAGCAAAGCAAAGCAAAGCAAAGCAAAGCAAAGCAAAGCAAAGCAAAGCAAAGCAAAGCAAAGCAAAGCAAAGCAAAGCAAAGCAAAGCAAAGCAAAGCAAAGCAAAGCAAAGCAAAGCAAAGCAAAGCAAAGCAAAGCAAAGCAAAGCAAAGCAAAGCAAAGCAAAGCAAAGCAAAGCAAAGCAAAGCAAAGCAAAGCAAAGCAAAGCAAAGCAAAGCAAAGCAAAGCAAAGCAAAGCAAAGCAAAGCAAAGCAAAGCAAAGCAAAGCAAAGCAAAGCAAAGCAAATAACATTAAATGAAATGGAATGAAATTAAATAAAATGAAATGAAATAAAATAAAATGAAAGAAAATAAATGATAAAAGTATAAAATGAAGTGTCCAGAAGGGGTGTAAATGACCATTTTGTCGATTTTGAGCAGAGCATATAAAAAAAACCCTTCGGATTTCAAGCTTTCAGGAACTTATTTAAGAATATTTTTGCGATGATTAGAAAAATTACAATAAATCGGAGAAAATTGGGTCGACTTTGAAACTCCACACATTTTGGATGGGATGAAAAAATGATTAAACACTTTAAACCTCATTTACTCGAAAGTGGGTTTTTATCACATATACCCCTTTGCTTCTAACCCTCTCAAAAAAAAAAACTAAATTGACTGTATTTCAACTATATAAAATTAAATTTAGTTAAAATAAAGTAAAGAATATTATATTGCGGAAATCTCCTGGCAAGCAGTACAGCAGCAAATGCTTTCTAATAGCCTAACTGTGGAAGTTTTAGAAAAATCCTGATGATGTAGTGCCAAAAATTGCGACATATCCGAAGGCAGCTTCATAAGGAACCATGTGGGTTGTTTTAGAGCAATATCTCGCTAAATGGCTGATGAGCTGGGGTGCTTTGACAAAAATATACACAGTAGTAAGCTTCAGCAACAAATTTTGGGCAAATAAAAAAAGGTTCCTAGCAATAGTCTTTAGGTTTAGGCATTTTTCATGCAATTGCTTAGAATTTTTTTTTTTTCAAAAATTCATCCTTAATTTTCAACCAATCGACACAATTTTTGGAACGCAGTGAGATACGTATAGTATGCACTGTATGCATTTTTTTTTGATAAAAATCGTTCCTGTTTGCAAAATAAAACCATTTTTTGTTGTTTCCATCGTTCAAGGACACCGCAAGGTCCTCTAGTAACGGTTTTGTTTTGGGTTTGCGCTTTCAATTGTGCCATTGGACTGTAAACATAGTCACGGCAAGCCTTATTAAAGAAAACATCTTTTATAGAAATTGTTATAACATTATTTTCACGCACCTCAACATATATAACCCCGCAAAGAGCTAACTTTTCAGTTAACATTCCGTTAACTTTACGTGGATATGAATTTTAGATGAGATTTTGTTGCAAATTCAGATTAACCACAAATGAAACATTTGTTGAAATGACGCAGATGATTCTGATGAAAAATTGCAAAATAAAAAAAGCGGATAAAATTCTAGTGGTAAGAGATTTGAATAACTGTGGGAATCTTGCTGCGTTTCTAGAGAAAATAATTACACGATAACAGTGAAATTGATGTGAAAATTTTGTTAATGTTTGACATTTATAACAATTTATTACAATAAAAAAAATCTTGATATGGAAAAAAATCTTGTTTCAATAAATTTAATTGTGCTAGCAATAAATATCATACCGATGTCTTGGTAGAAAATTGCGATTGAAATCAGACTAATATTTTATTTATATTATTTTATTAAAGCTTTGATGGCAATTATCCTGGAAATATAGGTAAACATTTACCAACACTCCCTAGCAGATTGATGATTGGAAGATCGATAAAATTTCTTGATGGATCTCTCCTAATATTTCAGTTGGAATATTTTTATTATGTCAGCAGAAATATTGTTAGGAATGCAAGTGTCATTATAGTACTTTTTCAATAATTCAAGGATAGTCATAATTAATCTTGGCGCGGAAAATGCAGCAGGGATTTTCGTTGTAAAACTCTTCAGAGAGCTGATGACAATTATTTAAATTGTTCTGGAAATTTTGGAAAGATTTTCGTGCAAATGAAGGACGATGATTTTTTTTACATATTGGTCCCATTTCTTTTCGGTCAGTTGATGGAGAGAGATAAAAGTAAATGAACAAAAAATTGAAAAATATTTAAAAATCTTCGGATTGGAGGGACAGTTTTATCCGATTCATTATTTAAATTTCTATTTGATTTTCGTTGAATAAATGTATTTATGACTGGAAATATCGTCTGTTTGCAACTCGTTGTATAAATAACTATTTTGAAAAATGCCAAAATTTGATTAACATGCAATTTTTAAAATTTTTGTATGTAAACTTTAGAAATCTTAAGTTGCAAATTTTTAAAATAGTTCATTTACGAAATACTTTTTTAAGATTTTTCCGCCAAGTTTGCAAAAAATCAGTTGAAAGCTAATAGAAAATAATTAGATTGCCGCTGCCATTTTATATATAGTAAACCCAATTTCCAGTAGGTCTGCCATCAGTTTTACTTTATATTTCGCAAAATAGTCAACATTTGAATTAAATATTTCATTTTATTTCCATACGAGCATTTTTATAAAAAAAACTGCTGAACCACGAAAAAAAATCATTGACTTATTATGTTTTAAACTTTTAAAATCGAACTCCAATTGGCGGAGATATGAGCCTCAAAAGTACCGCATCATTAGATTCCAAACTTTTGATCGAGAGAGTATTTGACGCTTGAAATGATGCAAAATTTCTTTAGTATATTTTCAAAAATAAAGTGCGAGATTATTAAAAAATTTTATGGGATTTAGTTGATACATAATATATCTTCTATTACAAGCCTCTACTCTTGATGCAAAAGTTATTCTTTACGTAATCTTTATTTCTACATCTTCATTTTCCCATATTTGGCTGTATCTTCAATAAATTTCGTAACCAAGTCCCTACATGAAGTTCCCGCGGAATTACTAGAAGTATCTATAGAAAATTATCTGAATCATTTGACATCTGAGTTCTGGTGGGAATTCTCTAAGGAATTCTTGGAAGACCCCTGAAGAAATTTTCGGATCGAAATCATAAAGGCAATCGCGGAAAAATTTACGCCCTTTTGGAATGCACTGGCAGGTTCCGATAATTCAGATTGTGTTTTGATACAATCTCGCATTCCCGATTCAAGAGTGGTTACCTAAAATATTTTTGCTAATATCAATATTCAAAGTAATACAAATCAGAGTGTTGTTTATGTATACAATGAAGTAGAAAATTTTCCACCGCAACTTCTCAAACAAGATTCACTTGTTCAGATAACTCCCGAGCAGCGCTCTCGACCTTGTTAGCAGTTTCTCATCCCACCTGCAAACTAACCTTCCTGGCACCAGCCTATCAACCAACCCTCGCCAAATCCCGAACCAGGTAACGGCGCAGAATAATTATCGCTAATGAAAACAATTGTTGCACTTCGCTCAACTTGATTCAATTTATTAGCAACCTTGTTTTTCCTCAGCTCTATCTTTCAACCTCTGTCTGGCGGTGCCGGCGGGGTGGTTCGTGTTTGTTCGATAGCGCAAGGCACGCCAACCAACGACCGGCCAACCGAGAGTAGAACATTTCCTCAAACCGATCGCCGATTCTGCCTAGCTCCAGCACCTACCTCATCTAAGGCTAAAACTGAGCGAAGTCACGTCCCGGGTGCGGGTGCGTGCCTCGAATTGGAATCGCTTGTCGCACGCAGTTTCGCGTAATTCTTTCGGTTCTTCCGGCTTGCTGAAGCTGCTGGTTGAATGAAGCTAAAAGTTGCGCACGAAACCACTACTTAGGTGAGTCCCCAGCACCAATGGGACACAGATTTGCCGCATTGTTTGGTTCTTTTGGAAGTTTGGCGTATAAGTAGTGGCTGCGGCCAGGGGTTCTACATAAGGTAGTGCCTATCCAAGTAACATTTTAAGATTTGTTCTGCTCTATAAGAGATCTTCATGACCAATTTGATAAAACTTGCAATAAAACTGATTTATACATCAAAACCTCTTGATAACCTCCTTAAGAGCATTTTCCGGCTAAGTGGACCACTCTCGGAGAGGTTTTGAAAACCACAATAAGAGTAGTAATAAAACTGTTTTTAAATGTAATTGAAAAATTGTCCATTCTCGAAAAGAGGTTATGATGATTGTTGTTGTTGTTTTTTTTTTTTCAACAAAAACTATGATAGCACAAGATGCAGAGAAGCTTCTTCGATGGTACGTAAATTTCAGGAGGACACATCATTCGTAAGTAGAAAGCGATCATTTCAAAGTAATATTTTAGTAGTTACCGTGAATATTGGGGTTGATTCAAATGTTACGTAACGCAAAATTTGGCAATCCTAGACCCCCTCCCTCCCCCACGTAACAAATTTTGTATGGAAATTTGAAACTTTGTATGAAGCGTAACACGGAGCCAGATCCCCTCCCTCCCCCCTTAGCGTTACGTTTTTTTTTTTTTTTTTTTTTTTTTCCTCCCCTGTTGGGGAAATTAAGCCACTGCGTCCAATAGGCTGAACTTTTGTGGCATAACGTTATATTTGAACGAACCCTTGGGGTTGCAGAAACATAAAATTAATGCACTTCGAAAATGGTGAATATTATCATCTTCGAATGAAATAAATCAATTTGTTAATTTAGTAAAACTATCTCGAGTCACAAGAAAACTCAGCTGAGAGTGTTTATTTATGTAGGCATGTAATGGAAATGGCGGCAAACTATCCATTCATGGCTTATTTGAGCAACATTAACTATTTTCCATTTACGTCAGCTAATTCTTCAATATGGCAACGACCATAATTAGCGAAAATAAAACGAAAGCAAGTTTACTTTTATGGTGACCGCAATAAACCTAGCAGTGTCGTAGTTTCTGCCTTTTCACCAACAGATGTCGTTACTTATCGAACGGATCGCCATCTGTTGAGAGTTTGAATAGTTTTATTGTGGTAATAATGAATGCCAGAAGGTTTACATATCGGAGAGTTTTGCTTACTCTTAAAATATGGCTTTATAGATAGCTTTAAGTATACTATAAAACATTTCATCAATGGTTTTCATAAAAGTAGTCATAAATCTGTGAGTTTTAATTATTGCTAAAATCAAACAAAACCAATCAGCAATGGAATTGTTACTTGGGATATTAACTTTTTCCAAATTTTACTATTGCTGCTAGCTGAATTCCAGCCCAAAATATTGCAAAGTAGCCTAGGTTAATCAAATGCTTCTGATTTCTTATTTAAATTTTCTATTTTTATCGATTTGCAAAACAAACCAATATTAGCAGACTTTGATATATTTTAAATCAAAAATAGATTCTACAGCTGTGTTTATAGAAATAGCAGTGAAAGCCAATTTTCATACAAAATGGCTAACTTTGACATGCTGTAACTTTGTTCTCCTATGATCGATTAAGTTGAAAATTTGACAGTAAGCAACAAATATGATCAATTTTAATATATCAAAATTTTGATTTTTTCGGAGCACTTGGAAGCCCTTCCCCTCCTGAAATTCCCTTGAAAGCCCTCTGAAACTCCGCATGACTCCTTTTAAATCTCCTAGTCACTCTTCCTTGTTAAACTTCTTTGCAACCTTGTACTCCATTTAGGTAATAAACTGAATCCATTTAGGTAATGAATCCATTTAGGTAAAAATTCTATTTAGGCAGTCCCGAGCCATTACCTAAATAGAGGTTTTGTTGTATAGGAGAACAAAGATACAGAATGTCAAAGTTTACTATTTTGTATGGAAATTGGCTTTCACTGCTATGTTTATGAACACAGTTGTACGTAGCATTTTCGTCAAAAAACATACATTATCATTTTAGATTAACATTGATAAATGAGACATATGGATCGTTGGAGATTAACTACTTGTAAAAAATCATGCAAATGAATACAGCAGAACAACTAAACCCCGTTTCAAACAATGTAAACAGATTTTCCCACACGATGCAACCATACCAACTTTTCCATGCTTCAATTAGACCTTTCGAATAAGATATGATACGCTGACGTACATTTCCATCTGTCTACATTCTTTAGTAAACCAACTGTTTTCGCTCCTGTTTGTAACGTTTCACGTTCAGCCGGACTCCTTGCTGCAGCCTTACGACCTGTGCAGTTTTGTAGCAAGGGGGTGCGGTCCGCACCGGGCCGAATTCAGGAGGCCTCCAAATCAGGGAAGGTTTCTATCACTAGTTTGTA
This sequence comes from Aedes albopictus, assembly GCF_035046485.1. Lineage (NCBI taxonomy): Eukaryota > Metazoa > Arthropoda > Insecta > Diptera > Culicidae > Aedes > Aedes albopictus. The sequence goes on from NC_085137.1 coordinate 389,790,627, forward strand.
TAAAGTTCTTTAAATAGCAAAACTTTGCAGATCTTTTATAGTAGTTTAGTTAGTTAGTTCAGTAGTTTGGTGATTACTCTTTGTACCTGCAGGCCAAAAGGGTCACAAAATTACAAGGAAAATGTGTAAGCAATCAACATTCAATTTTACGAAATTAAGTAAATGGAAGAAAAAATCATGATCACTTAGAATACTCCCCTAAGTCCCAGATGTCCTAACCGCAGGACCAAACGTAGCTATTAGCTTAAGGCAGTGGCTCAAATTCAGGAGCCCTATTTATGAAAACAATTTTTTGAGGCCCTTAAATGTGTGGGACTCAATCCACTATCACGATCGGTGTTGGAAACATACATTTTTGTTCAAAATTATGATCTGAACACATGTCTTGTCACAATCCTAGCTTGTCGATTATGTTTGCTTTCGCATGAAAGAGAACTGCAATCAACGTATTTCAAGTCAAAATACTGAAGTCTAGTAAACTTCCAGAAAATTCAATAAGGGGCTGTCCATCAGTTACGTTAGGCCTTAAGGGGGGGGGGGTAGAAGGGTTTTGAGAAATCTTACGCGTCATACAAATATTTTTGGGTTCTCATGCAAAAAATCTTTCAAGGGGGTGTCGGAAAATCGCGAAAATTTCATTACGTAATTAATGGACAGCCCTCAATGTAAATATTCAACTCATATTTCAGAAAGATAACCAAGAACACTAAAATATCATTCAGAATGATTCTAGTAAACTGCATTCAGTATTCTGAAAAAAATCTATAATTTGTATGTATCGGAGAATTTTTTTAAAAAATTTAGGAGTTTTTTTAAATTTATTTAAGATAATTAGATACAGATTACGCAATTAAGATACTTCTACTCTACCGTAATTCTGCAAAATAACGTGAGCGACATTGATGATTTTGACACATTTTTTATTGTTATACTGCAAACTCTAAGTTTTCTTTAATAGGTGCTACATTATGACTAGATCTTGCATTTTAATAGAGTAGGATAAGACAATGTTATTATTTCTCCAACTTCATCCTAAAACACGCCAAAAATTTAAATGGCCCTTACAACATTTTGCAGATTTACGGCATTTCTGTGAAAATTTTCCATTTTCTAAAAATACTTGATGGGCTTGAAGTATTGTATTCCTTGAATCTCCAAGGATTCTTTCAAAATTCGTCCGAGAATTCATTCAAAAATTACCCCAAGTATTACTTTAGAAATTATACAGAAATTCCTCCAAGAAATTCTATAGGAATTCCCTCAAGGAATTATTCAAGGATTCCGTCGTGATTTTTCCATCGGTACCTTAAAAGATTCCTTAATCGATATCACGAAGGATTTTTCCAGATTTCCTTCACGAAACCTTTAGGAAATTCCTCCAAGGATTTCATCAAGTATTTCTTTTCAAGTTTTCCTTGCAAAATTTCTGCAAGAATTCCTTTGGGGATATCTCACAACTTATCTACCTCAAGGACTCCTTCAAAAAATCCTCTAAGATTTAATTCAGATCATGTTCCAGGGATTGCTTCCGTAATTCTTCAAAACATTTATTTGGAAATTTCTTTAAAAGTTTCTGCTTAAAGAATCCTTTAAGAATTCCTTCAAGATTTTTTTTAGGAATTTCTTCAAGCATATCTTCACGAATTCCTTTACTGATTCCTTTATAATGTCTTTCAAGGATTATGTCATAAATCCCTTCAAGAAATCCTTCAGATGAACCATAAGATGAAGTTATCCAAGAATTCCTTTAGGGATTTGTACAAGGAGGACTCATGCAGGAGATTCTCATGAAAAAAATTTTTTTAATATAAATTTCTGAAATCATACTTGGAGCCATGTCTGAATGAATCTTTTGGAGATTTTCTTAAGGAATTTTGGAGTAATTTCCGAAGGATTCCTTGTAGAATTACTTGCATGAATTTTTGAAGGAATTTCTAGAGGAATCCTTTAAGGATCTTCTAGCTGCATTCTAAGACGTATTCAGGAAATAATCATTGGGTTGATTTTGAAGGTATCTTTGATGATATTTCTGAAGGATGAATACAATAAAACACTATGTTAACAAAAATCACACGTTAGACAAGAAGTACTATGAGGAATTAAGTAAAGGATTTTTGAATAAATTTTGGGGAATAGGGATTTTTGTGAGAATTTATTATGAAATGCCTGGATTATTTCTTAAAGGAATCAATTGCGGAAACCCCAAACAATTCCTCCGAAATTCTTTGGTGCAAATTAAAAAGAAATCTTTAAAATAATTCCCATAGATTTCCTTGGAGGAATTTCTGCAAGATGCCTTGAGGGAATTTCTGTAGGACTCCCTAAGGAAATTTGTGCAGGAATCCTTTGAGGATGAATGTGTCCATCCTTGTAGAATTATCTAGAGAAAAACATTGAGAAATCCCTAAAGGAATCTTTGTTACGTATCTCTAAGAAATTCTTGGAGATACTCTTGAATACTTAGAGAAAAAGATTCAATCCTTACTGGAACTGTCTAAAGGATTTTTGAACGAGTTGTGAAAGAGGACTTGAAAAAATCAGATTCCCTACAGCAAATATTTAAGGAATTTCTGAAGAAATTCCTGCGGGTATAACTATAGAAATGCTTGAAGAAATTTCTAAGAAATCATTGAAGAGAGTTTTGGAAAAATTTGTTTGAGACATTGCAAAAAGCACGCTTGAAGAGATTTCTATAAAAAAAACCTTGAAGGAATCCCTAAAGGATTCCTCAGGGAAATTGCTGAAGGGATCATGTGGGGTAGTCCCAAAGGAATTGTTTTTGAAAATCCTTAATAAACACCTTTAGAAACGCTTGGAGGAGCTCCAGAAGCAATCGCTGGAGCAACTTTTGAAGAAAATCTTGGAGGAATATGTGAAGAAGTCCTTGAAGAAATTTCCAGATAAAATGTAAAAGTTATTCAAAAAAATATTCTTGGAGAAGTTCCTCACTTGGAAAAACATTCTTGATGACACCGCTAGAGAATTTTCTTAGAGGTTTCGTGAAAAAAATCTGGAAGAATCCTTGGTGTTATCGCTAAAAAAAATCTTTGAAGGTATCAATAGAAAAATTCCTGGTGAAAACCTTGGAAGAATACCTAAACTTAGACCTAAACGATCCATTGAAAGAACTTCAGTAGAATTTCTTGGAGGAATTTCTGTGAGAATTCTGTGAAAGAATTCTTACATCTTTTTATTTAAATTTCTGAGGTATTAATTGGAGGAATTCCTGCAGCCTTGAAAAGATTATTGAAGGAATTTCTAAAGCATTTCTAGCAAAAAACAGATAGATGATCATCTGAAGTAATTCTTATAGAATTTCTTGGAGGAATTTCTGAATCTCCGAAGGAAATCTTGCAGAACTTTTGCGGGTTTCAGCGACTTTTTTTGGACTTTTTTCGGCTTTTTTAAGGTTTTTTGGCATGGCAAAACCAGTGTCGCTCCCACGGAATTTCTATAGATTTTTTCAGAACTCCTATGGATTTTATTAGAGGAAGATCTGTAGGAATCTTTGGAGGAATTCTTGAAATATTATTTAATGAATTCTTTGGAAATTTCCTGGATGAATTCTACGATGAATCTCTTAGTACAACCTTAGAGAAACTTGTGAAAAATTCTTGACAAAATTTTGAAGAAATCGTTGCAGTAATTCTTGATGGAATCATTGCACACCAAAAAATCAATTGAGGGTTTCAGCAAAATTTTGCTGAATTTTGCCGAGCTGAAGGTTTCAGCAAAAAAAATTGCTGAAATTCAGCAAAATTTGCTGAATTATTCAGTAAACTCTGCTGATCATCAGTAACGTTTTGCTGAAATTCAGCAAACTTTGCCGAAAGTTCAGCAAAAAATTTTGCTGGACCCTTCAGCTCGGCAAAATTCAGCAAAATATTGCTGAAAGCGTTTAGTGTGTGGAGAAATTTCTGAAGGAATTCTTGGAAAAAAATCTATAAGAAATATTTAAAAGAACGCCAAGATGAATGATGAATGCTTGAGAAAATGCCAAGATAAATCCTTGGAGAAATCTCCGAAAGAGGTATGTGAATAAATGATTGAGAAATCCTAGAAAAAACGTTGGATAAATACTTGACTCCCGTGGAAAATTCATTAAAGCGTTTAATATCCGGTTCCGAAGGAGTCATTGGGGATTTTTTTTGTTGTAATTCCTTCTGGAATTTCTTATGAATTCTTTGAATGATATAAGCTTACTCTCATTGTTGGAACTCTGGAATGTAAGACACGGACACGTTCAATGCTTCCAGTGAGCTTTTCGCTCTTTGAAGGAAGCACGACACTAGACAACGGACTAGCATGCAACGCCCAGTGGCACAGCCGAAAACTTTTCCTGACAGCTGCGGCGGGAATCGAACCCGCGCTCCTCAGCACGATGCGACTAAGAGCTTGGTGACCCTTGCCGCACGACCACGGAGCCGCACAAATGTATTCATGCAGAAATTCCCGAAGAAATTCATAAAGATTTTAGATGCTAGTCCTAGTCGTTCTTCACCGAAGCGCACGGAGAGATCATCAAATCAGCCCAAAAATTTGGTTCTGCACTGGGCCCCCAAATTCCTAGCTAGGCCACTGCACCTGTGCTGCATTCTTCTCCTCCAAAATCGCTCTGCACTCCTCGTCGAACCATTCGTTTCGTCCATTCCTTTCAACGTACCCGATGATGCTCTGGGCTGCGTCGTTGATGGCTGCTACTGACTGAACTACAGCAGTCCCCAAGTAACATTTTATGTTTTGTTCTGCTCTATGCAGTGCCGGATTTAGGGTTCGGGGGCCCGGGGCAAACCCTATAATTTGGGACCCCAAAAACAAGATTTTGAATACAATACCATACATTACCGTTTTCTTTTCAATGTTATGTATTATTAGAGGTCTGTAGAAAAATACAAAATTTTGAAAAGAATTCAGAGAAGTTGAAAAAACTATAGGAAAAAAAAATTTGAGACTTTTCATGAAAAAGGGCCATTTTTTTAAAAATCGCCCTGGCGGAACCTCTGAATGATTTTTTTAGAAAATTGAAATGTTCTGCAAAAATGCTTCAAATATACATATCCCAAGTAACATTTTAAGTTTTGTTCTGCTCTATAAAAGATCTTCATGACCAATATTATAAAACTTGCAATAAAACTGATTTATACATCAAAACCTCTTGATAACCTCTTTAAGAGCATCTTCCGGCTATGTGGACCACTCTCGGAGAGAAAAAGAAATAGACGCTAATAATCCAAGAGCCACATCTATACCTGACCTAACCATTGCCAATATTGACTGGGCCAGGTATTCAGAAGAAGTTTTTTGGTGGCAGTAGTTCATTAGGTAGTAAAAACTTTCTCTTACCTTCAATGTGTAAGCTCAATTCTCCGATGAGACGCTGACAAATTAGATCTATCGCAAAACGTATCTTCGTCATTACGCAACAGCTTCCCAACCCGAGGAGCTCTCATCGTCCAAATACGCACAACCACGTATTCATCCCGGCGAAAAGTGCCATTTATTTAACCGCCGTCACTTTGTGGTTAGATGGCGGTATCAGTATTAGACCGGAGTCACGTTTGGCGACTCAAACACCCAGTTCGGTCAAGGAAGGAGAATCACCCGCGCGCACAAACACACACCTTGGCCACCTTGGCCGGTTTTCCCATTCTGGGCACGTAGTCATGCAGGGAGAGGCAACACATCTTCCTACTACTTACTCAGTTCAGTCCAATCCTCTCGGAATGGCCGCAGGTCGCCCCTACATCAACTGGCTCAAGCGGTGGTGTTCAAAATCCTTCGGAGAGTTTCCGCGCAAGAGCTTTGCATGCTAACTAGTGACCATCTCTAGCGATAAACGACACACCGTAAATCGTATAGGGTGAACTTTTAAGCGGCGAATCTTTCGTGATGCATTTAAAAAAGTCTCGCACGTCATTCAAACGTACCGGCCACGGGGCCACCTCCCCTTTCTTGTCGGGTCCTGTCACGAGGATAAGGTAGCGTGGAAAAACTTTGCCTCGTTAAGCCATTCGTTCTCCGGTTTGACGGTGACTAACGAGCGTCACATCTACCGGGTAATAGTGTTGTATTAATATCTTGCAGGGCTGGGATTCCTTTTAATTTCTTTGAATGAATATACCCAGTGGTCACCAAACTATGACCGATGTTGTTTTCATCTATTAAAAAACTAAAAAGAGTCGAACATTTACTCATGCAATCGGTTGCTTGCATGTTTCACGATTTTATTAATAAAATCCAAGCTCCTGACAACAAGTAGTTTTATGGTAGCTAATATCTCACTGTCTTATACGCATATTTGCTTAAATTGAGACGAGTGCGTAATCAAAATATGCTGCTTTGTTTGATGTTGTAATTCACAAACAATATGCAGCTTCACATTGGGTCGTTTTATTCAACTATTTGCGTGCCCCTTCTTCTGTACATTTGTATCAATGCGAGATTGAACCCTCTAACACCCAATTCCGCTTTAAAGTCGGGTATAGTTTGAGAATTTTTGATTTTTTTTTCGTTCCTGGGATATCGAAACTTTTATATGTTCGCATATCTGAAAATATTTTTTTTTTTGCATATTTACATTTTTTTAATCATTGAAAAAAAAAACGGTTTTGGTACCTTGGAAGAACATTAAAGTGTAGAGATGTTCAAAAAAAAAAGTGAAGAAGACACTAGTATATATCTAAACGAAATACGTTTGTTTTACATATAGTGTATAAAAGTTTGCTTCAGTTAAACGTCAAAAAATGTGATTTTCTCGCCTTCAGTAGAAAAGGAATCAGCAAATAACTAGTGTGACCTTAGGGTATCAAATCGTTGAACGGTGTGAAAGAGTTAGAGACTTAGGTGTGATCTTATATTTATAGATATCAAACTGAATTTTGTCGATCATTACAATACAATAATTCATAAAGCCACCAACATGCTGGGGTTCATAAAGCGATTTAGTTCCAACTTTCACGATCCATACACTATCAAAACATTATTCATTTCTTATGTGAGATTTATTCTAGAATATTGTAATATTGTTTGGTCCCCATCTATGAAAACTCATGAAGAACGCATAGAATCTGTGCAGAATAAATTTTTGCTATTTGCGCTACGCAAACTGAGATGGACAACTTTTTCACTTCCATTTTATGAATCACGTTGTATGCTAATAAACATACAAACATTGAAGGAACGACATGAATATGCTATGATAACAATTGTGAATGACATTGTTTCGCAACGTGTAGATTGCAATAATTTGTTATTCTGTTTAAATTTTTATACTCCGACTCAGGGTTGGCAACCATCAGTTTCGTCGCTGATCAACGACGAAAAACTAAAAAAGTTCGTCACCAAATAAAACGACCGACAAAGAATTCACGACGACATTGAACCGAAAATAAAACAGGGAGCTACATTTTTCGTCATTCTCTTTGGTCTTCTTCTGCAATGACGAAAACCAAACATGTAATCGTCACATGGCATCTAACTGCAGACTAGTCAAGCTTTTTATTGATGATTTAGCCTCCACCTTTCCAAGCTGCTGAATTAACTCTGTTGGTATGCTTATTGCGCTGCCAATCCAAAGGTTTTTGGTTCGATTCCGAAACAAGCCGGGTTACTTTTTTGCATTTTTTTTTCTGGTCAACCATTCTCGTGATGCTGATTATTCGATCGTCTGCCCTGTTCGGTGCAAGCACTTCAACGAAAATGCCGACGAAGAGAAACGGCAAAACTTTTTCGTCGCGACTAGCAAACTGACTGACGATGTTTGAACGAAAATATTCAAGCGCTTCTGGTTCAGTGACGCAAACTTTTTACTACCCGTTGTCGTCAGTATTTCTTCTTCTGCTCCGACTCGACAATTAAGAAACCGAAACATATTTGCGGTCCGTCATCATCGTACAAATCATGCCAAATTCAGCCCAATCAATAGAATGATGTTGATTTACAATAAGCATTACGAATCTATCGACTTGACCATGTCGCGCGTGAAGTGAAAACAATATTCAACTCTGCACGATACAATAGAATATAGAAATAATTATGTATACATGTAGTCTACGAACGGTTGACGAAATAAATAAATAAAATAAAAAATAAAAAAACACCCAATAATCTTTTTTTAAAAATTGTAACTCAAAAACGGTTTGTTGGATGAAAATGATGTCTTTGAAGATGTTTGAAGATATTTTAAGGAGTTTTGGAAAAAAGTATATTGAAAGTTATATTCATCGCGGATCTATGTTAGATGTTATATAATTCAATTTATCCAAAAATCTTGTCCTTCGATTTTTTTTATTATTTTTCTGTAAAAAACTGATTTCAATCTTCAAAATTTGCCAAGTAGCCAAGGATGACGAAATGCTTCTATTTTTTCTCGAATTTTCATTCGATTTTTAAAGCGGGCAAAAGGAAACAATTTTTGGGATTTTTAATATCAAAACGTACAAGTTTCAATGAATTCAAAAAATCAAATAAATTAAGAAAACAAAATAGACCTTGTTAAATGTTTTTTGAAACGGTCTTAAAATCACACGTCTGAGAAATAATTGACCCTTTTTTGATAACAAGTGTAAAGTGTAAAACAGTAAAAAAAGTCTCGAATAACATTTCACAAGGGCCATTTTTTTAAATCATATTTTGTTTTTTTTTTTTAATTTGCTGCAGCTAAAGTAAGGTTAGATGTAGAAAAAAAATATGCAAAGTTTTTTTTTCGTTGGAACCTGCACGGAAAATCTATTTTTGATTAAAAACCCCAGATTGATCCACCTAGTGGTGATCGTGCCTTTCTCATCGAATATGTACTCATGGTCGAGCTGAATTGATTGGTATATGTGACTCGATCCCCCGGGCCTTCTATCAAAAAGTTATTTTTGGAGTGAACATATAGCCTTTCCAGTACACTTAGTATACGGAGAAAGGCAGCTATCTAAAAAATTGTACTGTTTGTTTTGAAAATCGATGAAAAATAAAAATTGGAAAAAAAATAGAAGCATTTGGCCATCCTTGGCTACTTGGCAAATTTTAAGGCTGATAGTCAGCTTTCTTAAAAAAAATAATAATCGAAGGGTAAGGTTTTTCTAGAATTGAAATTATAGATATCTAACATAGATCTGCGGTGAATATTACTTTTGGTGTATTTTTTTCTTAACCCTCTAATATCCAAATTTTTATATTGATTTAAATATCATTTTTGCCATCTAAAATCCATTTAAACATGTTTTGGAAGATAATCCTTTTTATTTATCGATTTTGAGAGTTTTGGTTTTTGCTTTTTCTAATTGTTATTTTTGAACATCCCTACACGTTTATATTTTTCCTGGAGCCTATTTGGGATACCGATTTTTTAAGATGAACATATTTTGAGATGATAAATAATAAATATATTTGGCAAAATCGTTAAACTCATCAGATTTGTTAGGAAATTTTCTGGGCAACTCTGATTTGAACTTAAAATTTTTGATTTTCTACAATAATTTATTTACCACCACACCAACCCCCCCTCCGCCAAAATGTTGAATTTCGATCAAAATTATCCGAAGGGGAAAAACAATGTCCGAACTCGTGGAAAATTTTCTAAAAAATATTTTTGAGAAGATAATTTCATAAGCTTTGAGCGCTGAAATTTTTGGAATGCACTTTATTTTCGTTCCTGAGTTGTGGCAAATTTTGTGAAAATGACCATGTAATATTTTTTTTTTTTGCTTCATTTATTTATGCAGCTGTAAAAGTTACAAAATTAACTGTGGTCAGCCACTCCTCCAGAGACAATTTCGAGAGAGCAAGCTGGTTATCTTACAAACTAACTTATGTAAATCTTAACACTAAATTACAATTTTCAATTCAAGTACAAATTCAATTATTTTCGCACAAATATTTTTTTAATTCTTTTTTATAATGTGATAAATTTCTTTCTAATTTCAAATAATTCGGAAGCGTATTAAACTGAGTTATACCGGAATAGAAGAATTGTTTCAAAGCGAGCTCTGTTCGTGGTCTTGAAACGTAAAAATTTCCTCTTGACCTTGTTTCGTGAGAGTGTAATTCTTGCAATTCTATTAAGCGAGTATTCGAGTTCACCATATTGTTTTTAATTTTAAATACAAGTAGTAGACAGTTATATTTGTGTAGTAAATGTATTGGGAGAATCTCTGGTGAATACAAGCTGGTACTGGGGAATAAAACAGGAAGTTTTTTTAATAATTTTAACTGCTCTATTCTGGAGAACTTTTAATACATTTAAATGAGATGCTGCAGCTGATCCCCAAATCGTACTCATGTAAGATAAATGTGGTAATATGAACGCATTGTATAACTGAAAACAACTACGAATATTCAAGCAATTTCTAACCTTCCTGAGAGCAAAAATGATGGGAGTAATTTTGTTTCTCACTAGCGTTATGTGCTTTTTCCAATTCAAATTGTTGTCAATCGCTAAACCTAAATAATCCACTTCTGTGACTTGACAAAGGCGAACATTATTTATAAACAAATCAATGCAAGGATTAGAATTTTTTAGAGAAAATATAATGAAATTTGATTTTTCATTGTTAATTTGCATTTTGTTTGCAGAGAACCAGTGAGGGAGTAATTCGAGATCGTGTTGCATTATACTTTGTAACGACTCCAAATCTTTCGCTTTGTATTTTAGTACAGCATCGTCAGCATAACACTGTAATTTTCCGTTCAACGGAACATTAAATAAATCGTTGATGAAAATATTGAATAGTATAGGACCTATTATAGACCCTTGAGGTACACCGGATTTTATAACCAACGGTTCACTAAGGATTCCATTTACTTGACATTGCTGCTTTCGATTTGAAAGGTACGATTTTAGTAAATTCACCGCTGAAGATGTGAAACCATAGAATCTTAATTTAGCTAATAGGGTCTCATGTGGAATACAATCAAAAGCTTTACGTAGATCTATGAAAATACAGCCAACATACTCTTCTTCGTCTAAACCTGTTATTATGAAATTTGATAATTCTAGAGATGCAGTTTCAGTACTTTTCTTGGGTAAGAAACCAAACTGGTTTTTATTAAGTAGCTCATTTTGCAGCAAGTATGTTTTAATTTGTTCATTCATAATACTCTCGGGGATCTTTGAAAGTGCTGGTAAAATTGAAATTGGTCTATAATTTGATTTTGTGAATTTATCACCTGATTTGTAAAGTGGAACAATTTTTGCTACCTTCAAACAGTCTTGAAATTGAGCAGATTGAATCATATTATTTATTATTTCGGTAATTTTAGGGGAAATAAGTGTAGCGCATTTTTGCATGAATTTTACAGAAATGTTATCTAGCCCAACTGCCGCAACTGAGTTAAGAGAATTTATTACAGTTCTGGTTTTATTTGAATCAATAGCGGAAAAAGAAAAACTGGTGACTGGTGCAGGACTTAAATACGCTAGAAAACTGTTGTTTTCCATACCACCTTGTTGGATATTCCAACCAATGTTAATGAAATATTCATTGAAACAATTTGATATTTGAGCGTCTGATTCAATAAGCACATTGTTTTCCATGATTGACAAAGTTTGCGAAGATGTTTTATTAGAAACCTTTTGGAAAATTATTTCCCTTAGTGTATTCCATGTTTTTTTATAGTTATTGATATTCTGGCATATTTTATGCTGATAGTATTGTTCTTTAGCAAATTTTATTCTGTTCTTCAACTGATTCCGTTTTCTGACATACAAAGCATACAAGTCTTCTCTCAAGGAGTTAACTGCAGATGTCTTATGTTGCCTGTATAACTCATTTTTACGCCGAATTTCAGCAAAGATTTCATTATTTATATAGGGCTTCCGAATGACCACTGCCCTTCTTCCTTTTATGATCTCTGTCCTGTTGTTAGTTATAATCTCATTAAGCGTTCCAATCATTTCATCAAAACTATGACAGGTCTCGAATGTGTTTTGTGAGACTGATCTCATGATATTATCGTAATTTATAATAATCTTTTTATCAATGAATTTATCCTTCAACACTTCCGATACTTTTATTGACAAAATAAGAGTTCTATGGTCTGATATGCAACGCTCTGTATCTTTGATGCACAACTTCAAATCATATTCAAATATATCAGTGATAAAATGATCAATTACAGTAGAAATTGTATTAGATATTCGGGTGGCATAACGAGTGTCTATTTTGTTAAGTATAATATACCCTAAGCTTTGGATTTTGCACATGTACTGCTGAACTACTTCTCCGGAAAAATCTAACAAATTGATATTGAAATCTCCACACACAATCATTCTTTTAAAGTTACTTAAAATTTGTTCCAGCTGATTCAAAAACAACGGCACTGACCTTCCCGAGTTATACACACCCATTATTTTCACTTTTTGGTCAATTAGTTCAACAATAAGGTAATTACTATCACTCGAGCTTATTTCCAACATTAATTGGCTACGTAACTCCGAGAGGATAAATATCGACACACCTCCTCCTCTTCCGTCTCTACAACAATGATACACATCATATCCCGATAAATTGTAAATTTCGTTCTTGTACAACCAAGTTTCCGAAAAAACCACCACATGAACATTTCCTTCTAACTCGCTGATAAGTTGATGTAATGCTTCTTCCTTATTTCGACAGCTTCTTGTGTTTAAATACAATATATTGAGGTTTTCATTTTCTAGTTTTATTTCCTCTAAATAGAATTCAACATTTAATTCCTTGATTAACTCCAAATCATTATCCATTTAAACAAAATCTAATTAAATTATTCAGAAAAAAAATTTACACCATGGAAGATAAAACTCTAGTATTTCTCACATGAATTGCCTTAGAGTTCTCATCTTTACGTAGAAAAATATCCCCGTTGGAATACCAGACAAATTTAAAATTATTGACACGTTTGAACTTCCGAGCCTCATTCAACAACAATCGGTTCGCACTTGTCAATCGGTGATTGAAGTATATCCTCTGCTTTACTCCAAGACCGATTGACTCACATGTGATCGGATTTTCCCGAGCGGTCTTCATTATGCTCTCCTTAAAGACGACATTTGAAAAACGGACCAGGATAGGCTGCATTCCATCTTTGTTCGAAGACGACAGCCTGGCAATTCCTTGGATGTCTTGAGCCTTACACTGGACACCCAACTGAACCAAAATGTTGCTGAAGACCTCGTTGAGTTTCTCATCAGTGGTCCTTACCACATTACAGATCAGTAGATGTCCTTCCATTGTAGTTTGGCGCAGACTGTTGAGTTTAAAATTAATTTCTTCGATATGCTTCTCATTGGTTGTACACGTATCGTTCACTCTGGCGAAGTTCTTGGTGACGGATGCTATCGCTGATTTGTTGCTGGAGATATCATTTCTGAGTTGTTCAAATTCGTTGGAGAGAAATTCCTGCGATAATTTAATAGACCCGACATCCGACTTCAGCTGCGATACAGCTTCATGTATTTCATTGGCCATCCCATTCAGTTGTTTTGTCATATCTTTGTTAGCTTTCGATATATCTTGTTTGATGAGTTTGTAGAGGTCTCTCAGAAACAACTCTTCATCCAAATCCGATGATTCCTCTTCTCCACAGAGAGAAGACTCAGCATCACCACAGTGTTGTTTTGCTATTGAACCAACTGAATCCCCTCCATTGGGAGAGTCACTCAGTTGTCGCTTCGGTTTATTTCGTCTCGTCATATCAATCAGATATAGATCCACCGGATGAGTTGGATGAGAGACGATACACAAGCAACAGCAGCAAGAACCAACACAACGGCAGCAACCACAGCAGCAGAACAGCGAGCAGGCCACAGGTTGTGTATATTTGTTAGGCTATCGTTCCAGTGGGAGCCCACATCAGTACGGCGCCAGTACGTTTTAGATCACTTTCGACAGAAAAAGCAGAGACTGTGATGCACCTTTCGCTATTGTCTAATTCAGTTTTCGGAACTGTTTTACTAATTTCTGCTTATTATCCGACGAATAGCAGTTTTTCACCATGCACATTACATGCGCCTGCCGAAACTTTATGGTATACCGATACGAGAAAGAATTTTAAACGCGTATTTCAAAGGATAATCCAGTTAAAATTTCACCGCCGAAAATCGCATACGTATGTACTGATAACCACTCACTTCAAATTGGTTTGGCTTACATGGTCATTTTCATAAAATTGGCCATCACTCAGTAACAAAAAAAGTACATTCCAAAAATCTCAGCAATCAAAGCTTATAAAATTACCTTTTAAAACATATTTTTTTGAAAATTTTCCGCGAGTTTGGATATAGCTTTTCCGGCTTTTCTTTATGAATTTTCTCAACGGTGGAAAATTTTGTGGAAAACTTTTTCCACTTCATTTTTTTTTGAATTCCTGAGAAAATTTGCTTTCATTTTCATTAAAAAACTTTGTTTCTACGATGCTTCGTTCTTGAGATATGATTTTTAAAAGAAAAGGCTTTTATGGCACATGTGGACATTTTTCAACAAAATTGGCCATAACTCGAAAACGAAAAAAAAGTGCATTCCAAAAAAAATCAGCGATTAAAGCTTATAAAATAACCTTCCCAAAAATATTTTTTCGAAAATTTTCCACGAGTTCGGGCTTAGTTTTTCCGGCTTTTCTTTACGAATTTTCTCAACTTTACTGAATTTTTTACAATTTTTTGTTTGTTCATGTATCCATGAGCCCTGCCTGTGGGAAAAGTTTTATGAAAATCTGAGACCCTTCCGCCCAATTTGTACGATAATAAAAAAAATGCCCATGAACGAACATATAAATTATAAAGCAAGTAGTATATGAGTTCATGCCAGAAGTTTGTCTGTCTATCACTGAATTGTCTATCACTGTATTGCAGTTCGGTTTTGTCATATTAATTATCATTCTCTATGATATCGATAAAAAGGGTTCATAAATATAAGATATGATTAGAGAACTATGTATACATTTTATTTCCCAAATTCCCAACGTGGATGACTCACTTGAGTCCTCCGAGGATGTAACGCTTGATAATCACACATGATAATAGCACTTCATCATTCCCAGCAAACAACAACCGTGGGAAAGACGGCAGCAGATGCCGCACAGTGATTCTCCTCACCGTGAACAAACAAACACTGCACCGCACGAGTTGAGCCGTCCGACACTGACAACGCACCTCAGATTAAATACCCACAAGTGTGGTAGTAGGTGTATGAATGTTTTTAGCTAAACCTTCTTACATTATGTTGAAGGCGATGATGAAGATCCGTGCGCATCGTCAAACGGGACGAAGCCCGACCGGAGAAAAAGTGATTTCCCACTCCTCACACACAGAGCAGTTGTCCAGGATAACATCACCTGAAGCTGTTTGTGATGTCTGCTGAACAACAACAACACATGCCCCATTCATGGATGGGGAGCACTTTTTCAGAACACATCCGTCTGTCCCGGCGGCCCAGAGCACGCTGAGGCTTAGTCTTTACAAGGAAGGAGGTGGCGTGTGCAAACAGTACTTACATATCAGTCGTTTGTAGCTGGAGCTGTCCGTGGTTTCCATTGTGGCAACGTCTGGGATCTGTAAGAAACGAAACAAAGCTGAATCAGTGCAACTGCTGCTGTCGGAGTCGTCTCGTCACGAACGATGCTGCACATACACACGTATTGCAAGGTCTGGGGTTATTGTGTGTTTGGTAAGGTGACAAGTGGAAGACATTCGGAGATTCAACGGAGGAGTATGTCGTAGGGAAGAATGTAAAATTCGGAAAGTAGCACATTGAGACCAACACGAAAAACACTCCCACATGCAGTAGCGTGAAGGTGGTAACCAATAATTCTTAAATATTGATACCTATCTTCAGACGTAAACTTTATTCTAAAAAAAACAATAAATACTTAATAAAAAAATATATATAAAACAATTTTATCCTCCTACGATGCTACGCTAACCGCATAAAATTTGTATGTAAATTCATTTTATTATGTTATTTCTGGGAGCCAATATCATAATTTCCCCTTGCAAAGTTTGGGTGGAAATGTTGGAAGAGTGATTTACTTTGGTTTATAAATAGAATGTTTGAATTTGATTTAATTTGAAAATGAGTTTATGTTAAAATCGGAATTCCAATAATATTTTTAAATGAAATATATCAAGGACACTTTGGCTAAAAGTCCAGAGTAATTCAAGGTGGATCCTCCCAACAAAAATCTTGTAAAATTGCAGAGAAAATCTATGAAAAAAAACATTTGAAGAACAGTTTGATAGAAGTTTTTTTAAAAAATTGCTCATGAAATACATAAGAGATGCCTTCAACCTTTCAAGAGTTTATTTATTTTCTTCTGAAGACGACTTCAACAATTCAACTTTGAAACTCCACTGATAATTTTTTCGATGTATTTGGAATTGCAAGTGTCAGCATTCTCTTCAAATGCTCTCTCTTCGATGCTTTTGTATGACACTCCGTTTTTTTATTATTCTTATTTTTTACAGTTTACTAGCTGACAATGATTTTATTGCCCTTTTCCGGCTATACCAGTCGGCTAGTATGTCTGAAATAGACGTAAAAACTTGAAGTATTTTTAGGCAAAGTACGTTTAATTGGCAAATTGATAGATACATTTGTGATAAAATTACCACTTGTTTTGGTGGGATTCGAACCCACGACTCCGTTATCGCTAGTCCGGTGCTTTAACCAACTAAGCTACAGAACAAGTTACAACTCTGCAGAATAGAAAGTCAAACTGGATTCGAAGCACCACCCTAAACCGGGTCCGTCTTTCACAACTTTATCTCTCTTTCGGCTCTTAGATGCCAATCTCCCGCACTCTCGCGGCCTACGAACAACAAGTGTGCGCGGATTGTTTTTAGAATGTTGATATTTAGGGTGGTGCTTCGAATTCAGTTTGACTTTCTATTCTGCAGAGTTGTAACTTGTTCTGTAGCTTAGTTGGTTAAAGCGCCGGACTAGCGATAACGGAGTCGTGGGTTCGAATCCCACCAAAACAAGTGGTAATTTTTTCACAAATTTATCTATCAATTTGCCAATTAAACGTACTTTGCCTAAAAATACTTCAAGTTTTTACGTTTATACTAGCTGTCCCGGCAAACGTCGTACTGTCTGCCTACTGTGTTTTTTTGACATACCGTCCTGTTGGGAAATGCCCGCAAAAAGGAACTTCAAATTTCCTCATTTTTGATACCTTCCCGGCCGGTTTTCGTAATTATTTTTTCGTACGAAATTTCTCCATAGATTTTTGACCATAACATTTTTATGAGGAAGGATTTCAATCGAAAAAAAAAACTTAACGACGTCATCAAAAAAATATTTCACGGATTACATTAAAAAGCCCTGCTAAAATTCCGTTAGGAATAGTTCATCAACTTTCCTGTATTATTAGCCTCCAAAATATCTGCAAATGATTTCACCAAGATTCCTTAGAATGCACATTGTGATATTCTATCAACAAATCAGTCGCATATTTTATTTACAAGGAGTTTCATCATTAAATTTGAGTTTTGTAGAAAAAGATGGCCATATGATCATATGGCCATAAGATGGTATAGAATCGAATGCAAATATGGAAAATTTGAGAATAATTTTTTTTTTTAGTAGAACACACTATTACTATTTTTTTTTTAAATTTTCGAATGATCCAGAGAATTTCCTAAAAATAACCTGGGATTCGGAATATTTTGGATTTCCCGGTCAAGACCTTCTACTTCTAACCCCCTCGTATTTTGATTTTAGGTAACCTTGTCTTGAAAGGTGTCCGGCCATTTGACCAAATGCCATATGGCCGAATGGGTCGTTTGGCCGAATACGATCAAAAGAATTCAGAGGAAGATTTTGACATTCTAACTACCTAATATGATCATCAGAAATATTTTATTCTTTTAATCATAGGCTATACTTTAAAGTTTTGACATTCAGGGATAAGTTGGCGTTGAAACCGTCGATATTATATCACAAGATTTTTTCCTTTTTTGAATCATAGGCTGTTCTTTCAAGTTAAACTGATGCGGGGAACTGAGGGTTTCCGAAGTGCGGAATTTTTATTTCGTCACCATAAATCTTTTTTTAGTTTAATTTCCGTTGCATTTTGGCTTAATGCTTATTTTTCACTCGCTATTTTCGATAGTTTTAAACATATTTTACACAACAAGTATTTTATATCCTCGATCGAATGAATTTTGATCTGTTTTTTTTTTAATTTTTATTATGAGCATCCTCACTTTTTCATCTTCAAGTTTTTCCACAGAAAAATGTGTATTCACTCAACACGCAATAAGTATTGAGTTAAAGTTCACATAAATGGAAATAAAAAAAAGATTTTAGATGAAAAATGGTGAATAGGAACACAACCAAATAGAGAGCCAATTAAAAATCTTAAAATTCCACTAAATCTAAGTGAAAAATGTAAAATATAAAAAGTATTGAAAAAAAAATGTTACAATTTATCGAAATAAAAAAAAAACAAAAAAAAACTTGTAAAGTTTCAAAAAAAGTAAAAAAAAAATCTATTCGGAAAATCCACTCGAAATAGATTGCAAAACTCTGAGTGGAAATCTGACAGGAAGGTTTTATGATATTCTGTATAAATTTGGTACATACGAATCTATGGCGGATTATTGTGTTTGTTTTATATTCTAAACCCTCCAGGAACTTTTGGAAATCCAGCAGTCAATCGCAATCTGAGCTCAAAAGCTAAACCTTCCTTTTGCATCACGTCGGGAACAGCTCGCTGACGTATCATTTATTTCATGAACTTTTGATGTATTACAAGAAATTCTGCTAGAATTTCTTTCAAAACTTCTTGTTTTTGTTCACTGTTCTAGATTTTTTTTTATATTAATTATCCATTGCAAAAATTACTTCAGAGAATTATTGAAAGTCTATTTTGAGATCTGTTAAAATCACTACACGGATTTCTGTGGAAATATCTTATGAAAATTAATTGTTATTTGCTTGCACTAGAACTTTTTGGAGGAATTGTATTACAAATTCTCTCTGGACTTTTTTCTAAGTTTCCATAATAAATCTTTTCTGAAACTCCCGTAGAATTTTGGTAAAAAAAACCATTAGGAATAACCCGGGCAGAAGAAAATAACAAAAGAAGATCAAATTTTGCCATTAAAAATAAATAGCTGAATGGCAAAATTTGATATCGGTTTGTTGGGTATAAGAGATAAAAGAACAAAAATAATAACTGACTTTGTACCGGAAAATAATTCAATAATAACTAATTTTATCATTATAAGAACAAACCAAGGACAACATATTTTGAAATGTAGAATAACTGAATCAGTTATGATTGAGTTATTGAGAACAAAGTAAATACAAAATGAGTTATTTCAAAAAAGATCATCATAATTGTAAATTTTGTTCTAATGATTGGAAAAACGCTGTATTTTAAGTACAGAAATGTTTTGTCCTTGGTTTGACCTTAAAATTGTAAAATTAGTAATTATTAACTCATTTCCTGAAACAAAATCAGTTATTATTTTTGTTCTTTTAGCTCTTATTCCCAACAAATCAACAACAAAATTTGCTCTTCATCAATATTCTATTTAAATGAAAAAAATAAAATTCTAACATAAGAACATCTCTGACAAAATAAAAAAAAAACTACAAAATAACTTATCAATGATAAAAGACATCTCTAATTTTATGATATGTTGTGTATAAATGACCCCGCATTCAATTGATGCTAAAAAATTTGAAATCAGTGGTTGCCAACATGGTGAAAAAAAAGTTTTGGTATAAAAATCCAAGATGGCGGCCAAAATCAATATGGCCGACCCAACTTTTTATAACTGTAAATAGTAGGGCAAAAGGTTATTGCAACCATAACAAATTGCAAATGCTCCATAGAAAATCAAAAAGCGTTCTATAAAAAATGAACATACAGGGGATGGCCAAAATGTTTGGGATAGGCAACTTTTTTTTCTCTCACAAAAAAGTTCAACATACTATAACTTTTCATAAAGCGCATCAAAAAATCTCAAATTTTGACTGTTTGTCAACCTACTATATGTGCATCATTGGTACAAATTTGGGCTCGATTGATAGATATTTCGCAAAGTTAGAACCGTTCGGGTAAAACACTATTTTTTAGACAACTCATTTTTGAGCTGTCATATCTCGGAAATCAGTGAACCGAATTGAATGAAATTTTGAACGTACACAAACAATATGTAAATGCTTCACAAACTATTAAAACATAGGTACTTTTTAAACTTTAAAAAAAGTTATCATGGATTGACACTTTTTGGAATTTTCTCGAAAAAATGTAATTTTTTTACATCAATGTCAATTAATTTTCGTGTTGATATCCAAAGATTTTCCACTTCTGTTCTCAAATTATCTCTAATCAGATATATTAGAGCGTATTTAGATTGAAGAAAGAATACATTTAATAATTTTTGTGTGGTATTGTAAATTTGACTTATTTTCCTCTATATGGGTAAAAAATTCAACCCGGTATAACTTAATTCGTCGTGAGAAAATATTACATTTTATAACGTCTTATAAAGTATCAATATATTGTTGATAAACGTTAAAAAATTCATTCAATTCGGTTCACTGGTTTCCGAGATTTGGCAGTTAAAAAAATAGTTGTCTAAAAAATAGTGTTTTACCCGAACGGTTCTAACTTCGCGAAAAAATTATCAATCGAACCCAAATTTGTACCAATGATGCACATATAATAGGTTGACAAACAGTCAAAATTTGAGATTTTTTGATGCAGTCTATGAAAAGTTACAGCATGTTGAATTTTTTTATGGGAGAAAAAAAGTTGCCTATCCCAAACATTTTGGCCATCCCCTGTATGTTCCATGAAAATGTGCAATGTTACCCATAAATAATTGAAAACGTTCCATACATTATAAAAAATGTACTCGTAAAACATAAAATTTTCTCATTAAAAGTTAAATTTTGCACCAATAAATAATACTGAAATGCTCCGTAATAAAATACAAATGCTCCATAGAAAAATGCAAATGCTCCATAAAAAATTAAAATTGTACCCATAAAAAATTGAAATTGCACCATAGAAAATAGACAAATGCTCCATAAGTATTATCAAACTGCACCACATAAAATACAATTTGCTCCATAAAAAATGAAAAGTCTCCATAACTTCAAACCTTTGCACCACTAAAGCAGTGCAATGTAAAGCAATTCAGCCCTGTCGAATTAAATTATGAGATGGAGGATTTTAAATTTTTCATGGAGCAATTCATATTTTCTATGGTGCAGTTTGATAATACTTATGGAGCATTTATCTATTTAATTTTCTATGGGTACAATTTTATTTTTTTGAGCATTTGCATGTTTCTATGGAGCATTTGTATTTTATTATGGAGCATTTCAGTATTATTTATTGGTGCAAAATTTCACTTTTAATGAGAAAATTTTATGTTTTACGGGTACATGTTTTATAATGTATGGAACGTTTTTAATTATTTATGGGTAACATTGTACATTTTCATGTAACATATGTTTATACTTCATGGAGCGCTTTTTGATTTTCTATGGAGCGTTTCTATTTGTTAATGGGTGCAATAAATAGGTTGCCAAATTGTAGCTCTATCTTTTCTCTTTTCAACACCCTTTCGTTTTGAGCTGAGTGCTGCGAATAGAAACAGTATTATTTTTCAAGCTAGCCAACACACACCTACACACTCCTAGCACTCAGCTTGTAAATACGCACGAGTGTTCAATTTTCTTGCAACCACCTCTCTCAGCTCGGCGCCGTCGCGACGCTGTTCGGAAATGGTAAACATGATCAATCCACCATTATTCCAATTTTGTTCCGGTGTTCAAAGTTTTTTATTTTACATTTGCGATGGACATTTTGATAGATAGTTGTTACAAAATTAGCTAAAATAGGCTCGAAACAATGTTTATCCTTCTCCTCGCTTTCCAACGGCTTGACAGCGGCAAATGGAGATATCGTGACAACAATTTTGATTATATCCGCAGCTCCTAGATAACAATACTCTTCAATCAATCACACAGGTTCTACAAGGTTTAACATAACCTCCATCTTCAATGTTTGGCTCCCGATGTTTGGCTCCCGCTGAGAGAGCATATTGAGTCAGTCCGCGAGACTGAGGTTTTGAGGTGGTTTTTGGAGAAACTTTCGAGTTATTACGGTTTAAATGAGCCACCGTTTGACCAAAATCAAGGGGTCTGCAAAAATTGTTGGGGCTCTAACCAACGGGGGGTCCATCAATTTGAGTAACCAAATGCATTTTCCTTACTTATTTGGCGAGGACTTTCAGAAAATCGCCACCTAAAACATTTTTGAAGGCAAGGTGTAAATAGTGGGCCGGTCTCAGCGAGAGTTACTCATAATTTGTTTTCAACGAATAACTACTTTACAAATTACATGTGGGCCGAATATTGAGGACATTTTTTTCACTATGTACCCAAATCTTGGATTAGTAAAGTGACGTCAACAACATCGATAAAGTGACGTAAACTACATTGCTTGCGTATTCTGGTTCATAAGAAACGAACAGGTAGAAAGATTTTGTGTGCAGTGACTTAAAAATGTAACATAAAGGATGAGTCGTTATTTATTGTGCCACCCTGCCTTCAACTGATTCGCAAATTGTCTACAGCAATCATTACCAAATTTTTACAGTTGTTTAGTATATATTACAACTTTTTGGTTTCAGTTCAAATTTAGGATGCGTTTCAGTAAAATTCACGACATTTTCGATTGACGCCATGTGGACATGTTCGGATTCCGCTTGAAACAAATAATTAGCGCTCTCTGGTTTGTTTATGTGCATCGTGCCTGGTTTTCACCCAGCTCCAGGCTTATGTTTCACTGACAACCGTTCCTGAAACCTATTCACGAACATTAAGATGATCCAATAATGTATACTCTAGAATTTATCCAAGGCGCAATACCATAATTTCAGATTTTACTTAGCATGTGATTGTACAACATCTTTTTGCGAACTGTTAACTTAATTTATTCCACATAGACCAGAATCTCACTGACAATTGCACAATTTCACAGATGTGAACAATAGACTATAAGAAGAAACTGGGCAAAATTTGGTTGATTTCGAAGAAGTAGGAAAAAAGTTACGTTAGTTTGAAAGTGGCACAATAATTATCGACACACCCTTTAATAATTTAGTTGCGTTGTTTTCGTTACTTAACTAAGAAAGAACTTTAGTTTTAGCGATTTATTGATAGTTTTGTGAAAGTATGGCTCCAAAAATGTTATTTGAAAGTAAGATTTGTGAACAAAGAGTGATAGTACTTCAGCAGAAATATTGAAAAAATGGAGATTAAGTGGTTCTAGCGCTTGGAAAAAAATAGGCCAAAGTTTTATCCATTAATAGGCCAATTTTCGTACAGTAGATCAACGTTGCATCTTGACCAGAAGCATATAACAAGATCATAACATAATTATGGCAGCTGTTGTTAGAAATAACAAAAATTGATATAATTCTGTTAGAAGAATTTTCCATGTGATTATCTATAACAAAAATATATTAACATTTGTTATAATTCTTGTAATAAAATCATAACAACACGTGTTTCATTTATTCAAACAGATGTATAATAACATTTGTTGTATTAGAGTAAAGTGGGGCAAAAGTTCGAGTGGGGCAAGAGTTTCTTTTGAAGTTTTTGAGTTCAATTCAAATTATTGCTTTCCGGTGTCAAGGTTGTTCGGACCCTTTTGAAAAAGAGTCTTTCACTCCAAAAATTATGAAAATCGATCAATATTACGAAAAGTTATGACAAAATGTTGGTTTTTGATCAAACATTTTTAACATGCGATGGTCCTTCCAACGCATGGAATGGAATTGTCATAAAATCGAATTCGAGGTTTTTTTCGGGCGTAACTAGGTATATTTTAAAGATGCTTTAGCATGTATAACATTTTGCAAAAAAGATTTGGAAATCATATTTTACACATAGTGGGGCAAAAGTTCGAGTCATGTGGCAACTTTAGGTATAAACCTAAAAGTCTGCAAAATGTACATATTATTACTAAGAGTGATGGAATTAAAGAGAAAATTCGATTAAAGTTGAAAAACTGTTGTTTTATCTGAATTTGGCGAAAACTACTAATTTTTGGTGTAGTAAATTTAACCCTGATTTGGATAAAATCCAGATCGAATTTTAAAGTGTATTCCAGTTCTAACATCAAATATTAAGTGGTTTCAGGTATTCCTATTACCAAAGTGTCAAAATAGTGTGCTACACGGTTAGCGAAATTCCACAAACACTAGATTCGAACTTTTGCCCCAGTGGTGGGGCAAGAGTTCGAATAAAACACACAAATACAAAAAGTGTTGTAACTCAAAATTGAAAAGACATTTGGCGTAACTTTGTTCATGCAAAATTTTAGTTCATGGATGGTAGAATCACCACACGGTATTTATTTATTTTTATCTGCTTCGATTTTTTGAAATAGGTTGAATTTTCAACTAGGGTCGAACTTTTGGCCCACCTTACTCTATGCATTATAATATAATTATCTCTAACATAATTTCGTAACACGTTTATTGCAATCTATGTTATATTTTTTGTAACAAGATTATTCCAAATTTTATAAGATTTTTTGTGTTTTCGCGAGAAAGATTGACATTTTTTGTTATTTTGATCACTCGAGCTAAGAGATTTATAGCAAAAGTTGCAACAAATTTGTTCGGAAATATAAAACAGAACTTGTTATAATTTTGTTATGATTTCGCAAGTTTAGTCTAACAAAATTTGATATAATCTTGTTATGTTTATAGCTCAACCTGCTATATTTTTGATTCAATTGGAATGAGTTTTGATTGATTTTTTGTTATTTTAACTACTAACGGTACATGTTTTATAACAACCGTTGTTACAAAAATCGTTGTAACAAAATAACACAACCTGTAATAATTTTGTTTTTCCCATCTAGTCGGGATACCATCGTATCGAACCTTTTCAACGTATTTTAGAAAGTTCTTGAATATTTACGTTAGTTTACTACCAATTGGTGAAACATGCATTGTCTAGTATGCGTGATAGGGTCAACATATCATTTCAAGTGCTGTTAATTCACAAGTTATGGTCAAAATTGTGAAGGTGGCTTGCATATTAGGCCAAGGTATGGTACACATACCCTATTAGAGGGATTCAATAGACAGCGTAAACAGGTGATTAAATATTTTGCTGATTAAGCGTTGCAATCACCAAGTCAAGCTTTGTTTATTTCATTCACAATTTCATGAAACATTTCAATTAATCATGGCGAACGCAGTTCTTTACGCTGTTTAGTGAATCCCCTTGTTGTATTTTAACTGTATTGAAAAAGTAAGTGAATGTTTTCTTATAGTGCGGTAATAACACTATTTTACAGCATTCTTGAACTCGGTAAGCTAATGATTATTTTTAGTGTAGAATCATGCCATGAGTTTGGAAACGTTAAGGAAAAAAATACAGCAACGTTTGCATAAAAAAACGCCATTTTTCATAAAGTTCTTTTACACTGGAGTATCGTATTTAAAAAGTTTTCCCGAATTTAAAACTTGTTTACTACTTTCACTCCAATTTTCATAAAGATATATGCATTCATTATGAAGTTACTTTAATAAATGTGAATCGGTGTTGAAAAATTCCATGTTTTTCCAATGATTTTCTACTGAGCACACATACAATGCATTGCAGTGTATCTCTGTGCTCCATTGAGATAAAATCGTTTACAAATTTATACGAACATATCTTTGCATGGTTGATGAAAATACATGGGAAACTTAGAAGATTATGATAATTTCACATTATAATGGCGCTTTGAAGAAGGGCAGCACCGTTAGGAAAATACGGTTAAATCATATTTTTCTTTCGATAACAACATTTCCTTTACTTAAAAATTTGGTAAACTTTTGCATCATTTATACCAAATGTTAACGGAGTCGAAATTTGCTGTTTTTGACACTTCGGGTAACATGGGATCCGTATTTCTCACATGTTTCATAATGATTTTAAAGTCTAATTAACAAGAAAAAGTGAAATTAGGATTATACGCAACTAAATATGTAATAGTTTTAATAGACAAATAGCTCAAAAATATGTTTTAGACTACTGCAACCAACATCCCCACTAACTTTAATAAAACTGCCTTACCCGGCCAGTACATTTTTTTGGCATAACCAAAACATGCTGTTTGTCAACAAAAATAACCACTTGTTTATATTTTGCTTATGGGTAACTCTCGCTGAGACCGGCCCACTATTTACACCTTGTCTTCAAAAATGTTTAAGGTGCTGATTTTCTGTAAGCTCTCGCTAAAAAAGTAACAAAAATGCATTTGGTTTTTCAAATTGATGGATCCCCCGTTAGTTAGAGCCACAACAATTTTTGCAGACCCCTCGATTTTGGTCAAATGGTGGCTCATTTAAACCGTTATAACTCGAAACTTTCTCCAAAAACCACCTCAAAACGAATTGTTGTTGAAAAGAGGAAAGATAGAGCTACTATTTACAATAAAAAAAAGTTGGGTCGGTCATATAGATTTTGGCCGCCATCTTGGATTTTTATACCAAAACATTTTTTTCACCATGAGGGCAACCACCGATTTTCAAAATTTTTGCATCAATTGAAAGCTGAGGCATTTATACATAACATATCAAAAAATTAGAGATGTCTTTTTTTTCCTATCAAAAGTTATCTACAGTTTTGTAAATTTAGCCACGTTTTCTCCATACATTTCCATGCGCACCGGCAACGATATGCAACAGCATCCGAGTTTACGTCTGCATGTATACACAAAGGCGCGTGCCGCAAAATTTGGCCAAATCGGAGGTTCGTTTCCGTTTTTGACTGTTTCTCAGTGATGCGGGCATTGTTTTTATAACTTTTATAGTGTTTTGAAAGGCTTAAACCTTCAGCTTTCCATTAGTGGACTCAGAATTTAAATTCGTGTTCGTAAACACTGCGAAATAACGCTGCATTTATGTAAACGGCCGGCACCGGGCCCAGTGCGTAAAAGTGGCATGATTTACAAAACGGCAGATAACTTTTGAAAGAAGAAAAAGACATCTCTAATTTTTTGATATGTTATGTATAAATGTCTCAGCTTTCAATTGTTGCAAAAATTTTAAAAATCGGTGGTTGCCCTCATGGTGAAAAAAATGTTTTAAAATAAAAATCCAAGATGGCGGCCAAAACCAATATGGCCGGCCCAATTTTTTATTATTGTCAATAGTAGCTCTATCTTTCCTCTTTTCAACAACAATTCGTTTTGAGGTGGTTTTCGGAGAAACTTTCGAGTTCTAACGGTTTAAATGAGCCACCATTTGACCAAAATCGAGGGGTCTGCAAAAATTGTTGTGGCTCTAACTAACGGGGGGTCCATGAATTTGAGTAACCAAATGCATTTTTCTTACTTTTTTAGCGAGAGCTTTCAGAAAATCGGCACCTTAAACATTATTGAAGACAAGGTGTAAATAGTGGGCCGGTCTCAGCGAGAATTACCCTTATACATTTTTCTAGCACACTTTGAAAAAAAGTCCATTAAATTTTTTTTAATGCAAACGTCAGAGCAGACTGTCCATACAAGGCTGACGATCTGAAATTGATGTTTATTGTATTTTTAAGCATCGTTGCTTATTTCACACATCACATTCTCCGTAACGAATACTCCAACTGAACAGAAAATTTTAAATTTCTCATTATAGGGTAAAAGCACCACGCTTCATCCCTGCTCTAGTCTTCGCCCCACCATACAAATACCATTTTTATGTATGAAGTGGTGAAGATTAGAGCAGGTAAAACTTGAACCTGTTCTACTTAAAATTTGTTGAAGCACAGTCTTGAAATCAGCAGGTAATTATGCATGAATAATTTGGGTCGTCGATAGAAATTTATGACTTTCGTTTATTTTGTAAACTAGTGCGAACTAGGCGAAGACTGGCGCTCGAGCCTAGCTATTTAGCACTGTAGTTGGAGGAAATGCCAATGCAGAACCCGTAGCTTCCGGGAAGGTAAGCCCAGCTCCCTGGGTTAGTGGGTTGGTGTCAGTCCCTGCGAGCCAGCCGTAAAAAAGACTAGCACCGGAAAATCAACAAGAGAAGAATGCGAACCGATACCAATGGCGACGACCACAGCGACGAAAAGGGACTTGCGATTGGAAGCTCGGTACGTGGAACTGCAGATCTCTCAACTTCATCGGGAGCACCCGCATACTCGCCGATATACTGAAGGACCGCGGGTTCGGAATCGTAGCGCTGCAGGAGGTGTGTTGGACAGGATCTATGGTGCGAACGTTTAGAGGTAATCATACCATCTACCAGAGTTGCGGCAACACACGTGAGCTGGGAACAGCTTTTATAGTGATGGGAGACATGCAGAGGCGCGTGATCGGTTGGTGGCCGATCGACGAAAGAATGTGCAGGTTGAGGATCAAGGGCCGATTCTTCAACATTAGCATAATAAACGTGCACAGCCCTCACTCCGGAAGCACTGATGATGACAAAGACGCATTTTACGCGCAGCTCGAACGCGAGTACGACCGCTGCCCAAACCACGACGTCAAGATCATCATAGGGGATCTAAACGCTCAGGTAGGCCAGGAGGAGGAATTCAGACCGACGATTGGAAAGTTCAGCGCCCACCAGCTGACGAACGAAAATGGCCTACGCCTCATCGATTTCGCCGCCTCCAAGAACATGGCCATTAGTATGGGACAAACATCAAATTCTCGCTCCAGTCGACTTTTTTGATTCCATTTAGGTCCCATATGAACTGTGCAAAATTTCAGCACAATTGGTGAAACTATAATTTAGCGCAAGCGGTTCAAAGTTTTCATAGGATTTACTATGGGAAAAGTTACACTTTCAAACAAAAAATCCCAGAGGTCGCCCTTTGTCTCCTTAATTCAAATCGATCAACGTTTCTTGTAGAAACCTCATTTCTGAAACTTTCTTTCGAAGACCGCAAAGCGATTGGATGCTTATAGAAAAAGTTATTGATTTTTTACCGATTAGTGCTCCAACGAACGGCTTTTTGTTTTGTTTTATCAGCAGCACTGTAGCTGCCGCTGTTGCATGGGGTGGCGGGAGGCATCACCACCCCCAGAAACAGCAGCAGCCAAGGCAGCAGCTACAGTGCTGCTAATAAAACAAAACAAAAAGCCGTTCGTTGGATCACTAATCGGTAATAAATCAATAACTTTTTCCACAAACATCCGATCGTTTTGCGGTCTTCGAAGGAAAGTATCATAAATGATATTTCTACAAGAAGCAATGATCGATTTGAATTAAGGAGACAAAGGGCGACCTCTGGGATTTTTTATCTGAAAGTCTAACTTTTCCCATAGTAAATCGTATGAAAACTTTGAACCGCTTGCGCTAAATTATAGTTTCCCCGATTGCGCTGAAATTTTGCACAGTTCATATGGGACCTAAATGGTATCCAAAAAGTCGACTGGAGCGAGGATTTATTTTTTCCATACAAGCGTGTCCCACACTAATGGCCATTCGTAGCACCTTTTTCCAGCACAGCCTCCCGTATAGTTACACCTGGAGATCACAACAAACGGAATCGCAAATCGACCACGTTCTGATTGATGGACGGCACTTCTCCGACATTATCGACGTCAGGACCTATCGTGGCGCTAATATCGACTCCGATCACTACCTGGTGATGGTTAAACTGCGCCCAAAACTCTCCGTTATTAACAATGTACATTACCGGCGGCCTCCCCGGTACGATCTAGAGCGACTGAAGCAACCGGATGTCGCCACTCGAGGCAGCGTTGCCGGACGAGGGTGTGCTCGATGTGGCCCCTCTAGAGGACTGCTGGAGTACAGTGAAAGCAGCCATCAACAACGCAGCCGAGAGCACTATCGGGTACGTAGAACGGAGTCGACGAAACGATTGGTTCGACGAGGAGTGCAGAGCGGTTTTGGAGGAGAAGGATGCAGCACGGGCGGTAATGCTGCAGCATGGAACCCGACAGAATGTGGAGCGATACAGACAGAAGCGGAAGCAGCAGACCCGTCTCTTCCGGGAGAAAAAGCGCCGCCTGGAAGAAGCGGAGTGCGAGGAAATGGAACTGCTGTGCCGTTCACAGGAAACACGCAAGTTCTACCAGAAGCTCAACGCATCCCGCAAAGGCTACGTGCCGCATGCCGAAATCTGCAGGGATAAGGACGGGAGCCTCCTGACGGACAAACGTGAGGTGATCGAAAGGTGGAAGCAGCACTTCGACGAGCACCTGAATGGCGAAGAGAATGTAGGCACGGAGGACCAAGGCAGCGGAGGAAATGACTATGTTGTTGCAGCAGAGGACGGGAACGAACCAACTCCCACGCTGAGGGAAGTTAAGGATAACATCCTTAGTTGTCAAGATCTGGGAAACCGAACAGCTACCGGAGGAGTGGAAGGAAGGGATAATCTGTCCCATCCACAAGAAAGGCGACAAGTTAATGTGTGAGAACTTTCGAGCGATCACCATTTTGAATGCCGCCTACAAAGTGCTATCCCAGATCATCTTCCGTCGTCTTTCACCTAAAGTAAATGAGTTCGTGGGATGTTACCAAGCCGGTTTCATCGACGGCCGGTCGACAACGGACCAGATCTTCACCGTACGGCAAATCCTCCAGAAATGCCGTGAATACCAGGTCCCAACGCATCACCTGTTCATCGACTTCAAAGCGGCATACGACAGTATCGACCGCACAGAGCTATGGAAAATTATGGACGAGAACAGCTTTCCCGGGAAGCTGACTAGACTGATAAGAGCAACGATGGACGGTGTGCAGAACAGCGTAAGGATTTCGGGTGAACTATCCAGTTCATTTGAATCTCGACGGGGACTACGACAAGGTGATGGACTTTCCTGCCTACTATTCAACATCGCCCTGGAAGGTGTTATGCGACGAGCCGGGCTCAACAGCCGGGGTACGATCTTCACGAAATCCAGCCAATTTGTATGTTTTGCGGATGACATGGATATTATTGCTAGGACATTTGGAACGGTGGCAGAACAGTACACCCGCCTGAAACGTGAAGCAGCAAAGGTCGGACTGGTGGTGAATGCGGCTAAGACAAAGTACATGCTGGTAGGTGGGACTGAGCGAGACAGGACAAGCCTTGGCAGCAATGTTACGATAGACGGGGATACTTTCGAGGTGGTAGAAGAATTCGTCTACCTCGGTTCCTTGCTAACGGCTGACAATAACGTGAGCCGTGAAATACGAAGGCGCATCATCAGTGGAAGTCGTGCCTATTATGGGCTCCAGAAGAAACTGCGGTCAAAAAAGATTCACCCCCGCACCAAATGTACCATGTACAAGACGTTAATAAGACCGGTGGTTCTCTACGGGCACGAGACGTGGACGATGCTCGAGGAGGACATGCAAGCACTCGGAGTTTTCGAGCGACGGGTGCTAAGGACGATCTTCGGCGGCGTGCAGGAGAACGGTGTGTGGCGGAGAAGAATGAACCACGAGCTCGCTGCACTTTATGGCGAACCCAGCATCCAGAAGGTAGCCAAAGCCGGAAGGATACGGTGGGCAGGGCATGTTGCAAGAATG
This sequence comes from Aedes albopictus, assembly GCF_035046485.1. Taxonomy (NCBI): domain Eukaryota; kingdom Metazoa; phylum Arthropoda; class Insecta; order Diptera; family Culicidae; genus Aedes; species Aedes albopictus. The sequence continues at coordinate 389,822,119 of NC_085137.1, forward strand.
CCGGACAACAACCCTGCAAAGTTGGTGTTTGCTAACCATCCGGTTGGTACAAGAAGGCGTGGAGCGCAGAGAGCACGATGGGCGGACCAGGTGGAGCGTGATCTGGCGAGTGTTGGGCGTGACCGACGTTGGAGAGCTGCAGCTGCAAATCGAGTATTATGGCGGCAAATTGTTGATTCAGTATTATCATGAATTTGATGTGAACTAAATAAATGAAATGAAAAATGAATGTAAACTAGTGTAATCGAAAGAGATCTGGAGAGTGAAGAATCCCTCAAAACCAGAGTGTAAAAAATTCGAAGATTCAAAATGAAAATTGACATTCTCATTTTTCCATTCGTGTTTCGCCACATTCATTGTCAGCTGAATGCCTCTCTTTTTTTCATTCAATTCCCTGTCATGAGTATTTTCTTGCACATCGTAAAATAATCAATTTCTGTTAACAAGCATACAATTCGACCTAATGAACAAATGGAACAGATGGTTAGTATTCCAATTAATTACTATAGCAAGTTTTGTGGTGATTGGAAGTTTAATCAGGAGTTATGGTCTAGTTTTGTTTCGCAGTGAAAATTGTCAGTGACAGAAAAACAAATGAATAAGTAAAAAAATTCATAAACCAAAACGAATTTTATTTTGATCCCTCAGTTGAGAATTTTCAAAATTCACGTTGATTTCACTCATTGAAAATTAAAATTTTAAACTCTGCTCAAAACTTTGAAGCCCGATTTTTTTATTCTTCAATCACTTAACCTAATTTACAGCTCTTTTGTCCACTACGGCGCTACTTGAGCGATTCCAATTGGAAGCTGTACTCACAATTTGTACAGCGGCTAAATGTATTCTTTTCTAATTTTACTATATCGAACTGGTTGCCTTTGCGCTGCTTTCACTTTCTACTCTATCATGGTAGAACGAGGATGTTGATGTGTGGCTGTTGGTTGTTCCTTTTTCTAGTCCGATTGGGGTTCCATTATGAGTTGCCGGTTCGACGATGTCCAAGTATCCGGGTTCGTTTGAGCCATGGGCTCAGAAGAGGGTCAGTGTCAGCTGCTCTCAGGGGGAAAGAGCAACTGACGAAAGTGCCGGAGCTGGGTTCGAACCCATGACCATCTGCTTATGAAGCAAACGTGTGACCAATTGCGCCACGGGCCCCGGCAATGTCCGATTTTTGTAAGCGAGATTTTTCAATTCTTCCTTCATTAGTAGTTTCTTTTTTTCTACCTAAATTCCGCTAGGATTTTTTCACTCATTACGGTAAATCGCCAATTATTGCGCACCTTAGAAACTCGCCAATTGTTGCTTTTCTTGTGAGGTGTGCAACAATTGGCGAGTTTTTAAGGTCTGCAATAATTGGCAATTTACCCTACCAGAGCAATTCTATCGCATAAACTACTTGAAATTCCAGCGAAAAGCTCTCCAAAATGTTCAGCAAAAATTTGATTCCTTTTGAAACTGTATAGGCAACTCGCTAGCTCTAGCTAATGGTAAGTTTCCAGTTCCCAAGTAGATCGCTCAAGTAAAATTCCTCCTTTTTCCGTAAGTAATTTTGACATTTGTTTAACCGACAGCATTTTTACGAAACGATGCTGTAAGAAGGATGTGAAGAATAGGGCACTGCATACGGCGGTTGCTAAATAAATTCAGTAACAAATTTTGAAAACGACGTATAATCAATGGTGTAGCATTGATTATACGTCGTTTTCAAAATTTGTTACTGAATTGTTCGTTGTTCGTGTGGCGTTTCGTGGCCTTGTTGTTTGCGATTTGAACTTAGAGAAATTTTGTTCGTTTCCTCAGGAAGTGTGATTGAAATTTAAATTTAATTTTTGCGCGCGTATGGGGAAAATCCAGATAGTGAGATTTCAACGCCACGGTGTCAAAATCTCGATTATTATCGAACTTTCATGTACCTCGGATTTTTCTTCGGAAATTGTTAGTATTTGGGCTATATATTCATAATCGGAAGACGAGAAAATATTTTATCGGTGAAAATTTTCCCATACATTTTGTATGGGACGTTTTTTGGTTAAAATCAGTATTTAATTAATTTTAGTATGGAAAATAGCCAAAAACTTAGATAAATCAAAATTTTCCCGATGGAATATTTTAAAACTTTCCAATTATAAAGTATAGCCAAAATGCTGACTTTCTGTGAAGAAAGATCCGAGGTACATGGAAGTTCGATAATAATCGAAATTTTGACACCGTGCAACGGAGTTCCAAGGGAAATGCTAATGAGTGACGCTGCGATTCTGAGGGAACTTTTAATGGGTGTGTGAAGAATTAGCCTAAGTTAAAATTCACAATTAAAAATAAATTTAAAAAAAACTTTTAATGGTATTACAGCGAGAACTATGGTTGGATACTAATTATAAATTCTGCAATATTGGAGTTCGGACTACGGTGGGAGAAATTCGGCTGGGACTCTGACGGTTACCTTGTGGAGTTTTAGATGAAATACGAGGTAGGACAAAGCTTCACAGGGAATTTAATGAAGGTCCACGAAAGATTCTTTGTGATGAATCTTTTGGCATTCCGTACGAAGGTTTTTCTTTGGGGTTTCACAGAAAGTCCTCTTGAAATTCTTCCAGATGTTCCACCAAAAAATCCACCAGAAGTTCGCAGGGGATTCTTATAAAATGTCTCTGAGATTTTCATTAGAAGTTCTACAAAAAATCCCTCCGTGAGTTCCTTCTAATTCAGGATTTATTTATTTTGTTTTTTGTTTTTTTTTTTTTTTGGGATCTTCTAGGAGTTCCTTCATGGTTTTCTCCAGAGGTGTTTTCTAAGATTCTACCAGGAGTTTTTTTTCGAACTATTCTACAATAATTTCATCCGGGATTTCTTAAGTATTTTTTATCCGGGGTTCACTCAGATATTTATTCGGAGATTGCCGCAGGAATTCCTTCCGGGATCATTTCAGGAGTTCCTTCTAGGATTTCTATAGGAATTCATTCTTAGATTCGTCCTGGAGTTCTTTCAGTGATTCTTCCAGGATTTCTTTCTAAGATACAACTTTTTGAGATTCATCTAGGTTTTCTCTGGAAGTTTCTCATGTGAATCTTCAAAGAATTCCTTTTGTAATTCCTCTAGCTTCTTCCGGGATTCCTCCAGGAACTCCTTCTAGGTTTCCTCTAGGAGTAAATTTATGGGTTCCTCTTATAGTTTCTTCTGGTATATCTCCAGGAATTCCTTCTAAGATTACACTAGGGGTGGCATCAGGGACCTCTCCAGAAATTTTACCCGGTGTATCTTCCGGGAATTTTTTAAAAGTTCTTTGCGGAATTTCTTCAGAACTTCCAGACTCCTGAAAAATAAGTCAAGGTTTTTCCAGGAGTTCCTTCTAAGATTTGTCCAATAATTTATCCAGGATATCCTTCTGGGATTCCTCCAAGAACTTCTACTGGGATTCCTTGCAGATTACATATTCTGGAATTCATTCTGGAAGTTTCTTAAATTTTGCTCATGGAAATATACTCCAGAAGTTTTTTTTATTCTTTATGGAAGTACTCCAAGACTTGCTCTTGAGTTCCTTATAAAATTCCTCCAACAGCTTCTTAAGGAATATCTCCAGCAGTTTTGCAGGGAGTATCTACACGAGCGATTTCAGAGATTCTTTCAATAGTTTCTTCCCAGATAAAAATCTGAAGACATTCCAAAAGGTTCTGGAGAAATCATAAAAAAAAACTCGTGAAAGAATCCTTGAAAGAACTTCTAGAATAATTTCATATAAATCTTCTGGGGGAATCTCGGAAGGAATTTCTAGAGAATTCCATGAAGGAATCTCTGAAGGAATCCCGTATGGAGTTACAGGAGTAATCCTGGAGAGAACTCCTGGAAGTTCTGAACAAGTCCTAAACAAATTGCTGGAATAATATCTGAGGGAACTCCCTTAGGTATCCCAGAAACAACTCCTGGAGCAATCCTGAATTAATTTCGAGAGATATCTAGGATGGTATTTTTGGAGGTATCCCAAGCAGAGTTGATGTACACGTGCTGTAGTCCCATGTACGGGAGCCACATTGCAAGCGAGCTCCCAGGAGCACTGTACATTTTGAGACTGAAAGTTGTGCGCCTCATTTTTCTCAAGATGTGTCTCATGAGCTTCGTCTCATGCGCTGATTAAATTAGAAAATTTCACGACAAAAACTTCCTAAACGAACGAGAATTGAAACCTTAACCTTTGCATTGAGAGTTCCTAGTCGTATCGCATAGGCCAACCAGACACTTGAGTTGTGTGCGGAAAAAAGTTGTTGAGGTTCTTCGTTACCAAGAAGATGTTTTTCACCTTAGATACCAACAGCTCACGCAGCGCATGAGACGAGCTCCCCGGGAGCTATGCGCCAAGCTCGCACCCACCAGATTTTCGTGAGCCTCCTAGCAGCGCAGCACACTGCGATTTTGAAGAGCTGGGAGACAATTTGGTGTGAGGCTCGCTGTCACATTTTTGTACACATGAGCAATGGGAAACTCTGATCCCAAGCAGAAATTCTGAGGGAATCCCAGAGCAATTCTCGTAGGGATCTCGGAACGAATTCCTGGAATTCAGAAAGATTTCATAATAAAATGGGAAATGACTATTTTTTTACCAGGAATAGTGTATTACGTAAAGCTAATACTATACAAATTTCATCAAAATCGGTTGAATATTGGTGGAGATATCGTTGAAACAAGAATTTTGTCATTTGAGAAGTTTGAGCAAACGAACGTTTTAAAAAATATCCCTTCTTCACCGTTATAGCTTTAGATTCAAAAATACTGAACCGATTTCAATCAAAACTGTTCTGTATGTAAAGTATACATGTAGAAATATTGTGTAAAAATTTCATTCAATTTGATCTAGCCGTAATAAAGTTTTAGCCGTCCGTATATATGGCACAAAGTCACAATATGCAAAAATGTTTTTTTTTTGTATCGTGACATTCACACAGTTATAACTTGAAAAGTTTTCAAGCAATTTGGCTAAGAACAGTTTTTATAATGGTTTTACAGTTTCAAATGCTAATAAAAATCGGAACAGTCATGACAGTTGTACAAACAAAATAGTACACACGGAATAAAATGGTTAAAATGTACCTAAAATATGCCTTGAAGCGATTTGAGTTTTGAATACTAGAAAAACGTATTGAACCGATTTTAAGATTTTTTTACCAGTTTATTGATACTCTGTTAAGAACTTCGAGTCAAATTTTCAGACGTCTTGACGAGTTGCATCAAAATTATAGCCTTTACAATTTTTAAAACGGATGAAAAAATTTGCTGAAATCTTATTTTATGATATTAACAATATCTGCGCCAACAGCAAACTGAATTTGTTGTCATTGTTATGGTATTAGCTACACATTATATATTATTCCTCAAAAAATCAAAAAAATATTTGATTTTGTGAACGCAATCAAAAGCTATACATTATTTTCTGTGTCCAAATTTCATCGGATACAGTCTTTACTTCTCATGGTTCTAGTGCACCATAGAACATTTTATTCAACAAACGAAATGAAATGATTATGATGCAACAGTTTTTAGAATCATTGTCTCCTCATCAGCTAAACTCAAATGCTATTTACTTTTTTCAATAGTCGAACTATTTATAAACAATTCAGTTTTGGGGTGTCTTTATAAATTTTTAAACTACTTAACGGCAAATTGCAGCCATGCTGAGGGACGACGGAGCACACATTATAGAGCGACATGGCTAAATACTAATGCACACTGTGAACGCGCAGGCGCGAAAGAAGAAACACAAAGAAAGAGAAATGTCCCTTTTACTCACGGAATAATACATCGACATATTGTTCTGTACGGAAAATCAACAACATGACTGACAGCATCGCATGACAGTGCCATCTGTTGGCAAATCTTTCTGGCTGTGAATTACTTATCAACTGCGAACGCCTAAGTAATTTTGATTGCAAAAGTTTTACGTGAGCATTACTTGTCCCACAGAGAACAGACATCCAGACTAGAACAAATTTCATTCGGAAAGTTGTGTAAGGATTTGAATCTTTACTTTAGTAAGGTTGCAAACCAATACATGATGACAACACTAACGCCACCAAACACCATATTGCCACAGTCAGTGGTGAATTGAAACATTTCAAGTGGTGAATTAAATTAGTATGGGAAATTAACCGATTGCAGCGCCATGCTATTGCCACTTGTGTTGCCGATTTCAAATGGCCGTTAAATTCCTTACACAGTTTTGGAACTAGACTTGGATGTCTGTTCTCTGTGCTTGTCCTATCCTTTTACACAGTACTTATCAAGTGGAAACTAGCCATAACTCACTACTGACCACCGTCCCCTACCACTACATGAGGCACGAATCGCAAGAAGTTCACACCGCACCAGTGCGTCGGTGTTTAAAGTGCGGAGATGCCATTTAGTTGAGTACTTATTTTTAGCCTTTATAGTTTTGTTTTGGTTGCGCCGATTGCGGTTGGCATTCAATGGATTGACGGACGGAATGACCGCGCCGCCGCGATGCGGCACAAGTGTTGGCGATTGAGTGTGGTGCTACTCGGTAGGTATGTGCAATTTGTCATATATTTGCACATGTTGGAATAATAATGGACATCGCGTCGTCGGTCCGGTATGTAAATTTCTATTCGTTGATGGACGACTATTGAATGGGACTTGCCATTACAATTGATGGTGAACAGATGGGCACATGCGGGTGATCACTTGGCAGTGAAAATGCATCTGAAAATGTCATTTAGCTGATTACAGTCTTTCTTTGCGTCAGATTAGTGCTTTATGAGCACTTCCATCAACTGAGAGCATTTTTTGTGAATTAACCGTTTTGAATCTCGTAATTTGCCATGCTCAGTTTGAGTTTACGTACATATGACAGTTTTAATAATTAATGGATACCGAAATACCTAACAGAGTATAACAAACATTTCTGCAAAGGAAACTTTCATTGTTTGAAAAACCGCAAAGCAATTTGTTTCACAATCATTTCCATCTGTATCTCTCATTTGCCTCCTGTTTGTAACCCATTTCATTTGACGCTAAATATAAAGTTACAGGTACTGCTCCAGCACAAAAGTTGTCAGGCAGCAATCGCCAGCTCGCATTTCTGGTTTCGAACCTGTAGAATACATAGCACAGCACAACGATGAGCGCAAATCTGCGCCTGTAGAATTGTGAGTTTATCTGACTCACGTTGGGTTAAGGGCTTGTTCACAAATATCATAACGCTGGAGGGGGTGGGTGGGTGTCCTTCATGGTGTTACAGCCCGAACAAATAAAATTTTTCCCCATATAAATAGTGTAACGAAGGGGTGGGTGGGTGTCAGGAAAGGCCAATTTTGGCGTTATGAAATTTGTGAATGAACCCTAAGGGCGCTGCACTTCCAGAACAAATAATCAATGCGCACCGTTCACAGGCCAACGTCTTCTGACCACACAGTGCCATTCTTTGCAATTGCACAGCGTAGGGAATTACCAATCGCCGTCATCACCCGCGCCAAGTTGTTTGAACTCATTAGAAATTCCACAAAGGAGATGGCCCTTTACTCGCTCTCTTTAATAATGGCAACGCTAGAGCATCTGCGCCGCTGCTGGCTGCTGGGTTGAACAATCCCAGACAAGGAAATTGCAATTCGCTCTTTATAACATCATCAATAGGTACTCTTCCCCAGGCGCATCTAATTAGCGACCGATGATAGAGATCACAGACAACAAACTCGTTTATCTTCAAGTGATTCCGATCAGCATCAGGAAGACCGAGAAGTTTTTATTGGCGCGTGCGCGCACATTCTTTCCTCTGCGGAGGTACCGTTCGGTGGCGTAACATTGGTCGTACGAACATTATATTCGCTTCTTTTTTTTTCAATAGTTTTTCGGAAACTATTCTGTCCTATTCTACATAAATTGTTGCGGAGCTCCTGCAAACTTTTTTTTGTTTAAGTTTCCATCAAAATAAGTATATTTTATTTCGCTTAATGATTAGGGTTTGATGTTTCAATTTTCCTTAAGACACTCACTAATTTGTTTTACATTTTCTTACATGAGTACCATTATTTATTGTTAGAATTGAACTTAGATCAGCATAATCCTTGAACAAACAATTTTTTTTTGTCATTTCCCAAAGTTTCAGCATTTTCCGGAATTCTCTAAGAATTATTCAATGATCTTTTCTTTCCGTGATTAGTTCACAAAGTTTTTCCAGAATATAACAGCAAGATCGGACAAAAAATGTACTATGAGGTATTCAAGAGTTTTATTCAAAAATTTAGTGATTGTGTTAGTTTATTTAGAGCAATCGTTTTAATTTTTAGGAAGAATTATGAAAAAATATTATAATGCGAGCAAGATATGTGACGAAACTTTGGGGACATTTCGAGAAGAATGCTTGAAGTTATCATTGGATTATGATCTTGTACCGACTTTTCAAACCCTCTAAGCAGAATACCCTCTTCGAATGAGTGTGATCAGTTTTGTATCTTTTAATTCCGCACTATTTTGCTTATCCTTTGACAGACACGCGTATTCCAACTACCACTTGAAATCTTCCTCAGTGTCAGTTATCAAAAAAAAAAAAATGGTACAAAACTGATTACACTCATTCGAACATTGGATTATTTTAAGCATGAACAAATTTTTTTTCGCAGCTTAAAAAATTTCAAAAATTTCACTATTTTTCTATTTTTTATACGTTTAAACACAGCCGCCCTGAAAGCAAATTGAACCATGCAAAAATCAAAATGAATTCAAACTAATTTTTACATATATATAAAATGCTTCAAAAGTATTAAAAAAGTTGGCACTTTTTGAACGTTGAAAAAAATTATGATAGATTGACACTTTTTGGATCTTTCTCGAAAAATTGTTATTTTTTTACATCAATGTCATTACATTTTAGTTGTGCTATCCAAAGATTTTCTACTTCTGTTTTCAAGATATCTTGAATAAGATATAGAAGAGACTATTTGTATTAAAGGAAAAAAATAGTTTTTTTGGGTGAAAACGTCAAACTGGTAAAATTTTATTCGTCGAGAGAAAATATTATATTTTATTACGTCGTATCAAGTATCAATAAATTGCTAATGCATGCTCAGAATTTCATTCAATTCGATTCACTGGTTTCGGAGATATGACAGTTCAAAAACACTAGTTTACAAAATAAAACGAAAGTCGTGAACTTCTATCAACGACCAAACATTTTTAAGCACAGTTTAGTGCTGATTTCGAAATTAAGTAGAACAGTTTTTGAGTTTTTGTTCAATATCAAGTTTTTCATTTTTTTTAAATATGGAATTTACTAAAATTTAAATGTCTTGCGTTTTGTTCAACTAATTTTAAATCTTTTTCCATAAATTAAAAGCTGGATACAATACCTTACAATCTTCTTAATGCAGGTTTTGCGTCAGATTGATGAAAATCAAGATATTGGTGAGTTTAAGGAACAATCTCCTCAAATTTTAGCAAAATTTCCAAAAATATGTGAAGAAATGTATTTGTTTCAATAAGAAAAAAAAACAATTTAAAATTTTTTTCTCAACGTTCATTAGATATATTAGTAAAAAAATAATTCTGGAAATTCTGGTAAAATTTCCACAATAATTTCATGGATTTTTTTTGAGAATTTTTTTTTCTGACAGTATGCAAAAATAATTTATAGCAATATTTCCTTCAAAAAAGACGGAAGTGCTTGTTGCGTTTTTTATGGAACATCGGGAAAAATGTCTGTTGCAGATCCATGATTTCATGGATTTTTTTTGAGAATTTTTTTTTCTGACAGTTTGCAAAAATAATTTATAGCAATATTTCCTTCAAAAAAGACGGAAGTGCTTGTTGCGTTTTTTATGGAACATCGGGAAAAATGTCTGTTGCAGATCCATGATTTCTGAAATCCTTAGAAATTTCTCATAGGACGGTTTTATATAAAAAAAATTGCTGAAGTTCTTGGTGGAATTCCTAAAAAAATATTTAGTATTTTTTACTAATCTGAGAAACTTCTTGATCCTTTTTTGGCAGAACCCTGAACCTTCGCTCAAAAAAATAAATAAATCTTGAGACAATAATTAGCAAGAGCTTTAAGGGCTTTTATACTTATCGGGAAAATTTTCAGATGATCGTGTATAAGGTAAAGAGGAGTTTATTGAAAAATTTCTGAACGGCTTTTTATTTTTTTTCAGAAAACAAAAAAAATAACAGTTAGTTTTAAAAAATCGCTGTACTCCTTTAGAGGAAGTATTCAGGTATCTTCTGAATTTTGTTCCCTGGTGGGAATGTTTTTCATTTTTACAAAAACCATTTTGTCGAAATTTTGCTTAAAATTGGATTTTGTAAAAATAAAAAAAAAATCCACCAGAAAAAAAAATCAGGAAATATCTTGACCCCCCCCCCCCCCCCCATGTGTACGGAAATCGATTTCAAAAATATTGCTTCGCTAACCCTTCAGGACGCGCGCCGTTGTAAAAAAGTACAACACTACCAAAACACCCCACTCGTCGTATACAGCGCGAGCGCGGTGCAGTTTTAGCTGCTTGATGCGGCGCGTGTCCTCAAAGGTTGATAAAAAAAATCAATAACCAAAATAGAGAGCATGAAAATGAGAAAATGCATTCAGTTTCACCTCATGTGGGGATGAAATAAATACAATATCACAGTAAATTTCGCGAAATAAAATTCATATAAAGTTTCCTTGCCGAATTCCTGGCATGATTCACAGCAGTGATGTAATTGATTGAGACTGGCATTATTGCTATACTTATTTAATCATGCCTCCATTGCCGTGTGCAGCACAGTTTTCCCATGTTCTAAAACAGCAAACTGAAGAATTTTTGGGATTCATGAAGTGTTGTTAGGAATTCTGGAGAATTTTTTGGATGTCCGACACCATTTTGAAATGCAAGATGGCGGCTTTTTTTTTATCTGTATTAACGAGATTTTTAGCCCTCGGCTTGTTCATCTCGGAGTAAAGATGGCGGCTTCTGGTTTTTGAAAATCCATGGAAACCCATGCAAAATGGGTATTTTTGAAACGGGCTCGACGAGTAGATGTCGAAAACCGATGATCGGCGCCCTTTTTAAATTTATGTCAATTTTTTGCACACATAAATCTGAATTTACAAAGCACATCAATTTTCAAAGCTTCTGAACTTCTCAATTATGAGTTTTCACTCCTCAATTATTTGCACTCTTCGTTTTTTTCATTTCTCAGTCCACACTGCTTACTACTCACTTTTAATTCTTCACTTCTCACACATCACTGATTCACACTCTACGCTTCAGACTGATTAACTTTTATATGCCTTCTCTTTTCAATGCTCATACATGCACTCACTCCTCATGCCTCACTCTTCACTGATTACTCTTTATTTCTCTCTCGTCACTCCTCTTTTCGCAATTCGCTCACTCATCATTTTTCACTTCTCACTCTGCAATTCTCACTCCTTACTTATTTATCACTGCTTCACGCCTTTTGCTGTTCATTCCTCACTACATATTTCTTACTCCCCACATTACACTGCTTACTTTTCACTCCTCACTTTTTACTGCTCATTCCTCTTTACTTACTTCTCACTACTCACTCTTAATTGCTCATTGATCATCCCGGATTGCTCACGCATCACTTCTCCCTCTTCACTGCTCCCTTCTTCATTAGTAATTGCTGCTCACTCCTCGGTCAGCGCCTAGTGTATGAAGCGTCGGTAAGGCCCCCCCCTTGTGCACGGGCTTGGTTCTCACTGTCGCACACTTCTCACAGCATCACAGCCCTCACTTAACACTCTTCATTATTCACTTCTCACGCCGTACACCTCAATTATCACTTAGCACTGCTCAGTTGTCACTCGTCATAGCCCCACACTCTGCACTCTTCACAGGTTGCTCCACACAGTTTACTCAAATTTCTCATTGAACATACTATCTACATAGCTCACTTCTCACACTTCATCATTTGTGGTACAGCTTTCTATGCGTATGAACCGTAAAATAGGATAGCTTTTGAGAAAAAAAATACAATGGGAAAAAAGGTTAAATTGTCAAAAAGTAACATGGGACAACTATGCTGCGCATAGCAGTTCAGTTTGGCGTTGCCAGTCGCGTTCAACAATTGTTGAGATGTCATCGAATACCGAGAACTCCCTGACTTTATTTATGTTGAAATTCAAATTCAATAATGTAATTTCTTTGCTTGTTTCAGAAATCGGGTTGAAATCAAATATGAATCCGCTAATTGTTTTTACATGGAAATGATATAAGGAGATTTCATGAATTTCTTTCATAATTTCTTCAGTAATTACTATTAGGCTATATTGTTAACCCTATCAATACGAACCGGACAGGCTTGCTTAACGCGTACTACACCATTGTGATGTGCGCAACATCTTAGGAGGGTTTATTTTTCTAAGAAGTTGAACGTCGCTAAAATTCATATCTGATAAAATAAAATAAAAATCTCTATAACATCCTCATATATTTGTAATCATCTCATCTAGTATGTGAAACTACACGGATTTGGATTAATATGGCTTGGTTATTCATCGAATTAAAGTTAAAATTTGTACTTTTTTAACCATTTTTTCTTATGACCATTGGGCGCGCAGTTTATTGTTACCCACTTTTTAAGCTTTCATTATCGCAAGTTGAACATCAAATATATTCGTTTTTATCTTTTAGTGCTAGAATATAGACGTTGACTGATAGACTATCATGAAAAAATAGTCATATATATCCCGTATTAGGCGTGTGATAGCGCCTTGAACTTTTCGCATTTTTTCCTGCCGCATCCTGTACTTTGACACAAAAATGGACGCCAATATACAGAGAGATCTTAACTAAATGGGGAACAATAATGTATGGGTAAATGTTATATATATTGTTACTGTGTTTAGCGAGAGGGAGAATTTCTGTTTTGCTCAGTATTAATGGATGGTATTGGTTGGTTCTGGTATTGTGGGCTTGTATTGCATTGTTGTTGGTTGATCCGGGGTTGACGTTGAGGGTGGTGGGGTGTTTGTTTTGATTCTGCTTCTCGATTTCGTAGCCATTGCATATTGCACATATGCCTTCTGTATCGGTCCTGTGTAGTTGACTGTTGATGGTGTTTTCTGGATGGGAAGGCATTCTAGCATTGGAAGACGAGATGCTGCAAACGAACTGTTCCCGAGCAGGAGAAAATAGCTGAAAAATAGCAAACTCAGGTATGGAAAACCGAATACCTACAACCTGAATGAGGTATTAAGAGGTAAAATACCTAAAATAATAACTGGTGTGTATTCTGTGCATAACACGTGAATAATGACATCAGGTATGGCAATACCTAAACAATAATCGGCGATTTTTTCATACAAATGGCGATTTTCCATAATTGAATAATACCTCAAGCAGTCCTCAATACCAAACCAATAACTCATCGAGGTATTTTATCAATACCTGGAAAATACCAAAATAAGTTATTTTCAATACCTGGGTAACCGACCAATACCTCGTCTTGTTATGATACCTGATTTTGGTATGCTCCAGTTATGTGTCAGTTATTCGTTCCTGCTGGGGCTGGATAAACGACCAATACCTTGTCTTGGTATGATACCTGACTTTGGTATGTTGCTGTTATGTGTCAGTTATTCATTCCTGCTCGGGTTGGCGCGTTAACCGTGACCAACTCCGGTCGGGTCGGGTGGACTGTATTACTAGGGAATCAACGGAAAGGAATAACACAACACTGCTTTTCTGCGGATCCCTAGTTCACTACACTTTATTGTACTACTTTACTATTTACACTTTAGACTACTGTTCACTATTTTTCACTTTTATTCAGCCCTGTCGTCGTAAAATTCGAGCTTCTTAGTCGTTTGATGGTGGGGTGGGCGCTGCTACACAACACAGTTGATAAGGGCGCCAGCGATTGCAAATCCGATAGAAATGTTGCTAAACACAATAATTACTATTTTAAGTGTATAGTATGCTGACAGGAAATATATAAAGCGATACAATATCTTAACAATATAGCAATTATTAAATTTTTTTTTTGATAATAATATTGGGTATAGGGCGGAAGTGGTATACCTCGGTCGAACAATATACGAAGGCGCATCATCAGTGGAAGTCGTTCCTACGAATGTCTTTGGAAGAAACTGCGTTCAACAAATATGCACCAAATGTACCATAAACGGTGCTAATAATATTAGTGGAGCTATACAGGCATGAGACTTGGACCATGCTCGAGGACGAGGAGGTCCTGCAACCACTTGGGATCTTTGCGCAACAAGTGCTAAGGACGATCTTTGGCGGCATGCAGGAGAACGGTGTGTGGCGGCGAAAGATGAACCACGAGCTCGTTGCACTCTGAGAATGCCGAAAAAGCACGGCGAAATTAGTGTGCGCTACTGATTCGCTTGGTTCAAAAATCCTTGGAATACCGAGAGTACGATGGGCGGCTAGGGTGCTGACGGTGGATAGCTGCAACTGGGACATATGGTATTATGGCGGCAAATTATATAGATTTGAGTATGAGCGCCCTCGCAAATAAGAAAAACAACTTGGGGAACTTACGTATTTTCGGCAGTTTTATTTTCTTCGTCTTAGGGTTTTTTGAAACCTGTTGAACTCAATGATGACCTCGAATCCTTCCAAACCAAGCTGAGTTACATGCCCAAATTTCAGGCAATCTGACCGACAAATACGCCCCATGACGAAGAGAACAAACTTGCTAATAAAACCCTTCGTCACCTTATGTACAGTCTGTTTAAGAAATTATAAATATTTTTTGTTTATTGAATAAAATAAACTGTTCTGGTGATTTTCGCCAAATTCTTCCAGAATGCAACAAATTGTGCTACTATTTTTTTATGTCCTTCCAATTGACATGATATGTTGAAGAACAGTCGATTTCTCCAACAATGAACTTCTTTCGCCCAATTTGCATTGGTACAAAGGTGTTTTTGTAATGATTTCAACATAATGTATCACAAAATACCAGTAATTGTCTTACTTTTTATTATATTCGCTTTCATAATAAGTTGTCTAGGAAATGCGTTCATCCTGGAAAAAATCGATAAAGACGTTTGCACAACATTTTTTTCTGACATAAAATTTCTTATTTTTTAAGGTCTAAGAGGGAACATCAGAACTACCATACAGTTTCTTATCTTTTCTGAACGCATTCAGTTTGAACTATTTTATTGTTTTAGCTCATTCGACCCTTCCGATGACAAAGCTTGTCATATCATAAAAACAAATGCAATAAGCAGTAATTAAGACATTCGTTTGCTTAACGTTCGTTGCAACCCGTGTTGTTGAGAAATTTCAAATAAAATTGTTTTCATTAAGAAGATTTGTAATGATGGTTCTTGATCAAATATTCCAGTGAAAATTTCTTTTACCAATCTATAAATATCTTTCTTATCGATACAGTAACTTTCATTGTGTTTGGAAGTTGAATATTTTTTTACGCGTTTTTTTTTCTTTCCCATTATGCTACATTTTTTGACCAGTTTGTGCAACTTCACATTTTAATCATATAATTTACAGAGCTCTATTTTTTACTTGTACAACAACATCAACAAAGTTGGTATTATTTGCTTCGTTAAAATGTTTACTATAATAAGAGCTAACTTTTTTGATTATTAAGCTCACATTGAAATGACAGTCTATCGTTTGTGTATTTATAATTTCTGAAACAGCTTTTGAGAAAATCGCCTTAGTGATTTTGAAAATTTTAGTGCTCAGAAAAGGCGGAAAAGAGGATTTTTTTCGTATTTTCAATAAAATGCAGAGGGGCACCTACTATATGGAACTTGGGTAATATGACGGGTTAACCCCCAAAACCACTCCCTTGCGTAAAAGTTCGCTGCCCTGGTTTAGGTATGTAAGAAAAAAATGTTTTTTATTGTTTTGCTCTCAAATAGTTGTATGAACTTTTGTGAAATTGGATTTTTTTTCTTGCGCTCTGTCTAATATTGGAGAATTGCCTATGTGATTTTAGATGATTTACGTCCTTTCAAATATCAGCAAAATTAACTTTGTCAATATTGCATTTTTTACACTTATAGACGCGTAAAAAAGTCTCATTTATGATATTAAAATGTACTCTGAATCACCTGTATGGTTTTACACTTTTATATCTGTAAAAACTACTGTGATATCAAATATTTTTCATCCACTCTCCCAAATATAAAAAAAAATCACTTTATGTGGTTTTTCATGTGTAAAATTGCCTTTAGTAATAATCAAAGCTTTAGCGCTCCAGAGAAGGTGTGAAGAAACTCTTTTACGGAATTGGGAATTTGGAATTTTTCTTCCATTTTTAAGTATATAAGTATCATTTCATTGATTTTTTCGATATTGTTGCGCTTACAAAAAAAAACTTCCTTCATGATATTTAAAATTTTGTTTATGCTCCAATACCTTGTCGTGAAAGAAAAAAGGAGCTTTAATATTTTGGAAGGCGATAGAGTCTATTATACTGTCATTAGTGATAGCTCATGTGATTTTTTTTACGAAATTGTGTACGGCTGAAGATATAAGAAAAGTTACCTGTGCCATTTTTTTCGAAATGTTGTCCTTCCGCATTGATTCCTTCAAAAAATCTTAGTTTTCTTTAGAATTTTCTCCAAAGTTATCTGCAGGCTACCAGAAATAAATCTTCCCCGGAGTCCTTCCGATATTACTCCGTGGATTTCTATAAAAATCCACCATGAATTACATTCGGAAAATCTTTCAAAGATTTCTTTTGAAAGTACTTTAGATCATCTTCCTTTTATCGCTTCAGAATTTCCCTTAGAAATTCCTTCGGAGTTGTCGTTAGAGGATCCTCTAGAAATTTCCCAAAAACTCCTCTAGAAAAGTTTCCCATGGTTTTCCTTGAAAAATCCTCCATAGATTTTACCAGGAATCTGTACGATAAGAGATTCCTGCAGGAGTTCATACAGAGATTCCTTCAGGATTCCCTCCAGATATTGCATTACCTCAGACTTTTCTTTAAGGCATTTTCTTTAAGAATAAATAAAGCAAATAAATATTTGCTAGGAATTTAAACAGAAATTCCTTTATAAATAGCTCAAGAGTTTTTTCTAGGGATATTTGCAGATGCTTCACAACGCAGTTTCTTCAGGTATTTGATTTTTTTTTTTGAAACTCGCTCACAGACTTCTTCAGGAATACAGTGGTTTTTCGGTTTTATCACGGTCAAAAAAAAATTTACCTTGATAAAAACGAAACCGTGAATTTAGCGAAACGAGACATAAATGCATTTTTTTTTATCCAAAATCGTTTAGCTGCAAAATATATAAGTCGTAGCTTATACTTTTTAACTATTTTGGTGGACTGGACAATGCTGTATTGATTTTACATTGATTTCGGAATGTTTTAAAACAAGTGTGATAAAAACGAAATGAAAATCGTGATATAATCGAACAGAAAACCGTGAATTTGGGCGAGTAGTGATTAAAACGTTTAGTGATAAAACCGAAACGACACTGTACTTTCAGGAAATTCTCCAACAATTTCAATAAATGATTTCTCCAGGAATTTTCCTATAAATATAATTAAGAATTTACCTGGGATTTCTTCAAATGCTCTTCCGGAGAATGATTCAAAAGCATTTGTTATGGTTTCTGCAGGGGTTCAACTGAAGATTTCTTCACTACTCTTGCCCCGAGTGTGGAGTTTCGCTGAAGTGTACTAATACGTACTGACACTTCAGAGGAGAGTTCACGGAACTGCTCAGAATAACTTTCAGAAATTTCTGCTGGCTTTCCTTTTGAAATTCCTTTGGAAAGATATTTTTGTCTCCAGAGACTTCTTCAGAATTTCAGAGATTTCTTCAGCAATTTCAGCAAGAGATTGTTTCAAAAGTTCTTCCAAAAAGTACTTCAGAAGTTCTTCTAAAAACTTCTTTACAAATCCTTAAGGGATTGCTTCAGAAATTCTTCCCAGGGTTTCTCCAAGATATCCTCAGTGATTTCTGCAAAAAATACTTAAAATGATTTTTTTTCTAGAAATTGCTCTAGTGGTTCTATAAGAAAAATTTTCTGGGACGTTTTTAGAGATCCCTTGAGAATTTATTCAGACATTCCTCCAGTGATTATTCAGAAGTTCTTCCAGAAACATCACAAGAATTGCTGAAGAATTATTTGAAAATCAAGGAATTTTTAAGCAGTCATTGTAGAATTGTCTCTAGAAATCCCATAAAAACTCCTGAAGATACCTTCTGAAATCCCTAAGAGAAATTTTTTAAATATTTTGGAGGAATTTCTGGACAAAAAATTCATGCAGCTATTTCTTAAGCTAATCTAGAAGAATATCGGAAGAAACAGGATACCCCTTTTATTTTCTGAGAAAAAAAAATCAATGGAAATTTATGAAAGAAATCAGCAAGGAAAAATGCTTGAGAAACCTCAGGAAGGGTTTCTGAAAAAATCCGCAGGGAAATGCTGCAGGAATCTCTCTTAAAATAACTGCGGACATCGTAGGAAAATACAATTCAATAAATTTTTGAAGAATCCTTGGATTTTTGGATTTTCTGGAGGAATTCTGTAGATACCTCTTAAGGAGTTCTCAGAACAGATTCATATACATTTTCTTAACGAATTTTATACAAAAATACCTAAACTAGGGTCTGCGATCATTTGAGCAGGGATACCTATTTTGAGTACTTGCTGCTATAACTCAGTCAACTTTGAACCGATTGACTTGAATTTTGGAACATAGCTAGATACTGTAAGTGTCTGATCGTGTTCCAAAAATCAAGAAAACCGGTTTAAAATTGGCTGAGTTATAGCAGCAAGTGCTCAAAATAGGTCCCCCTGCCCAAATGGTCCTAGACTATACCTCCTGGAGCAATTTTCTAAAGAAATCCTGCAGAAACATTTTTAAAATTCTTGAGGAATTCTTAGAGAACCGCTGAAGGCATCAATAAAATGAATTTGGACTCTTTGGAAAAATACCTGGAAGAACTGGAGAATCCTCTGCATGTACAGGGGATAGACAAAATGATCGGGACAGGCAAATTTTGAGCTTTTCAAAAAATGTTCAAGTAGCTGTTACTTTTCGAAAAGTGCATAAAATATTCTCAAATTTTTACTGTCAATAGATCAACTAGCTGTGGTCAAAATTTGGAAAAGATCGGACTATTCTTCACGAAGTTATAAAGATTCTAGAAAAAGGTACAATTATTCGATAGCTAACTTTGAGCTGTTATATCTCCGGAATCAATGAACCAAATGCAATGAAGTTTTGACCATTTATGACTTATATGATGAGCTTTGAAAAACGTTTTACTATACTTGAAAGTTTTAATAAGAGAAAAAGTTATAGCGATTTAATTTATTTTATGTTTTTTTAGTAAATTGGTCTATTTTTAATATGCATTCCATTACTTTTTTTTCAATTTATTGCCGGCTATGTTGTTAGATTTCTTCAAAACATATTTATATCCGAGTCAATTAAAGGGAATTTAAATGAACTATAATTAGTACCTTCAATTTTGAAACGATATTGAAGTTTTGAATAATTTGGTGTTATATTAGTAAAATAATCTAATCGTTTTAATTTTCATCCGTGTTAAAAAATTTAAGTTAATTTCATTGCATTCGGTTCAAAGATTCCGGAGATATAACAGCTCAAAGTTAGCTATCGGATAATTATCACCTTTTTTAGAATATTTATTACTTCATGCAGAATAGTCCAATCCAAATTTTGACCACTGATACACAGCTAGTTAATCAACTTACAGTAAAAACTTGAGAACATTTGATGCACTTTTCGAAAAGTTACAGCCACTTGAACATTTTTTGAAAAGTGAAAATTTTGCCTGTCCCGATCATTTTGTCTATCCCCTGTATTTATAGAAAAAATTTATGATAAATTCCATAAAATGCTGAATTCTGAAGTTTTTTTCTGCAGGAATTGTTGATAGAATCTTTGAAAAAAAAACCCTGAAGAAAGGTCTGCATAAATCCAAAGCAATCCCTAGAGGGACACCTGCGTAAACCCTTGGGTGAACTTGCAGAGGAAACTCTTGGAAATTTTCTAGAAGAATTTCCACGCAAATGCCCGTGAAAATCTCTGAATATATGGAGTAATACCTGATGCAACCTACCTATAAAAAAATGTGATAATTTCTGATAAAGTGCCTGAAAACAAACTGAATTTCTAAAAGAAACCCCTAGATGAATTTCTCAAACAATGTGTGAATCTTTGTGAACAAAATCCTTCCAAAATTGCGGCAATGAATTTCTATTGAAATTTCTAAAAGAGTTTTCAGGAAGCATTCCTTCGGTTAATCCGAGTAAAACATCTATTGTTCTTTTCACGGAAAGGCGAAACCGTAATGGCGTTCGACCTTTGCGTCTCTTTGATTCTGAAATCGATGTGACTGAACAGGTAAAGTACGTTGGAGTCATTCTTGATTCCAAGCTTTCCTGGACACCTCACATTGAGTTTAGAATCAAGAAAGCTTGTATGGCCTTCGGGCAATGCCGGCGTACTTTTGGTACAACTTGGGGTCTAAAACCCAAGTATATCAAATGGATTTACACAACTGTGGTTCGGCCAATATTGGCTTATGGGTGTCTTGTGTGGTGGCAAAAGGGTGAAGTGAGAACGGTCCAATCAAAATTAGGTCATCTCCAATGGATGTGCTTAATGGCGATGTCTGGAGCGTTCTCTTTAACTCCTACGGCAGCGCTAGAAGTTCTCTTTGACGTTGCCCCATTACACATTCATCTCAAACAAGAAGCCCTTTCTTGCACTTACCGGTTACGGGTACTCGGTCTACTAGAGGAAACTCCTGTGAACCGCACATCAACACACACCTCGTTGTTTCCACTTTTAGTGAATTGGGACAAAATTGTCCTTGCTCCAAGTGATCTTACAATTGCTTGTAATTTTCCATATAGGACATTTTCCACGAAATTCCCTTCCCGGGAAGAGTGGACATCTGGTTATCTGGAAAGAAGTATTTTAGACGGCATCGTATGTTACACTGATGGCTCCCTTCTCGAAGGTCGAGCAGGTGCTGGTGTTTATTCTCGTGAGCTAAGGCTGTATCAGTCTTATGTGCGGAGTGCAATCAGCACTTCAGCAGCACGTAATGGGCAAAGTAATATACTTCTGTTCAGATAGCCAGGCTGCTATTAAAGCACTTGCTTCGGCCAACTCCAGGTCGAAGATAGTTATCGCTTGTCGAACTCAAATCGAGGAGCTGAATTCAGCAAACGCTGTTCACCTTCTATGGGTACCAGGTCATTCTTCCATCGCTGGAAATGAATTGGCTGATGAGTTAGCTCGCTCTGGAGCATCACATGACTTCATTGGCCCTGAGCCAGCTATTCCGATATCGAAGTGTTGGTTTAAGCTTCAGATTCACACCTGGGCTGTCATTCAACACAGACAATATTGGAATAGTTTGGAGTCATGTCGTCAAACCAAATTGTATAGTGCTGAGCCATCTCTACGGGTGGCGAAGTATCTAACTAATCTGTCTAAGCAGAATTGCAGCATGTTGGTCAAAGCATTGACTGGCCACTGCCGACTCAACTATCACATGGCGAATATTCAGCAAGCTGATTCATTTGCCTGTGATAGCTGTGAATCCGATTATGGAACTTCGTATCATTTGATATGTAACTGTCCAGTTTTCGCGCAACTGCGTTTCCGAATATTCGGTAAACACTTATTAAGTGAAAATGACTTCAGAAACCTGAATCTTCAGGATATTCTGTTGTTCTTAACCCGCTGTGGTAAAGAGCTATAGGCTCTCTTTCGCTTTATGCGTTATTACAGTGCCCTTTTCAGGGCGCTGTTTGAACCCATTGTGGTACGCTTGTGCGTTAGTACCCTCTTCCAGGGTATTTTTCCTATTTCCCTACCTGTCCCTATCCCCATCCAAATCCTTTTTCCTTCCTTTTCCCTCAGGTAGATGATGAAATAGGCTGTTATATTGGCGATGGCACAAATGTCCCAAATGGAGGATAACGTGCCTCTGGAGCCGGCCTTCTGATACCTGATTTTTTTTTTTTTTTTTCCTCATCTGTAGAGCCTTTTAACCACTGCGTCCATTATTTAGGAATATTGTGGTATGACCCATATTTAATTTGGTGCTAATCGATTATCCTGTCACAATTGAGCTGTGATGGACATTGGTTGATATCGCACTCGATCCCAACTAGGCACAACTCGTTTTATAAAGTCTATTACCCTGTTAGGATTACTTTGCCAAACTTCCAAGGGCTCTAATAACCCTTTTCCAAATATTGACAACCTTTGATTGGATAGCTCTCCACAGCAGCAGAGTAAATGTTCAGCGGTTTCGTTTTCACCTTGACAAAAACGACACTCAGATGATTGGATTTTTCCAATCTTGTGTAGATGGTACCTACTGGGGCAGTGACCGGTCATCAGGCCCGTTATTACCCTCAGGTCTCTCTTGTTTAAATTTAGTATGGTCCTGGCTTTTGCTGCACTAGGTCTTATAAATCTTTTTGCTTGTCTGGATGTATCCGTGGCATTCCAATTGGTTTCTACCATAGACATTTCCCATATTTTTAGTTTCGTCCTAAGAGTACACTCAGGAACTCCACAGAATGGTTCAGGGCCTACGAAGCTCGATGCTGCACCCTGTCTGGCTAGATTGTCGGCGTTTTCATTTCCCTGAATTCCGCAATGGCCGGGCACCCAGTATAATGTTACTTCGTTCCTACTGGCCAACTGCTTCAGAGAAAGAATGCATTCCCACACTAGCTTGGACTGGCACGTGAATGCCCTTAGCGCATTTAGAGCAGCTTGACTGTCTGAGAAGATGCAGATTTTTGCAAATCTGTAATTTCTCCTCAGGCAAGTATTAGCACACTCTAATATGGCTTGAATCTCTGCTTGAAACACAGTGGGACTACATCCCATTGGTATAGCTTTACTTATACCTGGGCCAAAAACTCCAGCACCAGTATTTTCCCCCATCTTAGACCCATCAGTATAAAATACAATAGAACCTGGACGTAAGCTTGGCCCACCAGAATCCCAAATATTGCGGCTTGGTTTAACCACATTAAAGGGAACATCATAGTTGGTCTTCGTTATCATCCAATCCTCTACTGTTTTAATATCTGAGTTTAAATTGAAGTCTTTGACGATCTTCAAATGTCCTACTAGATCACCTTCTAGCAGTTTGTTGTGACGCAGAAACTGCAGGGCACTTTTTGCCGCTTGCAGTTGAACAAATTGGTGCAATGGTAACATATTGAGAAGGGCATCTAATGCAACCGATGGTGTGCTTTTCATTGCCCCTGTAATTGATATACAAGCAAGTCTTTGAAGCTTGCTTAGCTTCTTTTGAGCGGTTACCTCGATTGTTTTAGGCCACCATACAAGTGAAGCATATGTAACTTTTGGCCGGACTATTGCTGCATAAATCCAGTTTGTCATGTTTGGTCTCAGCCCCCAGGTTTTCCCCAAAGCTTTATTGCAAACCCAAAGGGCATTTGTACCCTTAGTTAATACCTTGTTTAGATGAGAATTCCAATTCAATCTTTTGTCCAAAGTTACACCGAGATGTTTAACTTCTTCCGAGAACTGAATTTGAACTCCATCTAAAGAAGGTTGGGTAAGATGTAATTTCTTCCTTCTAGTAAAAGGAACGATAACAGTTTTAGAAGGGTTTACGCTTAACCCCTCTTTCCTACACCATTTGAGAGTAACATTCAGCGCATGTTGAAGCCGATTTGAAATCGTAGTATCATATTTCCCACGTACCAAAATGGCCACATCATCTGCGTATCCTATCACCTCAAAACCTTGATTTATTAGCTTTTTAAGGAGTTCGTCCACTACCAAAGACCACAGTAAGGGCGATAGTACTCCTCCTTGAGGACAGCCCTTTATAGATCTAACAGATAGCTACGCACCTCCTAGATCAGTAGAAATTTCCCGATCTTCTAGCATAGATATTATCCATTCAATAATGCGTTTATCCAAGCCCCTTGCTTCCATTGCTGAACGCATGGAGCTGTAGGATGCATTGTCGAATGCTCCCTCAATGTCGAGAAAAGCAACCACGGCTACTTCCTTGGCTTGAAGCGATTTCTCAACTTTGCTAACTAACGACTGTAGCGCCGTTATCGTAGATTTACCCGATTGATAAGCATATTGAAATTTGCAAAGAGGCATTTCTACTAAACTTGTTGACTTAATAAAGTCATCCATGATTTTTTCCATAGTCTTTAACAGAACACAAGAAAGGCTTATTGGTCTGAAGGCTTTTGGAGTTGTTTTGTCCCGTTTGCCAGCTTTTGGGATAAACACAACACGAACCTTACGCCACGCCTTAGGTATGTGAGTCTGATACCTGATACTAACATTAAAATCAAATTCGTCATAAACAGCATTAAACAATTCACAAGACCTGTCCAGAGGATTATTACGTCCATAATCAGTTCTATGTCCGGGAATCCACAAAAGGCTAGCAACGCGGAGTTTTCGGTTGGGTGCACGGAAACTGATTCTTTGGAGCAAGCAGCTACAGTCGATGCGGTTGGTCAGCATGTCAAAAATAAACATTCTCCGCAGGAAAGTTTGTCGTTCCGTTAGAGTCTGCAGTCCAATTAGAGCGCACTTGTGTTCATACGGTGGTAGGTTTCGGGCATCAATCCAGGGCAGTCGGCGTAATGCAAATCGGACGAACCGTTTCTGAACATTTTCGATTCGTAGTTCGTGAACACCGCGATACGGGACCCAGATTTGAACTCCATATTCAAGGCCGCTGCGAACCAGCGAACAATACAATACTTTTAGGGCGTAGATGTCATCGAAATCAGCGGTATTACGGCGCAAGAATCCAAGCATTGAATTGGCCTTGGCATTGGTCTTGGAAATGTGCTTATTAAACTTCAGTTTGCTATCTAGAGTTATTCCAAGGTCCTTGATGGAGTAAACTCTCTGCAGCATCGCAGAGTCCATAGAGTACTCAAACCGTATCGGTTCATGCTTTCGGGTGTAGGTGATGACTTTGCATTTTGATGGATTTGTCTGCATTCCATTCATTCGACACCACGATGTCAATCTGTCAATATCAGACTGAAGAGCACAGCAATCCAGCACTGATTTGACTATGCGATAAATTTTTAGGTCATCAGCATACAACAGCTTGCAGGAACACAAATGGTCACACACGTCATTTATAAATAGAATGAAAATTAGAGGCCCTAAGAGGCTTCCTTGTGGTACACCCGAAGGAATATCAAAAACGTCGGATCTGGTATTGCGGATCTTGACAAAGGTCTTTCTGGAGGACAAATACGAATCAATCCAGGTGACTATCCATGAAGGAAGCCCTAGTTTTCTCAGCTTTGCGACGGCGAGATCGTGTGGAACCTTGTCAAAAGCCTTGGAGAAGTCAACATAAATAGTATCAACTTGATGCCGCTTCTCGATGGTGTTGGTAGCGGTGCTGGTGAATGCCATTAAGTTCGATATGGTCGAGCGTTTTTTCACGAATCCATGCTGAAATTTCGATATCGCAGGCAAGGTTGCGACCATTCATTTGCAAAGATTTACATTCATTTGCTATTATCTCAGTTCAGAAGCATGCTATCGAAAAACAATGTATGGATGAATTTAACCTTGTAGTTTTATCTGAAAGTTTGCCGAATAACATTGGGGTCGCACACGCATTCCAAAGTCATGAGCGAGCTGTGAAGGCAACTCTCCACGCGGTGAATGTAAATTTCATTCACGCTGTGGAAAGTTGCCTTCACAGCTCGCTCACGACTTTGGAATGCGTGTGCGACCCCAAAGTTATTCGGCAAACTTTCAGATAAAACTACAAGGTTAAATTCATCCATACATTGTTTTTCGATAGCATGCTTTTGAACTGAGATAATAGCAAATGAATGTAAATCTTTGCAAATGAATGGTTGCAACCTTGATCGCAGGTTGAACTACTGGGTACACCAAGTCATGTAGTAGACCTTCCAAAACTTTGGCCAAGCAGTTCAGAATCGAGAGTAAAAATTTAAGCCATTAACTTCGGTAATTGGTAGTTAAGTATTTCTTAAATAATTCTGGCGCTGAAAAGGTGCTGTTATTTCTATGCAGATTCAACCTATTCAAATCGAATGCCAAAATTGTTTTAGGCACATGCGGGCAAAGCCACAGCTTTATCCAAAACAGCCCAAATTTGCGTACTATTTACCCGAATAAATATTACGAACTTTGACACTGCCCAATTATTGTCAAATAGTGTAACATTTCTTGAACAAATGTTCAAGAAATATGTTGCACTGTGCTTGGGGGCATCTGGGGTAATATGCACTGTCGAGGCAAACGCACCCCCTTGATTTTTCAGGAATTATTGGTTTTGGAGCTTTGAAACCTTGTCAGTCTAATAGAACGTCCTTATAAAAGAGCACCTGGAAAATTTTACATATCTACGTTACGGCCCAAATTTGCGTACTATTTACCCGAATAAATATTACGAACTTTGACACTGCCCAATTATTGTCAATTAGTGTAACATTTCTTGAACAAATGTTCAAGAAATATGTTGCACTGTGCTTGGGGGCATCTGGGGTAATATGCACTGTCGAGGCAAACGCACCCCCTTGATTTTTCAGGAATTATTGGTTTTGGAGCTTTGAAACCTTGTCAGTCTAATAGAACGTCCTTATAAAAGAACGTCCTTATAAAAGAGCACCTACGTTACAGCCCAAATTTGCGTACTATTTACCCGAATAAATATTACGAACTTTGACACTGCCCAATTATTGTCAATTAGTGTAACATTTCTTGAACAAATGTTCAAGAAATATGTTGCACTGTGCTTGGGGGCATCTGGGGTAATATGCACTGTCGAGGCAAACGCACCCCCTTGATTTTTCAGGAATTATTGGTTTTGGAGCTTTGAAACCTTGTCAGTCTAATAGAACGTCCTTATAAAAGAGCACCTGGAAAATTTTACATATCTACGTTACGTAATTAGTGAGAAAAATGAATAAAATCAAAAAGCAGGTTTCTGATGTAATTTTCCCGATCGTTTGTCGGACGATTTGATGGTGAAAACAGACCAAATACCTTAAGCTGTTGTATTTATTAAGTTAATTGAGGGTAATACCGCAGACAGACGTTCAAGTTTGACTCAGCAGCTTGTGTAAAAAACATGGCCGCCACAAATTTCCAAGTGGCAATCAGCGAACAGATGGCGTTAGCGACGTTCATACTCAATCGCTGCCTCACATGTGCATTTCGACCAACAACTGTCACCACGGTCGTCCTCCAGCCGGATGGCAGGAAAAGACCGCACGTGTTGCACGCTAATAATAATTCCACATAATTTGTGCAGAGTGAATAACTTTTATATAATGTCTAAAATCTTTTGCCCAAATTAGCACAGGACTCTTTAAAACTATTTTATACATTATTACATTTTTTTACATAGATTTGCTTGAATAAAACTGCATTTGGATGAACTTCACTCGCATTGGAAAATCTTTGTGAATGTGACGCAAATGTCGGAATGATTTTGACAGTGTTTGTTTTGATTTTATTTTTCGGTGGGTGGTGAATTGGGTGGTAAGTAAGCGGCTGGAAGCACGTGGTTTCTCAAACTGTCAACTGCACTGTGGCAATCGGTTGCCTAGGTGTCGTTAGTGAAAAATTACATAGAAAATTTGAATAAATTTGTTCGAGCTAGAACGTCTGTCTGTGGTAATACTAAGCGTAAGAAGAAAAACTTAAACAGTAATGTACGTGAATTATATATTTTAAAAAATTTTATTTTTTACTCTTGGTTGTGGCAATATGCACTCCATGTGATGGGGCAAAACGCACCTATAGAAAACAAGCTGTAATAATATCTATGATTGCTTTGTAAGTAATCGAAAACGAAATTGAGCTATTATTCGTCTTAAAACCTCAGAAAACATGCATTTTCTCTAAAAAGGGAAAAGATTTATAAATTCGACAGTGCATTTTGCCCAATGTTGTGGTGCGTCTTGCCCCATTGTTGTAGTGCATTTTACCCCGAGCATGGGTGCATACTGCCCCGCATACATATACGAAGCCGTAATGGTGGTCTTCACAAAAAACGTTATTTTCCAAAGCTGAGCTATATTAAAGCTGAAGTTTTGTTTGAGATCGCTTAGAATGCAAGTTTTTTGCAATAAATGCAATAAAACAATAAATTAATGCCCTTTTATATGCATTTGGACGCATCTTCCTTAACTGGTGCGTATTACCCCAGAATAAGTGTGTGCTGCAGTTTCCAACTGTTTTTTTTTATTTGTCACGGACTTGTATAAACTGGAACAATGCAAATGTGCACATTTTTTCTGATTGGAAATTACGGCCACGAAGAAACAAACACCGAGAAAAAATTCTACTCAGTGGTGATTTCAGAGTAAGACCAACTCAGTCACTGAGTAGACAATTTTCTCGGTGAATTTAAAACGCCAAAATGTATGCACAAGAAATCAACCGTATACATGTTATAAGATAAAGAGAAATATATCCAATCAAGCGACAGTATCGCAAACGTAACATGAGCATGTATGGGGAGTACGCAGGGTGTGATTTTACTATATATAATATACTTATGTTTCAGTTCAGTTCAGTGAAGTGAAGTGATTTTTTTTTGAAAGATGTGCACCACGTGGATGGTGGTAAAAATCACATTAACCATTTTACATGGTTATTTTGAGAAAAATCTTTTTTGACTTAAAAATAAAGCCCCTTAGTCGTCGACTAACCGTGACTAAGGAGGACGACAGGGCTGATCAAATTTTTTTGTCAATTTGAATTGCCCAAAATGCTCTCAAATGACGTTTTATTATTTTTTGCTACCTGAGGGGGTGGTCGTGGGTACCGACTATTGCCAAATCCCATTTACACTCAATCTGGTACGGTCAGGGCGTTAACACTGAGCACCCAAAATGGTCAAAAATAACGTTTTATTAAATTTTGCTTCCTGAGGGGGTGGTCGTGGGTACCGACTATTGCCAAATCCCATTTACACTCAATCTGGTACGGTCAGGGCGTTAACACTGAACACCCAAAATGGTCAAAAATAACGTTTTATTAAATTTTGCCTCCTGAGGGGGTGGTCGTGGGTACCGACTATTGCCAAATCCCATTTACACTCAATCTGGTACGGTCAGGGCGTTAACACTGAACACCCAAAATGGTCAAAAATAACGTTTTATTAAATTTTGCTTCCTGAGAAGGTGGTCGTGAAGTGAAGTGAAGTGATTTTTTTTTGAAAGATGTGCACCACGTGGATGGTGGTAAAAATCACATTAACCATTTTACATGGTTATTTTGAGAAAAATCTTTTTTGACTTAAAAATAAAGCCCCTTAGTCGTCGACTAACCGTGACTAAGGAGGACGACAGGGCTGCTTTTATTACACTATTCGTACTATACGAACACTTTCGCTCGAGTATAATTCGCGGCGGTTGAAACATGACTGACTCCTGCGGCAGAGTAGCTGCGTATTTATAGGGTATGTGTGCCATCAGTAATCTCACGCTCGCATATTCATCCTATTCGAAAACAAACGATTACGGCACTGATTTATTCCGTTCTTCTTGTTTTCATGGGTGCTCACTTCTAACAAAAAATACAAAAATAAGAAACAAAACAAATAGCGCTTCAGTCCTTTGTTTTCCGTAGGATGAAAATGGGAGCCACATGCTTAATAAGGGAACCAATACCCTACGTGCACATTTTGAGTCTAGAACATTCCCGCAATATCCCAGCACGTGTTCGAGACGCGGGAGGAAACTTCTAGAAAGAGCGCAGGTTGAACTCACTACGCTGCTGTGGTGAGTTTCGGATGAGTTACCACACTGGTGACGACGACGACAGTGGGAGCCTCTCACTGCCACTCACACGTAACACTCACGCTTGCGGTGGGAACACACAGTCTCAGTGGCGTAGGCAGGGTCGGTTGTGTAGAGGGTTCCGTTCTGGTGAGTGCGGTGAATTGGCGGATGGTAGTAGCGTGCGTCTGGTACGTTGTAGGGAACATTCACCGGACTCTTTTGCGGTTCGTTCCGTACGGAACACAAACGATCGATGATCTTGGTTTGGTCAAATTCAAATTGGTGTTTGTATTTTATACAATTATCTACCAATGCTGTTTTGTTGCAAATTTCTATCGCTGCTCCATCATTGTTTGTGTGCTAATGGTCTGTTGAGCTTGTTTATATTCGACTTTTGTGTACTGAGCCAAGTTTATTGGACGTCATGCCTATATAACATCCATTACAGTTTTGGCAGGGGATGATATAGATAACATTGTGTTGTAGCATAGATTCAATTGGATCTTTAACTTTGGTATATACGGTCTTAGTAGTCTTAACATTCTGATTGTCGATTTTGATACGAGGATAGTCTTTTTCCAGGCATTTGGCGAATGATTCACTTAGCTGCGGGATGTATGGAAGCGCCATTTCAGGCTCAACTCGAGTTATACTGTTGAAGCCGATAGATCGATAGAGAAATCGATTTATCAATGGTGTGGGGTAGTTGTTGCGACGAAGCTATGCGTGCACTATTCATTTGATTTGCTCTACGTTGGGGTTGGATGATAATCTTGTTACACGTTTTATGAAGTTGACAACGACGTTGACTTTTTGCTGGATGGAATGGAACGAACGGTAGATGAGCAACCTACCCGACGAAATCGGTTTGCTGTATCATTCTGTCGACAATGTTTGGTCCTCATTTCTGGCAACCAGTATGCCGATGAAAAGGAGGCGGCTGTTGTTTTCCAACTCCACGGTAAATCGCAAAATCGCACCTTCATTTGAGATTCCGCATTTCATCGTCGCACTTTCAACCGCACAGTGCGTAGTACAATCAATACCTGAAAGGCGACCAACGAATCATACGCACTCTTGTACAAAAGGCGAAAGCTCGCAAATGACTTTAACGAAGTGTCATGTTTCGGAATTACAATCCGTGTGGTCAGCTGTACATACAAAAGTCGTGAATTAAAATCTCACCTGAGCTGTGGATATTTTTAACATAACACAACATTTTTTTTACTCGTAATTTATCCTTCTGAACACATGTAAATTGATTTAAATTGATTCACGGATGTCAAAAATCTCCATTCACAGGTATCCCTGCTAAGGGACGGAGTTTGCGTCTCTGCAAGAAAAGATGAAATATTTTGTCATTTTTTGCAGAAATGTAAGATTTTTCCGAATTCGGATAGACTTTGCAAAACCACTTTTTAATATTGAAATTTAATATAATAAAAGTAAAACGTGCCTATTCCCATTTAGAAACAGGATATCAAAATTTTGCAACAGAAACAAGTTTTAATAAAAATATGAACCATTTTTCAGTTCGCACATGTTGTATGCCGTCCCTATATGATACCATATCAGCACCAGTTAGCAGCAAACTCAAGGGATTTATCATAAAAATAGTTATGATTAATAATGGGTTGCATGGAGTTTCCAATATTGAGTCATCGAAACAGATACCTACTAAATTTAGTACTACATTTTTTTTTCAGAGTTCCCAACTGATCGTAATTTGATCCTGATAATGTCACCCCACGTTACAGTACCTCTTAGTATGAGGTACTATAATTCCATTAAATGTCCATTTCCCGGTTGAGCTGGCGGCTGCTGCTACTGATCGAAGTGCTGACATATCGAATCGCCGCATGATTATGGGAAGCCATGCTGATTGGTGCAACAAAAGTAATCCATTTAACGCTCGATCAACGGCTCGGCGTCCGCGTTCATCATCCGATCGTTATTGTCCCATTGATCCTACGGTAGGTACCTACTGCTAGCTTCTGCTGCCGAGTCGCAAACAAAAACTAGGGGCTCGCTTATGTTTATCGTTTGCAGTGGATCGCGAAGTACGTAGTTGGTTGGAAGCGGCCACCACACAGGGGCAGTAAATTGGATTTGCACATTCCCTTCCAAGAAAAGGCGCTAATTGCTCCGTATCGGAATGCAACGAAAAACGGGGGGAATTTTATTGCAAGCACGTGCGAAATGCAACGAATGGCGCTGCATTTAGGGAAGCTTGTTTTGAAAACGGGGAATTGTTTGGTTGATACTTATTGAAAATTCGTAGTTATACACAATATACCACCTTACACAAGTTTACAAATTGGCAATCCACGAACAAATGTGAACCTTTGGCACAAATCCTGCTTCTCAACTCCTCTGTCAATGATCATTTTGCATGTGTGTATCATGTTTCAAGCACGAAGATACTTTATGCCTAAGGAAGTATAGAAAATTTCCTTTACGAAAAGTTCCTGGACCGACCAAGAATCACCCTTAGCATAGTCATGCTGAATAACCACGCCTTTACAGCTGTAGCTAGCTGTATTGGTTCCCTTATTAAACATGCGGCTCCCAATTTCATCCTACTAAAAACAAAGATTTGAAGCGTTGTTTGTTTTGTTTCTTATTTTTGTATTTTTTTTTTTGTTAGAAGTGAGCACGCATGAAGCCAAAAATAACGGAATGAATCGGTGCCATAATCGTTTGTTTTTGAACATGATGAATAAGGGAGCGTGAGATTACAAATAGCACTCGTACCCTATGTGGACCCCAAGTCTACCAATTCCTAGATACTAGAAAATACTTTAGGTTTGGAGCTTCGATGGTGCTCGCTCTTCTATCATCAAACGAGGAGCACGTCAATTCATCAATATGTTCCAATTGAGGGGGTTAGAAGCAAAGGGGTGTAAGTGACAAAAACCTACTTTCGAGTAAATGAGGTTTAAAGTTTTTCATCATTTTTTCATCCCATAAAAAAATGTATGGAGTTTAAAAATCAACCTGTTTTTTTCGATTTATTGAGCATGAGCATGAGCATAGATGACCGTACAATTCGTAGTTGCCAGTCCGTGATTCAAATTTTTGTGAACATGCAAGAAATGAAAGAAAGATATTTATTATCAACTAAATGTGCATTGGGAACTAGCGCCGACACATGACGTGACGAACTTTTCAATATTTGTTGGATAAATACACAAAAACCAGAGCAGAATTTTATACATCCTTTAGCATTAATTATTATGATAAAATTGAACGAACTCACCAATAAACATCCTTCGAAGTGTCCAGTGCGTATGCGCTGCAGCGTCTTCCACTCACTGGCCTTTTCTCCGAAATCACATTGAACCGCTACAACTACACACAGGTACACGGGCGCAAGCGGCCGATTCGAATGAAAAAAGCGACATTTCGACTTTGCCTCCAAAAACACACTAAACTGCCCGGAACGAAGATGAGCACACTCTCAACCTATTTTTTTCGATTTATTGTAATTTTTCTGATCGTCGTAAAAAAAGTCTTAAAAATGTTTCTGAAAGCTTGCAATCTGAAGATTTTTTTTGATATGCTCAACTCAAAATCGACACAGTAAAACCGCTCAGCACTAAAATGTGTAAGCCCTACTCATAAGTGCATAATTCCCAGACCACACAAAAATGTGTTACAGTTACACATTCTCAAAAACAGCTCGTACACTCGTCTAGATGCGAATTGTCGATATTTTCTGTTTTCCAAGGTCACTAGTAAACCTAGCTAGATTGCTGTACATTTTTTTTTTGCGAATTTAACGATTTTGCGGACACAGGAGCTGATTTTGTGAATGTGCAAGGGTTACACATTTTTGGTGTAGTCTGGAAATTATGCACTTTAGTGCTGAGCGGCGTTAGCGTGGACAAAATGGTCACTTGCACCTCTTTGAATCTGGGCCCCTCAATTAACTGCTGGGTTAAATATTGGGCAGTTACGCGATTAAAGGCAGTGTTTCTCGGCTATGGAAATAAAAAATGACACTATCTTGTAATATCTTGGTAGTTTCCAACCAACAATTTGTGTGTAAAAAGCAATCCCAATCATTCCAATTACTCGAAAATTCCCTTCCTTCGACCTTGACATTCTCCGTTTGTACTGGAATAACTAAGAATAAACGCATGCAAATTACGTATAACCATGTCGCCATCCCCGATGCTCGCCACTCGGGTCCCGAGTGTGTGGATTGCACAATCATCCGCATGTAGTCAATTTCGCAAAAATTACCTCGACAATTTGTCACTCAACAACAGCAGTAGCAACAGCGGCAACAACAACAACCGGTAAATCACAGTTACACTTCCCGCAATTTACCTTCAATTCTCTTCCCTATTCCGCCTTTTCCCAAGTTCTGCTAACTCGCACCAACTCAACTTCGTCGAGCTACTGCCGCTCTTCCAGGTTTGAAAATAGCCTGTCAGCAACAGTTGGCTTGTCAACAAAGTTATGATTCTTTCCGCGCTTGCAGCCTATGCTATCGCAGCCAATTGATGCGCTTTTACGTGAACATTTGCTGTTGTTGGTGTCGTGATTTTTGTTGTCGTCGATGCCGTCCAGCTGTTGATGTAACGATATACGAAGCGTTTGCCGAATGGTTTTACGAAGAAAAAACATATGTACATTCAGTATTAAAACTTCCCATTCATATCGCATATGCACCATGGAATACCTCAATAGCTTACAACAAAAACAAAGAGATTTTGCGACGCTTGTAGGGCTAATGTATACCATATCAAATTGAAAAAATGTTTACTTTTACAGGAATTACTTCACAAATGCTTTTGAGAAAACTTCGAAGGAATCATTCGGAAATTTTCTCTTAGGATTGCTTTGGAAAATCCTGTGAAGATTCCTCCAAAAAAATTCTCAAAGATTTCATTTTAGAAAATCTTCCATGAATTTCTTCAGAAATTCCTTCGAATTGGCGTGCAGGATTTTATTTAGGGAATCCTTCAGAAATAAGTTCACACATTCTTCCAAACACTTATCCAAGAAAATTTTTCATGGATTCAAAGATTTTTTCTCAGCATTTGACTAGGATTCATAAAAAAGTCCATAGATGTTCGAAAAATCTTCCAGGGATTCATTTCTGAAAGCTTTCTACGGATTGATACAACAAAAACATCATATAATACAAATATGGTTGCCATAATGGCCAACTTGAACCCCTACTCACGTTTTCAAGAGCACAAATCTTGGCAATTCCTAAACAAATGCGCCTAGTTTGGATTATCGGCCTGTAATTGCAAGTGAGCAAAGCCAGGATAAACACATTCAGCACGACGCAAAGTTTCGATTGTGTGATTTGAGCTTCTAAAGTTTGTATACAAAATTGAACCAGCTAGCGTTGGCCTAACTGCGAAAATCCCATCAGTTCAAGCCATATAATATTTACTCATTTTTTGAGCTGTTCCAGTTTAGATCAGATTTGTGTGATACTTGCTCATCTTAGAGTAACTATGTCTTAGCCAGCGTGCAGAGATCCTTTTAGATTTTTTTAGGATTCCCCAAGAAAAACCTTCCATGGACATCTTCTGAAAATCTTCAACAGAGTATTTCAGCAATTCCTCCAGTGATTCCTTCAAAAAATCAGAATTGAAGCATTTGTCCAGAAATTCCTCCAAAAAGACCTCTAGAAATTCTTCAAGGGATGCTTTAACACATTAATAAGTTCCTTCATTTAGTTTTTCGTGGAGAATTTCTTCAGAAATTTCTCAAAGGATTCATTTGGAAAGTCGTCCACGGATTCCTACAGAAATTGCCCAGGGTTTTCTTCAGAAAATCTTCTAGACATTTTGTTAGGAAATCATACAAGGATTCCATAAGAAATTTTCACAGAGATTGCCTCGGAAATTTTCCTGGGATTCAAAGATTCTCTAAGAGTTCATTCATCCACGGATTCTTCAGGAATTTATTCAGACATTTTTCCATATTTTTTTTTCAAAATTTTTACAAAAAATTCTTTGGACATTTCTCAGTAGATTATTTAGGAAATATTTATCAAGGTTTTTTTTCCTACTACTGCAAAAATACACCCATGGATTCTTCCAACAACTCCAACAACAAAATCGGTCAGGATTTGTTTAAAGGGATTTTTTTCACGAGTTTTTCCAAATATATCTTAAGAAATTCTTTCAGGAATTCCACAAAAGTATTTCCAAATAATTTCTTCGGGTTTTTCTCCGGTTTTCCTTGGGTTCTTTCAGATTTTCCTCTGGGGATATTTTCAAGAATTCCTCCACAGATATCTTCAAGAATTTTATTCCAGAATTAGCCTGAAGTTTCATCAGAAATTTATTTAGAAATTTCGTCAAGGATTCCTTCAGAAACATCCCCGGAGACTCTCTTAGTGTTCCAAAGAATTTTCCAGGAGTTTCAGTAGAGATTTCTTCAGATTCTTCCAGGAATTTGTGTATGTATTTGTATTTGAATTTACACAATGTTGTTTAACTGAATAAAATATTCTACACTAGTTTGGCACAGTCCTTATTCTTTTTGCAAAACTCCCTGACGATTCATTGAGCTCAAAAAGCTCCTCGACTGCTGTAAACGCGTGAATACACTCAGAAATTGGTTCATAGTACTCATACACGGTGTTATGATGGAGATTCGGTTGCAGCAACGTAGCATCGCGAAGTGATCTTATTGGTGCACGCACATTCAACAAAGATAGCAGGTCAGGCGCATCCGGTGCATCGCTTTCGCCATCCAGAAGTTTTACAATTAGCAAAGTCGGGGTCTGTCCATGGCAAGTTTCTAAGCGCCAAGCGAATTCTGATTAGCCTGTCCCAAAAAAAATCGATGTTTGAAAAGTCAAGGAGCTCAATGAAAGATATGCATATTTGAAGCATTTTTGCAGAACATTTCAATTTTCTAAAAAAAAATCATTCAGAGGTTCCGCCAGGGCGATTTTTAAAAAATGGCCCTTTTTCATGAAAAGTCTCAATTTTTTTTCGTTTAGTTTTTTCAATTTCTGATTTCTTTTCAACATTTTGTATTTTTCTACAGACCTCTAGGCATTCTTGAAGGGTATTAGTTTTTAAAATATTGTATATATATTGACGGCAGAACCGTTTTTTGCTGATAAATGGACTGATAAATGGATAATTTTTTGAGAATTTTTCATCTAAGTTTGATAAAAAAAATAAATGCACAATTTTTTATTTTCAACCATGAAAAATTAATCTGATAGTATACCGCATTTAGTTCACCACTGGACGCACTGAGTCTTCA
This sequence comes from Aedes albopictus, assembly GCF_035046485.1. NCBI lineage: Eukaryota > Metazoa > Arthropoda > Insecta > Diptera > Culicidae > Aedes > Aedes albopictus. The sequence goes on from NC_085137.1 coordinate 389,859,143, forward strand.
TAAGTGCGAAAACGTAAATAAAACTGCGCGACTGCATCAAATCAAATTGATGTCTTCGGCGCACTAATTCTTCGATGTATGCTGAATAAGTGCTCTGAAGACACCGAGTCGATTGGATGCAATCACGCACTTTTATTTGCGTTTTCGCACCCTTGAAAATTAGTGCGATAGTCCAGTGGTGAACTAAATGCGCTATACTATTTGTATGCGTCAATTCTCTAAAAAAAAGATTTAAAATATCTTGTCTAGAAGCTGAGATATTACGCATGTAGTGAATGGACAATATATCCAATTTTTGCAAAACAAACTAATTAGTTATCGTTCGTGTTTTTTTTAACTTTTGAGTTTTTTCTCTGTAGGTGTAACAATTCATACAGTAAATCCTATGCAAACTTTGAATCGCTTGCGCTAAATTATAGCTTCACCAATTGCACTGAATCTTTACACAGTTCATATAGGACCAAAATAAAATCCAAAAAGTCGGATGGAGCGAGGATTTTTTTGCCTTTCTCGTGCACCAAGGTGTACCGAAAGGCTATATGTTCACTCCAAAAACGAAAATTGGATAGAGCCCCCGGAGGGGTCAAGTGTTATATACCAATCGACTCAGCTCGACGAGTTGAGATGATGTCTTTTTTTTTTCCTTCTAAACCATAGGGGGATAATCTGCTCAACAGACACCCTAACAGAAGGTTAGGGTAGTGTAGGTCTGACAGGCCGTCTTCTACAACAAAAGTAAAATCCAGGACTACTCTCTCCTCGTACCCACTAAACCATTCCTATGGTCGCCAAACCCTACGTCTCTCCGGAACCACCAAGAAGGTATTGCTTCAGAGAGGGGCTAGTGCACATCGCACCCACAAGGTTAGCTGCGTAGCCTGCAGCAACGAACATCGATGACTCGCTTTGGAGAGTCCATCACGGTAGCATGCTGGCGCTTAGCCAGTTTCCCGTGTGGTCCTCGCCACTCCCTTTGTCCTCGGAAGGCGGGCAGAATCAACCCCGCCCGCGCCCTACTGCTGAGCGGACATCAAGAACTGATGCCCACATGCAACCCGATCTGACCTGCCCGCAAAGGAAGGGTATCACTACCCTTCAGGCCCTATCAGATACATCCGTAGGTTGCTGACGGCAGGGTCTCCACCTGCCACGACCCTTGCCGGGGACCCCTTCCCAACCGCGGGCTTGGATCCAACCCAGTAGACCGACGCCACGACAGCACCGCTACCGGGACTTCCTCTCCGCGGCCACTTAATCGCTGTAAGGGTCGATCTCGACCGCAGGGCACCGGTATGACCTACGAAGCCGACTCCGAACCCCTGGACCACCTCTTGTACTGCATCTGGACTAGCCATTCTCCGAGTCCACGTGCCACCTCCTCTGTAGCTCCCAGATGATGTGGGTAATAGCCGTTGAAACGGCGTTCCAGCCAAACTCATCCCTACACATCCTCTGGACCAAGTTGTCCGGAGTTGTGTCCTCTCCGCATGTGGCAAGTATGCGGTCACGCATTGTGCGAAAATGCGGGCACACGAACAAAACGTGTTCCGCCGTTTCCTCTAAACCATTGCACACTGGGCATTCGGGAGAATCCGCATGCCCGAAACGGTGTAGATACTGTCGGAAGCAACCATGACCTGTAAGGACCTGTGTCAGGTGGAATGTAACTTCCCCATGGCACCTATTAATCCAACTATCTACCCTCGGTATCAACCTATGGGTCCACCTTCCTTTGGTGGAACTGTCCCACGCGCGCTGCCATTTGACCATAGAGGCCATCCTGGCAGTCCTGCGTATGCCTCTTGTGCCGCGCATTTCGAAGCACTCCATGTCCTCACTGATAAGGATGCTGATAGGCACCATACCAGTAATGACGCAGAGAGCGTCGTGTGACACGGTACGGTACGCGCTCTCAACCCTCAGGCACATAAGCCTGTAAGTACTTTCCAGCTTCCGTCGGTAGCATTCAGTACTTAGCGCGGTGCCCCACGCCGGGCCGCCATACCTAAGTATGGACGTAGCAACACTAGCCAGAAGCTTGCGCTTACTGGCGTACACCACAGAGCTATTGGACATCATCCGGGACAGTGCCGCAATAGCTGTGGAGGCTCTTTTACAGGCATAATCGACGTGGCTACCGAAGGTAAGCTTATCGTCGATCATCACGCCCAAGTGTTTGACGGAGCGCTTTGACAGGATAGTACACTCTCCTACACTGATCTCCGTCTGCTGCTCCGACTTCAGGTTGTTAACAACCGTCACCTCTGTCTTGTGGTGAGCCAGCTCCAGTTTCCTGGACCGCATCCACACCTCCACAACCTTGATCGAGTGGTTGGTAGTCAACTTTACCTCCTCGATCGTTTCACCGTAGACTTCGAGCGTAATGTCGTCGGCAAATCCGACAATCACCACTCCCACTGGATACTCTAACCTCAACACCTCGTCGTACATGACATTCCATAACACCGGACCCAGGATGGAACTTTGCGGGACTCCTGAGGTTATGTGAAAGCACTTCCGACCCACCTCCGTGTCGTAGACTAGTACACGATTCTGAAAGTAACTTCCGAGAATCTTGTACAGGTACTCCGGTATCCCCAGACGCAAGATCGCATCGGCAATAGCAGACCAGCTGGCGCTATTAAACGCATTCCTTACATCCAGAGTCACTACCGCACAGACGCGAATTCCCCTCCTCTTAGGCTCGAGTGCTTTCTCGGCGGTTTTTGTAACCGACAAGATAGCGTCTACGGTGGACCTCCCCTTCCGGAAGCCGTACTGGTTGCTCGAAGGACCATTTTCGCCCTCGGTGAACCTCAACATTCTATTGAGGATGATCTTTTCGAGCACCTTACCCGCCGTGTCAATCAAGCATATTGGTCAATATGCCGACGGGTCTACGGGTGGTTTCCCCGCCTTTGGCAATCGTACCAGGCTCTGCCTCATCCAAGCTTCTGGGAAAACTCCCTCGTCCAGGCATTTCTGCATAGCAGACCTGAACATCTCGGGAGCCTCTGCAATAGCTACTTTTAAGGCCAGGTTCGGAACTCCGTCCGGACCTGGGGCCTTACCTACGCTAAGGGACTTAGCTATCCCCGCAAGTTCCACATCGGTGACCCTCTCCTCATCGCCAGCCCCAGTCCCCGGCTGTCCTACGAAAGGAGGCCAAGGACTAGGATCATGACGCGGAAAAAGTCCTCCAATGATCCCCTCCAACATCTCTGGAGATTGCTCTGTAGGAGCCATCACCCCTCTCGTCTTTGCCATAACGATCCTGTAAGCGTCACCCCACGGGTTCGTATTGGCACTCTGACAGAGACCCTCGAAGCAGGCCTTTTTGCTTGCTCTTATCTCGGTCTTGAGCGCGGCTTTTGCAGCGGCGAACACCACCCGCCGTTCGTTTCGCTCTTCCTCTGATCGTGCTCGCTGCATCCGCCGCCTAGCCCGTAGGCAGGCGCGGCGCAGGTCCGCAATCGCGTCGGTCCACCAGTAAGCCGGTGGCCTCCCATTTCTAGGGTGGACTCGCCTAGGCATGGTCGCATCACACGCACGTGAGAGCACCGCTACCAGCTCGTCGCCGTCTAAACCGATTAAGTTTCGCTCACGGCGGAGCGCTTCCCTAAATACCTCTTCGTCGAAGTATGATGTCTTCCACCTACGAGGGCTTGGCCTTGGCCTAGCCGCCTCTTCTTCTATCCGCTGTCTGCTGTTGTTGTAGTCGATACTGTAGCGAACCGCCAGGTGGTCGCTGTGAGTGTAGCCATCATCTACTCTCCAGTTCGAACTACTTGTTAGGCCAGGACTACAAAAGGTCACGTCAATAATTGACTCCGCTCCGTTTCGACTATAGGTACTCTTGGTACCGATATTAGCCAAGTCGACATCTAAGATGGCCAGTGTTTCTAGCAGGATCTGACCCCGCTGGTTCGTGAAACGGCTTCCCCATTCCACGGCCCAGGCATTAAAGTCGCCCGCTATTACCACCGGCCTTCGCCCTGTTAGCACGGTCGTTAATCGGTCCAGCATTTGCGTGAACTGCTCGATCGGCCACCGCGGAGGCGCATAACAGCTGCAGAAGAAGACCCCGTTTACTTTGGCGACCACGAAGCCCTCATAGGTAGTAGACACCAACTCCTGCACGGGGTATTTACCCGTCGTCCATATCGCCGCCATTTTTCTGGTCCCATCCACGACCTAGTTGCCGTTGCCGGCGGGTACTCGGAATGGGTCCGATATGATGGCGATATCCGTCTCCCACTCAGAAACCGCCTGACAAAGCAGTTGCTGAGCCGCATCACAGTGGTTCAGGTTCAGCTGCGTTACCTGCTCTGTGATTTGTTGTTCACTGTGGCTTTCTTGAAGGCCGGGCACCTTGGACCACCCATCGGATGTCTGTTGTTAGAGGATTTCCCGGTACAGATCATGCAGATGGGCGGACTCGTGCAGCTTTGGGCCTTATGACCTTCAGCGCCGCATCGCCTGCACAGTTTGCGCCTGTCGGGGCCTTTGCAGTCCCACGACTTGTGTCCTGGTTCCAGACACTTGAAGCAAACCTCTGGTGGCTCGTGGAATGTCAGGTGACATACAGGGGATAGACAAAATGATCGGGACAGGCAAAACTTTCCCTCCTCAAAAAATATTCAAATAGTTGTAACTTTTCGAAAAGTGCATCGAATATTCTCAAATTTTTACTGTAAATGGATCAACTAGTTGTGTATCAGTGGACGAAATTTGGAAAAGATCGGGCTATTCTGCACGAAGTTATAAAGATACTAGAAAAAGGTATATTTATCCGATAGCCAACTTTGAGCTGTTATATCTCCGGATTCAATTAACCGAATGCAATGAAATTTTGACCATTTACGACTTATATAATGAGCTCTGAAAAACATTTGACTCAACTTGAAATTATTAACAAGAGAAAAAGTTATAGCGATTTCATTTATTTTATGATTTTTTAGTAAATTGATCTATTTTTAATATGCATCCCATTACTTTTTCAATAAATTGCCGGCTGTGTTGTTACTTTCTATAAAAACATATTTATATTCAAGACAATTAGACGGAACAAAATAGACTATAATTAGCTTCTTCAATTTTGAAACGATGTTAAAATTTAAGAAAAACTGATGTTTTATTAGAAAAATAATCTAACTGTTATAATTTTCTTCCGTGTTAAGAATATTAAGTTAAGTCAAAAGTTTTTCAAAGCTCATTATATAAGTCATAAATGGTCAAAATTTCATTGCATTCGGTTCATTGAATCCGGAGATATAGCAGCTCAAAGTTGGCTTTCGGATAAATATACCTTTTTTCTAGAAACTTTATAACTTCGTGCAGAATAGCCCGATATTTTCCAAATTGTGTCCACTGATACACAGCTAGTTGATCCACTTACAGTAAAAATTTGAGAATATTTGATGCACTTTTAGAAAAGTTACAGCTATTTGAATATTTTTTGAGAAGGGAAAATTTTGCCTGTCCCGATCATTTTGTCTATCCCCTGTACACACCAGCCCACCTTTATGCTCCCTACTTTAACGGACTCTTTGACGTCCGCCACAGGTAGCTGAACCAAAGCTATCCAAAGCTGTCCCTGCTGGCCCTTTCCGTAGCTTAACGGCTGCGGCGGCCACCTGCGCATCGCACTGTTGCCGCAGTGCCGTGACGAGCTCTTTCACTTCGGTGATCTCATCAATGTCCTTGACCTTCAGAGTCGCCTCATGTGCCTCATGTGCCTCACCTGCACACCCTCACCAAGGACCTCTTCTACCAGCCTCTTGTAGGCAGCGCCCTTGTGTTCCTTCTGGCGCTTCAGCTCCAGGATCATCTCCCGTACGAGTTCATACGAGGATCATACCCGTACGAGTACGTCTAATACTGCGTGCAAATTATCTAACACTTCTGTTAAAATTTATTCTGAGGGAAATGGAACATTAAATATTCCACCAGGAACTGTAACAAACGTGTCATGAAATTTGACTTGATTCTCTTGAATACCACATTCGGATTAAAAAAAAATCTCAGCAATTCATCAATAACGCGATTCTCATTTGACTAGAAATTACTTACTAATACAACATGAACTCCATCAGATATTTCACTAGAAATACTGTAAATATATAGTGTTCATCCAGCAGTTCCAAAAATTCTCCTTACGAGATTTAGGCCTGAACTACACAGGGTCAAATATTAGGCAAGGAAAGAACTCAAGAAACAACATCTTTTTGACATCAATGAAAATTCGATCGAGTCAAACAAAATGTTTGAGCATTGGTTTCTTTTTGGACAAATATTTGACCCTGTGTACTAATGGCATTAGTTTGCCCCGTTTTTAGCACTGAAAGTTATGCATTTTTCTTACATTTCCGTCTATGATTAAGCTAAATTGAGTTGCCAAACTTCCAGTTTTCATTCGGTGGGGTGCGAGAACCGGTTTGGGTAAATCTAAGGGAAATTATTTTTCAAAAAATAAACAGCAATTCGATGGAAACTAACACTTTGTTAAACGAAAGTTTTCAATCTAAATTTAATGAGAAAAATGCAGAAAATGGGTAAAAATATGGTTTTTGTAATAAATGAGCACTGGCCAAACTAGATGCACAGCGTCAGTTTTCGCCAAATTCCTTACTTTGGTTTCTATGTTGGCCAATCGTCTGTATTTCTTATTGAAGTGGCCAAATTAGAAGCACCCGACAAACTCACAAAATGTGGGTTCTTCCTTCGGAAGGGAAGTAAAGCGTGGGTCCCGAGATGAACTAGCCTTGGGCTAAAAATCTCGTTAATACAGATAGAAAAAAAAAAAAAAAAAAAGAAGCACCCTTGCCAAAATAGACATAAGGGAGTTGATTTTTTATAAGTAAAATTATTTTTTCTTCCAGTTTAATTAAAATCTGTGGATTTCATTGCTGTTAACATCAGATCCACTAATAAACAATATTTTTTTTGCCGATTTAGATCGCAACAGGCTGAATAACGCACTATGGTCGAAACACCCGCCTGGCTTTTATCCTATTGCATTTTTTTTTATGAAGCGAGTTCAAGGGTTGGCGTTTCTGGTAGCGGTCGAGAACGTTCAAGGTCATTTTATTTTATGATGAATCCTTGAGGATTTGTGTCAGCAAAGTCGACAAATCAACATATTGGTGGTCTCTCGCGTGCGAGAGTGGCGCTAAAGGCACCGAAAGTTTACAAAAATACCTCGGTTGAGTGCTTGAATGGTTACAACATAAACACCAGCCCATGCCCCCTTAAATGCAGCCCTGGATATATTCCACTTTCGATACTAAAACATCTTTACCAGCAAAAATCTGATAGGCGCTTTTTTACATGTTATGCTACTTTTTACGAAAACAAACTCATCAAATGTAAACAATAACAATGATCGAGCACCTCGTTAAATAGTTTTTATTGATTTCCCACGAAGATTTGGTCAATTTTACGTACAGTTTGATGTGAATTCTATGGATGCGATAAATATGCTATCACTAACTGCTTACATTTCAAACAGGCCTGCATGCACCACACCGTCGTCGCCGTCGTTGAATCCCGTGTGCACTTTCGCGAGTAAGCCGAAATGTACGTGTGAGTATGCGCACAATGCTTTGCGTCGTCGCGCCGTCGTCACGTCACATAGCGTGCCGCTTTCGTCAGCAATCAAAATCGACCGACACACAATCTTCTTCACTCAATGATGCACTCTGCTGTAGATACCTATAGTTGCGCTAGGCCTTCGCGACTTAAAACTTTCAAACCTTCACTCTAACAATAGAAAATCTCACTGATGTTGGCTGCCAAAGCGAAAAAACGCACTTGTCACTGAAGCAGATCAATAAACATTGGTCGTCACCTTCTCACCGCTGACAAGGTTCAAAGTGCGATAGGCGCGCACAAACACCCCCAATACTGCACCCTCTTCCTAATCACTGTGACACTGTGTTGGCACACTTCAAAGCGCTACGCTACGCTTAACGCACAAGCACGCGAATTTGCCTCGCAGATTGGCCCTCGATATATCGATCGGTTGTTGTCAGCCTAATTACCGAACAACCCGTCCGCGTTCGTTTCGTGGCTTGCGCGTCTCTCGTCCCTCTTCGGTACCCGATCACCGACCGTCCAAGCGACACCACGCGATTGCGATGATTTGTGATGTAGACACGGGATTCACGCGTTATGATCACCGTAACGAGACGACGACACTAAACTGACTGTTGTGTGGAAAGCGTTTTGATTGCCGCGCGGCGCGTCGCTAACTGACTGAGAGACTGAGCTCGTTCGGTCCCAACAAGGTGCGCAATAAAATTGATATCTAGACAGCAGCAGCAAATAGGAATAGCTTTGAGCGAGCGGAGCAGAGCAAATGCATCGCTCGCTGAGAGAAGGGGGTGGCGGCTAACATGTTTACGGCCCGATGCGATGCTTTACGCTACGCTACGAGTAGGTTAGGTATCGGACGACGGGGTTGGATATCAACAACATGAGCGAAGCAGTCAGTGCGAAAAGCCGAACCTGAATCGATCACTCTGTGAGGTGAAGAGGGCTTTCTTGTATACCAGCATACCAGTGTTGATTGTCTTTCGCAGACATTAGTGAAATCTTCCGTGAGGTAAACAAGTTTACCAACTTCAGACATGTCGCTTGGATTTGATTGATCGCGCGAATGGCAGTCACCAGATCAGCTACAATTCCACAAGAATTGCTTGGGATTCACAGATATTCTTGAGCAGCTTCAGATGCCAAAGGAATAGCCATTGCGGATCCAAACAACCATCGAAAGCTGTGCTGTTGATCGATCATGACCAGTGCCTCTAGCAGAACCCCGCTAGAGCGGGTTCCCCATTTCACTCCGTAGGCATTGAAGTCACCCGCTATTACCACCATTGGCCTTTGCCCTATCAACTCCGCCGTCATACAGTCCAGCATCTGCGTCAACTACTCTGTCGACCACTGAGGAGACGAATAACAGCTGCAGAAGGAGACCCCGTTCATCTTGGCGCCTACTTACGAGGCCCTCATGAGATATTGATATCAACTCCTGTGCTGGGTATTGACCGGTCGTCCATATTGCCGCCTTTTTGGACCCATCTTTGGGGCTCAATCGTGTGGTATGGATTCAATATAATGGCGATCCGTCCCCCACTCAGTAGCCTAAAACAGCAAATGCACACAAAGTCACAGTGGTTTCAGTTTAGCTGCGTTACCTGCCTTGTGATTTACCAGTTGAGGTTCTCTTGAAAGCCGACCTTCCAACACGCGTGGACGCCTTAGTGTCCGCCACCGGTAGATCGTTCGGTTTTTTACACTGGAGCATCACATCAGCGATAAGAGCCCTCACCTTAACTTTTCCGGACTTCCTCCGCCACTCATTTCTAGTCCTTCTTGAGCTCAAAGATCATTTCACTTATACGTGCACGACTGATACTGCGTAAGTTAGCTCTCAGATTCGTAAGCTTGGTATCGCTCTTCATCTTTTGCTTCATCTTCAAGCGCCTATCCATTAGGTCCAAGGGTCGTCATCCCCTTAACCCGCCCCAACTTGTGATAACTAAGAACTTACACAATGTCGCAATCTCATGCATCTTCAACCCAGGATCTTCAATCGATCTTCTGCGACGCCTGGCTTGGGTCCGAAAGACAGGCTTTGCTGCGGAGTTAACACTCCTCTGGCAAATGCTCCTTCTTCGACTGCTGCCTCACGCGCTCCTGATGCATCCCTTACCTTTGCCGGGTTGCACGCGAATGTGAATTTCTCCGTCTGGGTAGATTTTGGTTCCACCTTGTTCATAGGCCCTGCTGCTGCCAACCGTTGCCATGAGCTTATCGTGGGTTTGCCGCGCTGCTAGCATCGACTTCCTGAGCCGAAACAAGGCTTCCTTGAGGTAGGTATATTGCTGATGTAGCTCTTAGAAGACGCGAAGCTGATCACGAGCAGCTGTTGCCCATAGCAACTTTGAAGATGTCTACACGAATTCCGTCATGGAATCCTCTTCAGTTTTTCCAAAGAAAAGTTTCTCCGTTTCTGCTGAAGTTTCTATGGGAATTTCCAAGATAATTCCCTCAAGACTTCCTCAAGCATGCACACAGCAATTACTCCAGAAATTTCTTCAGGGTTTCTTTCTGGCTGTCCAGAGGGGTCCAAAAATATCTTTTAGGGTTCCCTCAGAAAAACTTAAGCAGATTTATTATTCGAATGAAACCAGAAATTTGACCAAAAATTCTTCCAAGATTTTATTTCCTCCAGGAGTTCTTCCTGGAATTCCACCAGGAGTTCCTCCTGGAATTCCTCCAGGAGTTCCTCCTGAAATTCCTCCAGGAGTTCCTCCTGAAATTCCTCCAGGAGTTCCTCCTGGAATTCCTCCAGGAGTTCCTCCTGGAATTCCTCCAGGAGTTCCTCCTGGAATTCCTCCAGGAGTTCCTCCTGGAATTCCCCCAGGAGTTCCTCCTGGAATTCCCCCAGGAGTTCCTCCTGGAATTCCCCCAGGAGTTCCTCCAGGAGTTCCTCCTGGATTTCCTCCACGAGTTCCTCCTGAAATTCCTCCACGAGTTCCTCCTGGAATTCCTCCACGAGTTCCTCCTGGAATTCCTCCACGAGTTCCTCCTGAAATTCCTCCACGAGTTCCTCCTGGAATTCCTCCACGAGTTCCTCCTGGAATTCCTCCACGAGTTCCTCCTGGAATTCCTCCACGAGTTCCTCCTGGAATTCCTCCACGAGTTCCTCCTGGAATTCCTCCACGAGTTCCTCCACGAGTTCCTCCACGAGTTCCTCCTGGAATTCCTTCACGAGTTCCTCCTGGAATTCATCCACGAGTTCCTCCTGGAATTCCTCCACGAGTTCCTCCTGGAATTCCTCCACGAGTTCCTTCTGGAATTCCTCCACGAGTTCCTCCTGGAATTCCTCCACGAGTTCCTCCTGGAATTCCTCCACGAGTTCCTCCTGGAATTCCTCCACGAGTTCCTCCTGGAATTCCTCCACGAGTTCCTCCTGGAATTCCTCCACGAGTTCCTCCTGGAATTCCTCCACGAGTTCCTCCTGAAATTCCTCCACGAGTTCCTCCTGGAATTCCTCCACGAGTTCCTCCTGGAATTCCTCCACGAGTTCCTCCTGGAATTCCTCCACGAGTTCCTCATGGAATTCCTCCACGAGTTCCTCCAGGAGTTCCTCCTGGAATTCCTCCAGGAGTTCCTCCTGGAATTCCTCCAGGAGTTCCTCCTGGAATTCCTCCAGGAGTTCCTCCTGGAATTCCTCCAGGAGTTCCTCCTGGAATTCCCCCAGGAGTTCCTCCTGGAATTCCCCCAGGAGTTCCTCCTGGAATTCCCCCAGGAGTTCCTCCAGGAGTTCCTCCTGGATTTCCTCCACGAGTTCCTCCTGAAATTCCTCCACGAGTTCCTCCTGGAATTCCTCCACGAGTTCCTCCTGGAATTCCTCCACGAGTTCCTCCTGAAATTCCTCCACGAGTTCCTCCTGGAATTCCTCCACGAGTTCCTCCTGGAATTCCTCCACGAGTTCCTCCTGGAATTCCTCCACGAGTTCCTCCTGGAATTCCTCCACGAGTTCCTCCTGGAATTCCTCCACGAGTTCCTCCACGAGTTCCTCCACGAGTTCCTCCACGAGTTCCTCCTGGAATTCCTTCACGAGTTCCTCCTGGAATTCATCCACGAGTTCCTCCTGGAATTCCTCCACGAGTTCCTCCTGGAATTCCTCCACGAGTTCCTTCTGGAATTCCTCCACGAGTTCCTCCTGGAATTCCTCCACGAGTTCCTCCTGGAATTCCTCCACGAGTTCCTCCTGGAATTCCTCCACGAGTTCCTCCTGGAATTCCTCCACGAGTTCCTCCTGGAATTCCTCCACGAGTTCCTCCTGGAATTCCTCCACGAGTTCCTCCTGAAATTCCTCCACGAGTTCCTCCTGGAATTCCTCCACGAGTTCCTCCTGGAATTCCTCCACGAGTTCCTCATGGAATTCCTCCACGAGTTCCTCCAGGAGTTCCTCCTGGAATTCCTCCAGGAGTTCCTCCTGGAATTCCTCCAGGAGTTCCTCCTGGAATTCCTCCAGGAGTTCCTCCTGGAATTCCTCCAGGAGTTACTCCTGGAATTCCTCCAGGAGTTACTCCTGGAATTCCTCCAGGAGTTACTCCTGGAATTCCTCCAGGAGTTCCTCCTGGAATTCCTCCAGGAGTTCGTCCTGGAATTCCTCCAGGAGTTCGTCCTGGAATTCCTCCAGGAGTTCGTCCTGGAATTCCTCCAGGAGTTCGTCCTGGAATTCCTCCAGGAGTTCGTTCTGGAATTCCTCCAGGAGTTCGTTCTGGAATTCCTCCAGGAGTTCCTCCTGGAATTCCTCCAGGAGTTCCTTCTGGAATTCCTCCTGGAATTTCTCCAGAAGTTCCTCCTGGAAATCCTCCAGGAGTTCCTCCTGGAATTACTCCTGGAATTCCTCCTGGAATTCCTCCTGGAATTCCTCCAGGAGTTCCTCCTGGAATTCCTCCAGGAGTTCCTCCTGGAGTTCCTCCTGGAATTCCTCCAGGAGTTCCTCCTGGAATTCCTCCAGGAGTTCCTCCTGGAATTCCTCCAGGAGTTCGTCCTGGAATTCCTCCAGGAGTTCGTCCTGGAATTCCTCCAGGAGTTCGTCCTGGAATTCCTCCAGGAGTTCGTCCTGGAATTCCTCCAGGAGTTCGTCCTGGAATTCCTCCAGGAGTTCGTTCTGGAATTCCTCCAGGAGTTCGTTCTGGAATTCCTCCAGGAGTTCCTCCTGGAATTCCTCCAGGAGTTCCTCCTGGAATTTCTCCAGGAGTTCCTCCTGGAATTTCTCCAGGAGTTCCTCCTGGAATTTCTCCAGGAGTTCCTCCTGGAATTTCTCCAGGAGTTCCTCCTGGAATTTCTCCAGGAGTTCCTCCTGGAATTCCTCCAGGAGTTCCTCCTGGAATTCCTCCAGGAGTTCCTCCTGGAATTCCTCCAGGAGTTCCTCCTGGAATTCCTCCAGGAGTTCCTCCTGGAATTCCTCCAGGAGTTCCTCCTGGAATTCCTCCAGGAGTTCCTCCTGGAATTCCTCCAGGAGTTCCTCCTGGAATTCCTCCAGGAGTTCCTCCTGGAATTCCTCCAGGAGTTCCTCCTGGAATTCCTCCAGGAGTTCCTCCTGGAATTCCTCCAGGAGTTCCTCCTGGAATTCCTCCAGGAGTTCCTCCTGGAATTCCTCCAGGAGTTCCTCCTGGAATTCCTCCAGGAGTTCCTCCTGGAATTCCTCCAGGAGTTCCTCCTGGAATTCCTCCAGGAGTTCCTCCTGGAATTCCTCCAGGAGTTCCTCCTGGAATTCCTCCAGGAGTTCCTCCTGGAATTCCTCCAGGAGTTCCTCCTGGAATTCCTCCAGGAGTTCCTCCTGGAATTCCTCCAGGAGTTCCTCCTGGAATTCCTCCAGGAGTTCCTCCTGGAATTCCTCCAGGAGTTCCTCCTGGAATTCCTCCAGGAGTTTCTCCTGGAATTCCTCCAGGAGTTCCTCCTGGAATTCCTCCAGGAGTTCCTCCAGGAGTTCCTCCTGGAATTTCTCTAGGAGTTCGTCCTGGAATTTCTCCAGGAGTTCGTCCTGGAATTCCTCCAGGAGTTCCTCCTGGAATTCCTCCAGGAGTTCCTCCTGGAATTCCTCCAGGAGTTCCTCCTGGAATTCCTCCAGGAGTTTCTCCAGGAATTCCTCCAGGAGTTCCTCCTGGAATTCCTCCAAAAGTTCCTCCTGGAATTCCTCCAAAAGTTCCTCCTGGAATTTCTCCGGGAATCGAACCCGTCGTCTCCGGATTGGCGATCCAATGTCTTTACCACTAGGCTAACTGGAGACCCTCGATGTCGTGTGGCAGATTATTTTGTTAGCAGAATTATATGTTCTACTATTGATAGTGATTAAAATGTCGACTGTTTTTTTATAGTTCCATGGCAAAATGCGTGAAATAACCGCGGGATGCATGGGTCATGATGCTAGGGGTTTTATGATATTGTTAACTATAATGAACTTATAAAACGTTTAGGCCCTGAAGATGGTCCAATAGCCGGACCGAAACGTTGGCGATGATCAGTAATTATTCAACGCAAATTGTTAGACTGCAAGCCGAAATTTTCCATAAAAATAATGAACTTAGTTATGAAAGGTTATACCCAAGTAACCACAGTGCTGAAGCCTTATTGCATGCAGATATACGGTGTATTTAGTGCAATCATTACTTTACATGCAAACTTAAGGTTGATTTAAAGTGGAAGTGGGCCATTATAGAATCAAATTAAGATTATACTGGTATAATCTTGAAGCAGTCGCATAATTGCCCATTTCCACTTTAAATCAACTTTAAGTTTGCATGTAAAGTAATGATTGCTCTAAGTACACCGTATATCTGCATGCAATAAGGCTTCAGCACCGTGGTTACTTGGGTAGCTATTATTGCCATCCACTATTTGCTTCTTAGATCTGGTCGAACGGCTAACCGTTGACCAAATTTTCTGAACTAGCGAAATCACGGCAAGGTAATATTTGACGAATTCAACAGTGAAATCTCAAACTCAATAAATATAATTATAGAAATCAGTACTTAGTCGGGGCTCGCCATTCAAGGCAAACGAGAAGTTTATATGGAATGGTAGAAGACCATGTAAGGGAATCAAATTTTAAGGTTCTTTTCTAATGCATATATATGCTATATATAGCTATATAGCTAAAGGAGATATATTTCAGCTTTGAGCTGCTGTCCAGAACTCCACTGCTTCATACACCACCACCAATCCGAACAGTGGTTATAAATCCATTTTAATAAAATATTACAATAATTTCCTATACCGAAGATAAGAACAGTAAACCCGTAACAAATGCGAGAAAGACATTGTGGTGAGAAAGAGCGTGATTGTAACGGCTGTCTCCCGCTTCGTTGTGGTAGGTGCGGGTGGGTAAATACGCTTAGCGACCTGGGGCCTGTCCATAAACTACGTAGACTCTGAGGGGGGAGGGGGGGTGGTCTGGCCAAAGCCAACGGTCCTTACAAATTTCGAAAATTTTGCTTGGACGAAAGTCTACGAGGGGGGAGGGGATTCTGAGATTTCCAAAATTAAGTCTACGTAGTTTATGGACAGCGCTCATTGAAGTATGTATGTACATTGTACAAGCTGCTGCAATTCTCATTATGCATGCAGTAATGTGATCGGCCGAAAGTGTGTAACAAACAACGCCGCCATCGCACGGTGGTCCGTTTAGGGACAAATGTTAGACTAAACTAGAAACCACTAGTTCGAAAGCCTTTAAATATACATATTGAAATCATCGTGACATCAATAGCAAGTTTTAACTTAATTATTCTGTAGCAGCCAACATATCGAAAATAAAACAAAAAAATCAATAATATGAAATAATTCATAATTTTAGAAATATTTTATCTTTGTGGAGCGGATCTGGTGTGATGGTTAAAGCACGTGTCTATTACGCCGAGGATTTGGGATCGAATCACACTCCCGACATTCTCACAAAATGTGAGTTCTTCCTTTGGAAGGGAAGTAAAGTGTGGGTCCTGAGATGAACTAGCCCTGGACTAAACATCCTGTTAATGAAGTTAAAAAAGATATTTTTATCACATACTTTTTTCCACATTTACAAATGAAAAAAATAAGCGCTTGAGCAGCATTACAAATCCCGTATATGTAAATTCCCTCAAATTCGGATATTGGCAACTCTAAAGTTTCGATAGGGTATATGTACCATACCTTGGCTTGGCGTAATATGCAAACCAATTTGACAATTTTGACCGTAACTGGTGAATTAATAGCACCAGAAATAATATGTTGACCATATCACGCACTATAGGTAATACATGTATCCCCACTTTGAAGTAAACTAACGTAAATATTCACGTAAAGTTCACCAATCTTACTTTCAAATTACATTTTCGGAGCCAAATTTTCACAAAACTATAAATAAATCACTAAAAATGCAGTTCTTTCTTAATTTAGTTACGAAAACAATGCAACGTAAGGCGAAACTGGAAGCATTTCCTCACTTTTTGGTTTTTGATTTTTTATTAAATAATGAAGCAATATTTTCAAAATCGGTTTTCGTGCACATGTAGAGTATGGATCAAGGTATCTTCTGATTTTTTTTTGTAGTGGAAAATGTTTTTCGTTTTTGCAGAAACCATTTTTGAACAAAATTTCATAATAAAAATGGTTTCTGCCAAAATGGAAAACATTTTCCACCTCAAAAAAAATCAAAAGATACCTTGATCCATACTCTACATGTGTACGAAAACCGATTTTGAAAATATTGCTTCGTTATTTAATAAAAAATCAAAAACCGAAAAAATGAGAAAATGCTTCCAGTTTCGCCTTAATTATTGTGTTATATTTTTACAGTCACCGCACACAAAATCTTTCTTCCAGTTCGTTCTTTCTGATTCATACGCAAGCAATGTTGTTGACGTCACTTTACTAATGAGCCAAGATTTGGGTACATAGTGATAAAAATGTCCTCAATATTTGGCCCACATTTAATTTGTAAAATAGTTATTATTCGTTGAAAACAAATATACAAGTTCAAAATAGCGTCTTTGACCGTTGCATCAAATGTTTAGAATTCGAAATGTCCCAGAATCATGCCATTTATGATCATGTGTATAGACTACCCACTAGGCCGAAGAATCATGGCGTCTACAAAAACTAAACAAAGTTAGATTTTCATTCCATGATAATGCACTAAAGTGCTAAAACTGTAAAGCAATGTTACAGTTGTTTGTCTCATAGCTTTTCTGATCTCCAGTTATGCGTGTTTGTTTGAGTTTTTGGATTACGTTAAGATAGGTCGAACGAGGGAACTATGCCAACGAAGCATCCCGATACCCTCTAGTAAAAACCCTCTAGTGTTGAAATAACGTAGACATTTTTTTTTTCTGGTTATGATCACCTTTGGACTACTGTGTATCACGAGAAAAGCACTTGTGGAGCTTCGTACCCTTTGACAAGGTTCATTTAGTAGTGTTCGCTGAGTGAATCATTGGAATTGATGAACGGTCACCAGTCGGGTTCTAAGCCCCGGACTCGTTAGTGGCCAAATCAGATCGATCAATTGTGTAACCGAGAAATTATATGCCCAGATTGTATTTATCTCCAGGGGTGACGGATGTTGTCCCGTCATTAATTATTACTCTTTGATTTCGCAGTGTTGCCAACCAGCCAGCCAACAAAAGGGATCATTTTTCAATCGAATCGGACTCTGGTGCATTACGCAAAAAAAAATGTGATCAGAACCTGTCGACAATTGTCACCGTAATTACAGTAATCAGCATGGTCGACCGTAGGTCAGTGATGTCATTATTAGCTTCAGGGCTCAAATTGCACACTTTTATCACGGGAAGGGTGGACAATTGCATGACATGACGGAGCTTCGTGGAAGCCGTGTTCAGGGTGAAATTCATGCTAGTTTGAGATATAGCACGCAAATGTGTAATTGTCTTCCGATCGGTGTGCAACAATGTATGTAGCAATGATGAGTGGGTTCGATTTTGAGTTAATTTACAATATGGAATAATGTTTGATTTCTCTTGTTTTCTGTCTTCTTTTTTTTTTAAATCTAGCTTCTATTTTCGATCTTTCATAAGTTTATTTGCTTTATTGTTTGGTAATGAATCGTTCCAGAGACTCCTACATGTATTATCCAGGGTTTAAATATATATTTTTTTTAATTTCTTAGATACTAAAAGCAAAGGCATTCCGAGGCCATTCTCAGTTCAGAGGTAGAGAAGTAGACTTTGTTCTAGTTGGGACATTACGTTAAGCAGAAGAAAATGATAAATTGTTAGAGTACCATCGTCGGGGGTGAGAATGGGTCAAAGAATGCGTACCGTAAACCGGGGTCAAATTGATCAGTGGGGTGAAATTGATCACTCGGGTACTACATTGTAATTCCATACTAGGAACTCTTAAGCGTCGTAATGGTCTTAAACTTTTTACGTCATCTGATCGTAGATGTCTAGAGATGAGTGTAGACTTTTAAATTTTTAGAAAAAAGTTAGTTTTGCCTTACTTTTTCAAGGAATTTGCAATGTATTTATCATTTAGCTGAAATCATTGCTGCTAAACAATTAATTGCTAATGGGACTTCCCGTGAATTCTCTGTTTTAACATTTTTGTGGAGCCTTGGTTGGGATGTTATGCAACTAATCAGAACATGAAATTGTTATTAAAAGTTCACTTTATGAAGAAATAGTCATTTATTGTAATAGAAATCACTTATTTCAAATGAAATTGCCTACCTATAGGCGTTTAAGGGGAAATTTCGAAATTTAATTTTGCATTTTAAGTATTAAATTCACTAGTTGTAAGATTTTAGACGCGTTATTCGGTTTTAGAAGAGCAAAATTAAGCGGTGAAGGAAATTTTCCTTTCCAACCGATGCTTAATTGTATACTGATCAATTTCGCCCCAAAGTAGCATTTCCAATATTTTGATATTTGAAGTTATTTAACTTAAAGTTTAAATTTGTTGAACAAAATTCTGTCATATGGTTCCATGGAGATCCACTGGGTACTGATTTTACAGAAATTCTTTTGGCAATATTTGAACAGGTACTGATGTTATCCGCAAAAGTTGTTTTAAAGTGATCAATTTGACCCCGGATTACGGTACTTCCACATTCATCGTTCAATAACTTTTGTTTTTTTTTTTTGCATGGAAAAGTTCTTCGATCACTGTAATGTGATCTTTGGTAATGCATACACATATGATGAAAAAATATTTGGAGTTCGTTAATTTTCCTTAACCTACAAGTGTATGTAACTTGACCTATTCTCACCCCTTCGAGGGGGTGAGAATGGGCCAATGGAACCGAATTTGTTCCGCATTGACATCAAAGCAAGTCAATGAAGTTCTGTTCAAGGTTGATACTACTAACCAATAATATATTATATGATGGATATGAGTTTGAGATTCTAAAATGTATTAATCCACCCAAAAGTGTGATGTCTCATCGATCCTTAAAAGTGGCATTTTAAAAACGCCTTATTTTTTCGATGATTTATAAGAAATAAAC
This sequence comes from Aedes albopictus, assembly GCF_035046485.1. Taxonomy (NCBI): domain Eukaryota; kingdom Metazoa; phylum Arthropoda; class Insecta; order Diptera; family Culicidae; genus Aedes; species Aedes albopictus. The sequence continues at coordinate 389,878,179 of NC_085137.1, forward strand.
TCATTGCTCTAGAAGCCTAATTATTCACCAGAAGCTGGTAGCAACTACGAGGATGACACCATACAATTTTTGATTCAATATTTGCAATGTTTGATGAGATATTTCAGATAAAGTTTTGACCCAATCTCGCCCCTCTGACCGATTGTAGCCCCCAACGACGGTAAGCAAATAACTTTAACCTTTCTAATGCATCACATCATAAAAGTGCTTTTGCAGATTGTTTGGTAATTTGTTGGAAAAAAACTTACATTATTTTGTGTTTTTTATTTTGTGAATTTTTATCAATTATTCTTATTTTACATATATTTAATTATTGCTCTATTTGATTGACTTAATTTTGAGGGGCGAACCAATTCTAAAGCAGAAATCCTTTTAAATAAAGTCAAAAATAAATAATCTTATCAATTTATTTAATTTTAATTAGTATATCTATGTAATTACTTTATTTATTTAGTTCATATATTAAAAATTTATATGTACCCGGCAAACTTTGTCTTGCCTACTGCGTTTTTTGACGTTTCAAGTCCCTAGTCAAGTCCAAAAACCCGTTCAAAATGCACGAAAACCCGTTTTTCAAAAAAAAACTCTCAATTTTTCTATGTTTTTTGTCTCATAAACCTCCCAAGTAACAATTTCATTGCTGATTGGTTTTGTTTGATTTTTATTAGGGTTTTATTACAGCAATACTTAAAAATCGCAGTTTTATGACTGCTTTTATGAAAACCATTGATGAAATGTTTTATAGTATACTTGAAGATATCCATAAAGACAGATTTTAAGAGTAAACAAAACTTTTCGATTTGTAAACCTTTTGGCAATTATGATTACCACAATAAAACTGTTAAAACTCTCATCAGATGGCGATCCGTTCGATTAGTATCGACATCTGTTGGCAGAACTACGACATTTCTAGGTTTATTGCGGTCATCATAAAAGTAAACTTGCTTTCGTTTTATTTTCGCTGATTATGGTTGTCGCCATGTTGAAGAATTAGCTGACGTGAATGGAAAGTAGTTAATTTTGGTCAAATTAGCAATGAATTGATAGTTTGCCACTATTTCCATAACATGCTCACATAAATAAACTCTCTCTGCTAAGTTTTCTTGTGACTCTAGATAGTTTTACTAAATAAACAAATTGATTTATTTCATTCCAAGATGATAATATTCACTATTTTTGAAGTGCATTAATTTTATGATTCTGCCACCCCAATATTCACGGTAAAATTGAATGCGCATAAGCCTACCAACACAATATCAACTAAAATATTACTTTGAAATTACCGCTTCTACTTACGAATGATGTATCGTCCTGATCTTTACGGGCCATCGAATAAGCTTCTCTGCATCTTGAGCTGTCATAGTTTTTGTTGAAAAAAAAACAACAACAATCGAGAATGGGAAATTTTTTTACTAGGTTTTAAAACGGTTTTATTGCTACTCTTAATGCGGTTAGCAAAACCTCTCCAAGAGTGGTCCACTTAGCCGGAAGATGCTCTTAAAGAGGTTATCAAGAGGTTTTGATGTATGAATCAGTTTTATTGCAAGTTGGTCATGAAGATCTCTTATAGAGCCGAACAAAACTTAAAATGTTACTTGGGCTTCTTTGGGTGAAAACTAACAGAACAAAACTCAAACGACCCGAATCGGACCATCCGTTTGCAAGTCATGCGCGGTCCCACGTATGCCACTGCATTTTTATATTTAAAGATATTTGGTCATTCACGATAAATAATTGAGAAGTATAGTAATTAAAATGTACATTAAATAAAAAAATATTATCAATAAAAAAAATAATTTACTCCAAAAAGAAGAAGTAAACTAGTTACTTTCTTTCGAAATATTAGACCCAAAATAGTAAATGGTTTGGCATGTTTCTGGTAATTGGAGGTAAATAATGATAAAATTAGTAAAAGAAACAACTATGCATAAATGCAAATTTTGTGTTAAATTTATGGAATAATTGGAGGACTCGACTGTTTCTCAAATATCATGACAGTAAAAATTAAATGTCAAAATTTGGAACACAAATAAATAAACATCGTAGAAACAAGTCGTTTAATTCAAGGGTATTTAAGATTTTTGAAATAATCCTATAGAAGTTCAATTCAGAATAGTTCCAACACTTTTCTGTGGTGAATAAATTTTTGTTTGAGAACCAATTCGGGGAATTCTCACGGAAAATTGCAGCAACTTTTTCAGGTATTGCCCCAGATTTATTTTTAATTTTTGGTTGAATAGATAAGAATTTATTCTGAAATTCTTACATGAATTTCGCCTCAAAAATTCCATGGCGGATCTCTGTCTTGCTATACTTATGTATAGTAAATCTTCAAGAATTATTCCAAATATTTTATCAGCCCTCAAGCATTCCATATTTTATGTTTGGTTGTTGTCTTTCATTTTGTTTTATTTTGATTTATTTGGCAAAATATGATTTATATTTTGAAAGGAATGTTCATTTATTTTTTATTTTTTACTTTTTCCGGTTTTTTTTTCGTGTTTTGAACCCAGTTAAGCATTTGAGTGAAAATACAATCAAATGACAAGGATTTGTTGAATGATGTTCACATGAATGAGATGATTTTTTGCAACACTGTTCAAAGAGATTCAAAGGGAATTTCATCACAGTTTCAGGGCATGTTCAGGGCAACGGTATATCAATCTGTTTTAGGGCTTCAGGTGAAATAAAACCCCTGTAACACCCCTGAAACCCCCTAGAACTCCCGATAACACCCCTGGAGTGACCCTGAAATGCCTTGGGATCCTCTGGAATGCCCCTAAAACCCTCTGAAACACCTATGATACCTCCCGAAAGCTCCTGGAGCCCCTAAAAACCTCTAGAACGCTCCTGAAACCTCCTGAAACACACTGGATCGCTTTTGAAAGTCCCTGGAACACCCATAGGAACTGTCTGAACCCCATGGAATACACCCGGAACATCTCTGAAACCTCATGAAAGTCCCTGTATCGCTCCTGAAATCCTATGTAATGCCCCTGGAACGCCCAGAAATCAGTGCTGAAAATGTCATTTCGACATATCTAGATTCAATCACCTACATCTCATTTCCCAGTTTATCGATAAGACCGTGTGAGATTTTATATTTGAAACTTTTATGGCTTTATCGATCATTGTCTACTCAAAGAGCAAGGGAGTAGATTTTTTGAAGTAGGTAATGAAATGAAACATTCGATAGGCTTGTCTTGGCGTTGTGGTTTGAACCCAAGCAACACACATGTTATATAAGAATTACGACAGCGCAAGTTGTGATTGTATAGAAGTTAATTCGACGTAATTCTAACATTTTGTTAGAATAACGTGAGATAAACTGAATTAAACATTAGGGGGATTCACTTAACAGCCTAAACTGCTTATTAAAGTTTATTCTGATTAAGCGTCGCGATCACCAAAGCAATCTTTGATTATTTCATTCGTAATTTCATGAACCATTTCAAATAATCAGATAATCATGACTTACGCAGCAATTTAAACTTGTTAAATTTAAACTTAATATCGTTTTTGCGTGACGTTTCGGCCTAATCACATTTCAGCCTTCTTCAGACGCCTAAAAGTTCATTACAAAAACACGAAATTAAAACCTTACCATTACACAATTTTTCATTTTACATGTTTTCACCTCTCAACTCACAATTCGATCGCCGCAGCTGATGCTACCTCCTATCCAGCTGGGAGATCACTTACCACTGTCTAGTAGGGTACTTTGCGGTTGTGGTGCGCGTCCTCTCTCGTTTCCTCTTTGTCGTCTATCGTTGTCCGTCACTTGTCGCAGCTTAAACACTAACGCATTGTAGTTCGTGTTGAACAATCCACACTCACGCTGGAGCTTCACTGTATTAGTTTCACCTGCCAGCTTGATATGGAATGTCTCCGCGACTGCTCTGCTCTCCTGGTCGGCGATTCGTTCAATTCAGGCCAAACATTTCAATAGGTCCTATCTGCATTTGAGAGGCTCTCTTTGTTTACTTTCTCTTTCAATTATTGCAATGTAATGGTACACTTTTCAACTATTTTTGCAGTACAAATCGAAAGACGATTGTTTTGACCATCGTTTAATGCAAGGAGGCAATGAAAATACAAATAAACAGCTGAGATATTAACGAAAGAGAGAGAAACCAAAGAGAGCCTCTCTTCTGCAGATTGGACCTTTAGACATGTTTGGCCTGAATTATTTTCGTCTCATCGAAATTAAACACATGGCCGTCACATAGCGTGTGGTGCGTCAATCCAGTCCTGTTGTCTTTCCGTTTAACGTCATTTTTGTGCTCGTTGATACGCGTGTCTAGTTTCCTTCCCGTCTGTCCGATGTACACCTTTCCATCGCCTGTTCCACAAGGTACCGAATACACTACATTTTTATGTTGTCCTGGTGAGATCGGGTCCTTGAGTTTACCGAAAATGTTATTTTTCAATTTCGATTTTGCTTTTACCACCAATGTTATTCCTTGTTCCTTGAGGATTGTCTGCAACTTTTCACTCAGACATGGGACATACGGCGTGGGAAAGTACTTCGTTTCGTCCACCTCCTTGTCGCTCTGCAGTTCGTTGTAGTGCTTGTGTACCCTCTGTTTCAAGACATTCTGAATGAACCAATTAGAGTAATTGTTACATTTCAGCATTTCCTTCACCGTACTGATAACCGAAGGGCGGTGATGCGCATCAGTCAACTTGATAGCCCTATTTACTAGGGCAATCGCAGAATTGTGTTTGTGGGAGTACGGACTTTCCGAAATGAAATCAAGATACCGTCCCTTCGTTTGTTTTGGTAACCACGTTTTCTCAAAGATTCCTTCTTTTCTATCGGGAAAATTAATCTGCTCTTGTTCCTCTTTCTCCACAGTGAACTGCACCCTAAAACGAAAGTACACAGCGAATGAGTAACTTGCGAAAAGACAAAGGATTTTTCACTCATATTTGCGTACGACTGGATCAGCACAAAAAATGTGCTGATCCGGTGTTACACAAATTTGCGTGAATTTTCACACAAGTTTGCATGAAATCTTTTGTCTTTTCGATCGCTGCGTGAAAGTTACTCCTTGCTCTGTGTACATCGATCTTTCCGTGTGCAGCCTATCATGGAAGTCGTTGAAAATCTCCAAAATTCGATCCACGTGTTTCCTCAGTGCAACTCAAAAACAGTCGTCCACATATCGCCTGTATATCACCATATCAAGTTGTTCTGCACTCACCCTCTGTATGTTCTCCTGTTCCAAACGCTCCATAACGATGTTCGCTATAACCGGAGACAACGGAGATCCCATCGGTATCCCGAAGATTTGCGTGTAGGTAGTAACTCCTCGATAGTTGTAAAACGTAAAAAAATTTAAAATGGAAAATTGTGTAATGTTAAGGTTTTTTTATTATTATCTTTATTAACGAGATTTTCAGCCCAGGGCTGGTTCATCTCGGTAATGTTAAGGTTTTAATTTCGTGTTTTTTGTAATAAACTTTTAGGCGTCTGAAGATGGCCGAAATATGATTAGGCCGAAACTTCACGCAAAAAAACGATATTGACACATTCTACCCACTTCTACACCGCGGTTTTTGAACTTCATTGAACGATATTTCCGGGCTCTTGTTGTCGATTTTAATTAATTTTGCATTAAAATGAAGATTATTATTTATGTTCTTCGAATAGTACCTGAAACTTTGAAAACTGCTTTTAGAAAGTAGTGAATTTCTTGTGGTTCGGCCAAAATTCATCATTTTTTTACGATAGTGTCCCGTTACGCTGTATTTCTTGATTTCTTTCGAAGTACAAAGTTAAAATTCCCAATTACAATGCATAAAATGAATCTTCTATTCAAATCTGATCGTTTGATATGCTGGTAAGCATGTATTTAATAACATAACAATTTGAGGGAGCAAAAGTTTGATTCTCGCGAGAAACGTAACGCGTGGAATGTGTCTATTGTTTTATTCGTTCACTGAGAAAAGAGATATGTAAAATGTTTATATTTAGCACCTACTCACGATTTTGAGGGCACAAATCTCTTCGTAAACAAAACCAGCGCACCTGATCTTCTAAATTTAAGCTTATTACAGTGAGCAAGAACAGAATAGTAAAACGCAATGTTGTGTAAAGCTTGCTTGAGATTTGTGCGTTTGAAGTTCGGATGCACAGTTGAAGCGGGATTTCAAGACGTGTGTCCTTAATTGGTGCAATATCGTGGCCCACATGTATACGCATCTACATCAAACGTTTACATTGAGCAAAAATTACTTAAGTTAGATTTATAATAAAATTTTTAGAAACTGTTCATCATTTGGATGGTGTTCAACAATTGGCGAATTACTCTAGAATATTTTTCTATAAAACATTTAGAGTTATTTAAGAAAACCTCATGTTTAAATTTGCAAAATAGAGTACGGAAAAATTATAGGAAAAATTACTTAAATCCAAATCGATAAGGACTTTGAAGCATTTATTAGTGACATTTTCAAGATAAATTTGCAAAAGAAGTTTTGGAAAAAATCCTGAAAGAATCAAATATATAGTCTCTATAGAGACTACTGATGAAATATTCGTAAAATTTTTTGAAGAGATGAAGAGTGTCATTTCACCGACATCAAAAGGATGTGCAGGGTTGTTGTTCGGCGTTCTTACAACATGCCCTGCCCACCGTATCCTTCCTGCTTTGGCCACTTTCTGGATGCTATGTTCGCCGTAAAGTACAGCATGCTCGGGGTTCCGGTGTCCTTAGCACGCATCGGTTGAAGACTGTAGTTCGAGGTAAAATTTCTCCTCTACCTTGAAGGTATCCTCATCTACCGTGGCATTACTTCCTGGGCAAATTCTAACGTATTCGGTTTCATATTGCTAATTGCTAGTGCACTTTGTTTTTGATACGTTCCCCACCAGTTCGACTTTTGCCGATTCGAGTTTCAGGGGAATGTACAGCTCTGACACCGTTCCAAATATTCTGGCGATTACATCCATGTCCTACGCAAATCCACAAGGTGATCAAGTTTCGTAAAAATCGAATCCCGGCTGTTGAACCGGGCTCGTCGCCTTACACCTTCCAGGGCGATGTTGAAGAGTAAGCATGAGAGACTGTCACCTTGTCGCATTCCTCGGCGAGATTGGAATGACAGGATAATTTACCCGAAACCCTTACGGAATGATGCAGGAAAGCTGTTCTAGTCAATAACTTTCCATAGATAAGTGCCTTTTTGTAGGATCTGCCGTTTCGTTAACAACTGGTTATAGCTGATAGACGAAGGAAAATAATCTGGGACAGAACTGTGTAGGCTGCACTGAGATAGTCCAAGAAACCATCGATGGTCGCACCTAGTATTTCCAAAATGCAAACCATTGATTCTCGTTTGACTCCAATATATAATCGACTTAAATTCGTAAGTTTTCTACACTCACATGTTTTACGTTCGCATTTCTTTTGCACGCACCAGATAGGGGCTGTCCATAAACCACGTGGTCATGAGGGGGGGGGGGGAGGTCCCAAAAAAATGACCACGTGGTTTATGGACAGCCCCATATTCGAAACCAAAGCTGATTATCAATTGCATTTTGTCTGAGAAAAGCTCGTTAGTAGCATTAATGACCACACGAGTCCTGCTGCTTCGCTACACTCAGGCAAATAAACCTAAGATTATCATAAGGTGTAACTTATGAAATGGCCTTTAAACAATTCATAACAGCTAGAACGATTTTCATAAGGTCGGTCTATGACGCAGAATCGACTCACAGTTTGGCTTTTATACACATTTAGCAAGACGATATTCTCAAGCGTCGATAGCCACGTGGGTTGGGCACGAGCTCAGTGATCTCGACGTTCATGGATCGATTCCAGTCTGCATCATTTTGTGATTTTTCTGCTGTTTTCATAAGATTATCTTATGTAACTAGGTCATAATAAGGATGTTCAATTTTCATAAGGTATTCTTATGGCATCCATACTTCACAGTTATGGCTAAATTTCATAAGGTATTTTGATGAATTTCGGTAGTTTACTTCGCTGAGTGTACCACTACTGACTGCTGTAGTAGCAAATAGCATTAGCAGTCAACAGCGGTACAAAATAGATCTGGGTAACAATGGACGATTGTTCGGTTCAACTGGAATATGTCACATCCGATCTTTTGCTTCCTCCTTCATCGGGGACGTGACCCACGACGACCAATACCAACGGGGAGGATGAACGGACATTGCAGCAGTACCCAGTGTGGGAACACATGCGAGCCCATCAAGCTGTGAAATGATATCATTCATTCTGGATGCACCTAGAGGGATGGTTAGATATAATGCACCATCTAGTCTGACAGGGTTTTCGAACAAAAAATCGTCGGTTTCAATATATGGTACCGACGCCTGAAACAGTATAATCATTTGCTTTACTGTTTCGACTTCCACTGCAAGTGCTCTTATCGCCGTTGATATGTTTTCCTTTGTACTACTTTCACCTTTCAATTGGTGTTTTGGATAGAAAAATACAAACCCTTGGCATGGGGAGGCAAAGTTAATCATTGCAGTAGATCGTTTTGCCACAATGGGCCATTGAATTCCAATCCCCCCTACCATCTTCAGCTGTTCCAACCTAGAACGGAAAATTGTCATCGCTTCCGTCGTCCCAAGTTGCACTACAGTTACACAGCAGTGGCCCTACAACACCGGCTGCTGGTTGACCATTCCGGTGGGACTCCACGGGAACAATGGTTCACGGACAGGTGATTCACAATCATCTTACACATTTAGGATTCGTAGCCCAGAGTGAGAGTGGGAGCAACCTTCCTCAATGGAACACAGAATGTGGCAACAAAAAGCGATTATCATCGCTACTGGAGGAGCCACCACCAGCAGCCGGCAGACCAGTGCAGTGGGCAAATGAAATATTGTTGCAAAGTGTGACCGTGGCAGGCAGCAGAGCTTGGTGCACTTGATGGTGTGTCCTGATGGGATTGTCTAGAGTGCCTTGGACTTGGGTACCAGCGCTGCTGATGGAGGTCCTGTCTTTCTCCCAGAGCGTTCAAAAGGGTAAAAGCGGAGGCGTGAGTAAATGGACGTGTCACGTAGTTTTGTGGAATATAGTCACGCTGCTCGTGCTGCTACTGGCTATGGAACTGGGTCTGTTCTCCGTTTCCGAGCACACATTGCATTGTCCGGAATGGGAAATGGCTACGTGGGCAGCAGAACGGCCTCCTGGGAATGGAGCAGCAGCAGCAGCACTGATGTGTTTTGTTGGTTTAATTCGAATTATCGGACAAGTGGAAAATTGTTTCCGTGTAGGTGGGGAGCTTAGAATTTGAGGAATCGCTACGAGATCTGGTAGGAAATTGCATTCAGATGCTGTTACTTTCGTGTAGGAAACTGTGATATTTTAGCGTAGGAATGGAGGATCGTGAAATAAATTTTAGAATACACATTTATTTATAGTTGTATACACGTACAACAATTCAACATTCGTTCAACAAGAAATGTATAGTGCCAGTCATGATAAAAATGTCGCTTTTGAGACCACATCCACATATTGCCTGCCATACAAGATCTACCCAGACAACCAATTTACACGTTTAACGCAGTTTACGACCGTGTTGTGCGTGCAACTAACCGTAAAAGTTTCATCGCATAAAATGCGGCGAATATGTTCTATGCGTGCAAAAGTGGAGGCGATATGCGTGCATTGACAGAACAAGAATAGCACTGTATGAGATGAAGCGTTATCATCTGCGAATAACGACGTGTACTTTATTGCGATGTTATGAATCGTATTATGCGACTTATTTGTATCAAAACAAAAAAGGACAACTCACGCCGCTCCCAGTGTCAAACTTATCACTTTTGGATTAACAACTGATACCTTACACTTAACACCACATCATTCTTATGAAATAAGCTGATAAATTGTGATGACACTCTAACTCATCTCAATGTTTTCCTAAATCAAACTGACTTACCTGTGTTATACGAATATGTGTCAGTTCGGCAAGCAACTCGAAGCTGAACGTAAAGTTTGGCATTTTTTTCTACCAAGGCCGAGTCAAAAATTGAATTACAAGGGCCACTGATTGATTTTATGTTGAAGAATAGTTCACTACCGAATAATTTTCCCCTTTCGCAACGAATTCACACGATAATCACAAGCAGAGAGCAAATTTTTCCTTGTTATCACATTTCACATCGCATCATGTACGCATAACAGGTTCTCGCCAATATGAGTTTGAATGTATACGTAAACAAATTCGCTAATGCATTTGTACGAGTTAATTGACATGCTAATGCAAGTAGAGATGTCACAATAAGATGAAATCGCAAAATGCGATTTTGAATGCTATTTTGCGAGTTTGCTGGTGTAATTATGCGATAATGCTTCGTTCATCGCTTAAAAACATCAAAATACCGTATATTGCGGTGAATTTCGAACTTTGGTTGCACATAGGGTTAACAGTTATGCGATTGTGAGGTATATTGGTATTAATATGATGAAATCTATGCATTGTTATGCGAGTTGTGGTTGTCTGGGTAGTACAAGATACATTGGAAACATTGACAATATTTTTTGGTCATTTTCGGATTTTTCTGGGGTTAGGCTTTGCAGTGTAAGATTTCTGTTTAGAGACGAACCCTAAGCGGTCGGTCTAGAGATCTATGTAAGTCATGGTAAAATCAGAGCTGGTTCCTCCAGCTTTCCAAATTGGTTAAAATATGAACGACTATAATATAGTATTATAATATCTTTTACAAAATCAGATCACCGTAGCACTCCCGTGGCAAAACTAGAACCGTTTTCGTATAGAATGGCTGGTAAACATCTATTGCAAGTTTATACACGACAGAAGGACTTTAAGTTATTGTTAAAGTTTTTAAAACTGAGTTTTTAAGGAGGCATGTCTTATGATGTATTTTTAAAAAATGGGTCCCAATTGATCCCCTTTTGAGCACATGGTTAATTTGAAGGAAAAATAACTCCAGAAGCTTCCTATTCATTTCCTTTTCAAGTTTTCTTGTATTTTTGATGAATATGGTGTATTTGAAATTGTAAGATTTCCTTAAATTGTTAAGGATATTTATGCCGTATTTTGAAAATGGGGAGACTTGATCCCCCTTTTCATGGTGTGTAATAAAATAATAATTGTATGGCATGTTTAATATACAAGAATTCCAAGTTAATAGAGGCTTTCGAATACAATTTCATTTTTCACATGCATAATGTGTAGGTAATCCTCGAGGGATCAAGTCTCCCCATGTCACTGTTGTTTATACTAAGCTGCATTATTTAAATTATTCATATACCAGCCTTATTTGGATGAATACGTTTGATAGTATTTTATTTGAACTACTACATTTGGTACCGTAAACCGGGTTCAAATTAATCTTCGGGTTGATATTTATCAGAAGTTTTTCCGCATATAATGCATATTTTTAATAATTTTCTCCCATGTATAGTGCTGTTGGAATCAATTATAATTATTAAACGATGTTTGCATGTAAACTGTTTCAACAATGCCATATCTAACTGAAAACCAATTGATCAATTTCGACCCGGAGATAAATTTGACCCCGGTTTACGGTACGACCCCAATACGCCTAACTAAGAATTATTCCGGGTAAAGCCCCCCCGGAAAATTCTCTCCATGAATTCTTCTAAGGATTCCTTCAGATTTCAGAATATAGATTACCTCCAGGGACACCGCCAGAATTTCCATTAGGGATTTTTTTCAGGATTTATCAAAATTATACCAGAATATTTATACAAAGAAGATTCTTGCTGGATTTCCTAGAATGTTTTTAGCAAGAACTCCACCAAAGATTCCACCAGGTATCACTTTAGACTGTCTTCCTGCCGATGTATTTCTTTGAGAACTTCTGCAGGGACTCCAGCAGAGAATCTTTCCGGAATTCATTCAGAAATTTACCATGGGTCGTCTTCAGGAGTTTCTTAAGAAATATAAAAAAAAAATTTGAAACTAGTCCTTAGATTTCTTCAATAATTCCTCTTGGGATTCCTTCAGAAATTCTTTAGGAAATTCTTTCAATGATTGCTAGATTAGTGCATTAGTTTCTTCATGTTTTTCTTCCAAAATTTCTGAAGGAACCCCTTCAAGAATATATTCAAAATATCCTTTTTGTTTGGGATTTCCCCAGGAGAAGTCTACTAGAATCTTTTAGCCATTCCTCCCGGAATTCCTCCAAAGATTTCTCAATAAGATGCAATTCCAGGAGAATTTCACTCTGTTAATTTTTTATAGAAAATCGGAAACTTCTCCAGGAACTATTTCAGTTGTTATTGTTCCAAATTCTTCAGCTGTTTCTTCTGGAATTACTACATATATGCAGAATTTCTTTGATGAATGAATTTAGAAATAACTCTGGTATATTCTCAAGTGGTTCTTCTGAAAGTTCCACCAGAGGTTTCTCCAATGATTTCTCTAGAAAAAACTTCAGAATTTGTTCTTGGATCTTTCAAGAAAAAAAAATCTATCAATACCTCAGAGGTATTCTCTAAAAACTTCCTTCAAACAGTTCATTTATCCATAAATTTTATCAGTGTTCCTCTTAGGAATTCCTCCACGATTTTTGTTTGTGTCAGCAGAATTTACTCCCAGAAACTTCTCTTTTGTCGTTCAGAAATTGTTTAAGAAATACTTATAAAAAATCCTCGCGTGATATACGCAAGAGTTCTTTCAGGGACTTTCATAGACAGAAGGAAGGAAGGAAGGGATTTATTCAAGAATTCCGCCAGTGCTTTGATTTGCAATTTCTGCAGACATTTAAAAAAAGATTCTTTAAGGATTTCACCAAGGATCTCTTCATACGTTTCTCAAGCAATTTTTAATTTTATTCTAGGAATAATGATACCTTTAGCAGTGTTTTAAGGTATACTTTCTGACAATTGTCCTTGGACTTTAGAACTTTAGACTTTAGAAACTTCTCCAGGGATTCTTTCATGGATTCTGATAAATTTATGGGAAAACATCCGAAATACTTTCAAGGAATTTCTGATTCAAATTCTGTAGAAGACTCTGAAGGAATCTCAGGAGATATTTTTGACGGAGCCTGCTGGACCAATTTCTGTTTTTTTTAAGGAATTTCTGAAATCATTTTTCAAACCCTTCGAAAAATTTCTAAAGGTATCTCTGTAGGATTCATAAGCAGATGGTCATGGGTTCGATCCCAGCCCCGACACTTTCGTCAGTTGCTCTTTCCCCCTGAGAGCAGCTGACACTGACCTTCTTCTGAGCCCCCATAGGTCAAATGGACCCGGATACTTAGACATCGGCGAACGGCAACCCATAATGGACCCCCAATCGGACTGGAAACAGGAACAACCAACAGCCACACATCAACATCCTCGTGCTCATCATTCTACCATGATAGGGTAGAAAGTGAAAGCAGCGCAACGGCAACCAGATCGATATAGTTGAATTAGAATAGAATACATTTAGGCGCTGTACAATGTGTAAGTACAGCTTCCAATTGGAATCGCTCACGCTGTGTCCCAGTGGACAAAAGAGCTGTAATATTAAGTTAAGTGATTGAAGAATAAAAAAATCTCTGTAGGATTGTTTAATAAACTTCCAGAGGTATTTCTGAAAAACTCCATGGAGGAACTTTTGAAGAAACTCCTTCGCTGGAACTCCTGCAGAAATCCTCAAAATTTAAGAAACTCATTCCTGCAGGAATTTCAGAAGAAATCTGAGCAAAATTTCTGAAGGAAACTTTGGAAGATGATTTGAAATTCTTGTAGGTATTTCCCTGTGGACAATTCTGAAGGAGTCCCTGGAGATATTTCCGAAGGATTTTATAATTGAATCACTTGAAGAATTTCTAAAATATTCCCTGGCGTATATTCAAAAGCAACCCATGGAAATTCATAAACGAATCTCTTAAACAATTTTTTAAGGAAACTCCAGAAAAATTGCTAAAGATATCAAGTATTTCTTAAGGAAATTTTTGAAGAATTTCTGACGGAGTTTGTGGAAGATTTTCCAAAAAATCTTCGAAAACATTCCCGTCAGCCATATCGTCGTACGAACTTCCGACAGAATCTATGGAAGAATCTTTGAGGGAACCAACGGCAGCTTTTAAGAGGAATTTTTAGATCTTCTCGAAGACTCTCTAGATGAAATTCAGAAAAAAAAAATTCTAGAAGTATGTTTTAAGCAATCCATGAATGATTTTCTTAAAGAATTTCAAAAAGGAATTTGTGTACGACTTTCCTGAAGAAATTCCGAGATTATTTTCGGTAGGGCATGGAATAATGTAGAAAGGAATCCATGAAAGGTTTTTCAAAGGAGTTTTTAAAGTAATTCTTGGGCTAATCTCTTCACGACTTTGCAGAAAATTCTGAAGGCAACTATGAGTTCTCTAGAATCCCTGCAGAATTTCACAGATGAATCTCTGAAGAAATTCCTGGCAGAACTTTTATTCAATTCCCAGGGGTATTTTCCAAAGAAACTGTTGGAGAAATTTCTGAAAAAATCTCTCAAAGAAATTGTATATATCTGTCAATGAGCATCTCTCAGTATGTTTAGAGTCTTATCCCTTAATATGTCAACAGACAATTGATAACGTATGAACATTTCCCTCCCGGGACAACGCCTACGCTATTATGCCAGGGCCCGTGTCGTAGTGGCTACACGTTCACCTCATAAGTGGATGGTCATGGATTCGATCCCAGCCCCGGTACTTGTAATTTTTCGTCAGTTGCTCTTTCCCCCGAGAGCGGCTGACACCTGACTCTCTTCTGAGCATATGCTCTAACGGACCCGGAAACTTGGATATCGGCTAACGGCAACTCATAATGGACCTCCAATCGGAATGGAAAAAGGGACAAGAGCCACACATCAACATCCTCGTGCTTATCATTCTACCATAGACAGGGTAGAAACTAACAACAGCGAAAAGGCAACCAGTTCGATATAGTACAATCAGAATAGAATACATTTAGGCGCTGTACAAAGTGTTAGTACAGCTTCCAATTAGAATCGCTCACGCAGAGCCCTAGTGGACAAAAGAGCTGTAGGTAAATTAGGTTAAGTGGTGAAGAATAAAAAAAAACAAAAACTCCTACGCTATCGACTGACAGCTGCTGATGGGATCATAGCAGGCCACGGTTCTTCCTCTTTCTTCGGTCAGCATGCAACCTCGTCGGGCGTAGCGCATTGTATCGGGTCGCTGCGCTGGGCGATTCTCATCGAGAACCATCAGCTTAGTTCCCACAGAAATCAATGAAAGATTGCCTAAAATATTTGTTTGAAAAAATCCGAAGTTCCAAAAAATCTCTGGAGAAATTTATCGAAAGTTTTTTTTAAGAAGTTTTAAAAAGGGAATTTGTGGTGTTATTCTTGAATAGATTTCTGACGAAATGTTGGCACCGATCTCTGAATAAAAAAAACGCGGATGCGGTACAAATTTTTAATTGTATCCTACGAAGAAATCCTGGTGGAATTTCTGAGAAAATAAATTCCTAGAGGGAAAACTGCTTGAATTACTGAAGGAAATCAGACAAGAGTCTATGGAAAAATAGCTGAGGGAATTCCTGGAGACATTCCTATGGGAATATTCAACGGAATTCCTGAAGGAGCGCCTCGAGGAGTTTGTGATGACCTCTTAAAATTTGTCAAGGAAGCTCGGGAAAAATTTCTGAAAACCGCTTGAGGAATTAAAAAAAAATCTGTGATAAAATCCTTAAAAACTTGTAAAGAAATTTATGGATAAACTTTTGAAGATTCTGGAACATTTTCCACACATTTGAAGAAGTTTCTGCAGGAACTCATTGAAGATATTCTTTTAAAAAAAAAATCACCAGAGGAATTTCTTGAAGAATCCCACGAAGAATTCTGAAGCAACTATCAGAAGATTTTCTTAAAGAATCCTTGAGAGATTCAATGAACTCTTTCTTTTTGGAGTGACTTTCTGAAGTAATCCCTGAAAAAAATCCTAAAATAATTCAGCAACTCAGATTTTATAAAGAAAGCCTCCGAAAAGTTTTTAAAGAAAATTCAGACGCAGTTCTTGAAGACTTTTCAAAGAAATCACTGGAAGAATTTCTGAAGAAAACTGAGAAGAAATTTCTAAAGGAATTCGGAATTTCTCGTTATCAGAAGTAGTTTCTTGAGAAATTTCTGAAGAAATCCATGGAAGATTTTGCAGAGAGAATCCCCATTCTGGAAGAATCGATGGATGAATTTCTGAGGAAGTTTGCAGATTGTTTTCTAGAAGAACACTTGGAAAAAATTCTGGAGAAATCTCTTGTGGAATTGCAGGAGGTAGCAATGGAGTATTTTATAAAAGACACTTCAAAATAATGCTACGAGTAATTTCTAAAGAAGTCTCTGGAAGATGATTCTGGGAATTCTGGAGAAATTTTTGAAGGAATCCCAAGAGGATTGTTTAAAGAAACCCACGGAGGAATCCATAAGACGTTGGAAGAACTGCAAAAGGAATCCGTGGAGAAAATTTCCGAGTTTCTGGATATTTTTTTAAAGAACACCTGGGGAAATTTCTGAAAGATTCCCTGGAGGGAATTCCATGGAAGATGGAGGTTAAACTAGGAAAACATTCTGAACAAATATTTAGATTTGAACTATTTTTTTCTCTTTTGAAAAACTTCCTGAAAGCCTCTCTAGGAGGATTTTATTTCTAATGAATTTGCTAATGGAATTTATGAAGCAATTTCTTGAGAAAAACAGGAATGAATGTTTGAAACAATCTAAGCAAAGATTTTCTTAAAGAATATTATGAGAAATTTTGAAAGAACATCCTGATAATGGAATTTTTGAAGGAACCTCTGGGAGAAAAGTCCTATGTGATTTTCTGAAGAAATACTTGGAGAAATTGTCAAAGGAGTTCCTGGAGGAATTTCTGAAGGATTTTAGGAAGATTATCTGAAAAATCCCCAGAAGAACTTTTGAAGGAATCTTTGGATGATTTGATAAAGGTATTCCTATAGAAAATAAAAAAAATATCTGTAATAATTTCTTAAGACATCCCTGGACTTGTATGTTCGGAGATGAACTAGTCTGGCATACTGTAGGAGTTTCTTGGAGGTATTTTTGAAGCAAACCATGCCATTTTTTAGATTTTATTGTGAAATTTCTGGAGGCACCTTTCCTAGTAGACTTTCTTGAAAAATCGTTGGAGGAATTTCCAATGTAACACCTGCAAAAAAAATCTCAAATACATAAATCCTTGAAGGTTTTTTAAAAGAAATCGGTAGGAGAAATTTCTGAAAAAAATCAATTGAAGAGATTCTGAAGGATTTTCTAAGAGATTCCCAGGAGGTATTTCTTAATAAATCTAGACGAACATGTGAAATTTCACGCCTCAGCTTCTTACGTCTCTCCTAGGCGTATGTAAATGTATTTATGGATTCTTATCCCGTTATCAGATAGAGGGAAGTCTGCTCTACCTGTTACTTGTCAGAGATTACATGAATAATGGGAAATGCGCTCAGGAGAAACAGGAGAAGCAGAAATTTGTAATGGTTGCTGGGTTCGTTTCAAATGTTAGTCTAGAAATATCTAGCGAGCTATCCTAAGAGCTATAAAAAAATTTTCGAAAGAAGTTCTGAAGCAATCCAAGCAAGAATTTTAAATAAGTATTGTTGTGAAAATCCCTGGATGAATTTCCGAAAAAAAAATCTGATGGAATCTCTGGAAGGAAGTGCAAAGTTTTTGACGTGGTCTTGACGCTACATATCGCCAAGATAATAAGGATCTGTTGTTCTGTGATGGCATGTTGTGAAACCGTATCTAAAACTTCTCACACTTGTTCATGAGCGAATTTATGAACCTCAGGTGGGCCCTTCTCGAACAAAAGAGTTTTTATTTAGTATTCCAGGAACCTATTGAGCCAACGCAGTAAAAGTGTGCGTATTTGGCACACTGGCAACACTGCCTATTTGTGCTTCTCGCCTATTTCTGTTGTGCTCTAGATATTTGGTGATTTTCATCGAAAACATCCCATCATAATTGCTGTTTGCTGCATAATACCGCCCGAAACCGATCAAGCCGTCCACCACACAAGATTTGCTTTGCCCAGTCAGATAGGATCAGTGAATTGACGCTAAATTCCGAGCTGGCTCTAATGTGGTCCGAGCTCTCTGCCCACCGCCATTGCCCACCGCCATAAGTCCATTGGACTTATCCACCGATGATCCGAATTCATCGCGGTCCGAGAATTTTGACACTAGAGCGGGGCCATTCTCAATCAGAATTGTTTAATTCTGATTGGAAGTCGTTCAATTCTGATTTGAAACGACCCCTCTCTAGTGTAAAAATTCTCGGACCGCGATGAACTCAGTTCATCGGTGGATAAGTCCATCGCTAAAACTCCCACCTCGCCGCTCTCCACCTGCACTGCTCAAGCGACTGTGTAGCGTGTTGACCATCAATAATAATAAACAACGATATTGCCTGCCCACCCGTTCCGATCTGAACTGTCGTCTGTTTCACGCATCGTTTTATTCCACCGTCTTTTATTACTGTGTCAACGCTTGTGCCCTGTATCGATTCGATCAATATACATTACCCGCTGCTGCCCATCTTCTCATTGAAACCATCCGAAAATCCTCCAGTGAGCTTCGAGCCCAACAGCCAGCTAGCCACATCAGTTTTCGCTACCTCATTCACCTTCGCCGGCCGTAATCGTCATCCTCTTCGACATCCGTAAGCATCTTCATGGACTTATCCACCGATGAACCAAATTCATCGCGATTCGAAAATTTTGACACTAGCGGGGCCATTCCCAATCAGAATTGATCAATTCTGATTTGAAATCGTTCAATTCTGATTGGGAATGGCCCCGCTCTAGTATCAAAATTCTCGGACCGCGATGAATTCAGTTCATCGGTGGATAAGTCCATGGACTTATCCACCAATGAACCGAATTCATCGCGGTCAGAGAATTTTGACACTAGAGCGGGGCCATTCCTAATCAGAATCGTTAAATTCTGATTGGAAATTTTTGGTTCTGATTAGAACGGCCCCGCTCTAATGTCAAAATTCCCGGACCGCGATGAATTTGGTTCATCGGTGGATAAGTCCATATCATCCTGCATCAACATCCATGGACTTATCCACCGATGAACCGAATTCATCGCGGTTCGAGAATTTTGACACTAGAGCGGGGCCGTTCCAATCAGAATTGGACAATTCTGATTGGAACAGACCCCGCTCTAGTGTCAAAATTCTCGGACCGCGATGAATTTGGTTCATCGGTGGATAAGTCCATATGTGAGTAGTTAAGCTGTCAATCTGCTGGCTGAAATCATCGTCGTATCAGTGACGCACACAGCGATACATCGGCATTTGTCATCACAGAAGTGCTGCCAGTTTGCGTGAATTTGCATCGATTTTCTCTGTTAAGAGCATCCCCACCGGTTTTATAATTCCAGGTAACATGGAAATCTGCAACAGTTGTGCTATTCACATGTCTGCTCCTGAAGTCGTTTGTGGCGGCTTTTGCAAGGCAACTTTCCACTACAAATGCGCCCCAGTTTCGGAAGCAAACCCTGCGGCATACTGGATATTGAAGAATTGTCGCGAAATCATGGGAAACGCTCGTTTTAAGAACACAGTCGAATCAATGAATGAGGCTACGAAAGAAATAAACGATGTGTATTCCAAACTGGTTGATGATTTGAAGTCGGAGATAAAGGAGCGCCTGATTGCCGAGCTGAGACAGGAGATCCAAGGGGGATTCAACAGGCTCTCTCCCGCAGTGCTATCTCCTGCTCCCAATCGGTTTCAGTTCAATCGATCAGCTTCGAAGAGGACACGTGAGCGTCACGAAGTTGTTGCTGCATTATCCGAACGTCCCACGAAAGTCCTCCGAGGTACTAACCAGTCCACGACCGTTACGGTTGGACCAGCGGACACCTCGGTGAGCATGTTCTGTATGTATCTCACAAAAATATCCCCCGAAGCCACTGTAGACGACATTCGTAATCTTGCGCAACGCTGCTTGTAGACGGAAGATGTAGTGGCTAAGGCACTGATACCAAAGGGACGACCGCCATCGACCCTGTCGTTCGTATCGTTCAAAGTAGGGGTACGCCAGGAACTGAAGTGTAAAGTCTTGGACCCATGCACTTGGCCACCGCAAGTACAATTTAGGGAGTTCATCGAAACCACCTCTAACTTTCAACCTTTTTGGAAGCCGAGCCAGAGAACAGATCCGGGTCCATCGAGTGTTCCAGAACCACATCCTACATCAGCACCGGCGGTGAGTTCGAATCTTCCTCAATTCCCATAACACGTCCTGTAGAAGAGCAACTCCCCGTATGTGTATCACCGTCCTCACGCTCTCCGACCATGACGACTTACTTGCCAGAAAAAAGTGTAGAAGAACTGCGTATCTACTACCAGAACATGAACTGTGTCCGAAGTAGCGGTCGCTTGCAGTCCGTTTTACTGTCATCTCTGGAATGCGACTTTGATGTTTACGTCTTCTGTGAAACCAATTTGGATCCGTCAATAACGAATGGAATGCTGTTCCACGAATCATTCGTTACTAACCGCTGTGATCGTTCGCCATTGAATGCTGATAAAGCGTCCGGAGGGGGTGTTCTCATCTCCGTTAGAGCTACTTTGCCAAGTTGTGTTGTCAAAGAATCAGCTTGTAATGAAGAAATTGCTGTGAGAATTTCCCTGGGGAATGTTGACCTCGTTCTATGTTGCATATACCTCCCTCCTGATGTGAGTCTGGCTCGATGTACATCGCATTGTGATAGCGTGCGCAGTATGGTGGATTCAACGAACCCTGAAACCAAATTTATGGTTATTGGAGATTTCAATCTGAAAAACACTATTTGGAACCGTGAAAACGAAGACGATCTGCATCTCCTACCTCTGCAAGTCCACACACCGGAGAAATCCATTATTGTAGATGAACTGACTGCGTGTGGACCATAGACACTATAGATTCCATAGACTCGCGGAGACATGGTTGAGCAATACGATTTTAGTGTGTTTTTCCGTGAATTTAGAGTGTACCGAGCGAATATGACGTCACGCAATCCATTGTCGCTATTGAAATCGTGACGTCATGCTCGTTTGGCTACACGAACTGACAGTTCGTTTGGCTACACACTACGAAAAACTCATGTAAATTTGTGTCATTTAACTCCGACATATTACAGCGAGCAAGATGACACAAAATTAAGTTTACATAGTCTTATTTTTACACGACACTGAACTGGTTGTAGCGGGCTTGTAATTTTACAGCAAATGTCTCTTGTTGGTAACATAACCTCAATCTCTTCGTTTATTTTTCAGAACGCTATTACCCAGGTATTCTTTCAATTAAAGTATTATAAAGACTACAGATGTAATTTGAACATAATTTATTCACTTTTGATCGCATCAGATACAATAGATTAATCAATTTCTGTTCTCCACTTGCAAATCACATGATCCGGAAGACCTCCTTCGCCGCGTAGACACATTTCAGTTTTCTTTTCTGCCACTTCCAAGTGCATCCGTGAGAACCGTATTACGATGCATGCTTACTTCCTCATTTTGTTTAACCAAGTCTATACACTTGTAACACTGCACAATTAGAGAGTAATACATTTTGTGATCACAGCTTAAAAACACAATTCAGAAGAAAATTAACAAATCACCGACGGCGTTTGACGTTTCATCGTCAACAAACATTGCGCCGTTGGATTGCGTTATTGGTCATGTAAAATTTTGGCATATCAAACTGAAAAGTAGGTCTCATGTGTGAATGTTGCAGGCAAACGCTCAAGAACATGTTTGAAATGACTTATATGAATTCAAAAATGATTTTATTTTCGTTCGTGTCTCGGAAGACTTAAAAGTATGTCATATGTTTGTTTATGTCACAAATAATTAAGTCAATTTCTACAATTATGTCACCATGAATATTGAGATTTCTTTAGTGTGTACAGTTGTCTTCGCCTTCGCGAGTCTATGGAATCTATAGTGTCTATAGTGTGGACTGGTTCAAGTGTGTGAATTACCAAATCAAAACAATCGCTTTCTCGATCTTGCATTTACCACCGACGATCAATCCTGCCAAATGGATCTGTGCGAGCCTTTGATTCAGAATGAAACGCACCACAACGCTATGTCACTCACCGTGAACTACAATAAGATCACCTACAATTCCAACGAGACTACGCTGCAAGACCAACCAACAACGTGATCACGCGGCTATTGTCCAAGAGTTGTTAACCGTCAATTGGAACGATGTTTTCATTGAATCCGTTACCTTTGATGCATCGAGACTGAATCCTATCACCGATTCAATGGTAAGCTTTCTGCGATGTTTTGAAATGTTTGATGTGTTGGATAACAATGCACATTATGTTAACAATGCTGTCGACTTCAATGTACTAGCTTTCTATGCCACCGTTTACGAGGTATTTTCGCGGCACTGTCGTGTAATTGTTAGACGAGTGGGTAGCCCAACTTTCCCCGAATGGTTCGATGCTGATACTATAGGACTTTTAAAAACCAAGAAAAGGTTGTACAATAAATTCAGACGCAGCAGATCAGATGAAGGCGAAGATGTATATAAGCAAGCGCGGAGAGAGTTTAAGACTAAACAACGATCGCAGTATGAAGCATACATGAACGAGTTGCAGTTAAATATCCAGTCCTATCCGAAAGTGTTCTGGAACTATGTTGGCAAAACAAGGCGTGATTCTGGTGTGCCAGTGAACGTGACGTACAAATCAATGAAAGCTGATTGCGCTGGACAGGCGGCAGAGCTATTTGCTGACTATTTCAACGCAGTTTATTGCGAGCGTAGTGAAATTGATGTACCCGTGTATTCACCTTGTGATGAACGTATTCCAAATGTTACACTCTCCCTGGATGGAGTACGCAAGAAAATCGAGACGCTGGATGGCTCCAAAGGTAGCGGTCCTGATGGCATACCCAACCTTTGCATCAAAATGTGCGCTGAAGCTTTTGCACGCAGAAAAATGACGCTTGTTTAAAAAAAAAAACGCATGGTTGATTTTCAAACTGAGAATTTACTTATTCCAAAGTTATATTTAATGGTTTTCATTTAGAGTTTATCGATAAAAACAACCGATTACCATCATTTCATATAATGTCAAAAATTTCATTTGTTTCAACAAAATAAAAACCATTAATTTGGCCCGAAAGCACTTACACATCTATAAAATGCTTACCCCAACATCGCCACAACGAAGAAGGTGCAGCAAATCCATCACGCCAACTTCCAAGTGCAGCTTTGGCCGTGATGGATAACGCGCAGGTACTCACGACCAGAGTTTAAAATTTTCATTTTCAGTGAGTGAAATTCAACGTGAACTTTTAAGATTCTCAAGTGAGGGTTCAAAATAATATTCATTTTTGTGAATGAATTTTCTCATTTATTCATTCATTTTTCTGTCACTGACAATTTTCACTGAGAAATGTAACTAGATCGTAACTCCCGATTATTCTTCCAATCACCTCAAAACTTATGTATAGTAGTTAATTACAGTACTAATTAACTGCTCTATTTGTCCATTAAGTCGGATTGTGCGTCTGTTAACAGAAATTGGACATTTTACGACGTGCGAAAAAATATTCGTGACAGAGAATTGAATGAAAAAAGAGAGGCATTCAGCTGACAATGAATGTGGCCAAACACGAATGAAAAAATGAGAATGTCAATCTTCACTTTCAACCTTCGAATTTTTTACACACTGCTCACGACAGTATCCACAAAAAGTTGATCGGTTTCGCCTTTTTTGTCTTTTTTTTTTTAGTCGTTCTCCTCCCCATCCGCTTACCGACGGTCCAAAAATAGATTTCCGAGCTGCCGCAGTTGCTGCCGTCACCAACACAATCACATTCTGGGTTTGTTAGTGGCAAAAGTGCAGTTGTTTGAATCAATCCATTATTTCATGTTGAAAATACCATATCTCGGTTTGTTTTAACAAACTGTCAAAAATTTCGACAAATGAAAATATTTGTATTATCAAACAATAGAACAGTTCAGTTTAAACTAGAAATCAGTTTGTCGCTATAGTAAACTGAAAAATCGGTTGATTTGAACTAGAATTTAATTGTGTTTACAATTTATTTTTCTGCGTATGCATTGCCTTTATTTGAATTGTTCAGTTTTTCCTTACGTTGCGGCTACTTTCTGATGTTATGAAAAAAACTGCCTGTGGAAAATTCCCGAGGAATTTCCATATTGTCTGCAATACCGAAAATGTTCGAAAGCCTCATCTACGAACAACTTCACTTATGAATCGAACCGAGATTATCAATTTGCAAAAATGGATTCCTGAAAAAAACGCTCTACGACTACTAATCTGGTTGAATTTGTATCGAGGACCACCCAATAGTGGATGATGGATGGGCTGCAAGTGGATACATTATACACGGATATGTCCAAGGCATTCGACATGGTTAACACTGGTGCCATTTTGTCCGTTCTAAGGAAGCACGGCATTGAAGGACCAATTCTCAGATGGCTGCAGACTTATTTTAGAAAATCGCACGCAGTACGTTAAGCTTCATCAATCGCGATCAAAAGCATTCTCGGTTGATTCCGGAGTGCCTCAAGGTAGCCATTTGGACCCCCTGATTTTCATCACTGTTATGAACGAGTTGCCTAGATTTCTTGATGGAGTGTAGGTATATTCTCATTTACGCAGATGATGTTAAAATGTTCATTCCAGTAAGCTTTGCAACGGAATATTGAGCTTTTCTCCAGCTTTTGCAGAAAGTTCGGTCTCAAGGTCAATGTGTCAAAATGTAATGTGGTGTCGTTTTCCAGAAAAATTAATAGGGTAAAAACACTAGACTTCGCCCCCCCCCCCCTCCCCAAATTATGCTCTAATCTTCGCCACTTCATATATAAAAAAATTAATTTGTATGGAGGGGGCGAAGACTAGAGCAGTGCAAAGTCTAGTGCTTTTACCCTACCATTCAATTTGAGTATCAGATGGGTACCGATGTTATTAATCGATCGTTCTGCGTGAATGACGTGAGTGTGCAGCTTGATTCGGAACTAACTTTTACCGAACATATTGCTTTTTTTGCACCGTATTAGACCCCCTGCAGAAATTTTTTGTCACACCACAATATGTTCCCACCAGTTTTAGCATACATTGGTTCGTTTCACTGCTAGAACTTTTAAGCGTCGGTTACACTTTTTGGGTGGTGCATGGAATAATCGGTTTGTTTACTTGCTACTTTCTTTGGTGTTTGACGTGTGAACAAATATTTTAGACGATTGAACATTTGCACGGTAATCTAAAAAGCAAAGCAAGATGCAATACAGAAAAAGTTATTGCAAAAGCTTACGCCATGTTTGGACTGATTAAGCGTCTTGGGAAAGATTTCGACGATCCTTACACTATCATCTCACTTTACATTGGATCAGTTCGTTCAACCATTGAATATGCTACCGTCTACCCTTGTTGGTTTGACCGTATGTAATCTGAACACTTTTTAGTTTGACCCCCTCTAATCTGCACATCGTTCAAACTAAAAATGGATCAAACGTCATTCAGCTAATGGAACGGTGTGAAACGGAACGCAGAACCAAAACAAAACACCAAATCAGGTTGCCAGTAGTGTGTTTTTCGATACTAACAGAGTTGCTAGACGTTCAAATTAAAAATGATCCAAGTTGGTTTGCATGAGGTGCCGTTCAAACGAACGGGGGTAGACGGTAGTGTAGTTTGGCAACCATATTATGAAACTCATAAAACGAGAATCGAAAGTGTTCAAAAAAGTTTGTCCGGTTTGCTCTTCGTAACCTGGATTGGAGAGACGCCTTACCCTTACCAAGTCATTATGCATGCTTGTTGGTATAGATTCGCTAGAAATTCGTAGGAAATTGGCCGATGCTCTATTTTTGAAAGATGTCATAGATAATAGATACGTTTCTCAATACCTAGCAGAACAGGTCTCATTGTATGAGGGACGATCAGGTTTAAGACAAGTACGTTCGTTTCAATTTCCAAATAGAGTTTAAAATTACGCTAGGAATGCATCCATGTATGGTATAATGTCATTTTATAATGCTAATCGAAATCGGTTTAATGTTAAAATGTCCAAAGAAAAAAATAAGCATGTAATTAGATGTAGTTTTTAGATTAATTGAACTGAAATGAATGTATGTGTTGTAATAGTGTAAGATAATGGGCAAATGCCTCATAATAATCAAATCAAATCAAATTTTGCAAGATCACGCATAGGTTCGATTTCCGGTTGGTCCAGAAACTTTTTGTAATGAACATTTTCGGGCACTACAGTCTCAAGAGATCATTGTATTAAAAAGATCTCTTTTTTCAGTTATTAAATTTGGTCGTGCTCATAGAACGCAAGCTAGGACGTCACGCTAGAATAAAGAAGAACAAACAAATGTTTAACCCTGGATAACATGCATTCCTTAAAAACCTGGGATACACCGTGACTAAAAACATGGCTAATTCCAGATCAAAGAAGAGCAAAAATCAGATATCGATGTTAAAACTGGGAAATTCCCTGAAAGATGCATAATCGTACGAATTCGATGGTTAGTGTCTAAAGCATTACATTTAAATTTATGGCAGCCACTTCCAAATACATCTTCGACTGACGCACATACTAATTTTTGGCAGCGGTACCTTTAGCACCTGAAAACATATTCCCTGATATGAATACTAAAACAAACGGTTTGCGTCGTCGTCGCATCGGCTGGATGATTGTGTGCTATTTCAAAAACATATCCACGCAGTTCCCCAATTGACGTCAATTCCAAACTGGGAGGCGAATTCAAATTAGCTTTTATCTGGTTTCAATTTTGGTTCGAGTTCAATGAGTTCCCATTTCTATGTGGACCAAATAGTCCAACCGCAAATTTTGCGCTGCGCGTTGTTCCCTTCTGCAATAATGCCTGAACAAAATCACCTTTCATCTAATTAAATAAACCTCCAATCTTCATATGTTTCCTGTGGCAACCCCATGGCTGCCGGCACTAGTGGAGGTAACAGCTTTTCAACGCCCATCTGCCCTTCGCGGGGGCGTCCCGGTAGTGCTAGGTATTGGCATGGGAAACTAATTAAATTCATTCAGCCTCATTCCGTGGGACATCCCATCGCACCTAGGGACCAATTATTACACCACGCCGTCAGAGGAACCTACTTCAGTATTTTACACGACGACTACTGTAACACCGACAGGTACACCTGCTGAAGTAGGCACATGGGAGAGATTCCTCCCCCGTGCCACGGGGCGGGGTGTCGGTCGGTGAGTAAAGTGTAAGACCCGTTCTCATGTTGGCCTCGTTTTTGCGTTGTTACTGTTGAATTTATGGGTTTAAATTAATTCCCGGTGTGCGCATTGGACCAGCAACGGCGGCGGCGGCGGTGGCCCTCGACGACGGCGACGGACGTCCAACAACCCAGAAGGCCAGCAGCGACCAGTAGGATATTGCACGCACATGTTCCCCAGTTTGCCCCCGAGTTACGACACCATGTCATCGCACATCGCACCATTACGGAAGAGAGGAACTCGTAAAATGGGTTGAACTTTTCGTTTAATAACGCGGTGTCACTTTATTAACTTGATTCGTCGTCCGAGTGGTATAATGATAACATCGTCAGTAACAGGGATTGGGGTTGAACCAACCTTCGGCTGAATTTCCCCAAAATAAAGAGTTATAAATAATAATAGTAACAGGAAAGGATTGCAATTTCAGGTGAAATTGACCACTTTTTAAAGTTTTTGTCGTCTAATATGATCAAACTCAATGCTTAAAATAAGTATGACGATGGATTTCGTTAATCATCGAGCTCAAAACTTTTTTTTTAATTCTTAACCACTTAACCTATTTTACAGCTCATTTGTCCACTAAGGCACTACGTGAGCGATTTCAATTGGCTGCTGCATTTACACAATGTACAGCGCCTAATTGTATTCTATTATATTCATAATCTACTATCAAGTGCCAGCCGCTCTCGGGGGAAGAGCAACTGACGAAGTGCCGGGGTTGGGATCGAACCCATGACCGTCCGCTTATGAAGCGAACGTGTAGCCACTGCACCACGGGCCCCGGCCTTCTCGAAACTTTTACTGTTTATTATTTTGAATAAATAATATTTGAAAAATAAAAAATCAGTAATTCAATAATAAAATTATAACAGAGCTACATAGTTATTATTTCAAAGATAATTCATAACAAAATGTGTTATTGAACTAGCTGGTTAGGTTTTTTTTAAACTGTATTAACGAGATTTTTAGCCCTCGGCTAGTTCATCTCGGGACCCACGCTTTACTTCCCTTCCGAAGGAAAAACTCACATGTTGCGAGTTTGTCGGGAGTGGGATTCGATTCCAGGTCCTCGGCGTGATAGTCATGTGCTTTAACCATCACACCAGGTCCGCTCCACAGCCGGTTAGGTGTAGTTAAACTAACATAAATTACAATAATTATTGGCCTAGCCATATCATAGTTTTACCAGGTCTTGATACAATTTTAAAGGATGTTGAGGTGCGTAAAAATAAGGAAAAGTTTGATATTTTGTAAAAGTATGTTATCATATTTTGACGTAGGACTACGTCTCTCTTTTCTATACCGGGTGTCATTATAAATTTTCAGAAATCGGCCGCGTTACGTTTAAAGTGGAGATTTTGAGCGTTAATAGCTCAGCCTTTCCTTGTTCAATTTTCAAAAAATTAGCACCAATCGATTGAAAATCTTTACACCAATTATGTTCAATAATAATATTTGCTGTTTTTCAATAACAAACTATTGAAAAATTGTGAAAAGTGAACCCATGTTTATTCCAGCCAATCACGATCGAGCACATTTTGGATGCTCCCGTCGAATATAAAAGCTACTGCTTCTTCGCATCTTCCCTCATTTGTCTTTGTCATCTCCAGGTGAACGCATCGAACGAGAGTTGCCCACTTTCTTCGTTTGCGTTTTCGCTCATTATTCTTTGACGGCCGTGCCGGCTCGGTGTCGGTGGTTGTCGGCAAGGGTGCTGTTGCACATTCAGCTTCACGCTATTTTTTTCTCGCTCATGGGGATTTTTTTTTATTACCGAACAGGTTTGGGCCGAAGGGTCTCCGATTTCAATGAAAGTTTCACCAGAGCTAGAGGTCGTGGATATATGATCATATTTGAAATTAAAAAAAATCATAGTGGACTATTTTCCCGAAAAACGCTAAATGAAATTTCACAATTTTCCAAAATTTTCTAAAATACCCCAAACTTTAAAAAGTCATATCTCAAAAACTATGCATTGTATAACAAACTTTTTTTAGTGAAATCGACGCCAAATTACCTCAGCAATCTGATAAAAATACACTGAGAAAAAAGTTTCTCAGAAAATTTTTCACCATAGAGGAAAAACGTCTAAAAATGCTGATAAAAGTACCGTCTGTATCATAGATTATTTTCAACAAAATTTTTCCTAATGCAAAAATTAATGTTCTTCCTTTCGTTCTTTGACGTCAAAATGGAATCTCTTACCGTTTTAGAGATATAGCCAAAAAACCAACGGCCAGTCGCTATATTTTCATAGAAAGCCAGCTACAATAGCGGCCGTTCACTTGTTGCAACATGTTTACTTTGCAACGAGAAAATGACATACGCTAATTGCAACGTAATTTTGACACTAACGTGATTCGGAGTGCGCTGATAGCACATGTATGGCACTTGAGTGCCCTTTAAATGCAACAACTTATCAAATTTTGAAATTAATGGATTTGTAACTAGAAAGCGTTGCAAATAACAAGTTTACAACGAGCAAACGCATATTCCAAGGTATTTTTTTGTTTCAATCAAACCAATCATATGCAAACCATTAGAGATGAGTGGATATCAGGTAACTATTTATAAGCTCTTTACACATGTAAAGCTTTTTTTTTTGTTTTTATAGTGTTTTTGCTGCTTAAATGTTCATTGGTATGTGGATTCTTCTATACACCTCTCTGGAAAATGGACTCAATATTTAGTAAATAGCATGGTCTGTGCATAATGTGTTTGTATAATGTGCTTTAGAAGAAACACTTATTCAAAACTTAACGGAACTTTAAAAGATAGGGAACAAACATGTACTCTCTGGAGCGGATCTGGTGTGATGATTAAAGCTCGTGACTGTCACGCCGAGGACCTGGGATCGAATCCCACTCCCGACATACTCACAAAATATTTTAAAATGTGAGTTGTGTGAGGGAAGTAAAGTGTGGGTCCCGAAATGAACTAGCCCGAGGCTAAAAATCTCGTTAATACAGATAAAAAAATGTACTAATTAGTACGGGCAACAAATTAAAACCAAGAGTTTACCATGCCTACAACTTCTAAACGCACTGATAAAACATTGTTGCTTCAAACCAAGCTTTTCCTGTCCTAGGAAGCGACACAATTCCAGCAGTGACGATAATAATGTTTAGCAATGGTTTGCAAAGATTAATACCGAGCTCGGTATAGAGCTACTGAGTTGACAAGAAATGAGGCAGCGCGGTATGTACGCTCGAGGATCGATCATTACCGTTAAAGTAAGTTATGACATTAATTAATAAAAAAAAACCCCTGAAATGCATGATCAATTCATCACTTTTTTCGAACTAACGGTTTGTTGTCAGAAAGACTTCATCAATTTTGAGAACTAGCATGACAAACCCATACTACTACCCGTAATATATTCGAATCAACCAAGAAATCGGTGCACGGTTCGAATGATTAAAATATTGTCTAAAATTATTTAATGCTCTAAGATGGCAAGTAAATGTTTAATTTCAAGACATCCTCTAACGTCCTCATTTTTATTCACATCCTGTGCATTTACGAAGCTTCATGAATCAATGTTGGATCCTTAACTATATCTTTTGAACATTTCTAGAATGCTTTCGTTATTTCTGAACGAAGCAAAAGAATTATAATCAAAAAATACTACACAACTTTGCATTTTTGTTATTTACACAGTTAATAATGTTATATAATTTAACCTATAACAAAAGGACCTCGTCGTATCGCACACATTTTTCCATCAGTTTATAAATTTACAGCTTGCTCTCAGTATGAAGCTTGCGTTCAACATTCCATACAAGAAATTGTTTGATGTAAAATTAAATTAAATAAGATAGAAATTCGTATGCATTTTTTTTTGTCGGGTATAATTTCAAATATTTTACTGAGTAGTAACCATTCTCCGTTAATAGTTTTCTTTGTTTTCATTGTTTTCTTAAATTTAAATGGAAAACATACAGGGTATGAGTGCCATAATTAACTTTACGCTCACCGGTGGCATTAGACACATTCCACGCACTTCTACATCGCGGTTGTTGAACTTCATTGAACGATATTTCCGGGCTCCTGGTATCGATTTGGATTATTTTTGCACTAAAATGAAGATTATTACTTATATTCTTCTAGGAGTACCTGAAACTTTGAAAACTGCTTCTAGAAAGTAGCAAATTCCTCGGCGTTCAGTCAAAATTCGTCATTTTTTGCGATGGTGTCCCGTTACGCTGTATTTCTTGATTTCTTTCGATGTACAAAGGTACAATTCAAAATTAGACTGCATAAAATGAATCTTCTATTCTACTCTGATCGTTTGATATGCTGGTTAGCATGTATTTAATAACATTAATATTTTTGGAAGTAAAAGTTTGATCCTCGTGCAAAACGTAACGCGTGGAATGTGTCATTAGCTCGTTGTTAACCCGTTATTTGAAACACATTATTATAGTTAGAAACCCGATCATTGCAGAACATGACTATTTAATGCATTTAAAAAGCACTCAAGTGCTATATATGTGCTCTCAGTACACTCCGATGCACGTTAGTGTCAAAGTTACGTTACAATTAGCGTATGTCATTTGCTTGTTGCAAAGCAAATATGTTGCAACAGGTGAACGGCCGCCGTTATGTAGATGGCTTCCTATGAAAATATAGCGACTGGCCGTTGGTTTTTTGGCTATATCTCTAAAACGGTAAGAGATTCCATTTTGGCGTCAAAGAACGAAAGGAAGAACATTAGTTTTTACGTTAGGAAAAATTTTGTTGAAAATAATCTATGATACAGACGGTACTTTTATCAGCATTTTTAGACGTTTTTTTCCATGGTGAAAAATTTTCTGAGAAACTTTTTTCTCAGTGTATTTTTATCGGATTGCTGAGGTAATTTGGCGTCGATTTCACTAAAAAAAGTTTGTTCTACAATGCATAGTTTTTGAGATATGATTTTTTAAAGTTTAGGGTGTTTCACAAAATTTTGAAAAATTGCGAAATTTCATCTAGCGTTTTCCGGAAAATTAGTCCACTATGATTTTTTTGAATTCCAAATATGATCATATACCCACGACCTCTAGCTCTGGTGAAATTTTCATTGAAATCGGAGACCCTTCGGCCCAAAGTGTTCGATAATAAAAAAAAATCCCCTCATCGGCTGTGTTGGCAATGCACAGAGCGCTGCAACACATGCACAAGTGACCGAATGTGTTTAAAATGTGTGCGCGCCACACACTCATTTTCCCGGCCTCATACTCATTTTTGTGTGGCTCGGTGGAAACGGAACAGTCAATCGCCTCCCGAGCCGCAGTCAAACAGTTTGACAAGTGTAAACATGAGGAGGATTTTCAAGATTTTTTCCATCGAAGAGCTGGAAAGCAGATGGAAATGGAAATGTTTTTGACGCATTTCCAACAGCTTCAGCTATTCGATGCAAAAAATCTCTGAAAATCATGAAAATTGCGTGTTTTTTTTCAACTTCCCAAAACAAAACCTACACGGAGAAATCAAACTACCTAATTTTTGGGTCGATTTTACTCAAAGCTGAGTATATCGAATAAACTAGTTACCCAAAATTAGGTTGTTTTCCTTCTTTCCCTCACCGATGTTGTCAAAAACAAACAGAGATGCATCTACCCAACGGGGGTCCTTGAGCCCAATAAGCCAATTTTGGGTAAATGCAGGTTTACTCAAATTTGGGTTGAATGAGGGGGGGTCTTGGGTTGAATTTACCTACTCTTAAGTAAATGTTTTTGCTGGAGGTGAAGGCAATTTACCTAGTGTGAGTTTAATCGATTTACTCAAATTTGGCTTATTGGGCCGAACTATGGGATTGCGTCAAAAGAACTCAATTTTGGGTAGTTTGGCGGTTCCGTGTAATATGGGAGCGGATTCCATATTCCAGGCGTTCCACAGAATGTGTGTTTTCCACACATGGTGAAACCTTCACCCCCCAACACAGGAATGAGTAAGGCCCATGCAACACACAAAATGTGCGGCATGTAAAGAGGGTCGATTTGAGAGCGACCAACACAGCCGCTGTGTTGGTGTGAGTTAGCGTGTTCTAACCGTCCAACGAGGCAGACCATGGAAGTGTTTTGAAAATCAGATTGATTTCGCGGTGCAGCAGAGGCAGATGCAGCAGCAAAATCCACAGAGAGGGCCAAAGTGAAGGACGAATTTGCGAGTTGCACGGAGAAATCAAACTATTTAATTTTTGGGTCGATTTTACTCAAAGCTGAGTATATCGAATAAACTAGTTACCCAAAATTAGGTTGTTTTCCCTCTTTCCCCCACCGATGTTGTCAAAAACAAACAGAGATGCATCTACCCAACGGGGGTCCTTGAGCCCAATAAGCCAATTTTGAGTAAATGTAGGTATACTCAAATTTGGGTTGAATGAGGGGGGGTCTTGGGTTGAATTTACCTACTCTTAAGTATATTTTTTGCTGGAGGTAAAGGCAATTTACCTATAGTGTGAGTTTAATCGATTTACTCAAATTTGGCTTATTGGGCGGAACTATGGGATTGCGTCAAATGGCCCGTTTACATATTTGCTAATTCTACGCGACAGTTAATTTTCGAGCAGTATTGGCGTCAATTTAGCGCAATGTAAACACTTTTTAGCAGACAATAAATTTAGCATGACAAAATCAGAAGCTTCTGAATTCGGTGCTAAAACTAGTGGACAATAATGAGGATATTAGATTGTCCGACACAATTAGCATCATGTAAACGGTCTGCTAGACGAATTGACAGCTAATTATGCCATCACGCCAATTTTATTGGCAGATAGGGAAGTGTTTACATTACGATAGTTTGGTACCAACACAGTCGGACAATTTATTGTCCCAGATTAAGCAGATAAATTTTTAGCGGCAATGTAATCGATACTAGCGTGGAATAAATTGTCCGACAGAATATTGTCACGTATTATTATCACATATGTAAACGGGCCAAAAAGAACTCAATTTTGGGTAGTTTGGCGGTTCCGTGTGCGTCGCTTTTCTTTCCTCGGGGCCTCGATTCTTTCTCGGATTGATTGACAGTGGCGCATTGCTGATAGCATTAGGAATCGCATCCACGGCAGTAAGCGGCAGGCCAATTTTCGACGGCTTCCAGTATTCAGCACGGAGAAATCCAACACGCATTGCATGATGAAAAGTGTGTTGCAACCGAAAAGTGAAAGATTGAATACTTGGTGGCTCAG
The DNA here is from genome assembly GCF_035046485.1 of Aedes albopictus. NCBI lineage: Eukaryota > Metazoa > Arthropoda > Insecta > Diptera > Culicidae > Aedes > Aedes albopictus. The sequence goes on from NC_085137.1 coordinate 389,912,593, forward strand.
CAACAATGAGGATGCCGGCCACTAAGGCCGTTCGCAATGCTATGTTTTAAAAATTGTTTTAAACTGCTCGATGTTTTAAAATTTAAAACTGTCAAAAATAAAACTGAAACTCGTTACCGACAATGCTGTTTCAAATTATGTTTTAATTGCAGAAAATAATATGTATGTATTTGTGAAGAGCTTGTTTTGGCAGTTTTGAAACAACCTGATGGAAATGCTTGTTGATCGATGAATCAAAGTGTTGATAACAATAATTTGAACATATAATCACAGATCTGTGGTTTAATTAAAATTCTTTGACGAATCATGCAAAGCTTGGATAACTGAAGCGAACAAAATGTATCAAAAGAAGCGCTAGTTTTTCATGGACTTGAATACGCATTCTTTCAAAAGTTTTCCCCAGGGGTTTCTGATGAAGATTTCACAAGCAACATCACCAGAAGTTCCTCGTGAATTCCTCCAGGAGTTCTCCGGGAATTGAGTAGTTTTTTGGTAATTCTCCCACCAGTTCCTCAAGAATTTACCCTGGAGTTCTTCGGGAATTCCTTTAGTAATTTCTTGAAAATTCCTTCAGAAGCTTCCCGGACTCTGCAGGAGTTTCTCGGAAATTTCTTCAGTAATTCATCGAGAATTCCTCCAGGAGTTCCTCGGCAATTCCTCCAGAAAATCCTCGGCAATTATCAGAAATCAGGAATCCCTCCAGAAATTCTCCGAAAATTTCTCCAGGAGTACCTCGGGAATTCCTCCAAGAGTTCCCCTGAAATTCCTCCATGGATTCCCCGGGAATTAATGCAGAAGTATCTCTATAATTTCTTCACAACTTCCTCAAAAATTTCTCCAAGATATCCTTGGGAATTCCTCCAGAAGTTCTCCAAGAATTGCTGCAAAGATTTCTCGGAAATTTCATTAGGAGTTCCTCGAGAATTCCTCCGGGAGTATGTATTTAGGAAGTTTCCTCAGGAGCTCATTGAAAATATCTCTAGAAGTTCTCCGGGAATTTCTTCTGGAGCATCTTCAGGAGTTATCCGGAAATTCCTCAAGGAGTTCCCCGGGAATTGCTACAAGAGTTCCTCGAAAATTTCTTCAGGACTTTCTTAAGAATTTCTTCAAGATATCCAAGAGAACTCCACCAGCAGTTTCTAATGAATGCCTCCAGGAGTTTTTTCCAGAATTTCTCCTCGATTTCCTCAGAAATTCCTACATGATTTTTCCGTAAACTCCTGCAAGAATTCCCCGTTAATTCTTTCAAGAGTCCCTCAGAAATTCCTCCGAGAGTTTCCCATGAGTTTTCTTCAAAAAGTTCTCCGAAAAATTCTCCAGGAAATCGAAAATATCTTCGGGAATTCCTACAGGAGCTTGGTTTTGTCTAGGAAAACTAATCCTAATTGGGCATCCCGTTTCGGGTTTCGATACTAGAGCTCTATGACTTGAAGTCTGTGTCAGGGAAAGGTTTACGTATCTAGTACTTAATCGCGGCCCGAAATGGCCTGAATGTTGGCTATCGAAATAGGATTGCACTTCATTGGCCTCCATCCTGCCAGAACCCTATAAATGTTAATTAATACAAGGGGAATATTTACAAGTTAAAACTCAACATGTAGCACAAGGAACGAACGAATATTGAACTTGAAACACATTAAACAATTATTCTGTCTTATTATTGTAACAAATATTTATACCCGTAACATAGTTCCAAATGCACATTTAGTTGATAATAAATAATTTCCTTTCATTTTTTGCATGAACACAACAATTTGAATGGTTCGTCATCTTCGGTGTCGACATTTGTTATATTTTAGTTTATTTTGACTCAAATAAAGGTTGCATGAATTTCTGGAAAAAGAGAGGGTCGGTAAAAGATAAACGGCGAACCATGCGGTAAGATCTTTCTGATTTATTTATCACGTGTTATTTTGTTAATACTTGTGGATTGATCGCGTTCAGCATTGTCTCGCGCGGAAACGCAAACTACAGATGCGTCGGTGTTTAGCATTGTGTTCTCCTTAGTTGCGAATTAATAACTTATGTAGGGTGAGTTTTGAGGCACAAAAGATCACGTTCGTCGTCCAAGGTTTAGAAGGGTATTTCTTCGCGAGCGCATTATTAATCGCGAATCAAAACATTACACTCGTTTACCACGACAAAATCCTCAACACATCTCCATTTCCCCTGTCCAAACTCCTAGTGATTTCTCGTAGTAACGCAGAGAATTCCTCGGTTATTGGCCTAAGCGAGAATCACGTCATCACTTCCTTCCCTATCCTCAATTGACCTGCATTCGGACGCGGCCGGCGCTGGTATTGCTTATTGAAAAGTATTGGGATTCCAGCATTTACACAATGAAGAGAAAGCTAATCCCAAGCATCATCTGTTGGTTCTTTGTGTAAATGCAGTTGTCCTTGCAATAACAGAGGAGCAACCGCGGGCGGTCAATCATGCTCATGCTCATGCTCATTTTCTTAGGGAGTTCCTCGAGAATTCATTAGGGAGTTCCTCGGGAATTCCTCCAGTAAGTTACTCGGAAAATCCTCCAGGAATTCCTTAGGAACCTCCTCAGGAATTCCTAAGGGAGTTTCTCGAGAATTCCTTAGGGAGTTCCTCGGGAATTCCTCCAGAAGTTCCTCTACAATTTCTCCAGGATTTCCTCAGGAATTCGTTAGCGAGTTCCTCGGGAATGCATAGGGAGTTCCTCCAGGAGTTCCTCGCGAATTCCTTAGGGAGTTGCTCTGGAATTCCTTAGAGAGTTCATCGGGAATTCCTTAGAGAGTTCCTCGGGAATTACTTAGGGAGTTCCTCGGGAATTCCTCAGGGTGTTCCTCGGGAATTCCTTAGGGAGTTCATAGGGAATTCCTTAAAGAGTTCCTCGGGAATTATTTAGGGGATTTCTCCGGCAGTTCTTCGGGAGTTCTCCGGGTGGTCCTCTAGGAGTTCCCCGGGAGTTCCCCGGGAGTTCCTCCAGGAGTTCCCCGGGAGTTCCTCTAGGGGTTCGCCCGGAATTTCCTCGGGAATTCCTAAGAGAGTTTCTCCAGGAGTTCCCCGGGAATTCCTTCAGGACTTCCACGGAAATCCCGGCAGGAGTTCCTTCGGAATCCCTCCAGGAGTTCCTCGGGAATTCCTCCAGGAGTTCCTCAGGAATTCCTCCAGGAGTTCCTCGGTAAATCTTTCAGAAGATCCTCGTGAATTCCTCCAGGAGTTCCTAGGGAATTCCTCCAGGAGCTTCTCGGGAATTCCTCCAGGAGCTCCTCGGAAATTTCTCCAGGAGTTCCTCCCAAATTCCTCCTGCAGCTCCTTCGGGAATTCCTCCAGGAGTTTCTCGGGAATTCTTCCAAGAGTTCCTCGTGAAACCCTCCAGGAGTTCCTCGGAAATTCCTTAGAGAGTTCCTCGAGAATTCCTCCAGCAGTTTCTCGGGAATTCCTGCAGGAGTTCCTCCGGAAACCCTTCAGGATTTTCTCAGGAATTCCTTAGCGAGTTCCTCGGGAATTCCTTAGGGAGTTCCTCTGGAATTCCCTAGAGAGTTTCTCGGGTATTCCTCAAGGAGTTCATCAGGAACTCCTTAGAGAAATTCCTCGGGAATTCCTTAGGGAGTTCCTCTGGAATTCCTTAGGGTGTCCCTCGGAAATTCCTCCAAGAGTTTCTCGGGAATTCCACCAAGAGTTCCTCGTGAAACCCTCCAGGAGTTCCTCGGGAATTCCACTAGCAGTTTCTCGGGAATTCCTCCAGGAGTTCCTCCGGATACCCTCCAGGATTTCCTCAGGAATTCCTCCAGGAGATCTTCGGGAATCCCTTAGGGAGTTCCTCGGGAAATCCTCCAGGATTTCCTCAGAAATTCCGTAGGGAGTTTCTTGGGAATGCCTAGGTATTTCCTCGGGAATTTCTTAGGGAGTTCCTCGGGAATTTCTTAGGGAGTTCTTCGGGAATTCCTCGGTGAGCTTCTCGAGAGTTCCTAAGGGAGTTCCTTAGGAATTCCTTCAATAGTTCCTCGGCAATTCCTCCAGGGGTTCCTCGGAAATTCCTTCAGAAATTCCTCGGGAATTCCTCCAGGAGTTCCCCGGAAGTTCCTTCACGAGCTCCCCGGAAGTTCCTTCCCGAGCTCCCCGGGAGTTCCCCGGAGGTTCCTCTAGAAGTCCCCCGGGAGTTTCTCCAGGAGTTCCTCGGGAGTTCCTCCAGGAGTTCCCCGGGAGTTCTTCCAGAAGTTCTCCGGGAGTTCCTCCAGGAGTTCCCCGGAGGTTCCTCTAGAAGTCCCCAGGGAGTTCCTCGGGAGCTTCTCCAGGAGTTCTCCGGGAGTTCCTCCAGGAGTTCCCCGGGAGTTCCTCCAGGAGATTCCCGGGAGTTCCTCCAGGAGTTCCCCTGGAGTTCCTCCAGGAGTTTCCCGGGAGTTCCTCTAGGGGTTCCCCCGGAATTTCCTCGGGAATTCCTAATAGAGTTCCTTCAGGAGTTCACCGGGAATTCCTGCAGGACTTTCGCGGAAATCCCAGCAGGAGTTCCTCTGGAATCCCTCCAAGAGTTCTTCGGGAATTTCTTCAGGAGTTCCTCGGAAATTCCTTCAGAAGTTCTTAGGGAATTCCTTAGAAAGCTTCAGCGGGAATTCCAGCAGGGGCACCGCGATATTTTCCCAGAAACTCCTCTGGAATTCCTCCAGGAGTTCCTCGGAAATTTCTCCAGGAGTTCCTCGGGAATATCTCCGGGAATTTCTCGTGAATTGCTCCTGGAGTTCCTATAGAATTCCTCTGGAATAACCCCAGTAGTTCCTCTGGAATTCCCCGAGGAGCTCCTCTGGAATTCTTCAGCGAGTTCCTCGGGAATTCTCAGGGAGTTCCTCAAGAATTCCTGAGAGAGTTTTTGGGAATTCCTCCATGAGTTTTTCGGGAATTCCTTCAGGAGATACTCAGCAAATAATTATACGTTTTCAATGATTTCTTCTCTGAATCAGTGGCGTAGCAAGGGGGGTGCGGAGGGTGCGGTCCGCACCGGGCCCCCGAATTCAGGGGGCCCCCAGATCAGAGAAGGTTTCTAATGCTAGTATGAATAAAGTTCTATAAAAGGCGAAAGGTTCAGTATAAGTCAAATACTTGCAGATCTGCTGATAGGTATGTAGGGGCCCCGTTGTGATTACACTAGTTTACAGCATTTTTGAACTCGGTAAGCTGATGATCATTTTTGGTGTAGAATCATGCCCTGAGTTCGAAAACGCGAAGGAAAAAAATTACAGTAGAGCGAAAAATTTTTCGACTTTCCATACAAGGCTGATGATTTGAAATCGATGTTCGTTCTATTTTTAAGCAAAGTCGCTCACTTCAAACATCTCATTCTTCGTAATCAATGCTCCGATTGAGCTGAAATTTTTACTGTAACTCGCACACATATGATATGTCAAATAAACGTCGAGAAAAAAATTTTAAGTTGTTTTTTTCTTATTGAAAAAAATACATTTCTTCAAAAATTTTTGGGAATTTAGCTAAAATTTAAGAAGATCGTCCCTAAAACTCGCCAATATCTTGAATTTCATCAATCTGACGCAAAATCTGTTTTCAGATGATCGAATGGTATTGTATTCAGCTTTTAATTTATGGAAAAAGATTTGAAATTGGTTGAACAAAACGTAATATATTTGAATTTTAGTAAATTACATATTTTGAAAAGTTGCAAAACTCGATATTGAGCTAAAACTCAAAAACTGTTCTACTTAAAATTTTTTGAAGGTCGGTTTCGAAATCAGCACTAAATTGTGCTTCAAAAATGTTGGTCGTTGACAGAAGTTCACGACTTTCGTTTTATTTTGTAAACTTGTGTTATCAAGAGTTTTTGGAATGGGGCATCTTCTTCGTGTTCTTTATGGCTCGACGTCCCCACTGGGACTTGGCCTGCCTCGCTTCAATTTAGTGTTCTTTGAGCACTTCCACAGTTATTAATTGAAGGGCTTTCTTTACCTGCCATTGCGTGAATTTGTGTATTATGAGGCAAGTACAATGATACACTATGCCCAGGGAGTCGAGAAAGTTTTCCCGACCGGAACGGGAATCGAGCCCGCCATCTCCGGATTGGCAATCCACAGCATTAACTGGAGGCCCCGATGGGGAATGGGGCATACAGGTGGCTAATTTGAAGTCATATTATTAACAATTTTTTATGTGCATACTTTTTTCAAGTAGTTAAGTTTTGATCAGTTTACTTTTTGTACCTACAGGGGCCTCAAAATACAAGAAAAAATGTGCTAGAAATCAAATTTGAATTTTACGAAATCCAGTACCGATATGGAAGTAAAATTCATGTGCATTATGAAAACGTCCCTGATTTCCTAACCACAGGACCTAACACAGCTGTTCACTTGTCTTATGGTAGCAGCTGAAATTCAGGGGCCCCATATTAAGATCTGGAACACATGTCACGTCAAAACTGTAATAATAATTGTTTGTCGATTATTTTTGTTCTCGTATAAAAATGTAAGTGCAATCAACATATTCCAACAATTTCATCAAGTATTTTTTTTTCCAAAGTTCCTTGCAGGGTTTCTGCAGGAATTCCGTCGGGCAATGTAAATACTTACCTTGCCTTCGGGGATATCTTTTACGATTTATCTAGCAGTTACTTCAAAGACTTCCATGAAAGTTTAAGATTAACTTAAGGCGAAACTGGAAGCATTTTTTAATTTTTTTGGTTTTTGATTTTTCATTATAAACGAAGCAATATTTTCAAAAACGGTTTTCATACACATGTAGAGTATGGATCAAGGTATCTTCTGATTTTTTTTTGTGGTGGAAAATGTTTTCCATGTTTGCAGAAACCATTTTTTTTGTGAAATTTTGTTCAAAAATGGTTTCTGCAAAAACGAAAAACATTTTCCACCACAAAAAAATCAGAAGATACCTTGATCCATACTCTACATGTGTATGAAAACCGTTTTTGAAAATATTGCTTCGTTATTTAATAAAAAAAAATCAAAAACCAAAAAGTGAGGAAATGCTTCCAGTTTCGCCTTAAGAATATTTTCCTGGGATTGCTTTAGAAATTATACTAAGCGTTCGTTTAGGAATATTTACAATTATTCCTTCAGGATCTCCTCCAGACATTTCTTCAGGAACGTTTCAAGAAAAATTTCAAGGATTTTTCCTTTACGAATTTCTTCAAGCATTCGTTCAGCAATACCGCTTCGGATTCCTTCAGAAAGTCCTTCAAGGAATCCTTCAAATGAACCTTAAGGAATTTCTCCAAGGATTCCTTTAAAGATTTCTCCAAGAAGGTATCTTGCAGGAGTTCCTTATGGAAAATATCTTTCAAGAATTTCTGAGATCATGCTTGAAACCATACCTGAATAAATCCTTTGGAAATTTTCTAAAGGAACTTTGGAGTAATACCCGAAGGAATCCTTGTAGAAGCGCTTGCAGGAATTTGTAGAGGGGTTTCTAAAAAACTCTGAAGTACGGAGATGAATACCAAGATGTATTCGGAGAGAATCATTGGGTTGATTCTGGAGGTATCTTTGATGACATTCTTGAAGGATTACGACCAGTCTTGTTAGATATCACAGTCATTGACACCTTTTCGTCGATATTCGGCTGCCTTTGTCTCCGACATTCGCAACACAAGCAATCAAACTACCGTACGAAACAAAAATGTCAAACGAATGCACTTCACCACGATTGCGGCTTCGGGAGACGGTTCGGCTTTTGTTTTTCCTGTCTTCTTCCACAATGAGAGCTGTGTTGGCCGTATGTGTGTCATATTCAACTCAACAAACAAGAATAAACTAATATTATCATTCATAATCGGAATTGGCTGAAATCCATGCGAAAAGCTAGAATTAGACAAATGTCATCGTGTCAGACGATATTGATTTGACCCTTGTTTATGTTTATTGATCTTCATTCTACCGCTCGTGTTGTGTGTAAGAGGTAACGGTAGCGCATGAATGTAACAAAGCAAGCTGACACCCGACTGCGGCACCGAAATGAAGGTAGTGAAAAGTGTCGAATGTTTACAAGACTGATTTCGGCAGTACTATGAAGTAATAATAGAAGTACTAGGAGTACTTTGAGGATTTACGTAAAGGATTCCTTAAGAAATTTTGAAAGCAAAGATTTTTTTGGGAAAAAACTAATGGTGAAATGCCTAGATATTTCTTAAAGAAATCAATGGCGGAAATTCAAAATTCTTTGGAGCAAATAAAAAAATAATCTCCAAAAAAATCCTATATATTTCCTTGGAGGAATTTCTGCAGGAGACCTTAGGAAAATTCTGTAGGAATTTTTGAAGGAATTTCTAAAGGATTCCTCTGGAAAATTTCTAAAGTGATTATGTGGGGTAGCCGAACAGGATTCATTTGTGGAAATCTTTAAGAAACTTTTTATGGAATTCTTAGGAATACATATTATGAAAAAATTCCTTTAGAAACGCTTGGAGGAGTTCCCGATGCAACCGCTATAGCAACTTTCTAAGGAAATCTTGGGGGAATTTGTAAATAAATCCTTGAAGTTATTCCTAGATAAATCGTCAAAGAAAGAGTTTTTGGAGTACCTTACTTGGAACAAATGCTTGATGAAATCATATGGTACATTTTTAGAAGTCTCGTGAAGGGAATCCGGACGAAACGGATGTTATCAATAAAGAAATATTTGATGGTGTTTATGGAAAAAGTCCTGATGGGAACCTTGGCAAAAAAGTGCATTCCAAAAATTTCAGCGATTAAAGCTTATGGAATTATTAAATTATTTTTTTTAATATTTTTTAAATTATTTTTTTATTTTTTTATTTTATTTATTATTATTATTTTTTTTTTCAGATATGATCCATTGATGACCCTTGATGACTCTTGAGCAAATGATGACCCTAGATCCAATCGATGAAGCATCAAGTCGTTGGCTCTGCTATGGTTTTTTGCCGTTTGAGCCTTTAGATTTTAATTTTATTATTATAATGTTTTTGAAAAGATGAAGAGGTTTTGTGCCTTTTTGAGAAGTATTTCAAATGGAAATCGCTCAAAGGGGTTTTCCCTCTTCCAAATTTTTAGTTAAAAATAAATAAATAAATAATAATAAATAAATTATTTTTTTAATATTATTTTACGAGTTCGGGCATTGTTTTTCCGGTTTTTCTTTACGAATTTTCTCAACTGTGGAAAACTTTTCCCAGTTCATTTTTTTTTTTATTTCTGAGAAATTTTGCTTTCATTTTCTGAAAAAAACTTCGTTTCTATGATGCTTTGTTCTAGAGTTATGTATCTATATATTCTATATTCTATATATATAAAAATGAGTTTGAAGTCCCTTTGAGGCAACAAAACTCACGAACGGGTGAACAGATCAGAATGGCTTATGCAGGGTTAGATTCGTATTCATGGTGGCTGTGTTTATATGCAGAAAAAGTTACGAAAATCACTTTAAAAAGTATGAAAATTGTGAAAATACTGATTTTTGATGAACCGGGAGCAAATTCAGCGTGATCAAAATTAAATGCGTGCTGCGATGACCTCAAAAGTTGTCAAACCACCGCAGCTTGGCAGAACAAAGTTTGCCGGGACAGCTAGTATATAAATAAAAATGAAATGGTGTTTGTATGTCACGAATAGGCTCGAGAACGGGTCAACGGATCGACATGATTTTTTCACTGTTGCATTCCGCCAGGCCTCCGACGTGTTCGTACGAAAAAATATTTAGAAAAAGTGACCGGGAAGGCAAGAAAAACGGGAAAATCGGAAGTTCCATTTTGAGGGGCATTTCTTCATGAAACCGGATGTCAAGAAACAGAGTAGGCAGGCAGGACGACGATTGCCGGGACTGCTAGTTTTAAATAAAAATTAAATTAACATGGGCGACCCCCTGAATTTTTCTCATTTTTTTGTTCATATATTCATGAGCCCAATCTTTGGAAAAGTTTTCATGAAAATCTGAGACCGTTCGGTCCAATTTGTACGATAATAAAAAATGCCCAATACCTAAACAAAAATTAATTGAAAGAATCCCAGTTAAATTTCTTGAAGGAATTTCTGTGAGAGTTATTCAAGGAATTTTGACACCTTTTTATATGATTTTTTGAAGTATTTCATCAGACATTTCTTTTTGATCTTGTTCAGTAATTATTTTGGAAATCCATGCAGCGATTCGTGAAGGAATATCTTTAAAAGAAAATGGAAATCCCTTCAGCAATTTCTCCAAAAATTTCCTTCGGAAATTTCTTTGGGAATTCCTCAAGCATTTTTTTTTCTAAATTACTTCCTCATTATTTTTAGAAAAAAAAAATCTTTGGCAATTTTTTAGGAAACTGTCTCAGCTATTGCATCAAAAATTGAATTCGCTATTCCTTTGGTAAAAATTGCCAAGTTTTTTTTAGGATCTCTGTTAGAAGTCTCATTGACAATTTTTGCTGCAATTCTTTTCAAAAAATTTTCTCAAACATTTGCTCGGCAATGCTTCAGCAACGGCTTTGCGAACTACTTCAGATTTTTATTTCTACGGAAATTTCGTCTGCAACTTTTCGCTGGTTTTCTTTTTTTGACAATTTGTTTGATAAATCCTCTGGTAATTTCGTTGGAAATAACTTCAACTTACTTCTGGAAACTTCTTTGACAATTCCTACAGGAATTGATTAATTAATTCATTTGACATATGCTTCGGAAATTCATTAGGCGAATTTCCTGTTTTTTTCGCCAAATTTTTTGGAAACCTTTTAAAAATGCATATTGGATTTGATCTGCAAACTCCTATAAGATTAATTTTGGGGGTTTCTTGATCATTTTTTTTTGAAAATTATTTCTGAAATTCCTTTGGAATTTGTTTCGGTAACTTTTTTGGAAAATTCTCGGCAATAATATTCGAAATTGATTAACGTTAGGATTTTTGAAAATATCTACGGCATTACTTCTAAAAATCCTTTGGGCAATTGCTTTGGAAATTTATCAGGCAACTCCTACGGGATTGCCGATTGGCAAGTTTCACCTGCAGTCCCTTTGCTAATATACCTGACAATTACTTTTGTGATTCTTCCAATACTTCCTTAAGAAATTCATTCGACATGTACTTTGAAAGTTCTTTAGTAAGTTTGTTTGTAAAATTAAGTGAAAAGTTTTTGAAAACTTCTCCGGTAATTCCTCACAACATTTCTTCGGTAATAATTGAAGTTCTAATGGAGGAGTTCCTTTATCCTTGAATGGCTTATTAGAGGAATTTTTTAAGCATTTCTAGCAAAAACATTCAAAGCATCCAGGAATTTGTGTAAGAATATTCGAAAACATCTTGCAGGAGTGATTTTAAAAATACATGAAAAAAATCCTTGCATGAAAGAATTTCCGAAAGATTTCTTGTACAAAATTATTTGTTAAATACCTGGAAAACAGGTTAAGAATGAATGAATGAAATCAATTTAGAAGATATTTAAAGAGAATACATCAATAAATTGTGAACGAATCTTTGGAGAAATCGCAAGAAAATTTATTGGATGAACTACTAAAGAAATCTTTGGAAAAATTCCTGAAGAAAGTTTGGGAGGAATTTCTGAAGGCCTCTATGAAGGAATTCCTTTAAAATTTTGACTTGCCTTCCTTAAGCGATCCCTGGAGAAATCCCAAAAGTAATCCTTGGTAGAATCCTTGGAGAAATTATCAAATAAACTAAACAGGAAAAGCTTTATCCGGTTCATGAAACCCTTCCAAGATTTTCTAACAAGATCCTTGAAGAAATTCTGAAAAATCTTTTGATAATTTTCAAGAGATCTTCCTGAAGAAATATTTAAAAAATCCTTGAAATTCTTGAACCGATTTCTGGAGAATTACCGATGAATATCCTCTGTGAAATTTTCGCCTTGTATTAACCACTTAAAGGATGCTTCTAGGCTCTTCCTGAAAAAAGTGGCAAAACAGTCTTAGGAGAAATCCTTGGAGAAACTCGGAAGGAATTGTGTGATTCGATAAGATAGGGTATCTGCTCCATTAACATTTAAGCATATAAGCTCCAAAGGAATGAAGCGCTTTGTTTTGTTTCTTGTTTTCGTATTTATGTTAAAAATGAGCAAAAAAGATAAACAAAAAATCGTAATCAATTGGTGCCATAATCGCTTTGTTTTTGAATATGGTGAGTTTCGGATTGTAAGATTACTTAGAGCATGTTGTTAAACTTCCCAGGAATCCAACGGTTTTTTGGAGGAATTTCTAGGAATCATTAATAAATCCTGGTGTAATTCTTGACTGAGATGCCTAATGGAAACTAATGGATTTTTTCAAAAATTTTCTCGAAAAAAATTGAAAAAGTCATCACAAATAGCAATAGAAATTTTAGAAAAGTTGCAAGATGAATGCTAGCAAAAATTCCTGAAGGAATTTTCCAAAACTCCTAGTGTTGATATTGGAGGAATTTCAGAAGGATTTTTAGAAAGAATTCCTACAAAACTCCTACAGAAGTTCCTCTGAGAATGTTCTTAACTTCTGTGAAAGAAATCAACAAAGGAATATTTGGAGGATCTCCTGAAAGAAACCATGGAGAAATGTTTGAGGAAATTCTAGAAGTACTTCTCTTCCTTTGGTGGAGTTTCGATGTAATTTCTTGGAAGAATACCTGGTTCCAAAAAAATAATTGAAGAACTTTTTGTAGTATTTTTTATGAAATTTCCTAAGAATTCTATGAATGATCTTCTAGATGGATCCTCAAAGATGTTAATGAAAGAATCCCTGGTGAACTTCTTGGACAAATTGATCGAAAAATACTCGATGATACTCGATTTGCAAGAATCTTTTGAAGTACTCTGAAGTACTTTTGAAAACATCCTCGGAGACAATACTGTAAGAATTCCTGAAGGAGTGCTTAGAGAAATACTGCATGACATCCTTGAATTAATCACTTGAAAGATTCTTGAAGACAAAATATTCTTCAAGAGAGATTGTTTTCTAAAGAAAACGATAAAGCAATCTGAATTCCTGAAGGATAACTTGGTGCAATTCGTATATAAATTTTTAAAAAAATTAAATAATTCATGGGAAAAAATTTTACACTCATTGATGGATACTCCGGAAATTTCCAAAGAAATTCATAAAGGAAAACAGAAAATAATTTTTACGGTACTGCCAAGTACAAAAGTCGAGATTTTTTCTACGTTTTGTACTGAATACAACAGCGTGATTATTCGAGAGTTAAATGTATAGATTTATCATTGTAAAATATGTACATTGTACAGCTGTAATTTCCATGGGGGCCCACAAATTTGGTTCCGCACCGGGCCCCCAAATTCCTAGCTACGCCACTGCTCTGAATGCTAGAGAAATCTCCAATGAATTCCCGAGGAACTTATGGAGGGCTTTTCGAAGAGTTCATGGAGGAATTCCCAAACACTCTCAGGAATTCCTGAGGAACTCCCTGAGAAATTCCCGAGGAACTCCTGGAGGGATTCCAGAGGAACTCCTGCTGGGATTTCCGTGGAAATCCTGAAGGAATTCCCGGGGAACTCCTGGAGAAACTCTCTTTGGAATTCCCGAGGAAATTCCGGGCGAACCCCTAGAGGAACTCCCGGGGAATTCCTGGAGGAACTCCCGGGGAACTCTTAGAGGACCACCCGGGGAACTCCCGAAGAACTGCTGGAGAAATCCCCGAAGATTTTCTGAAGAAATTCCCGAGGAACTCCTGGAGGAATTTCCAAGGAAATCCTGGAGGAACTCCTGGAGGAATTTCCAAGGAAATTCTGGAGGAATTCTTGAGGAAATCCAGGAGGGTTTCCGGAGGAACTCCTGGAGTTATACCTGGAGGAATTCCCTAGGAACTCCTGGAGGAATTCCCGAGGAACTGTTGGAGAAATTCCAGAGGAACTTCTGAGGAAATTCTAAGGAAATCCTGGAGGGTTCCCGGAGGAATTCTTGGTGGAATTCCTGGAGGAATTCCCGAGGAACTCCTGGAGGAATTCCCGAGGAACCCCCTTAGGAATTCCCGAGGAACTCCCCAAGGGATTCCCGAGAAACTCCTGGAAGAATTCCCGAGGAACTCCTGAAGGAATTCGCGAGGAACTCCTGGAAGAATTCGCGAGGAACTCCTTGAGGAATTCATGAGGAACTCCTACAGGAGTTGCCGAAGAACTCCTGGAGAAATTCCCGAGGAACTTCCTAAGGAATTTCCGAGGATCTCCCTTAGGAATTCCCTAAGGAATTCCCGAGGAACTCTTGGTGGAATTCCCGAGAAACTCCTGGAGGAATTCCCGAGGAACTCCTGGAGGAACTCCTGGAGGAATTGCCGAGTTACTTCCTAAGGAAATCCCGAGGAACCTCCCGAGGAACTCCTGAAGGAATTCTCGAGGAACTTCCTAAGGAAATCCCGAGGAACCCCCTTAGGAATTCCCGAAGAACTCCCCAAGGGATTCCCGAGAAACTCCTGGAAGAATTCTCGAGGAACTCCTGAAGGAATTCGCGAGGAACTCCTGTGGAAGAATTCGCGAGGAACTCCTTGAGGAATTCATGAGGAACTCCTAGAGGAGTTGCCGAAGAACTCCTGGAGAAATTCCCGAGGAACTTCCTAAGGATCTCCCTTAGGAATTCCAGAGGAACTCCCTAAGGAAATCCCGAGGAACTCCTGGTGGAATTCCCGAGAAACTCCTGGAGGAATTCCCGATGAACTCCTGGAGAAATTCCCGAGGAACTTCCTAAGGAATTCCCGAGGATCTCCCTTAGGAATTCCCGAGGAACTCCCTAAGGAATTCCCGAGGAGCTCCTGGAGGAATTCCCGAGGAACTCCTTGAGGAATTCCTGGGGAACTCCTGGAGGAACCCCTGGGGGAATTGCCGAGGAACTCCTGGAGGAACTCTTGAAGGAATTCCTAAGGAACTTCCTTATGAATTCCCGAGGAGCTCACCGAGGAATGCCCGAAGAACTCCCTAAGGAATTCCCGAGAAACTCCCTAAGAAATTCCCGAGGAAATACCTAGGAATTCCCAAGAAACTCCCTTAGGAATTTCCGAGGAACTCCTGGAAGAATTCGCGAGGAACTCCTTGAGGAAATCCTGAGGAACATCTGGAGGAGTTCCCGAAGAACTCCTGGAGGAATTCCCGAGGAACTCCCGGAGGAATTCCCGAGGAACTTCTTAAGGAAATCTTGAGGAAATCCAGAAGGGTTTCCGGAGGAACTCCTGGAGTTATACCTGAAGGAATTCCCTAGGAACTCCTGGAGGAATTCCCGAGGAACTGTTGGAGAAATTCCAGAGGAACTTCCTAAGGAATTCCCGAGGATCTCCTGATAGAAATTCTGAGGAAATCCTGGAGGGTTCCCGGAGGAATTCTTGGTGGAATTCCTGGAGGAATTCCCGAGGAACTCCTGGAGGAATTCCCGAGGAACCCCCTTGGGAATTCCCGAGGAACTCCCCAAGGGATTCCCGAGAAACTCCTGGAGGAATTCCCGAGGAACTCCAGGAGGAATTCTCGAAGAACTCCTGAAGGAATTCGCGAGGAACTCCTGGAAGAATTCGCGAGGAACTCCTTGAGGAATTCCTGAGGAACTCCTGGAGAAATTCCCGAGGAATTCCTGAAGGAATTTCTGAAGAACCCCTCGAGGAATTGCCGAAGAACTCCTGGAGGAACTCTTGAAGGAATTCCTGAGGAACTCCCGAAGAACTCCCTAAGAAATTCCCGAGAAACTCCCTAAGAAATTCCCGAGGAAATACCTAGGAATTCCCAAGAAACTCCCTAAGGAATTTTTGAGGAAATCCTGGAGGATTTCCCGAAGAACTCCTGGAGGAATTTCTGAGGAACTCCTGGAAGAATTCGCGAGGAACTCCTTGAGGAATTCCTGAGGAACATCTCGAGGAGTTTCCGAAGAACTCCTGGAGGAATTCCCGAGGAACTCCTGGAGGAATTCCCGAGGAACTTCCTAAGGAAATCCCGAGGAACAACCTTAGGAATTCCCGAGAAACTCCTGGAGGAATACCCGAGGAACTCCTGGAGGAATTCTCGAAGAACTCCTGAAGGAATTCGCGAGGAACTCCTGGAAGATCCTGGAGGAATTCCCGAGGAATTCCTGAAGGAATTTCTGAGGAACCCCTGGAGGAATTGCCGAGGAACTCCTGGAGGAACTCTTGAAGGAATTCCTAAGGAACTCCCGAGGAGCTCACTGAGGAATTGCCGTAGAACTCCTGGAGGAATTCCCGAGAAACTCCCAAAGAAATTCCCGAGGAAATACCTAGGAATTCCCAAGAAACTCCCTAAGGAATTTCTGAGGAAATCCTGGAGGATTTCCCGAGGAACTCCTGGAGGAATTTCCGACGAACTCCTGGAAGAATTCGCGAGGAACTCCTTGAGGAATTCCTGAGGAACTTCTGTAGGAGTTCCCGAAGAACTCCTGGAGGAACTCCCGAGGAACTTCCTAAGGAATTCCCGAGGAAATCCTTTAGGAATTCCCGAGGAACTCCCTAAGGAATTCCCAAGGAACTCCTGGAGGAATTCCCGAGGAACTCCTGGAGGAATTCCCGAGGAGCTCCTGGAGGAATGCCCGAGGAACTCCTGAAGGAAGTCCCGAGGAACTCCTGGAGGAATTCCCGAGGGACTTCTGGAGGAACTCCTCGCAGGAATTTCAGAGGAATTTCTAGAGAAACTCCTGAGGAACTCCTGAAGGAATTCCCGAGAAACACCTGGTGGAATTACCAACGAACTCGCAGGATATCACGGAGGATCCTAGAAGAATCCATGAGGTGCTTCTGGAGAAATCCAGAAGGATCTGTTTAATAATTTTGCTGAAAATTGCGGGAACTTCTGCAGGAAATCCTAGAGCGAGTCCTAGAGAACTCTTTGAGAAATTTTCTAAGACCTCCTGCAGAACTTCATGAGGAACTGATTGATTGATTGATTTATCTTTATTTGAGAGAAGACGAACCAGCCAAGGGCTGAAAGTCTCTCTAATAAAGACAAATCAATCAATCAATCAAATTATTTGAGAGACTTTCAGCCCTTGGCTGGTTCGTCTCTCTATGAGGAACTCCTGGAGGGGTTACCGAAGGAAATCTCAAAACAATTATTTTATAACGAATGAAACTGCCGAAGGAATGCATAATGAATAACGTTTGTATTTAAAAGAATATGCAAAGGTGTCTCATTTATCTATCTAATGCGTCACTTTGCAACTTGTGAGAACATGGTGAACCTACTAGCCCTGATGAATTCATGCAAGGAGGAAAGAAAGCACAATCTCTAACGTTTGCGTAATTTAATTAGCCCAAACGTGGGTAAAAACGTACATTTCACTCCTCCTTTCGACGATTTCTCCTGCCGTCACACTGATGTAAACGACCTAGTAGGCGGCATCCGTAACCGCCCCTTTCTGATTTCCGTAATCGCTCAACTGCAATTTTGGCCCATTTTCCAACCGAAAGCCCGGGCGATGGTGTGCTGGGTGGCGTGTGATGGTGATTCATATGCCCGCATCGATCCGGATTGATCGGTCGTCGTCCTCCGTATCGTCATTTGCCGGGGGAAGCTCCGGCTCCTGCAGACCCATCCGTGGGAAGCGGTAAAGCGCAGAGATCACGGTGAGTGGACCAAGTGCAGCGTTATCTAGCGAACGTTTAAAGATTAAAAAGTTGCAACCACAAAGCGGGTGCGATTTCTCCCTCTAAGGGAACTCACCTGAAGCCACCTGCTATGATAAATATGTGCTCTGATATCTGCTGCTGACGACCGGTTCCAACGGGGTATCACTTCCCGCACAAAATTGCCAAAGAAATAATGCAATTCATTCTCGGCATTTCACTTTTCATATTGTTGACGGAGCTGCCTGCCAGTTGAAATCAATAAAAACATCGTCACAGCACACTCACACAACGCAAGAATGGCAAGTTTGAAAATAAAACAAAGTTGAATTCCAGTTTTAAGGATCGTAGTGTGCGGCGGCCGAGTACGGACGCAAAAATTTTCGCCTCCGTATTTTCTTGCGCCTGTCATATTTTTTTTCGGAAAAGAATTTCCAGTGAATAGTGTGAAGTGTTCTGGATGGACTTTTTTAATGAAATACGCGAGTGATGTGAGCGGAGCAGATTTATTGGCAGAGTCAAGCATGCAGCATAAATCCGGTGAGAGGGTTCTAATTATTTGTTTAGTTTTGTGTTCATATCTGTACCATTCTAAGTGAAGATTGGTTTTGGTTTTTCAATTGAAACAGACCCTAAGAATCTAGAATTTTTTTTTTTTTTTTCATATCCCGCTCTTTTTAAGTTATAAGGTTTTTTCTTGTGATCAGTTGCCATCATTATATGTTTATTCAAACGAGAGTCAGCAGGACCTTTATATTTTTTATCAATTTTTGCTTATGATCAAACGTGTTATCTCCAACGTGATTGCTGCTAGCTACTTGCACGGTTTTCTCACTTATTCCATCCATATTTTGCTCATTTCCTAAGTGACCTCTCAAGCACTGTACATCGTTTGTTCACATTTTTTCGACGATGTTCCCCTGTAAGTTCATGTATTTTGAAACAAACTGTCGGGATCGCATAAACCCCTATACAAATGCAGAGAAGTTAGACTGACGAACAGGATGTAGCCTTCAAAAAGAACTAGTCACCAATAATTTTGAAATACCAGTATTTTCTTACTGCGTCCATACTTTCTGGGGAGGTCTTTTATATAATTATCAATCAATTAAAGCGACCGTTTTTAACATATTAAGCTACAAATTAACGCATAACCTAATCATACTGAATTCCTGATTATTCCTGTACCAAAATCCCATTTCCTTTCTATTTTCGAGGGCGTCGGTGAGTCGCTGGCACCTCGATGAATAGTTATCCCTTCCTTACTATCCTTTCCCATCCACATAACGTGTTTCTTATCGTTTCAGAGACCGATCAATGGCGGTTAAACCTAGGCTTGTTGGCCAGGACACAGTGTAAATGCCTGTGCCCCATCCCGGAATCAAAAAGGTCCATGGAGTGACAAAATTTCTTAGCTATGTCACTCCCAACGTTGGTGTTTAAATATACTAAATCACTTTCTTTCACTCAAACACATCTATATGATTTACTCAAATACACTTACACAATCTGAATCTTGTCGCATCACTCGCTTATAGTGATTCCCAAATCACCCCATTCCAAATATCCAACTCCTTGACACCTATGGGAGTGTCGGTGAGTCGCTGACCTCTTGTAAAGTAGGTGTCATATCATCACATCCTTTCCTATCCTCGTAACGGAGAAGATGGGCGTGGCCGGCAATGGAAGTTCTCATGTCTTTTTTACTTCAACCTCTGGTTGGATAGCTGTTCCTTCCCAAATAGCATTCCATAAGCAATTAGAATAGGAGTATTAAAGTAACATGACAACTTTCAGTATGCAATCTACGAATTACTCCGTTACCACGCAACGCAACGCAACGCAAAACAAAGTTGAATTCCAGTTTTAAATCAACCACAATTTGAAACAAACCTGTCGAGCAGTTGTAAATGAGTTTCAAATAAGTGCTCGAAAAATAAAACTGCAACTCAGCATTGTGGACGTGCTGTTTTAGTTCCAGTTTTATTTTAAAACTCGCCATACGAAATAAAACAGCATTGCGAACGGCCTAATGGTTCAATTCGGAATTTAGCAACACATAATCCTATCCGGACCATTTTTCGTAAAACATTGTTTAATTATAGCATTTTTCCAGTTAAAATGATCTTAATCTTCCAAAACTTTGGTTACATTATTCGTTAAATGAAACTTTTCTCATTTCTCTGTTGATTAACCGTTCCAAGCATCTGGAGCATGCGGGGCGGGGCATGCAAACGAAATAAACTGGAAAGCCAGCCAAATGGGAGGAGCTTAAACTGCTTATCTAGGGGTACAAAAGCTGTGCCCTCAATTTTCTTTCGTCATTTTCCTTGAATTAGTCAAGGAGGGTGGACGTCACCTCAACAACTGGGCAGTGACACACGGCTATCGTGCTGATAGCACCAGGAATCTCATCGACGGCAGCAAGCGGTGGGCCAGTTTCTGGTGGCATCCTGTATTTAGCGCGAATAAAACCCACATGCACACTAAAAAAATCTCAATTTTAATAGTGACACAATTAATCGAACTGCCTGAATAAGCTTTGACATAAACATAAATGTGCCACATTTTTACACTTTTTGTGACGTACGTATTAAGTTTATATTGTTTGAGTTCTTCCAGCCATAATTTTAAATCACAGAACTGATAGTTTAGTTCTCTATGCTGTAAATTTACGCGATATGTTACAGAAACATAATGATTACTGATGTTGAACTGTCAAACAGCACCTTACAAAATCAGATGAAGACTGCAGTCGATTGGAAATTTGTTTATTACGAAGGTGAAACAGCATGAAAACCGCTCATAAATTTAACACCGAGTTGAGCCACAAACCTGGAAATGACAATCCGTTGCCATCAGCCGATGCAGTGGTAAACGAAAACAGCCACGCTCAGTCAATCAGAAGGCGGCTTTGTCTGCTTGGCTGCGATGACGGCTGTCTCAGTACATACATACACGCCAGCAGTGACGACGCGACAGCCGAACTGGCAAGTTCGTTTATGGTAGAAGTTGTTCATCTTCGACTGCCATCTCTTCAACGTGGTGAGACAGCCGAGAGAGCAAGATCGAAAACTGACACTCTTAGGATCGAAGTTCGATTCCCGAATGGAACTTTTTGTATTTTTTTTGTTCCAATATTCGGTGCTATAAATAGCACAGTTCTCAATCATGTATACAAGCAGCCGACGCGCTGAGCTGTTGCGGTAAAATTACATGAGTCAAACATTTTCCGTTTCCTGTAAAAATAAGATCGCACACAATTTTGCGTCAAATGTGTTGCTTTTATATGTCGGACTTATATGACACAAAATTACAAGATTTTTTCGAAGTGTGTACCTTAAAAATACATTGAAAAAACATCGTTGCAACGTATTTTAAACATCCATTTGTCAATAGCGCATACAGGGATGGGATTTTTGTTTTTTGATACCTATTTTGAACATGAGTATAACAATAACAAACTCAGTGTGCAGTTAACAGTGCCAATTACAACGAATAGATTTCAAACATTTAGCGGGGGCAATTATTGTGTTGAACTTGCACTCTTAAAAATTAGGAATTTACACGTGACGTAAACCATCAACGTACGTAAACATTCTATGACTGAATGGCAAATTTAACTCAATTTTACATCCATCATGTAAGCTTGAGTTGGTTGCACAAAATGTCAACAAACCTATCTGACCAGGTACGTAGAAACAGTTTCACATTTATCATCAATTTTCCAACTCGGTGATACAGCAGAGAGGTATAGTGGTTGCCTCTCAATCAGAAGACCGGTGTTCGAATCCAGGTCAGCATTTTACAATGTATTTTACTTTCACGTTTTACCTGTCGATTCGGTTCTAGTGATTGCTAGCTCGACTAAATAAAATACGTGCTAAAAGACGAAAAAAATTTGAGTGAAACGGGCCGCTCCTTTTATGTGCATCCAAGAGAACCTAAATTTACATGATTTTTTCTAAGAGTGTGGCCTTTTCAGTGCAATTTAGCCGCCACGTAAGTATCGAAAGTGATGTGATAGTAGGGTTGATATTGAAGTGAAGTTAAAAATTGTTGGTTCCTTCTACGGATCCATTCTCGCCTAAAGTGGTTTCCACAGTCGCCAACCATTGTAAAGAGTATTTCTATACCTACCTGTGTTTACCTGTTAAGCAAATGGCAAGGCAAAAAATAAGTGTTTATTTTTTTATTCTTAATCACTTAACCTAATTTACAGCTCTTTTGTCCACTAGGGTACTACGTGAGCGATTCCAATTGGACGCTGCACTTCCACTTTGTATAGCGCCTAAATGTATTCTATTATATTCTACTTTATTGAACTGTTTGCCTTTGTGCTTCTTTCACTCTTCTACCCTGTCCATGGTAGAATGATGAGCACGATGATACTGATGTATGGCTGCTGTGCTGCTGTTCCTTTTCCAGTCTGATTGGGGGTCCGTTATGAGTTGCGGTTCGCTGAAATCCAAATTCTGGGTCCGTTAGAGCTATATGCTCCGAAGAGGGTCAGGTGCCAGCTGCTCTCGGGGGGAAGAGCAACTGACGAAAAATTTCAAGTGCCGGGGCTAGGTTCGAACCCATGACCATCCGCTTATGAAGCGAACGTGTGGACCACTGCGCCACGGGCCCCGGCCAAAAAAAAAATAAGTGTTGGATGCTATTATTGCTTAATTTTCGTGTATTCTATATGTAAAAGATGTTTCATATAATATTCAAGACAGTGACATTCAAGAAGATACTGTGAACTTATTAACTTGTACATTAACGTATTTTATACTTGAAAATAACGTATTGGTTACATATTTGGAACCAAAGGTTTTAACTATGTGTTGCTAATGTTTCAAAAAACATATTTTATTGAAGCAGACGATGATTCAAAAATCTTGTATAATCAACGTTTAATTTACGTCATTCTAACTTGAGGAAATGTTGATAATATATTTTCGAAACTTGTTTTTGTCAAACATAGATAAAACATGATTTCAACATAAGATGTGTTCAGATACGATTATAGCACTGTACTGTAACATCTTTTTCAAAATCAATTTTCAAAGATGTTTTCTGTGTTACTTGGGTGTTCTTTGGGTGTATAAAATATACATTATTATACTACATTAACAAAAAATAGGTAAAATATTTTCGAATTTAACATACAAGCAGGCATATTTGAAAATTATCAATGAAAAATTTCATTTTTCTTACATAAAATACTATTTAAATACGTTACCAGTCAAATTGTAAGTAAAACAAATAGTTTTCCTAAGGTTGAATCTATCCTTTTTCATATATAAGAAAGCTTGGGACAAAACAATCACTTTGAAATTTCACACCCTTGGCGTAGAAGTGCGTGGAATGTGTCATTATATGAAATAATTTATGTCACGGATACAATGGTCTGCAAACCTGCAGTGAGTTGTGCATGAGAATATTTAGAAATTTCCCCTTATATTTCGCACCATGTATTTCTCCCAAGATTCCTACAAGGATTCATCTTGTGATAGTTCTCGAGAATTCTCTTGGGTTTTCACCCAATCTCTTGAAATTCCTCCTGGTATTTACCTCGAGATTTTTCCGGGATTTGAGTTTTCTTCCGGTGATTCATACAGCAATTCCCTTCGAGATTATTTGAGGGATTCCTCCCGATATTCCTTATCCCTGCTTGTGCATTAGGGTCAATTTTATCCAAACCGTACACTACGTCAGCGAGCTCTTCCCAAAATGATGCATCACGAAGGTTAAGGGATTTTCTTGGGATTTCTCTGACGATTCCCTCAGAGATTCCATCAGAAAATCCTTCAGCGATTCATTGATTTCTCCTATGATTCCTTCAAACTATTCTGCAGAACAAGTTGGATTGCAACCTTAAGTTTAATAGCAACATGATTGCTAATGCAATTTATTACAATAAAAAAAGGACTTAAGCATTTAATTACGAGTAAAACGTTCGGTGTTAATCGCTTCAGCTTACATCCCAAGCCATTAGTCAATTGGAATGACTTTTTACCTTCCGTCCATCATTCTTCACCGGGAACGGGTCAATCAACAACTCATTGACCGTTGAACCACTCAATCAAATATCTTTTCAGCTTGGTCCTTCGGCTAAATGTCGCCGAAGGGACGCACCACTCACTCGCAGGGGCGGAAATGCAAGGGAAACTCGTATTTACTTTCGCGTAATCAGAAAAATAAATTACTTGCCCCGTCAACATCCTTCCTGCCCGGCAACGAAAAGAAGAAGCAAAACTTGGGAGATTCTCGTTCTCATTATCCCGCCGCCGCCGTTACCGGTCGTCCCAGAAAGGACCCGATTCAGGACCTCGACGACGACGACGACGCGACGCATTGAAGGGATGAAGCTTTTGCGTCGTCGGACTGATATTTTTCGCTTGATCGAAGATTAAAGGCTCGGTATGGGAGGGCGCTCGCTCGCTCGCGTGCTGGCAAAAAGCATTCCAGATTGCTTTCTTATTCGTTCTTTTTTCATCTCATTCAAGCCAAAGCGGCAGGCAGCCAGTCAGTCCCAGTCAACCGGAAGCGCTTGTAATCACATTGAAGCGGAAAATCTGGATTCAACCGGCAACAGCAGCAGCAGCAGAAGCAGCGGGCACAAAAAGTCCTGTCCTGTGACCGACCATTCAAATCACAGTGCAAAGACGTAACGCAGAGCAGGGCCAAAGTTTTCGTAATGAGATTATCGCTTCGCTTTTTATCACTTTTTGTGCGGTTGATTTGGGAATGTTGGAGTGGGAATGTAATGGAATGTGAGCCGAAGAAGTCGTGATTATCATAGGTCGTGATAAGTTACGCATTTGATTATTTCTGCAAGAATATTTCAATAGAGCTAAATTGATTTTTTAAGCAAACTTTTCACTATGGGGAAGACGGCTTCCCCCAATTTGCGAGTTATCGCGGGTTTTGCTTTCAGTCTCCAACCGTAATGAAAATAAATTTCATTTAAAATGAAAAAGACCGTAGTTCAGGACCAGGTGGTAAAACTTAGAATATTTTAGTTTCGAATGTTCTTTTACAGCCATTCCACAGAAAATCGGTATAGTAGAGATCAGAATATATTTAGTGATATGTACTAGGTGATACTTAGTAAGTTTGTTGTTACTCATAATAATATTTAATCATTCTTTTATTTCGTCATCAGGCTGGTACATTTTTAGATAGAGATGAAAAATCAAGAATTTTTCAAAACTCGAAATTTTCAAATAATAATAATAATTATTATTATTATTCTTATTATTATTTTGTTTATTATTGTTATTTTCTTATTAATATTATTATTACTATTTTGTTTATTAAAAACATTTTATTATCATTATATTTAATTTTGATTTTTAATATTGAACTTATTTTCCTATATTATATTATATATTTGTAAATTTGATTATATTTTAAATCGTTTCCAAGATACAAAAACAACGTTATGAAAATATGCAATACAATTCATAGTTTTATGAGGATTTATGGTATTATCAAATTATATAGGTACTTAATTGTGTTCGAAGGTTGTTCGATTGGCCCTGAGGTCATAAAAACCTTATAAAAAACTAGTGTATGTATGTCAACGAACTGTTAACCAAAAATACAATTTGATATCTTTTAATAGTTATTATGAAACTAACATTCGATCAACTAACTAGCACTACGTATAACTAAAAAATGCATTATGGAATATTTAATTCACAGGTCACTGAAATATTATAAAGTATCATTGATTTCACCTACAGAAAATAAATCCAAGCGAAGAAAATCACCAACATGTTTGACTTTTCCCATTGATTCATAGATTGAAAAGTCAAGTTTTCACCCAAACGTCAAAATTCAATTCGGTTTGGTTCTATCGATTTCCAGATCCCATGAATTTGTACTTTCAAGTTTGATTTGTATGTTGGTTTATTAAATTGGTAAATTGGTCAGAGCTTCATTTACGTGAAAAATTGCTCGTTTTTGGTATGAACCCGGGTAGACGTGAATATCATAATCATATCTTAAAACAATCAAATTTTGATGTCATATCTTAATATGATGTTGGTGAGATGTTCAAAGAGTTGCAGAATATCTAAATTCTCAATATCGCATCGTGATATGATTTCTAAATTAGTACCAGAGCGTTCATGATTAACAAAAAGATTAATCATGATTAATCATTGATGATTAAAATTATAATTTTTGTGATTAACGATAAAGATTAATGATTTATTTGATTTTTAGTATGATTAATGATTGATTAATGATTGAAGTTGGGTTTATCTGTGATTACTGAAAATGATTAATGATTAAAATGGCTCATTGATAAATAGTCATGATTAATTAATCACAAAAAACTGGAAAAGATTAATGATAAACTAGATCTAAGTTATTTAAAATATATTTGAAATTCAAGTAGAATTTCTCATTTTCCGCTAGTATCCAAGCAACACACAGGGTTATAAATTAGTGACGGCAGCGTATGGTTGCACAGTAAGTCACAGTGGTATCAGGTATCAGACGGCCGGCTCCAGAGGCACGTTATCCTCCATTTGGGACATTTGTGCCATCGCCATACATATAAGCCTATTTCATCATTTACCTGAGGGAGAATAGGACAAGGGATGGGAATTAGGAAAGGGAAAGGTGATGAAATAGGAAGGGGTGCCCTGGAAGAGGGAATGAACGCATAAGCGCAACGAGAGCTCATAGCCCATACCACAACGGGTTTATTCAGTGCCCTGAAAGGGACATTGTAAAACACATAAGCGTAAAGAGAGTCTATAGCTCATTGGAGGTAGCTTGTGACGTCATGTGACTTTCAATATGACATTGAAAGGCACGTCATCGAAAGCATCCTCAATATTCAAGAAATCACCCAAGCAAAAACTACGTTTGAGCGAGTACTTTCTTGGAAAAGTATACAATTTTATGTAAAAGAGTCACTGTGGACATCCCAAATTGGGAGGCATGTGTGTTCACATGAATAGGCATGTTAGCCAGACGAACATCACATATGTGATAATCGACAATGCGTTTCAAGCATTTCAGAAAGAACGAGGTAAACTGCTAAATCTGGAACTCATTCCTTCTTTATACAACGCACTCACCCTTTCGGGATAAAATTATGGAGTCATTTCACGCCATGAAAATACCCAATAGAAAATTACAAGAGTTCAAAAACATGTTTGAAATACTCAAATCCCTCTGGATAAAAATAGGACAAAACCCCATTTGCTCCTGGAGAAGCAGTAAGCAGAGCATTTTAGTGCCCACCAAGTCGAATCTATAGCTACAATTCTCGGGCGGAAGCTAGAGATTCGTAGGGGATACTGGGGAGACTTGATCCCTTTTTCTTAATTTACCTGAAACTTTAAGAAAAAACCCAAAACTAGATCCGATTTCCGTACAAAATGGCAGGTAAACCTCTATTGCAAGTTAATACACAACAGAAGGCCTTTACATTATTGTTAAAGTTTTCAAAACTGTGTTTTTATGGAGGCATGCCTTATGATGTATTTTTCAAAAATGGGTGACACTTGATCCCCCTTTGAGCACATGGTTTATTTAAAGGGAAAATAATTCCAGAGTCTTCCTATTCATTTTCTTTTCAAGTTTTCTTGTATTTGAATTTGGAGTGTTTGAAATTATAAGATTTCCTTAAATTTTTAAGGATATGCCGTAGTTTCAAAATGGGAAGACTTGATCCCCCTTTTCTTAGTTTGTACTAAAGTTATAATTATCTGACACATTTTATCGTTGAATAGACTAGAATTCCAAGTAAATAGAGGCTTCCGAATAGAATTTTATTTTTCACATGTATAATGTGTGCGTAATCCTCGAGGGATCAAGTCTCCCCATGTCACTGTTGTGTATACTAAGCTGAATTAATTAAAATATGTTAACAACAGCCTTATTTGGATAAATAAGTTTGAAAGTATTCTATTTAAACTATGTGCTGTGAAATTTTGACACGATTTGGTTTAATTTTCACAAAGTTATTGAGATTTTTCGGAATCGCCCAAAAGATTTCTGAAGAACTGAAAACAAACCATCAGCCGTTAAAAAATAATGCAATGTACAATCGAAATCACTTGTAGCCAAAACATAGTCGTTTGTCCAGGAGTAGTTTTGGAAAAAAATATGCTAGAAGAAAAATGTTTTTGATTCCGAGCAAATATGGGGGGAACAAGTCTCCCCAGGGATTAAGTCTCCTCAGTCTCCCCTAACTATACAAAAGAATGGTTTATCCGAAGATATTTTGAACTTGAACAGATCAGAGTTCCTTTCAGGTATACCTCTTGTGGTCCGCACAGACCGCAGAGGACAAGCTTCTTGCAAAGCAATAGTTATGGTATACCACAATGGAGGGCGTTGAAGTACCAAAACCACAATGAAACTCTCTTGGAGTAGCATTGGAAGCGAGTTATCCATAAAATGTGGTCGCAACCAATTAGTACAGGTTACCCAGTATGTTGAGCAGGGAAGCCTAAATACGCAAAGCTTGTGAAGGAACACTCAAAAGTGTAAAGAAGGTCAAATGGAGACTCCTCATCTGACACTTGTCAATCAGTCAACTCATGACAAATTCTGCTCATGCAGAGTTCAGTTAGGTGCAATTTAATGTTAAGTAACGGCAAAAGGTTATTGCAACCATAACAAATTGCAAATGCTCCATAGAAAATCAAAAAGCGCTCCATAAAGAATGAACATATGTTCCATGAAAATGTGCAATGTTACCCATAAATAATTGAAAACGTTCCATACATTATAAAAAATGTACCGGTAAAACATCAACTTTCTCATTAAAAGTGAAATTTTGCACCAATAAATAATACTCAAATGCTCCATAATAAAATACAAATGCTCCATGGAAAAATACAAATGCTCCATAAAAAATTAAAAGTGTACCCATAGAAAATTGAATCTTGCTCCATAGAAAAATTAAATTGCACCATAAAAAATTGAAATTGCACCATAGAAAAAAGACAAATGCTCCATAAGTATTATCAAACTGCACCACATAAAATACAATTTGCTCCATAAAAAAATGAAAATTCTCCATAACTTTAAACATTAGCACCACTAAAGCAGTGCAATGTAAAGCAATTCAGCCCTGTCGAATTAAATTATGAGAATATTCTATCTATGGAGGATTTTCAATTTTTCATGGAGCAATTCATATTTTCTATGGTGCAGTTCGATAATACTTATGGAGCATTTGTCTTTTTTCTATGGTGCAATTTCAATTTTTTATTGTGCAATTTAATTTTTCTATGGAGCAATATTCAATTTTCTATGGGTACACTTTTAATTTTTTATGGAGCATTTGCATTTTTCCATGGAGCATTTGTATTTTATTATGGAGCATTTCAGTATTATTTATTGGTGCAAAATTTCACTTTTAATGAGAAAATTTGATGTTTTACCGGTACATTTTTTATAATGTATGGAACGTTTTCAATTATTTATGAGTAACATTGCACATTTTCATGGAACATATGTTCATTCTTTATGGAGCGCTTTTTGATTTTCTATGGAGCGTTTCTATTTGTTTATGGGTGCAATAAATAGGCTGCCTTAAGTAACTGTACTACCTAAGTAATCCATCAAACTGAAGCATCCCCAATTAATGTTTAAGCTACTTCAGATGCTGTAATCATCGTAGCAATACTGCCAAATATCAGCGAAACGATGCTGAATACAAGAGCTTGCTTGAAGGCATCCATAAGGAAAGATTGAAATATACTGTTAACGTTATTCTAATATATAGCATGCTCGAGGCACGACACTTCATTTATAATGAAAGAAGCAAGACTGGGTTCACAAGGTAACCTATACAGAAGTTACCCTACAAAAATGAACTTTTTGAAGTAGAGCCACTTGGGCTACGCACGCTTTTTACGCTGAAAATTGATCTGAGGTTTCCTAGTCGTAGCCACTACCCAAACTAGACAGGATTACACTCTTCACAATCACAGCACAAAAAGGAAACATCAACGACAAACCAAATCGGTGTCAATTGAAAAACGCCAATGGCTGAAACGCATTAAGCGAACCCATATAGGTAGTAATGTAAGCTAATTTACAACATTTGAATAATCCCGCCCTTACTTAGCCTCAAATTTGAGACTTAAGAAGGGCAACTGATTATCTCGGAGAAACGCAAGGTCCACTGGACCATTGCTCCGGTTAGCGCAGTAAGAGCGGAATACTGTGGAGGACGCCCTAATTTTCCACAGGCTCCGTTTGTGGTTAGGTTTTTATTAGACCCCCCTAACCATTCAGTCCTTGGCACGGTAAGCATAAAGCCGCATAACACCATGAACTAGGGGTCACCTGTTTAGTGGACTCTTACCACTGGATCAGGCGGTCCGTTCCGTAGTGTTATTCTAAGCCAATTGAGACAACCGCTACCGACACTACACAGCTATCTAGGCTGATCGGGAAAAGAAGTTAACATTGATGGTTAACTTCCGAACGAGCCCGAACAGCCCGAAAGAAGTCACAGTGGCTTCTGTGCAACCCTTACATACGCTGCCGTCACTGCTTTGTAACCCTGTGTGTTGCTTGGGTACTTTCAATAACTGATCTAGTATGAGAGCAAGCGTTACTATTCCTCCGCGAGGAAAAGTGACAACTTCATTTGAATTGCATGCGATACGTTACATTTTATTTGCCATGGGTTCGCTCAAGTAATTTTGAAGCGGAATCACATTATATCATGTCCCATCTTTTTGTACAGCACGTACAAAGTGGGAACCTGCTGGGAACTAGCCTTAAAAAGATAACTCTGTACAATGAATTTTGTTTTTACGCGATTCTATTATGCACGATTTTTCTACGCGATTTTCTCGAAATAACGCGATTTTTTTACGCGATTTTGGTCTTTTACGGAGGGCATATCGCGAAAAAAAATCCTTTGTATTTTATTTTGCGCGATTTCTCGAAGTTGCGGGAATTCTTTTTGCGCGGACGCATCCATCGCCTGAAAACAGAATTGAGTGTATTGAAGACATTTAAAAAAAAGGGACATAAATTACATTACACTGGAACCAAATTTTATGCCATTGGCTGGGGGTTCATAAATTAAAACGGACATAATAAGAGGGAAAACAATCAAATTAGGGCTGTAATGAACGAATTAAGTTCGCGTAAACAGGTCTTGCTCCCTGGCATTTGAGATGAGGCCAAGGGATTTTCAGGAAGATCCCAGAAAGTCCAACGAAACGGTGTTCCTTCTTCAGGAGCATTCAGGGCGTTCCGTCAGGTTTCATTGGAGTTTTTAAAAGGATTTTAAGGGATTTTCAATAGTATAATGGGAATTTCAGAGGCGTTCCAACGCATTTCAGAGGCATCCCACAGGCGATTCAGATAGTTTCAGGGGCGTTCCAAGGGGTTTATCTTTGTTTTTCAATTTGATTACGATGATTTCAAGGGCATTTCAGGGGTGTTTCGAAGCATTTCAGGTAGGGTCATATCAGAGGGGCTTTCAGGAACATTTTAGGATTTCAGGGGCATTTCGAATAGGTTACGGACATTTCAAAGGCATTTCGATGAGATTATGGAGGTTTCATTGGCGTTTCAAGGCATGTTCTGGGCGTCTCAAGTGTTTTCGTTAAGAGGTCTCTGAAAATTCCCCTAAAATTCCCATGGACCCAATGTAACTCATTTGTGACCCTCCGAAAGCACTGAAAACGCTTATATATGACCTCTAAAACCCGTCCATAATCCTCTAAAAGCTTCCTGAAATGCCCCCGAAATTCCCCTTAAAAGCCCATGGACACCATGTAACGCACCTATGACCCAGCGAAACCATCGAAAACACCTCCGTTACACCTCCAAAATCTACCAACAATCCTCTGAAACTGAAATGCTCCCGAAATCCACTTAGAACTCCGTTGGCCACCTGTAACGCTCCTGACAACCTCTGAAACCAAAAACGCCTTCGTTACGCCTCCGAAACCCGCCGAAAATCCTCTGAAACTTCCTGAAGATATGACGAAGCTACACCTTGAATTTGCAAGAGCACAAATCTGAATAACCGGATGTCCGTTTGCGCTGAAAAGCTGATCGATTGCTCACCACCAGCGGATAACCAATCGACTAACTTTGCAGCGCAAACCGACTTTTGGTTCTTCAGATTTGTGCTTTTGAAAATTCGAGATGCAGCTTCGTCATATTTTTTACTTGAAATGCTCCCGGAAAAGCCCCTAAAACCTGCTCCGAAAACCAATGTCCGAGACCTGACCACCAGGTACCTCTCTGAAACCCCTTTGGATCCCACGAAACGCCTCAAAAACCTCCAAAAATGCCCCTGAGACTCCCTGAATCCCCCCTGAAGCTCTCTGGATCCCATGAAACGCCCATGAGATCCCTTGGAACCCATTGAACCCTCTTAAACGCTTCCAAGACCTCC
Source organism: Aedes albopictus (assembly GCF_035046485.1). NCBI lineage: Eukaryota > Metazoa > Arthropoda > Insecta > Diptera > Culicidae > Aedes > Aedes albopictus. Next base: position 389,944,466 of record NC_085137.1, read on the forward strand.
GGATACACCCAGGTACCCCTTGGAATTCCCCTGAAACACCCCTGAGTCCTGCTACCTTGAACCTCCTGAAGCCCCCTAGAAACCCACTGCGACTGCCTGAAATTTCCTTAAACCTGATAAGATTTCCTGGTACCCCACTGAAGCCCCTTTTGACCCCCTGAAACCTCCCTTTGATCGTTCCTATAAACGTCCCCTGGCCGCCGTTGCTATAGCTACTGTTATTATTACATATGCACATTATTTAGCTTGTGTTAAAGTACACGGTGATAATAATAAAAAAATATGCACATTATGCACAGTATTGTAGGGCATAAAAAAGGTACATAAATGGAAAGTGCATAAAAATAACCTGTATAAAAAAGGTTTAAGTATTCAGAACAGCATTTAAACTAATTCAAATTGGATCATATATTTTATGTGATGAACCATTTTTTATGATGAATGATTAATGATTGATTGAGTTTGTTTTCTTATGATTATGATTACTGATTAATGATTAAGGTGAATATAGAACGAAGCCACACTTCGAATTTTCAAAAGTACAAATCTGAAGAACCAAATATCGCAAAGCGCTGAAAAGTTGATCGATTGATCAGCCGCTGGTGGTGACCAATCGATCAACTTTTCAGTGTCATCCGTCATTTGGTTCTTCAGATTTGTGCTCTTGAAAATTAGAGGTGTGGCTTCGTCATATCTTCACCGTAAATTGAGAAAGCAGTGTGATTAAGATTAATGATTAATGATTAAAAGATATTTTTTTTATTGTGATTAATGATTTTTGATGAATCTTAACCATTAATCATTAATCATGATTAAATTTATGATTTATCATTAATGCTCTGATTAATACTTAATGTGAACTTCGGAAAGCCTTGGGTAACCCACCCGCTAATAAATATCGGAATTTCCCAACATTGCGCATGAAAACTATTTTTAACTTTGGTGTATACTTTCATTATGCGCCGTCCCCAAATTACGTAATGCTTCAGGAGATAGGGAATTAATAAATTACGTAACGCTTCAGGGGAATTGGGAATACAGCTTAACTTTACGACCCATACAAAAAAAAAGTTGAAATTTTCATACAAAAACACATTTTGAGCGCCCCCAGATCCTAATGAACCAACCAACGAGTTCAAAAATGCCGCCTTATGTCCACCACGAATTTTTCAAACGAGTACTGGGACAAAAAGGAGGTAGAAGTGGCCTTCATTTTCAATAAACGGGTTTATAGATGCGGCATTTGAACCAAAATACAGAGAAATCGGCACAAAAAACGCTAAAATCGATATTTGCTTTTCTTTACGATACTAAAAAAGGCGATAGATTCCTTATTGTTCATAAAGAGCTGAGCTAGCAGTAAATTCTACTGCTTTGCCCAGTTTAACATCAGTTGTTTATTTTATTTCACTGTGAGTAATCCAGCAGAGGCTTTCTATTTGAGTCCGATTATAACATGATCTGGACCTCGACATCGAAGCTTGCCTTTGTGATACGAATCCAATAAATGGATCACCGGACAATTTGGGAGCTCTATCGGCACGCTAAACACAATACGGCCATTACGAAAAACGGACCATTTGATTCTATTCTAGATTCAACGAAACATACCGCTGCAGATGACCAGCTTTTTGGGTTTCAACCAACAAATTGCGTAGTAATTTTGCCTCGGGTATGCGAACAGGCGACGGTCGTGACGTGACGGCCACGATCTTCTGAATGCTTCCAACGTTTTACTGGGCACAGTTCACAATAGAAATCAGAAGGTAAATTCTCCGTTTCTGTAACGAAATTATGCAAAAAAAAACGTAGCTATCATGATTCCTTGCCAAATTTATTGCTGTTAGAGCAAAACTTTGGAAAACTTTGTTGCTTAAGTTGCAAGAAATGAAGAAAACAATGACACAGTTACCCAAAGTTTTGCTCAAACAGCATTAAATTAGGCAAGGAATGGTGATAGTCACGCTTTTTGCGTCATTCTATTGCAGATATGGAGAAGTTACCTTCTCACCATACAAAAATTCAGCTCATTAAAACAATCTAGTGCTTCACTGATTGCGTCCTATTGGTGGAAATTCGCCCTGTTTTAGGCGCAAAATAATCCATAAATGTTTCTACACATGTCGTTTTTGAAGTTTGGATCACTAGCTTTGTTCACAATTCATAGCATAGGCATAAAATGTGAAATCATCTATAGAAAAGTGCTCTTTTAGTTTAGGAAAATATGCAATTCCCAATTGAGCCTTAATTCATCATATCGCTTCAGTTTGAAAATTTTGAGTGGAAACTGTATTAATATTCTGCAATAGAGCATTCATCATTGGAAAATCTGAAAAATACTGCTTAAGATCAAAATTAGCTCTTCACACATTCATCTATAACATCCGAAAATTGAAGGATCTGAAAAATACTATTCAAAATCAAAATTAGTTCTTTCATACACTCATCTACAACATGGAGCGACCAAAGCAACACAACTTGGAAAACGTAGAACTTGATGCTCTTGTTGCCTCCTATTTCCAGATATGAGTCGTAGTGCAGTGGTAATGTCACTGCTCATAAGTTCGATTCTGGTCGTGACCATATATCTTTTTTTTACTCTAGTCCATCTGTCAGATCATTTTTTGATATTGGTACAGCCCAGATCTCCCCAGATATTAGTTTGATCGTATAATATCTGAATGGGATATTATTATGTTTTTCCCCATACTAATTTTTGATCTTATTTTTAATCTTTTATCTCTTATGTCAAATAAACCAATAGCTAATTATTATGATCTTGAGTACTTCACTGAGTAATATCAAATGATGATATTGTTTTGATTTTTTCTTCAACTCGGGAATGGTCTGCAGTCTGAACGGATTGATTTCCCATACTTAAAATTCCAGTCTCTTACGTTTGGCCTTCATTGGCTTAACTATAACTAAAAAATCACGCAATCAGTCACGAGATAAAATGCAGTAAGTGCCCAAACTACCGAATTCAGTCCACTTGCGGTGCCACACCGAACGCCGATATTATCACGTTGATCAACGTTATCAGGAAGATGCCGATCGTGACAAAATTGTTGATTCTGTTCGCTTTGCAGGTTTCCCGCCTGTTGTTGACATCGTAACGGCTGTTCATAACGAGCCCAACGCCGACCGCAATCTGTATGACCAGGCTGATTGAGATGAAGATTATGCTGAAGTAATAGTACGGGTGACGGGCGAACGATTCGATCACGTAGCGCAGCTGGTTGGCGTTGGCCGATACCAGCGCCAGGTCCATCATACCTAAGGCAAGATTTTTCTTCTGTTGATAGGTGTTGATGTTTGGGATGACTTCTCCTGTTACAGGGTCGACCGCCACTTCTGGAGTCTGTGGATTGATTGATTAAGGTCGGAATTGGGAATGAGTTTACGATTTAAAGGTAGTTATTTACTTTTCTAATCACCTGGTTTGATGAGCTCGTTGAAACTTTAGGTGCCGTTGAACTATTTTCTACGTCCATCCTGATTGATTTTGGGAAGAAAACAAACTTTACCTGATTCAAAGCTTTTTGTGTTTACCGAACTACTCTATGAACGAAGTGCTAAAAATAGTCAACCACCAAGAAGCGGATGAAGACAAGCGATCTGAACGGATGCACAGCTCACACTAACCCACCAGCGCAGCGATGTTTTTGGAGATTCTAATACATGTTTGCTCGCTTTGGTCGGCTACATTAGTTTTGTGAAGACGCGTTTGCCTTTTTTATTCTTTCATCAGCAACGGTTACTAATACATGCAGAGCAAAATTGGTTGCTTCGCTATTTAGCTTAGGTGGGTGTGAGGCCTTCGATACAATTTTGGGATTTGGGAACTCCATGCATATATTTTCTTTCATAAAATTTATGTTGCGAAATAGATTTTGACTTAAAGGTTTTTTTTAGCATAAACGAAAGTATTTGTTAACGTTTTGCTCACAATCTACCAAAAGATAAATTCAAAGAACAAAATCAACTGTCCATAAAAACGTCCTTCGTTACCGACGATAAATTGATATTATTTTGATTTAGGTCCGCTAATAACAATTCACCAAAAATGTGTTCAGAGCAGTGGTGTCATCGTGATTACTCCAAGCTACTCACTGAGTAACCAGCTCTTTAGATTTAACCTTCCTTAGTCCCTAAAAAAAAGTTACAAATAAGACCCTGGGGTCATTTTTGACCCCAAACTTTGAACGGCTCTCAAAAATCAGTGGCTGGGCCGATTTTGATTTTCTTTGGCCCAAATGAAAGCCACACATGTCTAGTTTTCAAAACCCCCGGAGAGTTTCGGATTTGGTCACTGTGGCCACCGGGAACCTGCTTCAACTGAAAAATGCCGCTTTAGAGACCCTAATTTTGGCAAGCTATAACTTTGCAACCGAACAAGTAATCAGGACCGTTCAAGAATCGTTGGAAAGGTATTCACGTGGACTTTGATTAAAGACATTAATATTGACTAATTCTTAAGAACCGGTTCCGGAAATCCGGAACATCCGGAAAGTAATGTTTTTCACGATAATGTGCTAGAAAGCACATTCATATTATTTACAGGATAGAAGTTTTTGCATCAAACTTCTTTAGGCCATAATACAATCTGTCGAGAACTATTTCTGTATGTTTCTGGTTATGTCCCGTCCTTCTGGAACCGGTTCCAGGGATCCCACAAGATGGCCAACGAGTTGACTGTAACGAAATTGAACGGTTTTCCGCGCTAAACACATCTGCGTTGGTTAACTCATGATGAAAACTCAATAATTTTACATGCTCCATATTGTTGTGATATGTAAAAATATTGTTGGACATTGTGGTCTTATGTGGCCACCGGAGTGACCACCGGAGAAACCCGTATTGAGGGGCTTCTATGTTTTCGCAACAAAGATAGGCATTCGACGGCTCTAACTTCATGATATTTCATGGCCATGAGGCTTCTGGCATTAAATAGAAGAATTGACCATTCTGGTCCGTTTTGGCCACCGGAGTGACCACCGGAGAAATCCGTATTGAGGGAGTTTCATTTTTTACAACAAAGATAGGCATTCGACGGTTCTAACTTCATGATTTTTCATGGCCATGTGGGTTCTGGCATTGAAAACAAGAATTAACCATTCTGGTCTGTTTTGGCCACCGGAGTGACCACCGGAGAAACCCGTATTGAGGGAGTTTCATGTTTTTGCAACAAAGGTAGGCATTCGACGGTGTCAGGCCATTCGGCCGAAGGTCATTAGGCCGAAGGCCATTCGGCCGAAGGTCATTAGGCCGAATGGTCATTAGGCCGAATGGTCATTAGGCCGAATGGTCATTAGGCCGAATGGTCATCAGGCCGAATGGTTCTTGCCGTTACGACCCCACTGAGACAAAGCTTGCTTCTCAGCTTAGTGTTCTATGAACACTTCCACAGTTATTAACTGAGAGCTTCCTCTGCAAATGACCATTTTTTTTATCTGTATTAACGAGATTTTTAGCCCTAGGCTAGTTCATCTCGGGACCCACGCTTTACTTCCCTTCCGAAGGAAGAACTCACATTTTGTGAGTTTGTCGGGAGTGGGATTCGATCCCAGGTCCTCGGCGTGATAGTCAAGTGTTCTAACCATCACACCAGGTCTGCTCCACAAATGACCATTTTGCATGTGTGTATCGTGTGACAGGCACGAAGATACTTTATTGATGCTGAATCTACTGATATTTTACCCATGATTTTTTCCTTCTTTTAAATATAGGCTGTTCTTTCTAGTATCATTGCTAAAATAGTTTTTGGCGCTGAAACTGCTGATATTCAATTAATAAATTTTTCCTTCTTTAAAACATAGGCTATTCTTTCTAGTTTCATTGTTAAACTAGTTTTTCTCAAAAATTGTTGGAAAAGGTAAAAACAACGGCTAACTTTCAATTCGTCCTGATGACCATTCGGCCTAATGACCATTCGGCCTAATGACCATTCGGCCTAATGACCATTCGGCCTAATGACCTTCGGCCTAATGGCCTTCGGCCTAATGACCTTCGGCCTAATGACCTTCGGCCTAATGACCCAGCATCGCATTCGACGGCTCTAACTTCATGATTTTTCATGGCCATGTGGCTTCTGGCATTGAAAAGAAGAATTGACCACAATAGTCTGTTTTGGCCACCGGAGTGACCACCGGAGAAACCCGTATTGAGGGAGTTTCATGTTTTTGCAACAAAGATAGGCATTCGAAGGCTCTAACTTCATGATTTTTCATGGACATGTTGCTTCTGGTATTAGATAGAACAATTGAATATTCTGGTTCGCTTTGGCCACCGGAGTGACCACCGGTGAAATTCGTATTGAGGGAGTTTCATGTTTTTGCAACAAATATAGGCATTCGAAGGTTCTAACTTCATGATTTTTCATGGCCATGTTGCTTCTGGTATTTAATAGAACAATTGAATATTCTGGTTCGCTTTGGCCACCGGAGTGACCACCGGTGAAATTCGTGTTGAGGGAGTTTCATGTTTTTGCAACAAATATAGGCATTCAACGGCTCTAACTTCATGATTGTTCATGGCCATGTGGATTCTGGCAATGAAAAGAAAAATTAACCATTCTGGTCTGTTTTGGCCACCGGAGTGACCACCGGAGAAACCCGTATTGAGGGACTTCCATGTTTTTGCAACAAAGATAGGCATTCAACGGCTCTAACTTTATGTTTTTTCATGGCCATGTGGCTTCTGGCATTAAATAGAAGAATTGACCATTCTGGTCTGTTTTGGCTACCGGAGTGACCACCGGAGAAATCCGTATTGAGGGAGTTTCACGTTTTTGCAACAAAGATAGGCATTCGACGGCTCTAACTTCATGATTTTTCATGGCCATGTGGCTTCTGGCATTGAAAAGAAGAATTGACCACAATGGTCTGTTAAGGCCACCGGAGTGACCACCGGAGAAACTCGTATTGACGGAGTTTCATGTTTTTGCAACAAAGATAGGCATTCGAAGGCTCTAACTTCATGATTTTTCATGGACATGTTGCTTCTGGTATTAAATAGAACAATTGAATATTCTGGTTCGCTTAGGCCACCGGAGTGACCACCGGTGAAATTCGTATTGAGGGAGTTTCATGTTTTTGCAACAAATATAGGCATTTGACGGCTCTAACTTCATGATTTTTCATGGCCATGTGGCTTCTGGCATTGAAAAGAAGAATTGACCACAATGGTCTGTTTTGGCCACCGGAGTGACCACCGGAGAAACTCGTATTGACGGAGTTTCATGTTTTTGCAACAAAGATAGGCATTCGACGGCTCTAACTTCATGATTTTTCATAGAAATGTTGCTTCTGGTATTAGATAGAACAATTGAATATTCTGGTTCGCTTTGGCCACCGGAGTGACCACCGGTGAAATTCATATTGAGGGAGTTTCATGTTTTTGCAACAAATATAGGCATTCGACGGCTCTAACTTCATGATTTTTCATGGCCATGTGGCTTCAGGCATTAAATAGAAGAATTGACCATTCTGGTCCGTTTTGGCACTGGCTCGGTCCACGGCGACGACGACGAAGTGATGATGAAGAATTAATTAACGACAGTTTGGTTTGGGGGAAACCACGCAAAGTAATTGGAACGAAATGAGGATAATGATCGAGCATATGATGATGAGGATCAACAACGGGGCGCAAGAAATTTTTTAGGGGTTACCAATCGTGATGTTGTCAGAGGCGTAGCTGGATGTTCATCATACGTTATTTATTTATCGGCGCAAATATTGTGTATACGACAGTTGTGGAAATTTTACTACATATACTGTTGTTGAAAGCTTTATTGGATTAAGGCTCTGATTCATTTGACGGATTTTGTGGTTTAATGTTTAATGTTCCTGATTACTCCTGGGCACTGGGTTTTATCCCTGGCCCTGACCAGTCTCTTTCAACTTATTTTATAACTTTGTATATACAGTCGAGACTCTTATAAGATCACAAGTCGGGGGGCGCAATAGGAATCCGCTTAATAGGAGACTAAGAGCTTATGGGTTTTCGGCCTTTTGGGGGTACGGCCTATTATCTCGGGTGTGTTAAGAGTTAGCGCAATACTTTCTTCGGCAAAGTTTTAGGGCTTGATAAGATCTACCATTTAGAATTTTGGTTCATTGGATTAGTTGGCAACTTGGCCGCTAGAGGGACCATCAACAATTTGATGCTAAATTGCACTACAGGAACCATATCAGGTTGTCAAGCAAACGTTACGATATGCGACAGCTCAAGACCCTGATAATTTGGAAGGATAGTGTCTTCGGAAAAGTTGTTGGGTACGCCAATAACTTACTGACGATGAGTTGCGAAGTTCAAAATTCCTCCACTGGGCGGCGCTAGTGAATATGCAAATTTTAGAAATTTCATAGCTCAGAATCATGATAACTTACGAAGTTGGTGTCTTCAGCAAAGTTGATCAGTATGACATAAACTTACATAAAAATAAACACTTGTTTCGCAATTCTGCCACTAGGCGGCGCTAGTAAATATGCAAATTTTAGAAAACTTATAGCTCAGAATCCTGATAACTTAGAAAGTTGATGTCTTCGGCAAAGTTGAGCAGTATGACATAAACTTACATAAAAATAAACACTTGTTTCGAAATTCTGCCACTAGGCGGCCTTTACCGGTTTTTTTTTGACTTTTTTTGAAGTTTTTCGGCTCAGCAAAACTAGTGTCGCTCCCCCCGATAACTTAGAAAGTTGGTGTCTTCAGCAAAATTGACCAGTATGACATAGACTTACATAAAAGGGAAACCTTGTTTCGCAATTCTGCCATTAGGTGGCGCTAGTGAACTTGCAAATTTTAGAAATTGTATAGCTCAGAATCCTAATACCTTAGGAAGATGGTGTCTTCGGCAAAGTGGATCAGTATGACATAGACTTGCACAAAATGGGACACTTGAGTCAGAATTCTGCCTCTACGTGGCACCAGTAAACACGCAAATTTTAAAAATCTCATAGCTCAGAATTCTGCAATCTTGGAGAGACTGTATTCTTCATTGATGAGATACTTGGTTTGAAATTCTGCCCCTGGGCAGCATGCACATTTTATTGATTGTATACCTTGATGTCAGTCGGACTCGAAAGGAATCCTCCGTGGAACTTTTAAGAGTATGCCAGTTGAAACTACTAGACGAATTAATTTAATTAAAAAAATTAAAGAATTGCGAAATGTTCATAAAACTCACTAAATGGATAATATTTGTGACTGAATTCCTCGATTGCAGAACTTGATAATTCCCTAATTCAAGTGAAACATTGTTTGTCTTCCTCAAGAAAGCCCTTCTCCTACCAACTAAGACAACTTTTCATTCTGAAAAAGCTGAATAGTCAAAATAGTACACAATCATGAAGTTATAGCCGTCGAATGCCCATCTTTGTTGCAAAAACATGGAAGTCCCTCAATGCGATTTTTTCCGGTGGTCACTCCGGTGGCCAAAACGGACCAGAATGGTCAATTCTTCTTTTCAATGCCAGAAGCCACATGGCCATGAAAAATCATGAAGTTAGAGCCGTCGAATGTCTATATTTGTTGCAAAAACATGAAACTCCCTTAATACGGATTTCACCAGTGGTCACTCCGGTGGCCAAAGCGAACCAGAATATTCAATTGTTCTATTTAATACCAGAAGCAACATGTCCATGAAAAATCATGAAGTTAGAGCCTTCGAATGCCTATCTTTGTTGCAAAAACATGAAACTCCCTCAATACGAGTTTCTCCGGTGGTCACTCCGGTGGCCAAAACAGACCATTGTGGTCAATTCTTCTTTTCAATGCCAGAAGCCACATGGCCATGAAAAATCATGAAGTTAGAGCCTTCGAATGCCTATCTTTGTTGCAAAAACGTGAAACTCCCTCAATACGGATTTCTCCGGTGGTCACTCCGGTAGCCAAAACAGACCAGAATGGTCAATTCTTCTTTTCAATGCCAGAAGCCACATGGCCATGAAAAATCATGAAGTTAGAGCCGTCGAATGCCTACCTTTGTTGCAAAAACATGAAACTCCCTCAATACGGGTTTCTCCGGTGGTCACTCCGGTGGCCAAAACAGACCAGAATGGTTAATTCTTGTTTTCAATGCCAGAACCCACATGGCCATGAAAAATCATGAAGTTAGAACCGTCGAATGCCTATCTTTGTTGCAAAAACATGAAACTCCCTCAATACGGATTTCTCCGGTGGTCACTCCGGTGGCCAAAACAGACCAGAATGGTCAATTCTTCTATTTAATGCCAGAAGCCACATGGCCATGAAATATCATGAAATTAGAGCCGTCGAATGCCTATCTTTGTTGCAAAAACATGGAAACTCCTCAATACGGGTTTCTCCGGTGGTCACTCCGGTGGCCACATAAGACCACAATGTCCAACAATATTTTTACATATTACAACAATATGGAGCATGTAAAATTATTGAGATTTCATCATGAGTTAACCAACGCAGATGTGTTTAGCGCGGAAAACCGTTCAATTTCGTTACAGTCAACTCGTTGGCCATCTTGTGGGATCCCTGGAACCGGTTCCAGAAGGACGGGACATAACCAGAAACATACAGAAATAGTTCTCGACAGATTGTATTATGGCCTAAAGAAGTTTGATGCAAAAACTTCTATCCTGTAAATAATATGAATGTGCTTTCTAGCACATTATCGTGAAAAACATTACTTTCCGGATGTTCCGGATTTCCGGAACCGGTTCTTAAGAATTAGTCAATATTAATGTCTTTAATCAAAGTCCACGTGAATACCTTTCCAACGATTCTTGAACGGTCCTGATTACTTGTTCGGTTGCAAAGTTATAGCTTGCCAAAATTAGGGTCTCTAAAGCGGCATTTTTCAGTTGAAGCAGGTTCCCGGTGGCCACAGTGACCAAATCCGGAACTCTCCGGGGGTTTTGAAAACTAGACATGTGTGGCTTTCATTTGGGCCAAAGAAAATCAAAATCGGCCCAGCCACTGATTTTTGAGAGCCGTTCAAAGTTTGGGGTCAAAAATGACCCCAGGGTCTTATTTGTAACTTTTTTTATGGGAGCTCCCCTAGGGGTCGTCCAATGTATTGGATGAATGGAAATGATAGTTTTCCACAAAAAAATAATTGTCTGAAAATTTCAGATTTCTAGGCCTTTCGAAACAAAAACTATAGCGAATTGAAATTCGGAAAAGGTCAAAAAAGACCCCAAGACCTTACTAAGGTTAAAAAAATGTGCTCTCAGCTTCTAGTATGAGCGCCCTCGCAAATATAACAACCTGCGTATTTTTGTGCGTATCCATACAGCTTTTCGGTGAAATTAAGAATTGTTTCCGCAATACTGGATATATTTAATAAAATCGCCCAGGTGTTTTTCTTTTATACTTTTGCGCCCTTCTGGATTTTTTTTGTATTTTCGATAAAAGGCGCTTAGTATATGAGAGGAGTTTAACCCTCAAAAACCCTCCCTTGGGCACGAGCTTGGCGCCCTCAATTATGAGAGAAAAAGTTGCATTCTTATTGTTTTTTTCTCCCATACTTGAATGAAAAATCTCTATTGCGGTTTAGGAAACTTATGCGATTTCAGATTTTTACGCCCTTACAAATTTCAACAAAAAAGACTTTATAAATATTCTAAATTTTTGCGCCGTAAGCGTGTAAGGAAAATTTTATTTATGATATTGGAATTTCAAACTCGAAAGAAATATTTCAACTCCCTGTATGAGCGCCCTCGCAAATATAAGAACAACAACCTATGTTTTTTTTCATTTTTGTGCTTCCATGTATGTTCTCAGTGGAATTAGGAATTGTTTCTGCCCTACTGGATATAAGAATATCACCATTCTGATTTTTTTTCATATTTTTGTGCTTTTAAGGTCCGTGCACAAACAGGCGGCATTTTCGTAGATTTTTTTCTGAACGTACTATATGGAACTTCAGTAACGGGAAGGGTTTAACCCTCATAACCCCTCCTGTGGGTACAAGCAGGGCGCCCCTAAATAGGAGAACTTTTGTGTTTTTGGCAGCATTGTTTTCTTCGACATGGGCAGTTAATGAAAAAATATGTTGAACTCAAAGTTGGCCTCAAATCATTCCCAACCAAACTGAATTAAACCACCAAGTCTCAGGTAGTTTGGCGTACAGAACACATCATGATGAAGAGAACAACCTGCCGATAATACATAAAAACATATTTTCAATTGTTTTGCTTTCGCATACTTGTATGAGGATTCTATTTTGTGTTATTGTAAATTTTTTAGAAGTTTTACGCCTACAAAAACTCAAGCTAAATTAAATTTTGAGAATATTTTGTTTTTTTTTTGCACCTATAGACGTGTAGAAATCTAAATATATCAGAATCTCCTCTATGTTATCAGAATCTCCTCTATGTATTTTCTTAGTTTTTGCGCCCTCATATATATATATGTAAAAATATCTGTGATACTGGATATTAATCTGCTGCTCACCTAAATATAAGAAAATCTTGTGGTTTTTCATATGTTTGCACACTCACGATTTTACAAAAATTGCCCATGTGAATAATCTAAGCTTAGCGCCCCGCCCCAGAAGGTGAAAAAAAGCTATGTTATAGGATGAGGAGTTAGAAATTTGATTTCCTCTTTTCTAGGCAAAGAGTTGTGACTTTTTCGATATTGTTGCGCCCACAAAAGAAAAACTTCCAGCCTGATATTTGAATTTTTGTTTGCGCTCTAATACCAAATTAGCATTGGAAGAGCGGAAGAGCCTCTTATGTTATCTTTAGTGATTCCTCGTATGATTTTTGACGAAATTACCCCTTGCATTTTTTCAAAATGCTTCCTCAATTTGAAATAATAATCACCATTTTCAAATTAGAGAATTTTTGTTCCGCTCTCCTGAATATAATGTAATTATCGAAATCATTTAACAAATAATTCATGAGTGTATTTTGGTTTGGTTTTGCTGCCTGCATACGTAATGGAAATTTCTCCTTATAAATATTATGAACCTGATTTTTTGTGGCATTATACTTGCAAAAAAGTAAGTTGCCTTTGTGGGATTTCCATTTTTTTGCACCCTTAAACGTGCACAAAAAATCTGTGATATTGGGATTTCTTCCAGGGATTTCTTCAAAAATCCGTTCACATTAAATGAATAATTCAGAAATTTAATTAAGGATTAATCGAAAAGTTTATCAAAGTTTCATTCGAAAAATTTCTCCAAGAATTTCTTTAGTTTCCCATCTTCAGAAATTCCTCCAGCGATTCCTTCGGAAAATAATCCAGGGAATTCGAAGAAATTTTACCATGAATGCCTTCGAAGATTTCGACGAGAAATCCTTCAGGAGTTCTTCCTTCGATAAATTTACAATATTCTAAGTTTCCTTCAGGATTTACTACCAAGTATTCTTGAGATTACCCTAGAAATTAATTTATAAATGCATTTATAAAATGTACAAAATCCCTACCTTTTCTGTGCACGTTTCTGCAAGGATGCTTTCAGAAATTACTACAGGAATTCGGACTCAAATTCTACCAAGGTTTCTTTTAGAAACCCCTTCGGCTATTTTCTTTTCTAGAATTTTTTCTCAGGATAACTCCAATAATTTCTCCACGGATTCGTTAAAAATATATTAAAAACCGTTTCCTAGGATTTCCTTCGGAAATTTCTTTAGAAATATCTCAAGAGCTTTTCCTAGGGATCTTTGCAGGCGCTTATCTATGCGCTTCTCCAGGTATTCGGTATTTTTTTTCAGAAATACGACCACAGTTTTTCATGAAGAATACTTTCAGAAAATCCTCTTTAAATTTTAATAAAGGATTTCTACAGGTTTTTTTTCGACTTTTCCTCTATATTTTTCCAGGAATTCCACCAAAGATTTACCGAAAAGTTTCCCCAGGAGGTTCTGTAAAAATTCCTCCTGGGACTTCTTAAAGTATTTCCCTATGCTTTATTCGGATATTCCCCCAGAGATACATTCAAAAGTACTTCCGAAGATTTCTACAGGGGCTTTACTGAAGATTTCTTCACTACCAAAAATCCTTACACCCGAATGTAAATGTTCGCTGAAGCGTACTCATACGTTCATAGCATGAAAGGTTCAAGCTGATACTTCTGCGGAGAGTCCGCCTTTCGATCGTGACACTCCTCAGGCTTTCTTTCAGAAATTCATGCTGGGATTCCTTCTGAAATTCCTTCGAGGAGATATTTTCATCTCCAGAGACTGCTTCAGAATTTAAGTGATTTCCTATGAAATTTCATAAAGTGACTTCCAAAAGTTCTTCCAAGGAGTTTTTTTCAGAAATTCTTCTTAAATTTTCAAACGGGATTGCTTCGGAAATTCTTCAAAGGGTTGTTCCAAGAATAGTTTGAGAAAAATTCTTCAGTGATTTCTGCAGAAATTTATACAAGGATTTTTCTTTTAAAAATTGCTCTTTCGGTTGCATCAGAAATCACCAGGGATGTCTTTAGAGATCCCTGCAGAATCTGTTCAGATATTCCTCCAGTGATTTTCAGAAGTTCTTCCAGAAATTGCACAAAACTTACTGCAGAACTCTTTAAGGAATCCCTGAAGGAATTTCTAAGAAATTCATAGAGGATTGTCTCAAGAAATCCGTATAAAAAACACTTGGATAAACCATTGTCATTGAAAAAAAATATTTTAAAAGGAATCTTTACAACAATATCTGAAAGAACCTAAGTAACATTTTAACTTTCCTTTTTGTGGGGTTTAAGTCATCGTTGAGTTATATGTTTTTTGATAGACCTCAGTGGTGGCGAACAAACGTTCTGATGATGGCTGAATGAAGTAGACCGAAACATTATGCCAAAACGATTTGGCACCGAAAAAAATCAACAATTTCAAAACATTTTAACTTTTAGTCTGCTCTACAATAGATTATCGTATCATTTTTTAACTTCCAATAAAGCTGATTTATACATCAAAACCTCTTGATCACCTCTTTAAGAGCATCTTCCGGATAAATAGACCACTCTCGAAGAGGTATTGCAAACTGTATTAGGATTAGCAATAAAGCTTTTTAAAAACTGTGTTGATATTTTTTCCACCCTCAATGATGACCATATACATGTGTTTTTTGTTTTTTAATAGAAAGTTAAACAGCTCATCATTGTTTTTTTAATCCTGATTAAAATAAAATGAAATAATAATTTTTCAATCATGTTCATTAGTTCTTCAACATAGCGCCATCCATAATTGGTGAAAATCAAATGATAGCAAGATGGCCAGTTTTGTCATAACTTCTGCCTAGCTACCATGTCGTTACTAATCGAATGGAACGCCATCTGTTGAGAGTTTTGGCAGTTTTATTGCTAGTTTAAAATAGTAATAAAATTTCAATATTGAAGAGTTGTGTTTGCTCTTGAATTAGGGATTTATGGATTGCTTTAAGAATGCTTTAAAAATTTTCATGAATGTAATAATCAATCATAAAAGTAGTCATAAAATTATGAGGTTTGGTATTGCTGTAATAAAACCGTGATAAAAATCAAACAAAATCTTTATGCAATAGAATTGTTACTTGGGAACCCTCGGTAGGTATTCGTAGATAAATTTCTTGAAAATTCCATGAAAATGCTAAGAAATATGTTCTGGAGTAATTTCTGCATCAGTTGTTGAAAGAATCATAAAATAAAAAAAAAAACTCAGAAAAAATCTCTGAAGGAAGTCTGAATGAATCTGAAGCAATACCTGGGGGGATTCGGGAAACCCTTGGAGGAGCTTCCAGAACAATATCTTGCAAATTTTCTATAGGAAGTTCAAAATAAATGCTCGAAAAAATCATTGAATAAATAAAGTAATACCTGATGGAACCTCTGGAAAAATTCAAGCCATAATTTCTGAAAAAGTTTCTGAAATAAAATCTGAAATTCAAAAATAAATTACTAGAGGAATTGCCGGAAGAATATCCAAATCTTTGTGATGATCATATCTTGAATACAATTTCATATCTTTCGAACAAACGTTTGGAGAAATTCTTAGTAGAATTTCTTGAGAAATGTCTGGAAAAATTTTCGAAGAAATCCCAAAGAAAAACTCCTAGAATAAATTATCGCAATATTTCTGAATGAAGTCCTTCAGAAATTTTCGAAGAAATTCATGAAAGAATTCAATTATGTAGCAATCCTTGAATGAATTTCCTTTTAAATCCCTTAAGGAATCCCAGGCGGAGACGTTGTTTTTTTTCGAAGAAATCTATGGACAGGGATGCATTTTAAAATACTTAGAGGAAACTTGATGATTTGTGGCTATATCGTTAATTATAGAATACGGTCGATAAATCAGAATATGTCTTAGAGGAAACTTTACAGGAATTCTAGTCAAAATCATTCTCAGAAACCCTGTGACATTCTTCCTTCTGTAAAAAAAAAAAACCGAAAATCCACAAAGAAATTTATCTGCCTACAGGTAATCTGCAGAATATTTAAGAAATTTTAAGAAGAATTCTTGCAAAACCCGCGAAAGGTGTTTATGACATAAGGGTTTTCCCGGTTCGGGGGCGTAGGTACCAGTATAGCGGGCGCTGAAATTTAGAAACCTTGAGTAACCATCTCTGATTGTACCATGACAGTACTGGTTCAGAGTAGCGCACACTGTTTCCAAAGGCCCAATTTCGTGATCGAAATTGTTTTGGGCATGAAACATTGATTTTAGAGGTTTGGTGTCTTCGAAGAAGTTGTTTGGTATATCATAGCCCTTCTTTTGGAAGTATCACTAATGTGATTAATCCACCTTTTTTCATAAGTGAAGATAGCGTGTTTATGTCTTCAGCAAAGTTGTAGAAAATGTCATTATGAGAAAACTTGCCGAACAAACTTTTGCTCTATCTGCTCAATTTCTAGAGATATGGGCCATTATTTGTGAATGGCCCCTTAAAATCAGTTTTTTTGTTGTAACTTTTTCCTGACATTTTTGGGAATTTTCAAATGTTCTACAAAGTTATTAAGTATGACAAAATACGTATTTCTTCTGAAGACGGCAACATTGTATCTATGATAGTTTTTGAGATATCTACTAATTTATTTTGAAAAGTAGCCTTTTTTACGGTTTTGTGACATTTACAGAGGCAAAATGGGGCAAGATTTTTCATTTGAATATTAAAGAAGTTTATAATAGGTGTAAATTTTGTTTCAACTCAGGCTGGACACTTGCTTCCTTGACAGTAAAATTGAGCTATGAAATATTTTAGTTCGTAACTGAAATTTTCAAAAAACTCAAAAAGTATTGAAGATAGAACTTTGTCGTCTTTAAAGAAAACATGCATTTTATCATATATAATAAGTTTGTAAAACATTTGAAAATTCCTAAAAATGTCTGAAAAAAGTTATAATGAAAAAAAACTGATATTTAGGGGTCGTTAACAGAAAATGACCCATATCTTTCAAAACGGAGCAGATAGGACAAAAGTTTGTTGCAAGAAGTTGTTTGATAGACAAGAATCCTTCTTTTGAAAGCATTACTTTTGTGATCAATTCACCTAGTAGTGAGATGAAAATTCAGTGTTTACCATATGTGAATATAGTATACTGATGTCTTCAGGAAAGTTGTAGGAAATATCATTATAAGAAAACTTGCCGAACATACTTTTGTTCTATATGCTCCATTTTGAAAAATATGGGTCATTTCCTGAAAACGACCCCTAAATATCAGTTTTTTCATTGTAACTTTTTTCAGACATTCTTAGGAATTTTTAAATGTTCTAAGAAGTTATTATATATGATGAAATACATGTTTTCATTAAAGACGACTAAGTTCTATCTTCAATACTTTTTGAGTTTTTTGAAAATTTCAGTTACGAACTAAAATATTTCACAGCTCAATTTTACTGTCAAGGAAGCAAGTGTCCAGCCTGAGTTGAAACAAAATTTACACCAATTATAAACTTCTTTCATATTCAATTGATAAATCTTGCCCCATTTTGCCTCTGTAAATGTCACAAAACCGTAAAAAGGCTATTTTTTTAAATAAATTATTGAATATCTCAAAAACTATCAAAGATATAATGTTTCCGTCTTCAGAAGAAACACTTATTTTGTCATACTAAATAACTTTGTAGAACATTTGAAAATTCCCAAAAATGTCAGGAAAAAGTTACAACAAAAAAACTGATTTTAAGGGGTCATTCACAAATAATGGCCCATATCTCTAGAAATTGAGCAGATAGAGCAAAAGTTTGTTCGGCAAGTTTTCTCATAATTTTCTACAACTTTGCTGAAGACATAAATACGCTATCTTCACTTATGAAAAAAATCGAATTTCTATCTCACTTTTAGGTGGATTATTCACATTAGTGATACTTCCAAAAGAAGGGCTATGATATACCAAACAACTTCTTCGAAGACACCAAATCTCTAAAATTAATTTTTCATGCCCAAAACAATTTCGATCACGAAATTGGGCCTTTGGAAACAGTGTGTAGCGTTGGGAAATTTTGAATCGATGTTCGCAACATCGATGTTTTTGTTCCGATTAATCGATTTTTTGAATCGATTTTTCTTTCGATTCAAAAATATTAAATTTCTTTTTTTTTTTTTAGAATGCACTGTAGAATTTTACCATTAAAAAAAATACCTAAAATCGAGGTAAAATGTACATAAAATCGACGTTCATAAAATCGAGGGTCTATATAATCTAGGGTCCACTAAATCAAGCTATACCTGTATATCTCAGGTTTCTTGGGCAACTCCTCCCAGGAGTCTAAGTGAATCTTTCTCAGGATTCTGGGGAAATCCTTTTTATGGTTGAGAAAATCCCTTTTAGGGTTCTAGCACATCCTTCTCAGGATTCTAGGTCAGTCCATCTCTGGATTCCATTTTTTTTTAAAGAATCCCTCTCAGGATTCTAGTTGAATTTCCCTTAATAATGTGGAAGATCCCCTCTTAGGGTCCCTCTCAGAGTTCTGGGGCAATCTGATTCATGAATCTAATGTGATGTCTTTCAATACTGCAGGAGAATTTCTCTCAGGGTGAGGCAATCCATCAGGGAGAATCCATCTCGGGAATTTGAGAAAATCCCTCTGGATTCTGGAAGATTTCCTCTTAAATTCTGAGAGAATTCATCTCAGAAAACTGGAGTAATCTCTCCCGGGATTCTAGTGAATGCCTTAATAGAATTCAGGGAGAATTCCTACTGGAAGAGATTTTTTTTCTTTTCTGGGATAAGGTCTCTCAGGATGAAGGTGTGATAATTTTCAGCATTTTGAAGGAATCTCTCACAGAATTTTAAAGGAACCCTCAGAATTAAGGAAGAGGCCCTTTAAAAATCCTGGAGGAATTTTACTCAGCAGTATTATAAAGGAATACCTATCAGAATTCTACGGATTCTCTGCATTCTAAGAAAATTCATTTCTGGATTTTGGGGTTATTCCCTACCAATTGTGAAATCCCTTTCAGGATTCTAAGAAATTTCTAGATGATCTGGGTTGCTTCTTCTAAGCATTCTGGAAAATCCTCACTTAGGATCCCACTCAGAATTCTGAGGAAATCTTTCTCAGCATTCTCAAGAACTTCTCTCAGACTTCTTGGAGAATCATACTCAGCACTCTAAGAATTGTGTCGAAATTTCTCTTAGAATTCTGGGGGAATCCCACACAGGATTGTGCGTAAGATCCTTCCCAAGATTCTCTGAAAATTCGGCTTTCTGGGGAAATTCCCGTCAGGATTCTGTGACCATGATTCTGGAGAAAACCCTTGGGATTCTGGGGCTATATTTTTCAAGATTCTAGGGCACTTTCTTTCAGAGTTATTAATTATTGAAGAATCTCTCATGAGATTGTGGGCAGAATTTGGATTTTGGAGAATCCCTCGCATAGATTTTGTGATTCCTCTTAGGGTTCGAAAGAAATTATTCTCAGCATTCTATGAGAATCTCAGCAGAATTCTGTTTTCTGTATTCTGGAGCAGTTGCTCGCAAAAATCCCTTTCAGGATTCTGGGAGAATCTCTCTTAGTAATCAGAGAAAATCCCTGATAATATTATGGGAAGATTCTCTTGAGTTTCTGGTGTAATTATTAAAAGTATTCTAGAGGAATGACTCTCAGAGTTCTGGGACAACCCCTTTCAGGAGTTCAGGGGAGTCCTTTAAAAGATTCTGGGGGAATGTCTTTCAGAAATCTGCGGTAATTTCTCTGTTTTATATGGAAATACGTCTTAGAATTCCAGGGAATCCTTCTCAGGATGCTGGGAAGTTCATTCTAGAAGTTTTCATAATCCCTTCCAGAATCCTTATCAGATTTTCGGAAAATAATCCGCTTAGGTTAATAGATATATTTCTCTAAACAATCTCGAAGAACCCCTCTTATGATCTCTTTCATGATTCTGAGGAAATCGAGGCGGTACAAGGAAAGTTTATTCGCTTTGCTTTGCGTTTTCTCGCTTGGCAAAACCCCTTGAATCTGCCAAGTTATCCAAGTCGTTGCAAACTCATAAACTTGGAGCTTCTGCATGATAGAAGGAACGTTGCTAAAGCCTGCTTCATATCCAACCTTCTTCAAAATCAGATCGACTGCCCCTCGTTGCTTGGTCAGATTGGAATCCACATTCCAAGTCGGTCTCTTCGTTCCTATTCCTTTCTATCCATTCGCCATGCCAGAGCCAATTACATTATAAATGAGCCGATGCAGAGTATGTGCCGCGTTCTTAATAGTTGTTTTGCTGTTTTTGATTTCAATGTTTCTCGTGTAGTGATTAAGCATAGATTTAAGCAAATTTTATGTTAGTTAATTAAGTTATGTTAGAATAGCTGTGTTGGATTTGATCCAACGGGGGGAAAATTTCCGAAATTATGATCCTTCGGTGCGGGAATGAAAACACTTAATCCGTTGTGTTTGGGAAGGATATAATTTTCGTTTATGTTCCTTTGTGGCTTCGTGTCTAGAGCATATATGGTCGTAGTCCGGACTTGGAAATAAGCAATTTACTATGTTCTAGGCTCAGAGGAACAGGAACGTAGCGGAGTTTAGGTTACCAATTCGGCGTGTAAATAGTAGACACTTATTTAGTTAATTAGTTCACTAGTTTTAAGTTCAATTTTAGGATATTTGCACTAGTTTAAGGATATTTTAAAGTAGAATTAACACAATATTGTTGCTCATACTATCAAGGAATATTCTTCTCTCCTGTTTCTGTCGACTCACCCATGTGACAGGCCGAATACCTGTCACTCCCTACCATCCGTACAATCACTGCCGCAATCTTGTTCGCAAGGTTGCGAACAATGTAGAGACTACGGTGGTAGACTTGCGCGCTGGCCTAATGGGGTAGGCCAACACTCCCCCAGGGTACGCCAACATCCGGTTGGCTTACTGTTCCACGCGCTGTATATCCAGGACCGCCAATTTCGCCACGGGACGCTCGTAGACTCCAGAGGCTGTCTGCACAGTTGCTGATCGAATCTGGCTGTCGCGTCCTTCTTTCGTCGAGATGACCCGTCCTTTCGGCCAGCAATTTCGGGGTAACTTCGGGTCGACAATCACGACAATATCTCCGGTCGCAATAGGCTTGGTTAACTGGAACCACTTTGACCGACGAGTAATCTCCGGCAGGTAGTCGCTTACCCATCGTTTCCAAAACGTATTTGCTAGGATCTGTGACGTACTCATGTTCTGCCTGAGAGCGTAGCCACTGTCATCAAGGTTAACCAAAGGTTTTGTACCGTTCGAGGAACCGACCAAGAAATGGTTTGGTGTTAAGGCCGGGCCGGAGTCGTCATCAACTGGTACATGTGTTAAGGGACGGCCATTAACGGTATTTTCAATCTCGATTAGGAGATTCCTCAGGACTTCATCAGTCAGGGCCTTGGTAGAGCAGACAGCTGACAAGTTGTTTTTCACGGTTCGAATTAACCGTTCCCAGCTACCACCCATGTGTGGTGCTAGCGGAGGATTGAACACCCATTCGGTATCAGTGGTTGTGAACTCCCTCATAATTTCGTCATGGTTCATTGTTGTTCGGAGGTTCTGCAGCTCTCTGTTCGCTCCAACGAAATTTGTTCCTCGGTCGCTGTAGATTTTTCGTGGCTGACCACGTCGAGCGATGAAATTCCGGAGGGCCATTATGCATGAATCGGTGCTGAGTGAATGGACGAGCTCTATATGTATGGCTCGGATAGTTAAGCATGTTGCCAACATTCCCCAACGCTTTTCATGTCTTCTGCCAACAACAACTTCAATAGGGCCAAAGTAATCGACGCCCACGTGGGTAAACGGTCTACAGAATGCCGCAAGACGTCCGGGTGGGAGGTCGGCCATGATTGGAATTGTCGGCTTAACTCTTTCGTTCATGCATCTTTGGCATTTCTGGCGAACTTGACTGTAGCACGAGCGTAAACGAGCGATTTGGTATTTTTGGCGCAGCTCATTTATCACTGTTTCGTGGTTCTGATGGTGGTAACTATTGTGGTAGTGGTTTATTATTAATGTGGTAATGTGGTGCTGTCTAGGAAGGATTATGGGACTCTTCGCATCTTCGGTAGCAAATTGGCAGGCGGCGATACGTGTCTTCATTCGCATTATGCCGCGGTCGTCTATCCATGGGATGAGCTTGTACAGCGGGCTTGACTTAGGAAGAAGTGCTGGTGACTCTGCAGACTTCTGCTGCGCATTTTGTAGTATGCGAAACTCTTCCGGGTATCCTTCCTGCTGCGCAATACGGATAAGATGCGCTTCGGCTGTGCGGAGTTCGCAGTTTGCGAGTGGTGTACGGACGATGGGCTTGCGTTGTATTCTCAGGCGACAGTTCGTGATGAACCGTTGTACCAGTGCCACAACGCGTTGCAGTCGCTTCCAGCTGGAGAAGTTCTGTATGGGAACGAGTGGTTCCGGAACACAGTGATGAGTTAGCAAACTTGTTCTCAGCTCAGTGTTCGTTGCTTCCTTCGGGGAAATAGAGGGCGGCCATTTATCCACAGTTTGCCAGAGAAAACTTGGGCCTCGAAACCACCTGCTTTCTGTTGACAGCTCAGGAAGTCCGTCCCACTTAGTAGCATCGTCAGCTACGTTCAACTTGCTTGGTACGTATCGCCAGTCACAAGGCTCAGTGACCTCCAGAATCTCGGTGATGCGGAAACCGACAAATTGGCTGTAGCGTCGGTGGTCAGAGCTGATCCAACATAGCACATCCCGAGAGTCTGACCAGTAGAATCTTCTGTTGATCCGAATCGGCAAAGTATCAAGCACGGTTTGCGATAGGCGAGTTCCGATCACTGCTGCTTGTAGTTCTAGGCGCGGAATGGATGTCAGCTTAAGAGGGGCCACCCTAGCCTTTGCGGTGACGAGTGAGCAGTAGTTTTTCCCATCCTTAGAGAGTCTCAGGAAACACACAGCTGCCATTCCGTCTCTTCCAGCATCTACGAACGTGTGAAGCTGAACTTCATCGGCGTCGTTGACCAGATGCTCAGGCCAGAAACATCTGGGAATTCGCAAATTTTCAACTTGCGGTAAAACAGTCAACCATTTTTGCCACTTCTCGAAAGCCTCGTCTTCGATTTGCTCGTCCCAGGTGACACCAGATCGCCAGATATCTTGTAAAAGGACTTTTAAATAGGCGAGAACGTGGGCAATGAGTCCGAGTGGGTCAAATATGGTCATTAGAACTCGTAGCACTTCACGCTTTGTGGGACGTCGGTCGCCCCTGAGCAACTTTTCACCGTAGCGATTCCAGCCGATCTTGTAGGTGAAGGCATCAGCCGCTGTGTTCCACCACATCCCTAGAACTTTCTCGGTGGATAATTCGGTTGCTAGGTCTAGGCTTTTCTCCGCATTCGTGCTCTGCTCCTGCAGTGCTTCCACAACTCTTCTGGAATTACTAATCCAGTTGCGGATTTCGAAGCCACCCTGGGCGTGAACGTGACGAACTTCCTCCGCTAGCTGGATTGCTTCTTCCTCCGTAGCGACACTTATCAACATGTCGTCGACATAGTGGGACTTGATGACAGCTTCGCATGCTTCCGGAAATTCGCTCCTGAACCTTTCCGCATTGACGTTCTTGACATATTGTGCACTGCTGGGTGAGCAGCACGCGCCGAAACTCATCACCGCCATAACGTAAACTCCAAGTTCTCCGTTCTCATCCGTCCAGTAGAAGCATTGGTATTGCTGGTCTTCGCGGCGAATCTGCACTTGGTGGAACATTTCGCGGATGTCTCCTGTTACTGCAACGGGATGAAGCCGAAAGCGTAAAAGAATTCCGAGTAGGGAACAAAGTAAATCAGGACCCTTCAAAAGGACGGAATTCAATGAAACTCCATGGGCCTTCGCTGCTGCGTCCCACACTATTCGGACCTTCCCGGGTTTGTTGGGGTTGGTTACCGGGAAGACAGGCAAATACCACATTTCGCCGGTTTGCTGCCGGATTTCTTCATCAGAGAGTTTGCGAATGTATCCTTTGGTGGCATAGTCACATATCTTCTGTTGCAAAACTTTTGCGAGAACAGGATCATTCGCCATGCGTTTCTCCAGGCATCGGTGGCGACGCAAAGCCATAGGGCGGCTGTCTGGCAGACGGACATTGTCATAACGCCAGAGTAGGCCAGTCTCAAAACGGTCGCCTGAAAATCGGGTCAACGACTTCAGCAGAGATTCAGCACGTTCATCTTCGGTCGATAGCAGAACTTTGGACGAGGCATTAACTCCTAGGCTGTCAATGGAGAAATAATCTTTCATCGCTTGATGTAGATCATCCTCCGAGCTTTCGTTCAGTGAGCAGACGTGAAAGCTGTAGTGGAACATGTTCGGTGCGTCTCCAAATCCTAGGTTACCGCAAATTGTCCAGCCTAGCCGTGTCTTAGTTGCGATCGGCTCGCCGAATTTTCCTTCTCGACTCTTGAGGGTTAAGCCAAGTTGCGCATGCTTTGTGCCGATAAGGATGCGAGGGCGAGCTTCGGTGTACGAGTCGATAGGCAATCCTTCCAAATAGCGATATGATCGCTTCAGTTCCCCAAAGTCCAAGGTCTGTCGTGGTAGCAGCAGCTCGTTGACCGTTTGTACACCTTCCAAGGTAAACTTCTCGGCATCTGCATGACGTCCGGCGACTTGTAGGCGAACTATGCAAGAGTCCTTCTCGCAGCGCTCGGTACCACCCGTCCATCGAAGGCATATTGGATTTGGCGTGCCATCCAGTTGCAGTTCATCTGCTAGATCTTGATCGAGCAGCGTTGTTCCTGAGCCTTCATCAAGAAAGGCATACGTATGAATCGTTTTCTCTGGCCCCGACAAAACAACTGGAAGATAGCGGAAGAGAACCGAGCTAGACACTGTCTGGTGTGTATTGCAACCCTGCTCGGCACCGCTTGTTGTTGGCTGCGAAGACTCTGGATTCCCAGCTGCAGTAGTGCTTTGGTGTGACTTGGATTTTAGCTCGTTGTGCAGCAGCTCATGGTGCCGAAAGGAGCATCCGTCTTTACCGCAAGGTTTCGCCTTGCAGGTTCCTTTGTGTTGCCGAAGGCACGTTCGACAAAGCCCGAACTCTCGGACGACTGCCCACCGGGATTCTCTCGAAAACTCCTGAAACCGCTTGCATTTGTCAACGGACTTGCAGTTACCCTTGCACACCGGGCAGGTCTCCTTCTCCAGTGCTGTAAACGACTGCTTTGGCTGTTTGAAGCTCGCATCGTGCCTGATCTGTGTTTCTGAATGGGCATTGAGATACGTTTCTCCTTTTCCTTTCCGACGAGGCTCGTTCCGCATCGGTTTTTCCTGTGCCGACTCCGTTGGAAATGTTACCGTACTTGCAGCTTCGGCTAGGGAGTAGATCCACTCACTAAAGGTCGCCAAGTTGACCGCCAGCTGCGTCTTTCGATGTTGCGCCCAGTTTAGCTTGATTGACGGTGGAAGCTTCCCAACAAGCTGGTGGAGAAGACTTACGTTGTACATGTACTCTTCTAGCCCGCATGAGTCAACCGTTGCGCAGAAGTTCTGCACGTTGACGGCGAAGTCTACTAACGTCTCGAGACGATCTTCGCGTATCGGGGGTAGCGAAGTGATCTTTCCGATCAACGAGTGCACAATGATCTCCGGTTGACCAAATAGCATTTTCAGTGTGCTCACTATGCCCTGGACGTTTCCAGGATGCATCAATCTACACTTAACCGCTTCGTAGGCCTTTCCTTTCAAGCTTCGTTGCAGTCGCACAAGGTTTTCCTCCTCCGTGAATCCACACATAGCTGTTGTGCTATTAAACATGGATAGGAAGATCGGCCATTCTTCCGGATTGCCGGAGAATGTTGGCAAATCCTTGGAAACCGCTTGCCTTGCTGCGATTTGTGAGCGTGATAGCTGAAACGGATCGTAATCATCTGGTTGCACGGGACAACTTTGACCTAGTGCGCCGTGATTCGGCTCTAGAACCGTCGAATTAGCTAAGGATCGGGTTATTCGGTTCAACGCAGGCTGTATTCTCGTTGACTGTGGTTGGACGTTGGGATTGAAATATTTCGACATGCGGATGGCAGGCTGACGTTGGTCGAACTCCCGCTGTGCTGGTTGCAGATCTGGTTGGCTCCGCTCCCGCCGTGCTGGCTGTTCATTAGACTGCTGCATTACCTCCGAATTACGCCCTTTTTCAACCCAATTCTCCACACGATTCCGAGAGTAAACGCTACTCGAACATCGACTCGATCCCCTCTCACTGGCTAGCTCCTCCAGAATTTGGTACTTCTTGTCCAAGAATGCTTTGTGCTTCTCCGCTTCTAGCTGCTCTGCAACCCGTCGTCGTTCTGCTTGTTGCTCCTCAAAGACTCTTTCCTCTTCCAACCGTTGTAGCTGCAATTTAGCGCGGTTCCGAGCAGACCTCTGAGATGACGAACACGAGACTTCTGATGATGCTTCATCTAGCTGGATAGCGGGTAACCCTTCCAACGACGGAACGAACAACTTCTTCCCGGTCATCTGTGCTGTTGGGGGCGCTCCAGGACTCGGATTTCCCATATGACGTGACGAATGTGATGGATGCACGGTTGGATCTGTTGACTTCGGTGACGGCGGATTGCCGTTTGATGGATTCTCCGGACATGTCGTGGAAACTCGTTTTTGAGATGAAGCACGCTTGGACGAGTGTTGTTGGTGGACATCTTTCGGCGCAGGATCTTCACCTGAGGTTGACGTTGTTCGCTGGTTCCATGTCGCAGTCTTGCAGTTGGTACAACTCCAGCTCTGGTTGACAACTTCATCTGTGACTCCCACGCAATTGTAGTGATGCCATCCGTCGCACTGGTCGCACTGAACCATATCATCCGTGTCGCCTCCTCCGCAGGTCTTGCAGGTGTATCCATCGACGGTCTTCTCCTTGCCTTCCTCGACCACTACCACATCATCACTACCTTTATCACCGACCAATTCACTAATCACCTCACCATCTTTGGCCTTCGGCCGTTCACTCTTGCCACTCGCTTTGCTACCTTTTCCGTCGGACTTCGAACCACGACTTGACATGCTCGCGACGACTGTTATTTCGTATAAACGAAAATTATATTTTGTTGGATTTGATCCAACGGGGGGAAAATTTCCGAAATTATGATCCTTCGGTGCGGGAATGAAAACACTTAATCCGTTGTGTTTGGGAAGGATATAATTTTCGTTTATGTTCCTTTGTGGCTTCGTGTCTAGAGCATATATGGTCGTAGTCCGGACTTGGAAATAAGCAATTTACTATGTTCTAGGCTCAGAGGAACAGGAACGTAGCGGAGTTTAGGTTACCAATTCGGCGTGTAAATAGTAGACACTTATTTAGTTAATTAGTTCACTAGTTTTAAGTTCAATTTTAGGATATTTGCACTAGTTTAAGGATATTTTAAAGTAGAATTAACACAATATTGTTGCTCATACTATCAAGGAATATTCTTCTCTCCTGTTTCTGTCGACTCACCCATGTGACAGGCCGAATACCTGTCACTCCCTACCATCCGTACAATCACTGCCGCAATCTTGTTCGCAAGGTTGCGAACAATGTAGAGACTACGGTGGTAGACTTGCGCGCTGGCCTAATGGGGTAGGCCAACAAGCTGTGTCATTTGGGTCTGTATTTTTACCTGTTGACAAATAAATAAATGTGAATGTGAATGTGAATCTGAAAATCACTCGTAGAATTCTGCGGTATACCTTACGGGATTCTGGCAGAATTATTCTCAGCATTCTAAAAGAATCCACCCAGGATTTTGGGGGAATTCTGGGAGATTACTCAAAGGATTCTGGAGGAATTCATCTCAGAATTCTGGAGGAATCCTATCTTCCAGAATTATATGAGAGTATATCTCAGGTCTCTGTGGCAGTCCCGCCAGGTATTTCGAGGGAACCTTTCTCAGGATTCTGGAGTAATCCTTCTAAGCTACGTTTTTCAGGATTCTGGGTCAATTCTTTTAAGTTTCTTGGGGAATTCATCTTGGAATTCCGAAAATCTTATTTTGTGAGAATCTCTCTCAGTATTCTACATGAATTTATCTAAATAATGTGGATGAACCGCGCTTGGAATTCCTCTCAGGATTCTGGGAGAATTCGTCTTAGGCTTCTGGAATAATCGTATTCAGGATTCTGGGATAACCCCTCCTAGGATTCTGGCATATTTTTGGAAAATCCCAAGGGAGAACTTCTCTTAGGATTCTGAGACAATCTATCACAGGATTCTGGGAGAATTCCTCTCGGGACTCTGAGACAATCCGTCTCATAGATATTTAGTAATCTCTCTCAGGATTCTAGGAAAATCCTCAATGGCATTCAGAGAGAATTCCTACCAAGATACCGGAAGAGTATTGTTTTCTTTTCTAGGTAATGTCGTTCAGGATTCTGGTGTGATCATTTTCAACATTCTTGAAAAACCTCTTATAATTCTAAAGAAACTCCTTTCAGAATTCTGGATTAGTCTCGTCAAAGATTCTGGGGGAGTTTTTCTCATAGTTTTGCATTACTTTATAACATCGAATCGATGTGAAAACATCGATTCAAAGCATTCGATTAAATCGGTGAATCGATTCTGCTGATCCGATTTGAATCGATTCACAAAAATCGATGTCTCAGCCAGATTTGCCCAATGCTAGTTCAGAGACTTTGAAAAATGTACCAAAATTTTATTTTTCACAAAAACAATGCTTTAAGATGAAGTTTTACAAACATAACATCATGGTAGAAAAAAGCTGGCGAATGTGTTTATGACACATTCTACCGTGACGTTACAACGTTTTGATGCCCTTTTGTTCAAATTTTCCACTATAACTCATAGATACGACCGTAAACCTTACATATTTTTGCATTTTTGGATTCCTTGTGAAATTTATAGTGAATTTGATCTGTTGAACATTTAGTTTTCATTGGAATAGCTTGTTCAAAATGGGAATTAGTAGGGTAACGATATACAACGTTGTAATGTCACACTACTAATTCCCATTTTGAATATACTTTTCCAATGAAAACTAAATGTTCAACGGATCATATTTGTTTTGGGTTTTGGTTTTGCTTTCAGTCTCCAACAAACATTTATTTTGTCACGGAATCATCATTCAGATCCGAGTAAATACAATATAACACTAATCGAGTGAAAGAGATTATAACTACTCACAAAGAAAATACGGTCAGGTCAGATTATATTACGGCGTACTAACATTTTTTATCTATCTTCAAAATATCTCTTTTTTTTTCGTAAGCTCCCACTCTTATTTGATATTGTTCAAACTCTTTTGTTAAGTAGAACCATACTGAGATTATTTTGGTTCGATTTCCGGTCGATCTATGATCTTTCATAAGAGTGATCCATCAACAGCGTCACATTTTTTAAAATCAATTTTTAACATTTTGCGGCCACCTTGTAGTATACTATTTCATAACACATAACTGGTTACACTATCAAAAAATCTCCTTCCCACATGGAGAAATCCTTGCTGGAATCCCGGCAGTAATATCCAGAACATCATCCAAGTCCCAGAAAAAAATCCTGGGATACATCTCAGCTGGAATTCCTGAAATACTTAACTAGACATGTCTTGAAGGAATTCCAGAAGAAAGCCTGTGAAAAGTCCTTGAAGTAATTACTAAAAAATCTGGGAGGTATCTCTGAAAAAATCTCATAAGAAGTCCCCGTGAACAATCTGAAAGAATCATCGAAGGAGGACTCCTAAAAGCAATTATTTTAGGAGTCCCAGGAGAAATCGCTAGATGAATCCCAAAAGAAATCCCTGAAGGGATCCCTAGGAGAAAAACTGAAAGAAATTTCGAGAGGAGTCTCTGAAGAAGTCTCTAAAGAAATCACCGGAGAAATTCCTGCAAGAGTCCCGGAAGGAATTCTTGAAGGATCCGAAGGAGTACCGTGATAAATAAGGAGGAATCACGTATGACATTTTTGAATGAACCCTTGAAAGGATCCACGAAGAATCCCCATAGGAATATCTAAGTTAATTGAGGGAGGCATATCTGGCTGAAGGAATGCCGGAAGCGATCCGTGGAGAAATCAATGAAGACATCTCAGAAGGAATCCGGAGAACTTGGGAGAAATATATGAAGAAACCGTGAGAGGAATTTCTGATGAAATGCCAGGGAGTATCCCTGAAGGAGTCCTTTCCCCACATGGAGAAATCCTCGCAGGGATCCCGGGAATATTATCTGGTTAAATCCAAAATAATCCCTGGGAGAGGTTTTGAAGGAAACCCTGTGGAATCATTTAAGGAATCTAGGGAAGAACTTTGGAAGGAATCATGGAAGGATACTCTGAGGAAAGCCCGAAAAAAAAAACAGAAAAAAATCGCAGAAGAAACTAATGCAGGAGTCCCGGGAGGAGTCCCTGAAAGAAATCCGGAAGAAAACCTTAAAAAAACTCGTATATGCATCTTGAAGAAGTCAATAAAGAACTCCCGGGGGAAATCCCTGATGGAATCCCAAGAAATATCCCTGAAGGAATGATGGAAAATATCTCCAACAAGGAACAAGAAGAAATCCCGGGAATAGTCAATCATCAGGAGGAATTCATCAAGAAATCCCGGAAGGGATCCTTGAATAACACTCAGGAGAAAATTTTGAACAAATCATTTGAGAAAAATCCCACGCGAAATGATTGAAAGAATCCTGAAAGAAAAATCCATAAAAAATCCACAAGAAAAACCTAAAAAAATCTAGGGAAAATTCAATGTTGGAAGAAGTCCATGAAAGAACCTTTGAGAGAATCCTTGAATGAATCATGGGACGAGTCTTCTAAAAAAATCCTGGATAAAATAATTGAAAAAATCCCAAAAGTTATCAATGAATGAATTCTGAGAAGAATTCCTCAAGAAATCCACAAAGAAATCCCGGTAAAATACCTGAAGACATCTCTGGAGAAAACACAGAAAGAATCGTGGAGGAATCTCTGATGAAAATAAAAAAAAATGTTGAAAGTACTCGGAAGGAATCGCCGCAACTTTACTCCATGACTGTAAAATATTTTGGAGAAGTACGAGAAACTTCTCCATAACAAGGTGTGTTGCTTGGGTAGAAACTCCAGAAAAAAATACTGCATGAGTTATAAAACCTTAGCCAATGCTTTTCAAATATAATTTGATTATGTTCAATTTCATTCTGTTGTGTTTAGTTACAAATGCTAAGGGTGCTATTACACTCTTTGCCCAGACGCCAAATATTTGACCACTTTTGACAGATAAATTTTGGCAGGTTGTTTGGCTCTGTTTGTCCCAATTCGTTTTTCGAGAGTGACAAATATTTTTGTTTGCCAGGTACACCTTCGTCAAAATTTAACTGTCAAAAGTGGTCACATTGGTCAAAGAGTGTCATACTAGCTTAAGGGTGCTTGCACCTCTCTGATCGAAAAAGTGGCTACGCTCTTGATTTCATGCAAAAGCATTGTTTTTTTTGAAAATTGCCGGTTCATTAGTTTTGTCAGCCCTTTCAGTTTCTTAAAATGCATTTTGATCAGTTATCCTAAAATTCTACAATAACTTTCTAAAAATACCAACACTGTAGTTCCTGGCGTTCGTCGACATCACCCAAAATAGCCGACAAGCCAAAATAATTACAATTTAAAAGAATGGATTTCCAGTTTTAACAAAAAACAAAAATACACACAGCCTGTAAGAAGGCATAAAATAGTTAAAATTGGCCAATGGCAATGGCATTCAAATATGTGTTTTTTCGTGCACAGTGAAACACGCTTGATGTAGGTACACTTTGTACTCTCGAAGAATGCTCACAAATTCCTGCAGTTATAGTCGCTCGAGCACCACCGTCGTAAAATGCCCGAATTGACTTAAATATCTTGTAATCTGCCCATTCTCTGCGTTTGTTCGAAACAAGCAAACCACTTCCCGGGCAAATTTGAAATATCGTTATAATTTACCCGACAAATTACTGGCCTGTCAAGAGCGCTTAGAATTGATGGTACCCCCATCAAGATCTGTTCTTCCGTTTTTTCCTCGGGGTGAAATAGCTAGACTAGCTGCCGGGATGGTGAACGGAAAACTGTAGAAAGGAAAAAAATACATAAAATGAAGAAAAGGAAAAAAACTTTCGTGCATCCAAAGACATACT
Source organism: Aedes albopictus (assembly GCF_035046485.1). Taxonomy (NCBI): domain Eukaryota; kingdom Metazoa; phylum Arthropoda; class Insecta; order Diptera; family Culicidae; genus Aedes; species Aedes albopictus. Next base: position 389,976,926 of record NC_085137.1, read on the forward strand.
TGGCGGATCCTAGGGCCTTCGCCGGGAAAGTGGAAATATGCTCAACTCAATTCGCATCTCTCCGGCTGACTGCTCGTCGCCGTCACCCGTCACTTCCTAGAGACAAACGTTGGACGGGCGGACGCCCGTCTTCGTCTTGGGCAGGTCACGGGAGAAAATGTTGGGCCCACCAAAGAAACAAACGGCTATCAATATTAAAATTGACACCGGGGCATATTTTTAGTGCCGCCGTGTGATGCGAGCCCGCCTTTTCCGTGACTACCTACCGAGTTGAGAACAACTTGTCAACTCGGTGACATGAGGATTTGAGGAATCCGCAGACGAGATTTTGCGAGATAAATAAAAATGAAGGATGCCCTCTGAAGCGGCAGTGGCGCGCAGGATCCCTCGTCGGAAAATTGACGAAGCGTGAGATTGTTTTCTCGTGACTTTTTTGTTTTCTGCTGTCAAGGGGAGTGCTGTGCGGAATGATCTGATGGGGCAAACTTGTTTAGCCATACATGCATTTAATTGCTCAACTTAACATTCATGATAAGACATAATCAACAATATAGCGCCACAATACTCGGTTCGTAGCTACCGCTCTCTTTGAATTGAAGCGTTTTTTTTCTAATATTTTTTCCTACGGCAAAGAAATAGGAATTTCATCGGAAGTTTATGGTTTAGGAAGTCATCATTGATACCATCGTCATCACTAAACCTTCGAAAGGTGTATTCCTAATCAAAACATAATCGTTTGTAATGAAATCTTCAGCATATTGCTCCCATTTTCATCCTTTAGAAAACAAAGCTAATAAGCGCTATTTGTTTTATTTTTATCTTTGTATTTTTTGTTGAGAGTGAGCATGCATGATAATAAAAAGAATGGAAACAGTTGGTGCTTAGTCTGTTTTTATAATAGGATGCACATGGAGGCCTAGCACTGGCTGTGTACGTAAGAAGTAACCTTACCTTTACTGTTCAATGTAACGTGTAAATTGATGGTTTTCATCATATTTATGTTGAAAATAGTATTAACAATCGTGTTTTCAAATTTAGCACAAATAATAAACATACACCAAAGAGTTCTCAGTTAATTTTTTGGCCAATTTTACCGATTCATTACAGATTTACAGCTGTACCTCTGTGTCCCGATTATTGCGGATACAGGCTTTAAAGGGCACTTTTGGAATCGTATGGGTTTACATGTTCTAATACCTTTCCTACTAGACCGGTTAACTCCAACATACTTGATCACGTTATTTGTAGAATGGGTTATCTCTTCCGTGTTAGAAACGATTCAATTTCTACTTGCCAAAGTGATCACTGCATAGTGATTACGTCTTTCAAATTATTCGTAAATAAAGAAGTGGTAACTCTACGTAAAAAAATTGCCGATCATCAAAATCTTAACTCAGAATTTACTACTTTCTTGGAAAACTACGGGGAAGTTCGAGATGGAGATTCCCGTTTGTCCGATATTATGTTAAAATGTAAATCGTTACACGAAAAATTTTCTAAAATTGTTACTAAAAATGTGAACGTTAAAGGTCAATTTTGTCCGTGGGAGAATTTCAATCTTTGGTATTTGATAAAATTAAAAAAACAATTACGTTAAAAGATTAAAAAGGAACCCTGTTTATCATCGTTTAAAAGCTCTATTGAAATATGTATCTAATAAAGTTAGCACCGCGAAAAAAATTGTAAAAAAATGTATCATGATAACCTTCTTAACAATACCCCTCACTCAAAATTGTGGAAGCATATAAACTCTATCTTTTGAAAATGCAGTAAATCTGACACCATTACGCTCCTTGATAACGGTGTTAGAGTTAGCTACAGTCAAAAAAATCTGTCAAATCTCCAATAATTATTTTTCAAACATTGGTCAAGAGCGTGCTAATAATATCCAAGTCAATACTACAATTGATCTTTTGTCATATATTCAAAGAGTTTCCTCTTCTATATTTCTAACTCCGGCATCTGCGAGGAAAGTAACTCTGCTTATTAACGGTCTGGTACGAAAGAAGGGTGGTGGTCCTGATAATATTTCTGCAGATGTAGTTAAAAACAATTCCGTTAGTTTCTCTAGAGTTTTAGCAGAAGTATTCAACAAGATTTTAGAAACTGGCTCTTATCCACAGTGTTTGAAAATTGTCAGAGTTGTTCCTGTTTTTATATCGGGAGATGCTAGTGACGTTAACAACTATAAGGACTGTATCGGAAATTAGCTATAAACGTTCACAATTGCTGTCGAAATCTGTTCGAAATAAACATAACTTTTTTTGGAGATACTATATAAATCTATTAAATAAAGAATGGCAGTTCTGATTTCCAAAAATGATCATCTAACTTGGACTTTTATCTCAAAGATTGCACAAATGTTTTTAAAATTTTGGACACCTCCTAAAAATTTAAAATTGCGAAAACTGTGGGAAAATATTCAATTTTTTCTCTTAATTTTGCGCAAATATATTCTTTTCCAGAATGCTCATGATATAGGAACATTATTCTTATCAAGAAAAATTCCCTCCGAAGATTACGGCAATTCTAAAAAATGAAAAAAAGCCATTTTTCGAGGAACTCTTTTTTATGCGTCTTAAAAGAACGATTACGCAAATAAAAAAATACGTAAAGTTGAAAATTTGCATTTTTTCGATTGGGTATGTATTTAAATCTATTGAAGAGGTAGTTTTACCAGAGAACGGAATTTTATAACCTCTGAAGATATTTAAAACAGAGCGTCAAAGTTCGACCAAAAAGTAGGTGTTTTTTGGGATAGGCCATATTCTTAATGTTGGAGGTTTTTCTATCCAAAATAAGAATTTTAAAAGTCGGTATTGAGTGATATGTTATGTGTACATAACTGCTAGTAATAATCATTATTTTCCAGATTTTTCCCCGTACAAATTTTTTCACTACGAATTATTGAAACGTTAAAAAAAATTAAAAAAAAATGCAGTTTGTACAGATTGTTATTTTGTGTGGTATACTCATAGAACCATATTTTCAATAATACTAAAAAATTTCTAAATTTCTTCAAGCTGTTCTAAACTTAACTATATTGTGAAGATTTCATAGAAGAACCGGAATAAAAAGACCAACCGTGCTTCGAGATAGAGCATTTTGAATGTTTATAGTTAATTTCCGATACAGTCCTTAGACCCATTTCAACTTTGTCCACGTTCAATAAGATAATAGAAAAATTCTCAATAAATAGGCTAGTACCTTTCCTGAACCAGCATAGTGTTTTCTATAAATTTCTGTATGGCTTTCGACAAGGATGTAGTACAGAAACAGCAATTTCGGAGCTTCTCGATGATGTCATCTAAGGTATTGATTGTAAGCAAGTAGTGGGGGGCACTTTTTTAGACTTACGAAAAGCATTCGATACTATTAATCAATCAATACTTTTAAAGAAACTAGAAGCGTATGGAATAAGAGGTGTGGCCAACGAAGTTATACGAAGCTATTTAACGAACAGGATGCAATTTGTCTCTATCGGCGATTCCGTTAGTTCGAGCAAGCCAATAACCATAAGGGTGCCTCAAGGTAGCAATATTGGCCCCTTATTATTTCTGCTATACATCAACGACCTCTGCAAACTTCCGTTGAGAGGTGTCTCACGCTTATTTGCTGATGATATAGCCCTGTTTTATTCACGTCCCGATGCACGAACGGTGGTAGTGGAGATCAATGATGATTTGAAAATGTTGTCCGATTATCTGGCTTCTAATATGCTGTCTCTAAATGTATCTAAAACAAAATATATGATTTTTCGTTCTCCGAGGAAACTTATAGATCGTCACAGTTCAGTAGTACCGTGATTTCGGGTGAAATTGATCAGTGGGGTGAAATTGATCGACGAAATGTCCATTTTTATTTGTTAAAAATAACGCTTTAAACTTAGACCAATTTGTGGAAAATGACCATCACCTTGCTCAAGGGTTATTGAATGATGAGTTAACATGTTTTACAGCCAATAAGAGACATATTTCGGTATTAAATTCAATATTTTCCGGAACTGCGCGTTAGGCGATCTTCATAGACACTTCCAAACTTTTGTTACCGTAGTTGTATCGCACATGTAATGAATATTCGAATGAATGTTCGTAGCTGCCAAGTATTCGCTAAACCCGTTTTCATCATCAAAAGTTATATAAATATTGTAATTAATGCATAAAATTGCACTTTTTCGGAAGTACAATATTGATACACATAATTAGTGAGAAAGTTGCATACTTTTAGGCGTTTTCTTTCGATTTATTAAACTTTAAACTTAAATAATTAAAAATTTAGTAAACTTGTAACAGTTTTGCAAAGCTTTTCGCATTCTAGGGTGGTTAATTCAGATGAAAAAATAATTTTCAGCACTTACAAAGGCATATCACTGACTGATCAATTTCACCCCGAAAGTAAAATTTTTGATTTTTTATTTAAAATGATATTTATTATAATAAAATGATTTGCTGTAAAAGTTTCAACCTCGTTGACTGATGAAAACCATGGTCGTACTTGTTTTAAAGCATTGAATTTAACCATATCGACAAACATTCAAAAATAAGACACAAAAAACTGCGAAAAGTGATCAATTTCACCCGAAATCACGGTACTAAACTCGTATTGTATTGAAGAAGTTAGTTCATTTAAATATTTGGGCTTATTGTTAGATACAACATTGAGCTGGACCATACATATACAGCATGTTGAAAGAAAAGTTTCTTCATTATGTGGTATATTGCGGAAAGTAAGTAACTTTGTGCCACGTAGTGTCTTATTGAAATTTTACTTCGCCCACATCCATTCAACGTTCAATTATCTTATAGTTGCTTGGGGACGAGCTTGCAAATTTCATCTCAGGAAGCTTCAAACCCTACAAAATCGGTGCCTTAAAACTATTTTCAAAAAACCATTTTTATATTCCTCTATTCAACTTTATTCAGATCCTTGTCATAATATTCTTCCCATAAACGCTCTCTGTGAATTACAAATGCAATATTTGTACACGATATGCTTCATAAATCTGGTTTTCATCACAATGTTCGAATGCCTAGAGTACAACACGGTTATCAAACAAGACGCGCCAATAATTTGCTTCAAAGTAGAGCTTCTACAACACTTGGTCAAAAAAGAATCTTGATCATTGGTCCATTGAAATATAATCAATTGCCAGATGAAATGAAACAGATCATCAATCGTCGCACTTTTAAAGTATAATTGAAACAACACTATAAACTGAATCTACAGGGGGTGGCCAAAATGTTTGGGATAGACAACTTTTTTTTCAGTCACAAAAAAGTTTAAATTGCTGTAACTTTTCATAGAGTGCATCAAAAATTCTCCAATTTTGACTGTTTGTTCACCTACTATACGTGCATCATTGGTACAATTTTGAGCTCGACTGGTGAATCTTTCGCGAAGTTAGAATCGTTCGCGTAAAACACTATTTTTTAGACAACTTATTTTTGAACTGTTATATCTCGGAAACCAGTGAACCGAATTTAATGAACTTTTGAACGTTTATCAACAATACATTGATGCTTCTTATGTCATTAAAACATAGGTACTTTTTGAACATTGAAAAAAGTTATCATGGATTGAAACTTTTTGGTTCTTTCTCGAAAAAATGTATTTTTTTTACATCAATGTCATTAAATTTTTGGTGTGGATACCCAAAGATTTTCTACTTCTGTTCTGAAGATATCTCGGATAAGATATATTAGAGCCTATTTGGATTGAAAGAATAACACATTTAGTAATTTTTGTATGATCTTGTAAATTTGACTTATTTTCCTCTGTATGGGTCAAAATATCAAACCGGTATAACTTTATTCATCGTGAGAAAATATTACATTTTATAGCATCGTATCAAGTATCAATATATTGTTGATAAACGTTAAAAATTTCATTCTATTCGGTTCACTGATTTCCGAGATATGACAGTTCAAAAAATAGTTACCTAAAAATAGTGTTATACCAGAACGGTTCTAACTTCGCGAAAGATTAACCAGTCGAGCTCAAATTTGTAGCAATCATGCACATATGATAGGTGAACAAACAGTCAAAATTTGAGAAATTTTGTTGCACTATATGAAAAGTTACAGCACGTTGAACATTTTTGAGAGAGAAAAAAAAGTTGCCTATCCCAAACATTTTGGGCATCCCCTGTACCTGATATTCTCAACTAATTGTTTTTTATTGCACCATCTATCAGTAATATTTGTATTTTATTTGTAATGAAGTTCATGATAATATTTTTTAAATTTTTTAAATATCTAGTTTCAATCCGGCTCCCTTAAAAGGAACACTTAGTTCCACTGGGATGTCGCACTCATCACATTTATTAATTTAAATTTAGTTTGTCAAGTTTATCTCAGCTCATTTAGTTATTTGTTCTTTTCCTTGTATTCTACACCGTGTCCAATAAGTTCATACAAAATAAAAATTTAGAAAATTTAATTTTATTTCACATCTGTGATTCATATTTTCAAAGTAAATGCATGTATTGAAGGGTTACATAATACTGATTACATAAAGCATACGATTTATAATAATGTTATTTTCTATTTGTTTTTATAAGCCTAGCAGTACAATTCCGTTTTCTGAAATCCGTTTGCTCCGGCACGCAAGAAAAATGTTCGAAAAGTTTTTCATTCTACGATAGCTAAATATAGTCCACAGAGTTAAATTTAGAGTTAATAAAAATGATCGTTATATTACAGATAAACACCAAATTTATCACATTAGGGATACAAGTACGTTTTTGAAGTGAGCATGTTGTGAATCAGCAAGATAAGATACCGCCATGCTTCTTTAAAACAACAAATCTTATTAAAACAGGTAAATGGACATTTTTATTTAATTCACGTTTTATTTTGTACAACATTAAATGGCTTCGTACTCCACCAACACAGAGTATTATATTTTTTTCTCTTCTGATCTTAGTTACTACTAGCAATGGTGAAGAAAGGAACCTAATTTGTTTCAACTTTGAACCATTACTCGATGAAATGTGACGAAATACCAAAGAAATGGCGTGCGTGCCAGCTGAAGTAGACTTACGACACATAATCGATCAACAGAGAAGGATAAAGGACAGTTAATTCCAAAACATATGCTGCATTTGATCAGTGTTAGTTGGCCTTTCAATAAATAAATTTACTGCGATTTAACAAAAAAATATTCGTTAAAAACTGGAAATGGAATTGTCGAATTAATTTTAAAATGAATTCTTGTAGGAACTGAAGAAAAAACGAGGAACTTTATGAAAAACTACCAAGAAAATTGCCAATGGAATTGTCAAACGGAGTTCCATAGAAGCTGCCGAAGAAATTTTCAAAGAAAATGCCCTATGAGAATTACCAAAGAAATTCCTGCAGGAATCGCCGAAAAAAAATTCCAATGGAGCTGTAAAAAACATTTCAATAATCATTTTCACAAAGACATTACTAAGGAGCCTGTAAAATAAATTGCTGAAAACAATTTCGGAAGATATTCCCTTACGAATTTCTAGAGGAATGCTAAAAAAAACTTCCGAACGATTTTACTAAGACAACGCCATATATATTCCTAAAATAACACTAGTTTACATAATAAAACGGAATTTGAAAATTCCGTCTATAATATTTTAGAACGTCCAATATATTTGATGCATAATTACGTTGTGATTTCGAGACCGTGCTTCAAAAATTTTTAGGTAGAACAGTTTTTGAGTTCTAGCCAATAATCATGTTCCACAGTTTAAAAAAATATGGAATTCACTATAATTTTCAATCTTTTTGCGTGAATAGATAGCTGATTATAATATGTTGCTATCATTTGAAAATTTTTCGTCAGGTTGATTGAAGTCGAAATATTAATGAGGTTAGGTCGAAATATTAATGAGCGATCTCCTTAAAATTTAACTGATTTTTTTTAAATAATGGGAATTTGTATTTTTTCACTAAAAACATCATTTAAAAATTCTTTTTCAACGTACATTTAAAACAAAAGATGTAAGTGGGTTACAACAAAAAAAAATCCATCTCACTCCGAGCATTGATTACGGAGAATGAGATGTATAAAGGGAACACCTTTACTAAAAAATACAACAATAATCGATTTCAAATCGTCGGCCACGTATGGACCACTAAAATCAATCGGCTTACCGAGTTCAAAATCGCTTTTAACTAGTGAAATTACTCCTCAAAGAAATTAATGATGGAAGTTTCGAAGGAAATTTAAGAGAAATTGCCGAAGAAATTTCCAAAGTTATTTTTAAAGTAGTTTCGATAGAATTTGCCGACAAAGTTTTGAAAGAAATTCCCGTAATAAACCTCAATGATATTTGCCTGGGAAAATGTTCAAGAACTTGCTTATTAAGTTCCTTTATGATGTTTTGAAGGAAACATTGAAGATATTTTCAAAGAACCTGCTTCAAAAAATCAGAGGAGCTGAAAATGAAATTCTCAAGCATGTTTTCCGAAACTCTTTGATGATTCTGTCGGCAAATTTTTTGAGGAATACGCTGACAACGTAATTCCCAAAATGATTTACAGAAAAAATGCTCGAGAAAATTGATGAGGGGATTCCAAAGGAATTGCCGAAGAAAGTTCCAGAAAAAAATTGCGAAAGTGTTCGCAAAAGCATTGTTGAATCACTCTATAAAAGACATTACAGAAGGAATTCTCAAAAGGATTGTCGCTGGATTTGATGGTTTTTTTTAGAAAAAAGTAGTCGAAACAATTCCCAAGAAAATTACTACAAGATCTGCTGAAACAATTAAAAAAAGACTTTAGCACTCCTTGAACGCTTGGCGATAATAGCGTCCGTAACAGCTTTCGAAGGATTGAAATTGATTAAATAATTTACAATGTAACTTTTAAAGGAAGTGTCAAAGCAGTTTTCGAATGAATTACTGAAGATTTTTTTTAAAAGATGTGTCCAAAGATTTTTTGAAGAAACTTTAAAAGAAATTTCCTAAGGGGATTCAAAGGAATCGCCAAATAAACTTACCACTTAAATTTTCAAATGAATTACAAGACATCGCAAGAATTCACAGATATACTTTTTAAAGTCCTCTCAAAAAATATGCAGAAAAAAAATCGGAATAGATTCTCAAAAGAATTTCTCGAGTAATCTCGAAAAGAATTGCCGAACGATTTTCTTAGGCTGACGCCAGATAGATTCCTTGAAGAATTGCTGCTTAAAGGAATTCTTAAGGAATTTAGGAAAGAATTTCTAAAGAAATTGTCGAAGAAATTTCCAAAGTTTTTTTTGATGGAGTAGCCGAAGCAGTTCTGCAGGACTTGCCGAAACATTGTTTAAAGAAATTCCGGTAAAATACTTCGAGAATATTCGCCGGAGAAATTTTGAAGAAAGAAAAAGTTGATAAAATTCTTGGAGAATGTTTCGATTGCTGGGAATTGCTGTAGACATTCTCAAAGAACTGCTGTGAAAAATTACTTGAGTATTACTAAAAATTTTACGAAGAGATTGTCTTATGAATTTATATAAAAAATAAATGATTGAAAGTGGAATTCACAGAGAATTTTATGCAAGAAATTGCCCAAAAAACTTCCTCCAAGAAATTCCAAAGGAACTTTCTGGAAATCTTGTAATTAGAAAGTACAGAATATCACAGATGAAGTCGCGGAATTTCCCCTAGAGATGCTCTCGGAATTTCTTTTATAAACGTCCCGCGATTCCTTCCTGTGTTGCTCTAGGGATTCTTCAGGAGATTTTCACAGGAATTATCTACAGGTGTTATTTCTGGGATTTCTGCTAGAGCTCCTCCAAGGATTTTTTTAGAGAGTTTTAGGAAAATTTCCACAGGAGTTCTTGCCGAGATTTTATCCGAAGATCTTCCAGTACTTTCTTCAAGAAATTTCCGGAATTTCTGTAAGTTTTCTTCGTGTGTTCCTCCCGGAAATTCTACAGGAGTTTAAATCGGGACATTCCATGATTTTTGCTGGATATCTTTTGAAGTTTGAGATTTCTCTCGCAGTTTCGCTTGGTTTCCTCAGAAGATTGCTTCCGGTGTTGGTTCTGGAATGTCGTCCAGAGTATATCTGAACTTTCTCCTAAGATTTTCTCCGGATTGCCATTAGGGATTACTGCAGGAGCTTTTGCTGATATTTCTCACAGAGTCCTTCTTCGTGGTTTCTTTTAGAGCTTTTTCCAGGCTTTTTCTATAAGCTGCTTATAGGATTTCTTACAGTGATTTTTTCGGGATTATACCCAAAACTCTTCCCGGAATCCCCAATGGACATTATTACGAGATTTGGGGTTCTCCTTCTGAGATTGCTTTAAACGTTGCTCCCTTCTCCTTCTGAGATTGCATTTATGCTCTCGGAGATCTTGCAGGGATTTTTCCAGGAACTTTTTTACATGTCTCTTGGGATAAATTACGAAATTCCCGGAAAAATATAGGAAAGAAAGAGCTACATGAAAATTTCTGAATTTCTAGAGGGAAGCCCTAGAGGAATTTCTGAAACAATATCTGAAATAATCTCCGAATCCCTGTAATATTATTTTTCCAGAATTGCATCAATTGAAGAAATCCTTGGAGGAATGCTTGGAGAAGCCCCTGGAGAAATTGTTTATTGAGAAATTTTCAGAAAATTGAGAAATTTTCTGAAGAACTATTGGAAAAATCCCAAATGATAAACTCTAAAAGGGTTTCGACACGGCTGTACCCTTCTGATGTAAAGAGTCGTAAATACATTAACAAACAAACATAAAATATAAAAAAAAAATCTAAAGAAATTTCTGGCGGTGTCCCTGGACGCCATCGTGGAGAAAATTCTAAAGAAGTACATACATGGGAAGGAATAGTTTTTAAAAAATACATAAACTTTACAATATTGAACTTATTTGCCAATTTTAGTTCATAATAGAAAAATTGTTATTAATAATGCAGAACTCAGCCCATTTTTTCAAATCTACAAAAATAAATTTAACATTTTAAGGGAAAATGTGCAAGATTTATTATCTAAAAAAATGAGTTTATAATTTCAAAAATTCCCCTCTGGAAAAACGTTTAAACTCAGGGAACACCTGAAAACACCCTGAAAAAAATGTATCTAATCTAGTGATGCGTGCTGCACCATTTATCCCTGCAAGGTCGCGAAGGAATCAGCTTGTCTAAAAATCAGAAACTTTCCGTTGACATCTGGCCGGTTGGATGAAGCGAAGAACACATTTTAACCGACATCGCACCACACCACCATCCATTCATCGTAATCAAGTGTTGAGTGCTTGCTCTCTTGTTCGAGTGTGAAACGATGATGCTCCTAGGTTTTTTTTCCCTTGGGTCAGCAAAATCGTTGATTGATTAAATTATCATAAATTCTCAGTGAGCAGCATCTTTGGGAGGAAAAATCAGAGCAGCGCAGTGATGGTGGACGACGTTTCTGTGAAGATCAGAGTTAACAATGACTGACAGTGGAAGTGCAGTGCATTCCATAAAGCTTCATGATTTGAGTCATAATTTCGTCCACACAGACTGTTTCAGAAATTTTAAATACCCATTGTAACGGTTTACTGTTACTTCAATTTGCAGACAAATGAAAATAAAATATACACAAATTTTTTCATGATTTGTTTGCGTTTTTTTAATTCGATCCCTGAGATGAAAATTTTCCCTGAAAACTATAATTCTTGATTTTTCATTTATATAAAGACTAGCTTTCCCGTTAATCATCGTACTGCCTGCCTACAAGCAACTCCATAGGGACGTCCCCCGCGAAGTCATCTGTATGGGAGCCCCCTGTTCCAGAGACCGGAGAGGTCTCACACCAAGCTAAGAACCTTCCCTGGCCCCAAAAGTACCCACGTACAAAGTTTCATGTCGATCGGTCCAGTAGTTTCCGAACGGCAAAAGGTTATTGCGACCATAACAAATAGCAAATGCTCCATAGAAATTCCAAAAGCGCTCCATAAAGAATGAACACATGTTCCATGAAAATTAGCAATGTTACACATAAATAATTCAAAATGTTCCATACTTCATAGAAAATGTACCGGTAAAACAAAAAAAAAAATCTCATTAAAAGTGCAATTTTGTACCAATAAATAATACTAAAATGCTCCATAATAAAATACAAATGCTCCATAAAAAATTAAGATTGTACCCATAAGAAATTGAGTATTGTTCCATAGAAAAATTTAATTGTACCATAAAAAACCCAGATTAATCCACCTAGTGGTGATAGTGCCTTTCTCGTCGAATATGTACTCATAAACTTTTCTTCGACGTTAGCCAAAATGTTCCTGAATCCTGAAAACACTTTACACTAGCAACAATTTTAACAAAGCCATCATCGATTTTCGAAACTTATTGATGATACATATTCCGATGTTATGTTGAACAACAAAACAGAGCAGAAAAAGATCAGACCTCTCAGTTGACTGCTTGACCACCTTAACCCTAGTCGTGTATTGGGGTCATTGTGACCCCATTCCATCCACTACGGCAGCGGGGTGAGCGTCAGCTAATGCTTGAAGAAGGTTAACTTTATTCACAATCACGGATCACTTTGTGATCTTCGTCAATGTTTATTTCAGTACACTTTAGGCTATATTTTATTATCATTGGTAACACGATTCATGTAAAATTTGACCTTCCTACGAGGAAAATGCAGAAAATGTAAATTTTCCATTCAAATTTCAATCGCAATGAGAAGAGTGAGGGCTCAACCAGCCGCACCCAAATTGTGAGCAGTAATTTTAGAAGCATAAGGAGATTGGAGATTGAAAAACTGTATAAGGTTGACGCGATTAAATTATATTTTTATATAAAACGTTGATCCATCCTACTATACATTTACACCGCAGGAATCTGAAATGGTGTGATTTGAAGAGATCGCTTTGGTCACGATTTCGTTCTCTCGCATATATGAAGACTTTGATCATTTCTTCATTTATATTTTATATTTATATTTTACATGCTATCAAAAAAGCCACAATTTGATTTATCGCTTTGACATTTATTTTGTTAACCTTTATAATTCCGCTATTTGATGTGCAGCTTGCATGGGTTTGGTTAAATTTTACGTTTGACTACTTCCGGCGGGATATCTGGAACTGATTCCGGTTGTCTCAAATATGGTCTTAGACTATGTTTTTGTCAACTGTTCATCACGTGACCTGAAAAGCCGGAAATTGATGTGATTTGAGGCTATTTTCTTGCTAACCGTTCGGCAAATTTTTGAAAATGCCGCGATTTTATGTATCGCATGCATGGTTTTGGTTCACTTCTATCAAATCACACCCACAACCGATTCCGAACTACTGTGGCCTGAGACTATTTTCTTGTTGACTGTTCATCAGATTATCAAAAACGCCGCTATGGTTTAGTTCCTTTCTATATTTTACCACTTCCGACGCGTTACTCGTCTTGTCACCAGTTCTGGAACACTACCGGTTCTCCAAAATATGGTCTGAGATTATTTGTTGGTTAACCGTTTATCTTGTTACTGCCGCTTTCGGAGGAAACTAGTTTCGGCACTACTGACAGTCCATAATGTGGTCTTAGCCTACTTCCTCAATAACCGGTCATCAAGTTGTCGAAAAAGCCGTGATTTGATTTGCCGCATGCAAGAGTTTTGTCAACTTTTATATACGGCCACTTCCGGCGGAGCACCTGGAACCGGTTCTGAAACACTACCGGTTCATATAAGGTCTGAGACTGTTTTCTTGCTAACTGCTCATCAGGTTATCGAAAATGCCGTAGTTTGATGTGCCGCATGCATGGGTTTGGTCACTTTTATATATGAACTTCCAGCGGGACATCCGGAACCGGTTCCGATACACTGCCGGTTCCGATACACTGCCGGTTCAGATATGGTCTGAGTCTTTTTTTATGCCAACCTTTCATTGGGTTATCAAAAAAGTCGCGCTTTGATATATCGCATGCATGGATTTGCTTCCTGCGGGACTCCCGGAACCGGTTCCGGAACACTACCGGTTCATATATGGTCTGAGACTGTTTTCTTGCTGACTGTTCATCAGGTTATTCAAAATGCCGCAATTTGATGTGTCGCATGCATGGATTTGGTTCACTTCTATATTTGGCCACTTCCGGCGGGACTTCCGGAGCTGATTCCGGAACACTACCGGTTCAGATATGGTCTGAGACTGTTTTCTTGCTGACTGTTCATCAGGTTATCCAAAATGCCGCAATTTGATGTGTCGCATGCATGGATTTGGTTCACTTTTATATTTGGCCACTTCCGGCGGGACTCCCGGAATCGGCTCCGGAACACTACCGGTTCAGATATGGTCTGAGACTGTTTTCTTGCTAACTGTTCATCAGGTTATCCAAAATGCCGCAGTTTGATGTGTCGCATGTATGTGTTTGTTACATTTTTATGTATGGCCCCTTCCAAGGGTACTGGTCCGGAACAAGTAAATGGCCATAACTCCGGAACGGCTGGACAGATCCGAACCATTTTCAATAGGAAACAATGGGACCAGATTCCGCGTCGAATGAACCGTCGGTCATAAAAATCGGTTGAGGTTTACTGCCAAAAAGTGATGTGAGTTTATTTGTACACACACATACACACACACACACACACACACACATACACACACACAGACATCACCTCAATTCGTCGAGCTGAGTTGATTGGTATATGTGACTTGACCCTCCGAGCCTTCTATCAAAAAGTCGTTTTTGGAGTGAACATATAGCCTTTCCAGTACACTTAGTGTACGAGAAAGGCAAAAATGTAATTGCACCATAGAAAATAGATGAATGCTCCATAATGGGGTTATGGACCATATAAAATATGGATTGCTCCATAAACAAATGAAAATTCCCCATAACTTTGAACATCTGCACCACTAAAGTAGTGCAATGTAAAGCAATTCGACACTGCCGGATATAAATTTTAATATTGTGCAATCTATGGAGAATTTTCAAATTTCTATGGAGCAATTCACATTTTGTTTGGTGCAGTTTGGTAATAATTATGGAGCATTCATCTATTTTCTGTGTGCAATTTATTTTTTTTATGGTGCAATTTAATTTTTGTATGGAGCAATATTCATTTTACTATGGGTACAATTCTATTTTTTTATGGAGCATTTGTATTTTATTATGGATCATGTTAGTATCATATATTGGTACAAAATTGCACTTTTATTGAGAAAATTTTACGTTTAACCGGTACATTTTCTATGAAGTATGGAACGTTTTCAATTATTTATGGACAACATTCCACATTTTCATGGAACATATGTTCATCCTTTATGGAGCGCTTTTTGATTTTCTATGAAGCGTTTCTAGTTGTTTATGGGTGCAATAAATAGGCTGCCGTTTCCGAATCCATAAGGGTCAGACAGACAGACAGAAATCCATGTTTTTTTTATATATATACAGTGTATCAAACAATTGTCCGTACAGCAAATTTTTTGTCAAAATCATTTTTCATTCAAATGTTTATAACTTTTTTATACATGAATTAAAAACGCTGATAATTTGACCAATCATGAATCATATATTAATGCTCCATTGGTAACAATTTGAGCGAGATCGAATAACTTTTCTGAAAGATTTGGAACTTTTAGTAAAACTTATAAAATTTTTGAACATTTTATTTTTTTTATTTTTTATTAGTGTGTATTTTAACTTAAATGCTAATTCTACACTATATTTTTGAACACATTTTTAAAACATTTTATTTCAATATGTACTCGATGATTTTTTTTCATTTTTTTCGTGTAACAACTTATACCTAAGGCTTTCATATGCTGCTATGTTTGGGGTTTTATATTCACTACAAAAAAAAAAAGAAAAATGTGCTTATGTAGCTGACGATGTTTAAAAATTTACCATATTTTGCACATATAATCTGCCAAACGTTTTCCACCAATAAAAGTGCATAAACTGAACGAAAAATCCATAGGACCTACTCTTTATATGTAGTTTAGTAGGTCCTGTATAAAAATATTACATTAAGAGAGTTTAAAAAAGTTGAAAACACTTGGCACTTTTATTGATTAAAATTTGACAAATTTCCAAATAACACTCTGAACATATACAGATTTTTCATATTTTTTGTAGTGAATATAAATTTTTAAACGAAGCTCCATGTGAAAGTTTTAGGTATAAGCTGTAACACAAAAAAAAATGAAAAAGTTTCATCAAGTACATATTGAGATATAAAGTTTAAAAAATGTTTTCAAAAATCTTATAAGTTTTACTAAAAGTTCTATAACTTTCAGAAAACTTACCAGAAAACTTTTACCAATGAAACTTTAATATATGGGTGATAATTGGTCAAAATTTCAAAAGTTATAAGCATTTAAAAGAAAAATTATTTTTACCAAAAAATTGCTGTACGGACAATTGTTTGATACACTGTATATAGATGTTTGAATTCGACTAACTGGTACAAAACTGATTTTTTTTTTGGTAAACACAAATTTTGATCTTGTACCGACTTTTGAAACCCTCTAAGCAGAATACCATCTTCGAATGAGTGTAATCAGTTTTTGTACCATTTAATTCCGTCCTCTTTTGTTTATCCTTTGACAGATACGCGTATTTCGACTGCCACTTGTAATCTTCCTCAGTTTCAGTTACCCAGTGGATACCAGATACCCAGTTACTCTAATATTTTCCGATTAACAACACGCTAGATCGGTTTCCTATGAACTAGCTGTGTTGTAATATGTAGTTTAAGAACACTTTGCCAGATATATATGTACACATATCCATCATAACGTATACTCATAACCAATAAGACAGTCTTATTTCTCATAAGTTTAACTTTTGCATTACCGCTGAGCTTTCTCATAATTAGGTATTGCCGCTGTTTCAAAACTCGACAAAAATTTATGCTTAACTAAATGCTTTTCTGCTATTAAAACATTCTCCCCATTCTAACATGAAAGCCAAACTCCGAGAAAGCCATCCATCGGTAGAACCACGCGCCCAGTTGGTTGGTACACGCAAATCCGCACACGAGCACCAGCCAGCTCAGGAAGCTCAAATCTCAAACTTCACCATCATCATCATGAGCTCCACTTCATGTCGTCAGCCAAACCGGGACGGGGCGCAGTTACAAGCAGGAAAGAAAAACTCACACAGAAGCAATAAATATTTGCAAATGTTATTAAATTTAAAATCATTTCGCAGCTACTCCGTCCGAACTAATTAAAACGAATAGCACAAGCACAAGCGCCGGGCTGCGTTTCCCCGGGAAAAAGGTGAAACTTTTCCCATACTCAGAGGGAGCTTCTGCAGGAAGCGACTGTAAAAAAGCAAAGTTGGGCAGGATGCTGAGTGGCGACAATGGCTCGGGAGGAAAAAAAAGCATCTGGGAGTTATTCATCTAAGATGGGGTTTGAGCTACTCGTGAAACCATAAAGTGCCAGTAACAGCACAAAAGGGCCGATTTCTTCACCCTGGCTTAGGCCTTAAACCAGGTTTAACTATATGGGTAAGCCTGGCTTACGGGTTAAACCGAGGTGAATAAATCGACCCTAAGAGTTCTAGTATGCGGTAATTCAGCATAATCGAGGCAAACATGCTAATTATTAACATTTGAGTTGTTAACACATTAAAAAATTCCTTTTCGAATATTCTAATTGAGGGGCCCAGAATCAAAAGAGTGTAAGTGACCATTTCGTCGATTTTGAAATTACAATAAGTCGTAGAAAATCTCAGAATATGGGATGGAAAATTGGTGAAAAACTTTAAACCTCATTTACTCAAAAGTGGGTTTTTGTCACTAACACCCCTTTGCTTCTAATCCCCTCAATTTTTTGCGGGATATTACTATTGCGCATCCTAAATATCTTTAAATCGCCTATATTGTTATTTCCAAGTCATTGCGCCATCATATTTCTAAAAATTACTGTGATATTCGATATTTTTCTTACACTCTCCCATCTATAAAGAAATCTCCTATGTATTTTTTATATGTTGCGCACTCACGAATTTTAGGAAAAAAATGCCCTTATGAATAATTAAAGGTTTTGTCACACTATGCTAAGAACCTTTCACGGCCCCAAAAACCCCAGAACACAAAATTTCACCTCGATCGGTTGTGTTGCTTTTGTTTGTGATATTGGAATATTTCCTGGGATTTCTTTAGAAATACTTCGCAACAATTGGAATATTTAAGGGATTCCTTAAAAAATTCTCCTCACGATTTCTTCAGCAATTTATTCAAGGATTACCCCACAAACTCCACCAGAAATTTCTCTACTGGCTAAAAATACGTATCAAAGATCCATTTAGAAATTTTGTCTAGTGATTTCTTACAAGAATTTTGATGTTTCACTTGCCATTTCTCTAAATTACCCTAAAAGATTTTTTTTTTAGAAAATCCAACACGGATTGCTTCAGAAATTCTTTAGTGATTCTTAAAGAAAACTATGAGAGTTTCTCCCAGAAATTTGTCGGATTCATTTAAGAACCCATCCATAAATATCTTCAGAAATTCCTTCATGGATTCCTGTGAAAAATTCTCCAGTTATTTCCTCAGAAATTCCTCCTTCAATTTCTTCAGAAAATCTTCCAGAAAATTTTGTAATTCCTTTAGAAAATTCCTAGTTTCCATTACAATGTCCTCCACAGTTTTCTAGAAATTAATTACTGAACTCCTTTATGCAACCTTTCTTGAACTACTTCCGGAATTGCTTTATGGATGCTTTCAAAAAAAACGTTCAGGAATTCCATTTTGAAAGTCTTCCACAGATTTATTTTCAAAACTCTTTTGAAACATTTTCCATAGATTGCTTCAAAAATTCCTCTAGAGTTTCCTCTATGTAGAGTATCCTCCAGAAATTCATCAAAAAATTCTTCCAGTAAATCAATCACAGGTTTTCTCTGAAATTCCTTAAGAGTTCTCTCAAAAATGCGTACAAAAACTTTTTCAGGAAATTATCTACGGATCACTTCAACGATTCTTTTTGAATATCAAAATATAAAATTTCCTCCTGAAACTTATCCTAAGATTTATTCAGATAATCTGCCACAGACACCTACAGAAATTCTTCCAAAGTTTCCTTAAAAGAGATTTCTTTAGAAATTTCTCTGGAGATTCCGTCAGAAATTTGTCCAAGGATTCCTTTAAGAAATCTTCCATAGATTCTTTCTCCAGCGCTTCCTTAAGATATTTCCTCAAAAATATCTCCAGAAATTTCTTTTCAAGGTAGCCTTTCGTTTTTTTCTTTTCTCTAAAACTTTGTCAGGGATTACTTCAGGTTTTCAGTGATTCAAGCAGCAATTCTTGCAGTAAGTAGTTCAAGTGGACATTATTTTAGAATTACCTCCAGATATTCATTCATGTATTTTCCCAGAAATTTCTCCGGCATTTCCAGTAAGCATAACTCTAAGGATTTATCAACGGTTTTCTTGAGGAATTTATTCTGGATTTTCTGCAGGAATTCCAAAAAAATATCTTTAGAGTTTTTTTTTTCTAGGCATTGTTACAGAAGCATAACTGGGCGAATTCCTTCAGTAAAACGCCGTTAGATTTCTCTAAGAATAATTTCAGAACATCCCCCACGAGTTTTATTAAAGGTTTTCGAAAACAATTTTCTTCAAAAAAAATCCTCAACAAAATGGTATTGATAGGGGAATTAACTGTATTTTGTGCGAATCGGATTTAACGGCTACGCAGTCTTAATGAATCCAAACGAGTTTGTTATCTAAGCCGACGTTTCGACACCTCGGATGGTGTCTTCTTCAGGGGAAAGATGAGTTTTTCGTTTTTTGTTCTGTGTAGTTTTTTTTTCGAACTTTTACTGTCAGGTGGTGAAAGTTTTGGTACATAACTTCTACACCAAAAACGACCAGTATTACAAAAACCAAAATTATGGACCAAAACCTTCACAACCTGACAGGTAAAGTTAGAAAAACTACACAGAACAAAAAAAAAACGGAAAACGTATCTTTCCCCTGAAGAAGACACCATCCAAATTGTCGAAACGTCGGGTTAGATAACAACTCGTTTTGATTCATTAAGACTGCGTAGCCGTTAAATCTGATTTATCCTCAACAAACTTGGGCAGGAGTTCCACCAGGAGTTTCCCAAGTAGTTTCTCACAGGTTCCTAATCCCTTAAAAATCCCCTCTGGATTTCCTTCTAAAAGCTTCTCTGGGAGTTCTTTGGTAATTCCGCTAAAGATTCATTCAAGAGTACTTCCTGCGATTTTAACGAGGATTCTCCTGAAGATTTGCTCAAAAATTTCTGCTCGAATTCACTCTGAAATTCCTTCAGAGATTCCTTAGAGTTTAAAAAATATCTCCAGAGACTTCTTCAAAGATTTGTTGGAGAATCCATGGAAATAATTCCATGGAAAATAAAAATACTTCAGATATTTCTGGAGGGTTCCTGGAGAATTGTAAAGGTATTTGTTAACCTTTTAAAAACTGTTTGCTGAAATTGCTGGCAAATGTACTAGAGGAATTCTTGAAGAAATCCCACAGTAAGTTTCTGAAAGAATTCAAGCATTTTTTTTAAAGAAATCATCGAAATCCTGGAATAACGTCTAGAGTAATTCTTAGAAGAATTGTTATAAGATTTCCGAAGGGATCAGTACACAAATACTGGCTGAGGAAATCCTACAGAAACAAAAAAAACTGGAGATATTCTTTTGGGAACCATTCAAGAAACATCTGATAAAATGAACTTTTGAAGCAATCTTTGAAAAATACCTCTTCTGCCAGGTTGTAGAACCCGCTGCCGGTATTTGTAGAAAAGTTTTTCGATAAATTCTTTGAAAAAATTGCAATAGAATAGATTGTGGTGTAATTCCTGCATCTTTCTGAAACATTTCAGAAAAAAAAAAACGAGTTCTCAGAAAAGCCTATGTAATCTCTGGAGCAACAGCTGGAGGTATTTTTGGAGAAGCTTCTGGAAGAACTTCAACAAGAATCTTTTAAAAAGATTCAAGAAGAATTTCCAGGAAAAATCCTGAAATAATCCTGAAGGAATCATAGGAGAAATTGTAAAAGAAAAACATGGTCAGGAAGCCATTCTAAACGGATATCTGGAGGAATATTTGGAGAAATTCTTGCTGAATCTAGGAAATCCTGCCTGAATTTTAAATGTAGAAAGAAAACTGTTGAAAAATCCAGGAAGAACCCCTAAAGGAATTTCTGGCGGTATCTCTGTGAGTAATCGTAGAAAATATATAAAAGAAGTACAAGCAACACTAATCGAAATCATCATAGGAGACCTAAACGCTCAGATAGGCCAGGAGGAGCAATTAAAAAAATACAAGCAGAAGCTGCTGTTTCAGCCCGTCTGTTTCAGGAGAAAAAACGCCACCTGGAAGAAACGAAGTGCGAGAAAATTGAACTCCTGAGCTGTTCTCAAGAAACACGAGAGTTCTATCAGAAGCTCAGTACCGTAAACCGGAGTCAAATTGATCTTCGGGTCGAAATTGATATGGCGTTTTTCTGTTAGTTAAAGCACTCTAAATAGTTACCTTACTAATATCGCATTTTAACTGATTCCAACAGCACGATACTTGCAAGGAAACTATTTAATGTATGCTTAATCTAATTGACAAATGTCTGATAAATTTCAACCCGAAGATCAAATTGACCCCGGATTACAGTACATCCCGCAGCGGCTTCAAGTAGCGAACCGGAATATTCAGAAATAAGGACGTGAGCCTCTTGACGGCCGGCAAACAACACTTCCATGTGCATCTGAAAGGTGTAGAGAGCGCAGACATAGAGGACCAAAGCAGCGGGACTAATGACTACAGCATTACAGCAAGGCGCACCAACGTGCCATCTTCCACGCTTAGGGAAGTTAAAGATGCTCCCCATCAGCTCGAGAGCAATAAGTTCGCTGGAATGGATGGTATCGGAGCTGAACGCATCAAAATGGGCCCGGTAAAGTTGGCCACCTGTCCGCACCGGCTAATAGTCCAGATCTGGTATACCGTACAGCTACCGGAGGAGTCAACGAAAGGGGTCATTTTCGCCATCTACAAGAAGAGTGACAGGTTGTAGTGTGAGCAATTCCGAGCGATCACAATTTTGAATGTCACCAACGAAGTGATATCCTCGTTCATCTTCCATCGTCTTTCACATAAAGTGAATGAGTTTGTGGGAAGTTATCAAGCTGGCTTCGTTGATGGACGCTCGTGAACGAGCCAGATCTTCACAGTGCGACAAATTCTCCGAAAAATGCTAAGAATACCAGGTCAGAACGCACCACCGTCGACTTCAAGGCGGCGTACGACAGTATCGACCGCAGAAAAAATCGTAACGAGAAGATTTCTCCGTCAAGCTCACTAGACTGATCAAAGCGACGATGAATGCTATGAAAAACTACATAAAGGCTTCGGGCGATTTGTCTAGTTCGTTCGAATCTTGCCGGGGACTTACTCAAGGTGATGAACTATCATGACTGTTTTTTAATATCGCCCTGGAAGGTGTTATGCGACGAACCGGGCTCAACAGGTGGCACGATTTTCACGAAATCCGGTCAATTTGTGCGTTTTGCGGGATCATAAGCATATCATTGCTAAAATCTTTGAATCGGTGGTAGAAGCAGAACTGTACACGCGCATAACACTCACCGCCGTGAAATACGAAGGTGCATCGTCAGTGGAAGTTGGGCCTACCATGGGCTCCACAAGAAACTGCGGTCAAAAAAGATTCATCCGCGCACCAAATGCACCATGTAAATACAAGACGTTGATAACACCGGTAGCTTTCTCCGGACTCTAGACCTAGACTACACTCGAGGTAGACATGCAAGTGTTCGAGGGTCGGGTTCATAGAACCATCTTGGGCGGTGTGCAGAAGAACGGTGTATGGCGGCGGAGAATGAACCACGAGCTCGCTGCACTCTACGGCAACCCTAGCATCCGGAAGGTGGGAAAAGCTGGAAAGATACGATGGGCAGGGCGTGTTGTGAGAATGCCGGACAACAACCCAGCAAAAACAGTGTTTTCAAGAGATCCGAACGATACACAGGACCAAGAGGGCAGCGTGCAAGGTGGGCGGATCAGGTGGAAAGAGATCTGTCGAGCGTTGGGCGTGACCGATGTTGGAGATTGACAGCCCCGACCGAACCGTTTACTATGCCGTAATAGTGTTGTTTCAGTTTTATCTTCAATTTGATGTTATACCAAATAAATGAACATACATTCCCTACCATTTCCAACACTTTTCACAAACGCCACACATCAAAATCCGAAACGTCGACGGAAAAGTTGTATCAATCCAACCAGAGCCGCGGCTGGCGGCACCGCAAACCAGCTAGAAAATCAAAAGCTCATTACGAACTACTTCCTGGAACAGCGATGACTGACTCCTGCCTGCCAAACTTCCTCATTTCAGCCCAGGCCCAGCCCGTCCCGAGTTAGCTGGGCCACCACGAGCAAAGACCAACCGCAGCTTAGAGCCTCGCTTCGGTTGACTATTGGCAGTTTTCGCACTGCGCCAGCCAGCAGCTTCTAAAATTTAGTTTGATGCTTGGAAGCTTGAAGTAATTTCTTCCAGTGAAAATAAAATTGAATTCAACTTTGAATGGTGCTGCCACGAACTTTTATCATCAATTTGGCAGCCAACGTTAACGAGCTAATTTCGATTCGGGGTGGATGATAAAGTTGAGCGCAGGTTGGAACCCTGTTCTTTTTTAGCTTTTGTGGTGAATACAAATTGGATCTTTCGGATTGAAAATCGAGTGAAAAGCACTTGAAGTTATAGCTGCATATTATTTTCGCGAACATCGTTTTGGATCCCCTCTTTTGAAGCAGTTGGCTTCTAAAATGCCCCTCCTTGCGACAATCGTATCTTTCGATGGCTAATTTAACCACCGATGTCGAAGATATGATTTCTGTGCTACACTGGAACTGTCGTAGTAATACACCGAAATTAGACGCTTTCAAATTTTTAATTAACAATTTACAATTCGATGTTTTTGCGTTATCCGAAACATGGCTGACACCCGATGTAACCTTACCTTTTTCCGATTTCAACATTATCCGTCTTGATCGGTCCGACTCGTACAGAGGGGTGCTTTTAGGGATCAAAAAGTAGCACTCATTTTACAGAGTCGATTTTCATCCGATGACAGGTATCGAAGCCGTCGCATGTGAGGTGACTATCCGAGGTAAAACCCTCAGCGTTGCCTCCATATATCTTCCACCGAGAACTGCGATATCTCGCAGGGATCTCACTCACATCTGCTCGGTTATGCCTGAGCCACGGCTGCTCATGGGGGATTTCAACTCCCATGGTACAGGCTGGGGGAACTGTACGATGACAGCTGTTCAACTTTGATATATGACCTCTGCGACGACTTCAAAATGACAATTTTGAACACCGGAGAAGTTACGCGAGTGGCGCCTCCAGCAAAAGATGGCAGTCCTAGAAACAGCCGATTAGACCTCTCAATCTGTTCGAGCTCACTATCGCTGGGGTGCACATGGAGGGTTATCCAGGATCCCCATGGTAGTGATCACCTTCCGATCGTTGTTTCTATTTCCAATGTTTCACGTCAACCTCCTCCATCTATCGACATTTCCTACGACCTCACGAAACACATTGACTGGGGGGAGTACGCGGGAGCAATTATCGACGGTGAGCAATCGGTAGAAGTCCTCCCACCGCTGGAGGAGTATCGGTTCCTATCAGAACTGATCATCAGTAGCGCGCTTCAGGCACAACGTCAGCCAGTGTCATGTCTGTCGGTTCGCAGGAAACCTCCCAATCCGTGGTGGGATAGCGAGTGTACGGAAATCTATCGCGAGAAATCCGCTGTATTCAAAAAGTTTCGGAAATGTGGTTCGGTCGAAAACTTTAAGCGGTACACTTCCCTTGAAAGCAAGTTTAAGAACTTGGTAAAGGCGGAAAAAGCGGTTACTGGTGTCGGTTCGTCGAGAGTTTGTTATGCGAGACATCGATGAGAACTCTTTGGAACGTCGGGAGAACAATGCGTAACGCGTCGTCGGTAAACGAGGATCGAGAAAGCTCTCCTCGGTGGATTCTCAAGTTCGCAAAAAAAGTTTGTCCAGATTCCGTACCCGTGGAGCGAATAATTCGTGACGTTTCCGAGGATAGAGACGATATGGATAGACCGTTTTCGATGATTGAATTCTCACTTGCTCTTCTTTCATGTAACAATTCCGCTCCAGGAATGGATCGAATTAAGTTCAACTTGCTTAAAAACCTCCCCGACGTGGCTAAGAGGCGCTTGTTGAACTTGTTCAATCAGTTCCTGGATAACAACATCATTCCGGATGATTGGAGGCAAGTGAGAGTGATAGCTATTCAAAAACCCGGTAAACCCGCGTCGGATCATAATTCGTACCGTCCAATCGCGATGTTGTCTTGTCTACGGAAGTTGTTAGAGAAGATGATTCTCTTTCGACTGGACAAATGGGTTGAATCGAATGGCATGTTGTCAGATACACAGTTTGGTTTCCGCAGAGGCAAAGGAACGAACGACTGTCTTGCGTTGCTTTCTTCAGAAATTCAACTTGCCTTTGCGCAAAAGCAGCAAATGGGTTCAGTGTTTTTGGATATCAAGGGGGCTTTTGATTCAGTTTGTGTCGATATTCTTTCCGACAAACTGCACGAAAGCGGCCTTTCACCAATTATGAACAACTTTTTGTACAATTTGCTGTTTGAGAAGCAGATGAGTTTTGCTCATGGCGACTTGACCGTTTCACGAATTAGCTACATGGGCCTCCCCCAGGGTTCATATTTAAGCCCCGTAAATCCGAGTTCAAACGGTCCTAAATCTCTGTGGATACGGAGCGCGACACGAACGCGTCCGTTCGCCTCAAAATCCGTCAAAAGAAGAACGAGTGAGTGAAAACCCGAGTCGGCCTAAAGCTTCGCTAGCTTCGCCGTTTTTTTTTTCTTGTTCGCCGCATCTGTCATTTCACTGATCGGTTATGTCGACTGTCAGTGTTGGCAGATGCACTAGAAGAAACTTGCAATGCCAAACTGAATAAATTTAAACTTCATTTTTCAAATAAAGAGTTGATAATTATTTTGTTCTTCACCACATATACTACAGCCCCCTTCTTTACAATGTCTATGTCAGAGACATAGATGATTGTCTCATGGAAAATTGCACGTTAAGACAGCTTGCAGATGACTGTGTTGTTTCTGTGACGGGATCAATAGCAGTCGATCTGCAAGGACCACTACAGGATACTTTGGACAATTTGTCTACTTGGGGTCTGAAGCTGGGTATCGAATTCTCTCCGGAGAAAACTGAGATGGTTGTCTTTTCTAAAAAACACAAACCGGCTAAGTTTCCGCTCAATCTGATGGATAAGACAATCACTCATAGCATGTCTTCTCAATATCTCGGCGTTTGGTTCGACTCCAAATGCACCTGGGGGAAGCACATTGTTTATCTGATACAGAAATGCCAGAAACGATTCAACTTTATGCGAACTATTACCGGAACATGGTGGGGAGCGCACCCAGAAGACCTGATCAGGCTGTACCAAACAACCATTCTGTCTGTTTTAGAATACGGTAGTTTTTGTTTTCAATCCGCGGCGAAAACACACTTGCTGAAGCTTCAACGGGTTCAGTACCGTTGCCTTCGGATCGCGTTAGGTTGCATGAACTCGACTCACACAATGAGTTTAGAGGTACTTGCTGGTGTACAGCCTCTGACAGACCGCTTTGCGGAGTTGTCGTCCCGGTTCCTCATCCGATGCGAGATTGTGAATCCATTGGTCATAGAAAATTTCGAAAAGCTGCTCGAACAGAACCCTCAAACTCGTTTTATGAGTGTGTACTACTGGTACATGACGCTGGAGGTAAGCCCATCTTCGGTTAACACCAATCGTGACAACTTCTCATACTTCGGCAGTTCCTCTGTGGATTTTGATCTGTCCATGAAGGATGAGGTCCATGGAATTCCAGAATGGTTCAAAAAACGATGATTCGACTGGTTTTGGTGTCTACAACGATTTTCATAGCGCCACCTTCATGCTTCAAAAGCCCTGTTCTGTATACGTAGCTGAGCTAGCGGCTATACACTACACCTTAGAGTACATTCACACTCTTCCACCTGAGCACTACTTCATTTTTACCGACAGTCTAAGTTCTCTGGAGGCTGTTCGGTCAATGAAACGGATGAAGCACTCAGCGTACTTCCTGAATGGAATACGCCAAATATTGAGTGCTTTAGCCAAACGCTCATTCACCATCACCATAGCTTGGGTCCCTTCACATTGCTCGATTCCGGGCAATGAGAAAGCGGACTCACTGGCTAAGGTGGGCGCTAGCGAAGGCGATATTTACGAGCGTCAAATCGCCTTCGACGAATTTTTTGCATTGGCCCGTCAGGAGACCTTGATCAGCTGGCAACACAAATGGAGAAATGGGTAGATGGTTGCACTCCATCATTCCACAGGTGTCGAAGAAGCCATGGTTCAAAGGGTTGGATTTAGGCCGCGATTTCATTCGTGTAATGTGTCGGCTGATGTCCAACCACTATTTGTTGAACGCACATATCTTCCGTATTAGGCTCTCTCTCAGAAAGCAATCTCTGTGTATGTGGCGTGGATCACTAGAAATTCTCCGGGTCCGAGGAATACAACAGAAACCCGTTAGAGAAGTGTTGGCAGGACTTGATTTGGAATACATGAATCTGATTTATCAGTTTTTGAAACGTGTTGATGTCAGAGTTTGATATAGTACGTCCCTTGTTTTCATTGTCCACTTTTTGGTTTTGTTGTTCGCCCCTGTCTGTCGTCGCCCCCCTTCCGTTTGTCCTCTTCTTGTCGTTGTCTACCGATAAAGTCCTTTCTTTTTGGTTCCGTTACAGATATGGACAATTTGTCCCATCAATGTTTTTAGTATAAATTAGCAAATAATTTAGTTTTAAACCCATCAATCCCTCCTTCCCAATTTTATATTTTTTTATTTTTTTTCTCAATCCTTAATCTCGAAACAGCCGCAAGTATTTCGGCTTCCCAAACTAACATAGTATTAAGACAGTAATAAATTGTAAAATGTAAAATTAATATAAAAACAAAAGAATTCGGCTCAGTTATGCCCATGTGACGCCCGAGCCTTCCCAATAAACGAATAAGTAAAAAAAAACATCGTTTTGGATTGTCCCATCTCGAAAAAGTGGATATTTGTCAAAATTGTATACAGGATACTCTTGATTCGCACAAAATGAGGTTGTACGAATAGGTTTGAATCACGTCGAACAGGAAACTTTCCATCGATGAAACACATCAACACCCAGATCAATGCGCATTTTACTCACGGTAGTGAAGGTACCAATTGGCTTCATCCGACATACCTGCAATAACAAGAAAAAGAAAAAGATGATAAGTATTTGAGTTATATCTAGGTACTGCGAAGACATTCGACATTGCAGAGAGATCGTGAAAATTAAGGAAGGCAGGCAGTCACCGAAAGTCGTCATCATAACAAGTTCCGCGAATCGTCGAGTCAATATTCCGGCAATGCGCTGCTGACAGTAGGAAAGTTATCCCAAGCGAGACACAGTTTGTTTTTGAAGAGGGTTTTTGGGAAAACTTTCCGCAACCCACGAAACTCGGCAGCACCAGCATCGCACCATCGTCATTATTTCAATTCGCCTGAAATGTGTGCGCACCAGTTGAATCAACATAATGTCTTATTTATGCTATTTCTATTCGAGGGGTTTTCTGTGGGAGGGGGGGTAAGGATGCTCGTGCACACATGCTCCGGAAGGTAGATACATTTCGTGGTGACGACGGTGGTGGTGAGTATCAACTTTTCAACTTGCTACATCAACAACGGAAAGATCGTTAACCACCGCACTGAGGATGACGACGACGGCAACGCATTTGACGACGGTGGGAAAACGGGAAAGTTCAAGTCAAGTTTATGCGCGCGAAATAACATTGGCTGTTTTCGAAGGCATCGTCCCGCGGGCGGAGGCATAAATAGTCAAGGTGCACACGAGTGGTAAACAAAACAGCAGGTGAATTTTCGTGAGGAAATCTCATTTGGTTAAGTTAGGTTGTTAAGAAGAATTTATTGTCAATGCTTGCCATTGTTCTCGTTTTTTCAAGGAACTTTCATTCCATGGTAACGCAAAGTACCTTATTTTGTCATTTGAAAACGCTTAATTAATACCTAGCTGATTAAATGGTCCCGCACATAAACTAAAAAAATGTCTTGATGTCTACAGTATGACCCATAAAAAAATGCGAAAATCCATTTTTTTTCTTTCTTTGGTAATTTTTGTTGCAATATTTCTTATGAATTCAGTTTTTTTAGATAGGGCTACAATAAGGAGGTGATTGTCATACAGGATATCTCAAATAAGTGTCAAAATATTCATTGGTTACGTATATGGGATACCTAATAGTTGCCATCAATTTCTGAAAAAAATAAATGTTTCCTCGAATTTTTGAAACTTTACGAATTAAAATGAAAACTTTTAAATACATGTAAATCATGCAGAAATATGTACTCTTAAAAACGCGGCCCTTTGAAAAACTTTTTGAAAACAATATCAGATGCTTAGGAACCAAAAACTAAAAAATGTGGCATATTTCAAAACCCTTAGATAAGATAGATCCATAAATAACTTCACCCTGTTTGAAAAAAATTCAAAATAATTTCTTGCTAATGAAGGCTCATAAACCTACGTTTATAATAGACACAAATACGTAGTACTTAAAAAGAGTTTGATACTTCATACATTTGTTTTTCTGAAAATGTCCATTTGTCGCACACTCTAGTTTTGAGTAAATGTCACATAACTTATAAGATAATATTTTTTTTTTTCACCTGTCTAAATCACCAACGATCCCCTGAAGACCTTGTCTAGCTATGAAAGAGCTGTTCTTGAAATAAAATTTAATTGAATGTGATTGAGAGCAATTTGACAAAAAATACAACCTTAAAAAAACACCTCTGGCGCGAGGACGTTTTTGAGATCCTTCCTCCTCTCCTCTTCTTGGCGTAACGTCCTCACTGGGACAAAGCCTGCTTCTCAGCTTAGTGTTCAATGAGCACTTCCACAGTTTTTAACTGAGAGCTTCCTCTGCCAATGACCATTTTGCATGTGTATATCGTGTGGCAGGCACGAAGATACTCTATGCCCAAGGAAGTCAAGGAAATTTCCTTTACGAAAAGATCCTGGATCGACCGGGAATCGAACCCGTCACCCTCAGCATGGTCATGCTGAATACCCGTGCGTTTACCGCCTCGGCTATATGGGCCCTTATCTTCTACATTACTTTTTTCAAAGGTTAATGATTCAAATCAGTAAATGTTCCTATGCCGTTGATAAATTAGTGTCTTGACTATATTATCCAATAGAAAAATGCAAAGTTTATCGATTGGAAGCACGTGAGCAATGTCTTCGAAAACTTTCGCATTTTTTATGGGTCATACTGTATGTCCAAGTAACTGCTGGCAAGCAAACCTCAAACTCTACCTATCATCAGACTGTAAATTTTAAAAAATGCACGTGTTTTGCCAGAGTTAAACATGTTTTTTTTTTACCATGTTCTATTATTATTGGCGATTTCAGTGAAAATTTCGATTCACGGAGCGATTTTCTGAACGGCTCCAAAGATAGGATTTATTTTGATGAGTGCTTCTCGATATATTTTTCATTGCAATAACCTGGCAGACCACCTCGTTTTCTTCCGCAAGAAATACCTAAACAATTGTTTTGCCCATGAACAATTTCCCAGCAAACGATTGTTGATATTTTCCCTGACATTAAGGTTCCACTCGTCATTTCCCACAACCAATCACCCAGTTCTCACCTCGTCCATCCATCACTGCTCA
Organism: Aedes albopictus; assembly: GCF_035046485.1. NCBI lineage: Eukaryota > Metazoa > Arthropoda > Insecta > Diptera > Culicidae > Aedes > Aedes albopictus. Next base: position 390,007,656 of record NC_085137.1, read on the forward strand.
ACTCGAAAACTTCCTGAACTGCGTCCAATTTTACACTCTGCCCTAGTGTCAATCGCTCAAACAAAAACCCAAATAGGGTCAAGTGGGGTAAAATGCCATTTTTCAAACTTTCATCGTTTTCAATGATAATTAGCCTCATTTGTTAGGCTTCCAAAGTGGTAACAGCAACTAGAGAATATTTGCTCGATACTTCAGCAAAAATATTCACAAAACTATTGCATTTTCATCGATTTTCAGCGATTTTAAAAACTGATTCGTAAAACGGAAGTGGTGCAAAACGACCAACTGCCATGGGGTAAGATGCCACTTCATGAAAACATTCAAAAATTACGTCCATCAGTTTTCGGACATTTCCGACTCCTTTTGCCCCCTCTGTCCCGCTTTTTTCGTATACTCAATAAATGAAGTGTTACCCCTCTCCCCACAAAACGATGATCGTAATATTTGAATGACCCCTAACATGGAAAGCTTAGACTTCAACAACCATGCGTCTCCATGTGTGCCTCAATCTCGTTGGAAACACTTGGCTGGTAATAAAATCATCAGAAAACCTTAATTGCAAGCACGAAAAACCGGAAGTTGCCAATTTTCATTGGGAAATCAAAGGATTTTTCGTGGGTTTGGTAGTCTAGCTTCTAGAAGAATGTTTGATGCAAACATATCTTGACACCATTCACCCATAGCAAAGATCAAGTCCCATTCAGGAATGATTTTATGAGTTGGGCCATTTTACCCCATCTTGGCATTTTGGGCTTTGTTCCCCTAGCTACGTATGTATGTCGGTAGGTAGGTATCTATCGACTCGACACAACATGTTGCACAACACTTTCCTCGTTTGGCTTGCGTTTCTCATCGTCTTGGGACGCGTCCATCCGCCGTCGCAAGAATGACGACTTATAAGTTCATGGTCAACCGATAATTGGTGGTGTGACAAAAAAGAAAAGGAAAATCGTCCAATAGAGGTATAGCTTGGCCAAGACCGACGAACAGAGCCGTAGCGTGGTTCGACAGCGTTTCTGGCATTCTTGTCACACTTTGTCATAGTTTTTATATCGAAGGTTTTTTTTATGTTTCTCTATAAGTATGTATAAATTTCACAAAGAATGCCTTCTGCATTTGAAAAGAACATGACAAGAAATCACTTATTTTTGTGTGGATATATTCGGGAATTTTAATGTCTGTATTGGGATTTCCCAGAAATGTTTTCAACATTATTTATGGGTGCTGTTTTCAAAATTTATTTTTTTCTTGTTTTTATTTTTTTCTGAAATTGTCCTAACGATTGTGCGCTTGTTTACTTGTGTTTACTTGCATATGAAAGCCTTAGGTATAAGCTGTAACCAGGGTCGTGCAATTTCGAAAGGAAAACATGACGTACGACAGCTGTGGCAAATCGTTTCCCATACGAACGGACTGCTGTGATGCTTCATCTTTCACCCAGCAACACACTCGTTCGCTGCTGCTACAGAAACAAGTGTGTATGAAACATGAAATGATACACTTGGATTTATACCGCATTTTCCAATAGTGGTGCACGTCAATAGAATGATAATTATGTTTTATGAAAGAGGATAACAAATTCGACCACTTAAATCCAATTAATCGGCGCCCGTAACATTGAGAGACTAGCGCGCACCAGTGAGACACTTATTCTCTACCGGGTGAAGCACAAGCAACGCGGCCAGGTGGGAGACTACCGAGTGCTACGATGAGCGGAAAAGTTTTGGTAAAAGAAACAAGTGATTAGAAAAATGTGTGAAACGGTTGAAGTGACTCATTCAAATGTTGCATGAAAGTGTATCATTGAAACGAAATTGTACGCCCCTGGCTGTAACACAAAAAAGATTGAAAAAGTTTCAACGACTACATATTTAGATATAATGTTTTGAAAATGTGTTCAAAAATCTTATAAGTTTTACTAAAAGTTCTATAACTTTCAGAAAACTTATTCGATCTCGCTCAAAATTTTACCAATGGAGCAGTAATATATAGATTATAATTGCTCAAAATTTCAGCGTTTTTGATTGACGTATAAAAAAGTTATAAACATTTGAAGGAAAAATTATTTTGACCAAAAATTTGCTGTACGGACAATTGTTTGATACACTGTTTATTTTGATGACACCCCAACGAAATTTCCAAAGAGCTTCATGGATCAATCGTTGGAAAAACTCCGCTAGAAATACTTTATGGAAATCCTACAAAAATATTTAATAATTTTTAGGAATATTCCTAGAAAAAATCTGTAATATTTCTTTTTTTTTTTATTTTTGAAATTTTCTTGAAGTATTCTAGGAGCAATCTGTGAGCGTATTTCGAAGAAATAGTAGATAAGCTCCTGTAAAGATCTTGTGATATCTTTGAATGAATTCCTTCAGAATTTTCTAGGAAATATGTTTAATCAAATTCTTTGAATAGCCCGTGGAGAGTTTTTAGGAGTTATCCTCAGAGGAAACGCCGGATAAATTTCTAGCTCAATGCAATTCTGGAGGAAATCCCGAAGGAATCGCTGTGAGAACTTTTGTAGATTCCTCTTGAGGATTTTTTTCGAATCAATGAATGTAATTATGCAGGAATCCCTGGAGGGATTGCTGGAAGATTTCACGATTAATCACTGAAGAATGAATCCTACATACCTGCGGGAATTTTTGAGTTCCATTGAGCTAATCTCTAATGGACCACGTGGAAGAATTACGTGTACGAATTTCTGAAGGAGTGTGGAAGATTTCTTGAAGAATTTCTTGAGTTTTTAGTTTAAATTTCTTATTGTTCGTGAAATTCAACTGCCAATTCTTCACAAGAAATTCATGGAGAAATATGTGGAGAAATCTTAAACTTTTGATATTTTTAAGAAATCTTAAAATAAAAGAAATTTAGAAATTTCCTGAAAAAAATCTCATACTGATTTCTGGAATAATTTATGGATAAATTTTTGAAGACATTTTTCGAGGATGCTATTGTCTTGAAGAAATGCTGAATCAGCATAGGCGCCAACTTGTGACGTAGTTGGGGGGGGGGCGAAGCTCTCCAAAATTGGACAAAATTCAACTTTTTTTTAGCTCAATGCACTAGTTTTCACGTAAATATGCCTAAACTAGATGAACTGCGTCGAAATTTTACGAATTTGGTTGATTTTGAGAGGCCTCGCCCCCCAACTACGTCACAAGTTGGCGCGTATGTGAATCAGAGAAATTTTTAAATCCAGATGTTTTTAAAGAATTTTGAAAAAAAAAATCCCTGGAGGATTTTTTTATAGGAATCAATGACAAAATTTCGGAAGAAATCCAAAGAAGATTTTATACAGGAGTTTTTAAATTAATTTCTTTTGAAAAAATCAACAGGAAATTTGGAAGAATCCATGGAAGAATTCCAGGATAAATTCTCAAAGAAATTTCCAAACTTATTCTTAAAAATCCCCTGAAAATCTTCTGGAGGATTATTTGAAATAGTGCTTGAATAATTAAAAAATCATGAATTAATTTCTGAGAATATCCAGATATATGAATCCCTCGATAAATTTTTGAAGGAATCTTAGGATTTCTGAAGATATTTTTGTAGGAATTTCAGACTCTTTGAGAGATTCCCTAAATCTCTAGGTCTAATTCAAAAGATAATAAGTAAAAAAAAACTTGGAACATGATTTATGTGAAGTTTTAAAAAAGTATTTATATGTAAACTTAACTCAAAGTTGCAAGCTTTTCTAAAAAATAAATTTAATGTTGCGGCAGTGACGCTGCACAATGGTCCACGAAACAAATTTACGAGGAAAAATGCATTCAGCGCATTCAAATGATTTTTTATGGTCTATTACAAGTTGTTACTAAAAATAAGAACCATTTTAAGCTAAACTAAAAAAAAAACGCGCATTTTCGTGCGCTGAAAATGTTGCTACGTCATTCCGTTCAAAAGATATTAATAAATTTCTAGAAAAAATAGGCACTTTTCAAGTATTTTTTACTTGAGTTACAAAAATAACTCCCCTCTTATATTTTGATATGTTTTATAACAACATATTTTTTATGTTTTCCCCAACCCGTCATATCACCTTTTCAAAAAACTATGATTTTTTTTAAAGAAAAACACCTATAACTATTGAACCAGTTATCTCTTTAACTACCATCTCAGTGCACGAAACGACGCGTATTCAAATGCTCTACAAGTGTTTCTTTAGCGACTTCGATGAAAAATCGAAACTGAAAAAGTTAATGCCAGAAAACCGATTTTTCTTGAACCACCCTAAGCTTATTCAGAAAAATATCTCTAGATAAATTAATTTTGAAGCTACATAAAAACTGTCTTTAGCAAACTTCCTCAAAATTGATAGATCTCCAACTTTCCCGAAGAATGTATATAGTTATTCTTGCAAATAAAAAAGTTTGATTTCCAATTTCTTTGAAAATATGGATCACCCTATTTTTCATGTACATTGGAAAGAGGGACTTATTATTAGGGACAACTTTGTAGAAGATCATATTTGTCTAAAAACTCATTTGAAGGCGCTGAATGCATCTTTCCTCGTAAATCTGGTTCGTGGACCACTGCCTGTGCGCTGGAATTGAGTCGACCAAATTTTAAAATCAGAATGGTACTATAACCTAATATCTAATAGCTTTCAGAAAAAAAGTTTTTAAGTAAATTAACTCATGATGTCATCGGCCAAAAGCTTGGGATCACTTAAGTAAAACATTGAAAAGTGATGTAAAGCATCTGGATTTGCATCCAGGATTTTATGAAAAGAATTCTTGACTTCATAAACGCTATTCATGGTTCAGGCTTATTTAATTATAATTATTATGCTATTTTCCATTTTCGGTCGTCGAAATCTTAAACAATAATGGGTGCATAGAGTTATGGTAAAATAAATCATAAAATCATAAATTATAGTCATGGTGTATATTTATAACATGAAATCATAAAAATATCGGGAAATTATTTATCATATTCATGATTTTGGGGTAGGATTTTTTTTCGTTTATAACGAATGCAGATTCCAAAAAATAAGTTTCATAAAAGTTTGTACAACCTTAAATATTTCAAAGGTACATAACAATGGCTAATAGTCGTTGAGGAATATTAATAAATATGATTCATTATGTAGCATTATTCGAAGAAGCAGGCTAAGTTGTGTACTACATGAAAGAATGTCATCGATGCCATCACAAAACTATCATAAAGTGAACCTCGAGAGTAGTTTAACGTTACGATCTTAAACGAAATCGTTTTTATCAACTAAGCTCCATTACAGTAAGGAAGACCCATAATATCCATAAAAAATATCTAGGTTTCAACATTCCATGATCTCTAACAGGCTAATTTAAAAAAAAAATAATTTAAAATGTTTACAAGACTGCGCCTGAAGCTGAAGGCAATCAAAATTTTCAAACCACTGAAAAGTACACAGGTCGCTAAATTTCATATCATCATAAATATGTGTTTATTTCATCTAGTATGTGAAACTACATGGCTCTTGATTAGTAAGCCTGGTTTTTAATCGAAATGAAGCTATTTTTTTACCATTTTAGCCATTTTGTCATATGAACATTGGGCGCGCAGTTTATTGATACCAATTTCTTAGGCTTACATTATCACATGTTAAAAATCAAATATATTCATTTTTATTTTGAAGTGGTAGAATATAGACGTTGACTGATACACTGTCATGAAAAAATAGTCATATATATCCCATATTCTGCGTGTGATAGTGCCTTGAAATTTTCGCATTTTTTCCTGCCGCACCCTGTAGACTCGATGCTATGGTCTCCGGATTAGTTTGGTTAATCTGGAATATCTCAAAAGTATCTTGGAATGACTCATAGTATGCCAGGGGGATTGCAGATTACAGTTGGATATGTAATGTTACAGTTCATTGTGAGAATAACTACTGTTACAGTCAAGAGATAAAATTCAGGACAGTTTGGATGACCCAAAATGTTCTGAAGGTTTATAATAATATTTAGTCAGGTTGATCCAGTAACCGCGGTTGACAAAATTTGACAAAAAATCGTGTTATGGGATGAGAAAAAAACAGGGGTTTGAGATCGCAGAAGTGTCATAGTGAAAGAATTTTAGAAAAATATTGGAACGGGACTTCACAGTTTATGAGTGAAGTTTGTATGGAGAACTTGGGGTGTTCAATTGTTATGCGCATTAGTACGTGCAGTGCATATATTTAGGCGTATTCGGTATTTAGATTTGTTTCCTTATTTTCTTTCACTATGACACTTCTACGGTCCCAAACCCCTGCTTTTTTTCTTATCCCATTACTAGTGTTGAACGGTGTTATGTAACGTTAGTCAGTTTAACAGATATGGCTACTGTTACGGGTGTAGACATGAAGTTCTGAGCTACAAAGTAGTTTGGCTGACCTGGAATATCCCTATAGTGTCTGTAAGTGGCATTATGATTAAATACTTCAAGAGCTTCACTGATCCCAGTAGATTATGCAATGCATTCATTTATGGCAAAAGCACATAAAATATTCTTGAAAATTTGAAGGACTTCACTATAGGACAGTTTGTTACAACTAGAACATCCCAAAATATAAAAGTTATTTTTTGCTTTCAAGGAACAACTGTTATTTTAACTGGAGACTTTTAGTGGCTACGCAGTCTTTATTCTTAAAACGGGTTTATTGTTAACCCAACGTCTCGGCACTTAGGGATGGTGCCTTCATCAGGGGGAAAATAATGTTCTCGTTATGTCTCTACTGTTTCGGCTAACTTTAATTGTCCTGATTTTAGTTTTTTGGTATTACATTAGAAAAAAGTCCACTTAGGTTCACCAAGTGTTACTGAGTCATGTACCAAAAAAATAAAATCAGGACAGTTAAAGTTAGCCGAAACAGTAGAGACAAAACGAGAACATTATTTCCACCCTGTTGAAGGCGCCATCCCAAAGTGTCGAAACGTTGGGTAAAAAAAAACCTGTTTTAGAATAAAGACTGCGTAGCCACTAAAAGTCTCATAGTTATTTATGTAACGAGGTGCAAAAAGTTGATTTTTTCATCACGAGTCGTATATTTATCCAACGAGGCTTGCCGAGTTGAATAAATACGATGAATGCGGAAAAAATCGAGTTTTGCAACGAATTCCGTACAAAATTTTATGCAATGATTTTATCATTATCATTTGAGTTGCATAATGTTCATAATGCAACTCAAATGAGTTGAATTATGTACATTATGCAACTATTTTCCATTATGCAACTTATTTCAGTTGCATAATGAACCAGTTCGGAAAAACTGGCTATTATGATACTAAAATTAGTTATATAAAATAGAAATTATGATGCTGCATTGCATTAAAAACTTTTTGATATTCTTGACGGAGGTTTAATGAATACATACGCATGTAATTCATATTCAAATTCAGTTTTTAGAAAAACTGGTACATATGTCAGTAATTTCGTTTCGCCAATCTTCATGATGCTCAGGATGTTCTAGGTTGTCAATCAAATAGAAATATTCCAATTTTTTCTTAATAGAGGACTCAATATGCAACAATTTTGCCGAAGACAGTGTTCTGTTATTAAATGTATAAATTTATACAGCCCTTCTATGTTGGGGTCACATATGACCCCTCCGGCTCCAAAGGGTTGAATGAGACATTTAAATATGACGACCATCAGTTTTTCGCTCATCTCTCATGCTTTTTCGTATACTTAATACTTAATGTGTTTGTCAGTCTCCTTGTGACATTGCTGATAATAAAATCACCAGAAAATCCTTATTGCAAGCATGAAAATCCGAAAGTTGCCAATTTTTCATTGAGAAATTAAAAGATTTTTCGTGGGTTTGAATGCTTAAACGTAACTTGGCACCATTCATCAAAAGTTATGATCAAGTCACATTCTGGAATGATTTTATGGGCCATTTACCCTTTGTGAATTTTAGACCACGCTTCTCTACATCCTTAGTGTTGTACAATTTACTTTTTACAGTTGCACTTGCGTAAGAACTACACAACAAACATAACCACGGTGCTCCATTTACCGTTATTATAAAATAAAATATACCATCAAAACCTGAAACGCCGTTCTCTTTATTTATCTATCCTACACCTCTGGGCAAATTTTTAAAATCATCGTTGGGCGAAATTTTGAGTTACGCCCTTTTAAAGGGCCTAACCTCTAAAAAAAATCGTGTTTTCTATAGAATAACACCACATTTCATAACAGAATCATGAATTAAAGGCATAAATAACACAAATTATCATGAATAATATTGAAATTTGGTAGTATGCATTCATATAAATATTAGTGGAGTGCATTTTCTATCAAAATTGGTCATTACGTCAATATACGGTAGGTGTATCTTTTTGTTTAATTTATGGTTGCCCATATTTTTGACTATTGTTTTTAAAGCAGATTTGCTGTATAGAGAGAGTACGCTCTTAATATATCGGTGCTAACATTTCAAAAAGGCGAAACTGCTTGCTGAAACCAAACCATTATCTCTCCGACGCAATGTACAACCACTACTGGACGGAGAAAATGCAATTCTTTCCGATAGTGGTTGTTGGTGTCCTGGGAAAGATAAGATACGATCTACAGCTACGGGAGAAGATATTGTGTTAAAGATCAGTTACGTCCTTTTGAAATGCTGGTGCTGTATGCATGTCAATACTATCGCCTTGACTGAGAGTAATATCAACATCTATATACATATGGAATCACAATACAATATTCTTTTAATTGAATTGTTACACCGCTGAAATGTTTGCTTTCTATAGGCCATAAGAACAACTACCGTATATTGAAGTAATGACCAATTTTGATAGAAAATGCACTCTACTAATATTTCTATGGATGCATACTACCAAATTTCAATATTATTCATGATAATTTTTGTTATTTATGCCTTTAATCCATGATTCTGTTATGAAATGTGGTGTTATTCCAAAGAAATCACGATTTTTTAGAGGTTAGGCCCTTTAAAAGGGCGTAACTCAAAATTTCGCCCAACGATGATTTTAAAAATTTGCCCAGAGGTGTAGGATAGATAAATAAAGAGAATGGCGTTTCAGGTTTTGATGGTATATTTAATTTTATAATAACGGTAAATGGAGCACCGTGATAACACGCGGTGCGAGACAAGACATAACACTTATCGTTCTTACAATCGTCAACAAAAGATTAAAAATTACTTTTACGTCGACCGGTTTCGGGCGTGGTCTAGCCCATCTACAGGACAATGTCCGACTGACTGCGCTGTGTTCGTACGATACTCGTACACGTCCAAAGTGAAGAGAGAGTTACTCTATCGTCAAGTCTGCTAGGTCGAAGAGGCACGATGCGATGGGAGGGTCGTCCTCATTCATCAACGGCTTTTTCGAACCTCTGATGAACATGGACTCCCATTAGGGTGTCCCAAAATAGAAAAAGTGTCAAAAAGTTAACTTGCTCACCCTTAGCATGATAGATTAGGGTCCTAGCAACAATAGTTCCATACATGAAAACTCAATCAAAAAATATTTAGAGGATGCACGCATCAGTTTTATAAAAAATGGACGATTTTTGGTATTTTTACCAAAAAAATGCTAATATAAGTTGAAAAAGAAAAGAAATAAAAGTCATCAATCAAAATAAATCATAATTCTGGGTCCCGCAAACAAAGTTTGGAGGGAATTGAGGTCATCAAAGCTGATTTTATATATTTGGCAAAGGTAAAAATATCAAAAAATCGCGATTTTTTTCACCAAATTTTTCTAAAAAGCTCAATTTATAAGGATTTTGACATTTTTTCTGCGATTTACAATTCCCTTATTTTATAGCAAATTTTGCGTAGATTATTTCGTCTGAAGACAGTTTTGAGCTATCTCTTTCATGAGTTGAGATATCGGCATAATAATGATAACACAATCAATGAAAAAAAAAAACGGATTTTCTTATGTTATTTGTTTTTGTTCATTAGTTTCTATGACTACCATACAAATAAAAAGCAAATAACAAGTTTTTGACATGTTATGTTATGCAAGTGCACATTTTTGAAGATTTTCAGAAATAATTGGGTTACTTTGATAAATTTACAATGATTGTGCATATCGGTTCAAATAAAGACTCAAAAAGTGACTCGCTGCGAAATTTTAATAATATAAGTGATCGCAAGTCAGACAATAAAATTCCATGTGTGAAGTTCTATGATATATTTTGAGTGATGGTAGATCGCTCAACAATGTTTATCTTATTTAAACAGATTTTGGCGCTCTTGTTAAGCAAACATATAGGTTCTTTCCAGTTATACCAGAACTACCACTCTAACATTGAAAACAACTAGGCTGAGTGTACCAGTTATCGCCATAGTGGTTTCCTATTTGGCCATAGTGGTTATTTAAGATAATTCAAAACTTTGTACCATTTTAAGAGTTTTAATGAGAAGATACATTCAAATTATTGCTACTAACACTTTAATAGGTCACAACTTGAAATCTTTCTAAATTTTCACTATGGCTTAATAGGGAATCACTATGACGATAACTGGTACACTTACCCTAAAATGAAAATAAAATAGCTAATAAAAACTTTAAGAAAAAAAATAGTTTTATAGTTTCAGCCAATCGACATAAATATGCGCATGGAAATGCAGGTATTTTTACGAATATTAGGATATTTTTTCTTCTTTTTATTTAACTAATGCTAATTCTTTACACAATATTGAGATCTATTATATAATTTGATTTTAGAAGCAAAGCATTAGCGCACATAGCTAGGGTTGGATTTCAAAATGTCAGGATGTATAGATTCCACTAGTATTAAAAAAATAAATATAACTTAGTGACTGGCCTAATATGTTGCAAGAGGTGTTAACCTAAGAAATGTCAATGTTAAAATCTTTCTGCTGAGCAGCTTACTTGTTAAAACATAATTTTCAACCAAAATTACAAGTTTTGAATCAATGGCTTGCTACTGTTATCTGATCAACAGATGAAATCTAAGAAAAAAAAATCTTTTCGTATTCACAAATCGGGTGGTGTAAAAAGTTTTGTTCAGCATATGTAGATATAAAACGATGATTAACTCTCAAAACCTTTACATATTGTTACTGTCATGCAGTATGAATCAGTAATGATCAAAGCAACCCAATAATTCCTGAAATTCTTCAAAAATGTACACTTGCACGTACTATTATATCAAACATTTGTCGTGTGGTGTTTTAATTGCATGGTAGTCATGGAAACTAATGAACAAAATCGATTAACGTAAGAAACGCGATTTTTTCATTTAATGTGTTATCACTATTATACCGATATCTCAGCTCATGAAAGAGATAGCTCAAAACTGTCTTCAGACGAAATAATCTACGCAAAATTTGCTATAAAATAATGGAATTGTAAATCGCAGAAAAAATGTCAAAATCCTTATAAATTGAGCTTTTTTGAAAAATTTGGTGAAAAAAATCGCGATTTTTTGATATTTTAACCTTTGCCAAATATATAAAATCAGCTTTGATGACCTCAATTCCCTCCAAACTTTGTTTGCGGGACCCAGAATTATGATTTACTTTGATTGATGACTTTTATTTCTTTTCTTTTTCAACTTATATTAGCATTTTTTTGGTAAAAATACCAAAAATCGTCCATTTTTTTATAAAACTGATGCGTGCATCCTCTAAATTTTTTTTGATTGAGTTTTCATGTATGGAACTATTGTTGCTAGGACCCTAATCTATCATGCTAAGGGTGAGCAAGTTAACTTTTTGACACTTTTTCTATTTTGGGACACCCTAATGGGAGTCCATGTTCATCAGAGGTACGAAAAAGCCGTTGATGAATGAGGACGACCCTCCCATTGCATCGTGCCTCTTCGACCTAGCAGACTTGACGATAGAGTAACTCTCTCTTCACTTTGGACGTGTACGAATATCGTACGAACACAGCGCAGTCAGTCGGACATTGTCCTGTAGATGGGCTAGATCACGCCCGAAACCGGTCGACGTAAAGGTAATTTTTAATCTTTTCTTAACGATTGTGAGAACGATAAGTGTTATGTCTTGCCTCGCGTCGCGTGTTAGGCTAAGTGTTCTAGTTGATAAAAATGAAATCCAATTATGTTTCTGCATTTTATTCGTGATTTGTAATTTTGTGGTGTTCCCTGAGGCGTGGGGCATGTCCCCCTAATCTGGCCCTGGCAATTGCACGTCGATGTGGACCGTAGTTCGGAAATTGCTTCTACCCTGCTCTAGCTCTAAATTCCCTCTACCCAGCTCTAAAAATCAAACTTTGCTCCAACGAAACAATTCAGTTAGGAACGCCTTGGCTCAGCGGTTTCCGATTGCGGTAGGTCGCTTAAAACTGAATGCCACCGCCCGGGAGCAGAAGCGAGCGAGGTGATAAAAATAAGTGCCATCGACTTTTCGAATTTATATTTATTGCCGAATCGGTGTTAGAATTTTTACGGCTCTCGTGATGATTTGCCAAAAAATGGGGCCCATCAATTACAGGTTCGGTTCTGTTTACGATGATGTGGTGTGGTCGGTCGGTGCTGCAGGCAAGAGGAGATGACTCGAAACGAAATAAAAACGGAACAATTCCGCCCAGGAGACAGCTGTTATTTCCACTTCATTAGACGAGTGAGTCTCCTCGGGAGGTGCGAAAGTGACTCCCTGTCAAGTGTTGGGCGCGTACTGTCGCTGAGCCATTGAAATGGGATATAAGGTGATTGGATGCTGTAATCGTTTTTATATCTTCTCACAAGTGGGATCCCCCAGGTCGTCTTCGTTGGTGGTGGTGGTGGTGGTGGTGGAAGGAGCATCGAGGAACATCTTGTCGCCTTCGACTCGACTGGTAATGGGATATAAAATTACACAAGCGAGTAAACTGATAGACTTGCCCTTGTCACACGATGCTATGCTGCGAAAGGTGGTGGTATCAACTTCGTAAAATAAAATCAATATCGACTACCTACCGGATTTGCAAGCGATAAACTCGATGATGAACTCTGATGAAGAGTTTACGTTGCAGCAGTAAAATTAAGTGTTGAAAATCCGGAGCTGAGTTTTTGCCATTCCTATTTGAAGGCATCACAAATCAGCGATTGGTCATTTTGAACCAATATCTTCAACGTCGATGTTTTGTTTCGATGTTCAAGATGTGTGTGTGTTTTTTTTTAATTGAAACGAATCGTATACCGGACGGAAGCCTTCTGGCAGCTGGACGGAAAATTATTGAAATGTGGAAGCAGTATTTCGACTGAACAATCGACCAGCAGAGATATCAGTTTTTGAATATGGTAAGCTATCGGCTGTGTGCGTAAAGCCGAGCCCTCGAGGTGCCCTTGTCAGAATTTGTGAAGGGAATCCATGGAAATTTTTTGAAGAATTATTTTTCGAGTATTTTCAAAGAGCTCCCAAATGATGGAATTCTTAAAAAAATCCTGGAATTCACCTGAAATAATTTTTGGACGAATAGCTAGAATGTAATAAAAAAAAATGGCTGGGGGATTCAAAATGCAATTCTTAGAGAAATTCGTGGTGCGTTTTCTAGAGAAATTTCGGGAGAAATCCCAAAAGAGTTTCTCTGGGAGATTCTCTGAAGAGTTTCCTGTAGAAATGTCTTAAAGCGCTTACAGCATGTATTGTATTGTATTCATTAGATTTAACGTAAGCCTGGCAGTTATAAACTATTTTTCAGGTCAAGGTAAGTAAGTAACAGTGATTGTAAAATAATAACAGGATAAATTCCTTAGAGAACTGCAGGATGAATTTCTGAATTCCTGGATTCCTGAATAAATCTTAAGATGAACTCCTTAAAGATTTCTCGGACATAATTATGAATGCATTCCTGCATGACTTCTTGGAGAATTTCCTTACTCTTGTATCCCTCTTAAACTATCTTGAAGTATTCCTACACATATCGCTGAAGGAATTCCTCCAGAAATCCTTCAAGTAATTCAAAAAATCTTCAGATAATTCAGGAAAATATCTTGGGTGAATCCTTGGAAAAAAATGATGAACGGATTTCTGAAATTTCTGACCGAGCCCCTGATTTTTTTTAAAGAATCTCTGTCGGATTTTTTGAAAGTATACCTGATCACTGGATGAACTCCTGAAAAAATCCCTAAAGCAATTGCTAGAGAAACCTTTGGCGGAAATCTTGAAGGAACATCGGGACAAACCCCTGGCGGAATTCCCGGAGAAATTTCTAGAGGAATTTATGCAAGTATCTGAATGACTGAATTCTGGGAGGGGTTACTGGAGAAATTCCTAGAGGAATTCTTGGTGTACTCCCGAGGAACTATCCCTGGAAGAGTTCTTGGAGGAATCCCTGAATGTAATTCTGGTGGAATCTCTGGAGGAATTCTGGGAGGGATCCCTGGAGAAATTTCTGAAGAAAATCCTAGAGGAATTCCCAGAGCAATTTTTGGATGAATCATCGGAAGAATTCCTGGAGGAATTTCTGGAAGAATCTTTAGAGGGATCCCTGAAGAAATTCCTGGAGGAACTCCTAGTGGACATCCGTGAATCCATGAATCCGTGAAATTATTCCTGCAGGAATCTCTGCAGGAATCTTTGGAGGAATCCCTGGAGGAGAAATTCCTGGAGAATTGCTGTATGAATTTCCGAAGATATTTATTTATTTATTTATTTATTTATTGGATTATTTCAACGAACCTTTTTGGTTTAATTGAAAACTTATTACCTAATTTGACAAAAAAAATAACAGAAATACAATGCGATACCTAATACAGAAACACAGAAACACAGCAAATTTTGGCCAACGTATACATAGAGCAAAAAATTACAGTTTTATATTGAAGTCTTTTTCTATAATCTCATTAAATTACTATGTCAGAGGTCTCCACACGAAACGTCGGTTTTCGAACTCTCGGAACTTTATTCCTATCGGCCAGGTAGTAGGTTTCATGGCAATGCATTTCAAATTGGAATCCAACGTTATTTTGAATGACACAAATACTAGTTCATCTTTTGCTATTCCCCTCGGTATAAGTTTCCTAACCTTAACTTTTCTTGTATTATCAATTTGAAGACAACTCATTACAAGCCTATGAATATCATCTTCCGTGGTACGGCACTCTATGTTCGTTAGAAAAAGTGAGAATGTATTACCAGTACCGGAGGTATCGGGAATAGTAATAATACCATCAAGGGAATTATTTCCATCTAACCAAGCATCTAACTCATCAGAGACACAAGACTTTGTTCCTTCTAAAAGGTGATCATCACGTGATGCATTCGGCGTTGAGTGAACCGGCTGGTGGGTCGTATCGTGTTGTTGTTGCGGTTCAGTACTATGCGGTGCAATTGTAGCGAGCCTTCCGAAAATATTCGTCACAGCTGCTTTTAGTTCGGCAATATCTTTTTCCACTGTAGATTGAGCACAGGAGACATCGTTATCTACAGGCTCTTCGTTGGAGGTATCTCGCATTGAACAATAGTTCATCAAACAGCTATCGCACAGCCAGAGGATGTTTTTCGAAAACAGAGCAGCAACAGTTGAATCGATCAGTCCCACACAAGCAGCGTGATAACGTTGAGCGCACTTCCCTTCGCATATTGTATATCGCTCCTTCTTGCGATCGATGGTGTGAGAGCATTCGTAGCAGTGAATTTCGCTCATCGCTGGAAGACACGAGCTCTTCACAAATGGCCGTAAAATCTGTACTATAACGTTCTTCTATTTAGGCGATATTGGCACTTGTTGGCGTTTCAATTGTACAATTTCAACACGTGAGTCATAAAAAAGATCTATTCTTCGAATCCTAAATCAACAGCAATATTACGAATCCACTAACAGCAGTAATTTCGGAAACAAACAGCGGAGCTAAGTTAGAGACGGTCGATACGATATAAAAAACACACACTATTATTCCTGGACCAATTCCTGGAGAAGTTCTTGGGGTAATTCCTGAAGGTATTCTCGATGGAATTCCTGTAGGAATGGCTGGAGTAAATCATGGATAAATTCCGGGAGCAATTCCCGGGGGAATTTCTGAAGGAATCCCTGGAGGATTTCCTGAGGGATTCCTGATGAAAACCTTGAATAAGTTCCTAGAGAAATCTCAGGAGGAATTCATGCAGGAATCCCTGGAGGAAGTCTTGGAATAATGCCTATATAAACTCTGGGAGCATGATTTCCTGGAGAAGTTCCTGGAGTAGTAATTTCTGAAGAAATTCCTGGAGGAATTCCGGAGGTAATTTCGGGTGGAATTCCTAAAGGTATTCCTTTAGAAGTCCCTGAATGAAATCCTGGAGGAATAACTGGATGAATCCCTGGAGGAGTCCCTATGGAAATCCCTGGAGAAATTCCTGAAGGAATGCCAAAAGGTATTCAAAAAACAATTCCTGGAGGAATTCCTAGAGCAATCCCTAGAGGATTCTTTGGAGGAATTCCTGAAGAAATTCCTGTCAGAATTTCTGGAGGAATCTCAAGAGGAATTCCTTGAGAAATCTCCAGAGAAGCTCATGCAGTATGCCCTGGAAGAATCCGTGGAGAAATCTATTGAGCAGTTTCTGGAGAATTTTGTTCAAGAATCACTGGAGAACTTTCAGGAAAAATCCCTTATGGAATGTCAAGAGGAATTCTCTTATGTATCTGTAGAGGAATATCTGGAGGAATATTTGGCGGAATTTTCAGAGGAATTCCTGGAACGAATTCCTTGAATTTTTAGGAATTTTCAGAATCTCTGAAGAAATTCACAGAGGAATCCTGTAACAATTCCTGAAGGAGTTTCGGGAGAAATTTCTTGAGGGATTTCTGGAGGAATCTCAGGAAGAAATATAGAGATCAATTTTTGAGGGAATTCCAGAAAAGGTTCTCAAGAAATCTCAGGAGGAAGTTTTTAAGAAATCGCTGAAATTCTTGAGGAAATCCTGGAGGAATCCTTAAAAGAGTACGTAGAGGAACTCTTAGAGGAATCCTTGTAGCAGTTCCTGAAGAAATCACTGGAAGAATTCCTGAAAAAACTCCAGGAGGAATTCCGGATGCAATTCCGCGAGAAATTACTAAGAGAATCTCTAAACAGTTTCTGGAGGAGTTTCTGATAAAATTCCAGGAGGAATTTTTGAAGGAATCCCAAGAAGCTAGTTTGAAGAAATTTTTAAAATAATCCCGGAAGTTGTTTCCAAAAGACTCACATACAAAATTCCCGAGTGAATCCCTGAAGGAATTCTTGGAGGAATATCTGAAGAAACCCCATGAGGAATCCCGGAAGCAATCCTATGAGGAATACTCCCTGGATAAAAAAAAACTGAAGAAATCCATGTCTGCAGTACATAGTTTCTAGACGTATTATTGAAGGAACGATTGGTTGGACTCTTAATAGTGTAACAGTCCACAATTAGGACAAAACTAAACTTTATTTAACGATTTAAACTACAACATAAATAATCAATCAACAACAACACGAAACTAATCTCCAATCTTCCGAGTCCGGCTCCTATATCTCACTATCATTCTCAGGTGAATCAGTCTCATCGGCTTCAGAGAGAGTAGATCGCAGAAACGATGACGGGAGTTCGGTGATAAGGAGGTTCTAGCCGATACAATAGATGTTTTATACAAACATTTTAAGCAATTCCTGGACTAATTTTTGGACAATCTCTAGTAATGTTTTCTGAAAGAATTTCTGGAAGAAATGCATTTCCTGCAGAAATACTTCGAAAAATTCCAGATGGAATTTTTAGAGCAATCTCTAGAGGAATTCTGACAAGAATATATGGAGAAATCCTTGAAAAAGTCTCTGAATACCTACAGAAATACCTTAAAGGATTTCTGAAGAAATTCCCGAAGGACGCCGTGAAAACAGCACTGGATTAATCACTAGAAGAGCCTCTAATGGTATCTCAGGACAAATCCCCTAAGGACTGTCTGGTGGAATCCCAAGATGCATTCTTGAAGGAATCTTCGGAGGGATTCATGATGGAATCACTGCAGCAAGCTTTACCGATTTGCATATTCACATATCGGGTGACCATGCCGCTTAAAAGTCATCTCAAGTCAGCCCCCTTCCTGGGCCCCCTTCAGAAAAAGTTCTCTAGCTACGCCAATGACCAAGAATGAGCATTCCAGTTCGTTCGAATCTCGATTGGGATTACGAGAGGATGATGGACTTTCGTTGCTGTTCAACTTTGGACTAGAGAGTGTCAAAGAAAGAGCCGCGTGTAGTAATTGGGTTACGATTTTCAACAGATCCGGCCATTTTTTTGCTTCATGGACTATATGAGACATCATTGACATATTGTTTGGAACGATGGCAGAGTTGGACACGTTGTTGAAATGTGGATACAGCTAGGTATATAGAAATTAGTACCCCAACTCTAGTGAACAGGTGAGTGTAAATTGGCTTCCTACCAAGTGACAGTTGATCACATAGGTTGATAAACGCAAAGATTTGCGATTTGACTTCTGAATCAATTAGCTTGATGACTGAAAGCCCACCCCGGATCATACACAATACTTCTGGACTCCCGCAGAGATACCATTATCAGACACTTGTACACATTACCATCATCATCACCATCATATCGACTGCAGCTCAGTCAGTAGTCGTACATAGATTGGTATCGTCTATTGATGTTTACTCGAGAAAATGGACACTGCTGGCGTTAAACAAGTTTTGCTTCTTAAGTACACTTTCCTCCCCAGACTCCCGTCATCCGCATCACCATCGATACCCCAGGCCAAGGGCGGCACTTCGGCTGCTGCCTTGAACATGAACTCCGTTCCGGGTGATGTGCCTCCCATGGTGAAGCAAGAGCGTAGATATAGGTAGTTGTGTGTATTTTCCGTACTGATCCGATCCGATGCAGAACGGCGCCGATCTTTGGAGGAGAAGGGGATGCAAAAGCAATATCGGTTTTCGCTTTAAGAAGGCGAAACGAGTCCATTTTCAATCACAATAAAAGGGGTAAATGCCACCCACGCTGTCGGCCGATCCGGTTTGTTGTGGACGCCCCATTGAAGGAGGAGGAAAATAATACCTATCCACCAGAGAAGCACTTGATGCTGCCTGCCTGATGTGTCTTCAGCTGCTCCTCAACGCGGGACTTCTGGGGGGATCCGACCGCGGAAAGACAACCAAGTGGGATCAAATCGAGATTTTTGGTGTTTTAGAGGTATTGAAATTTGTGCAGATGCGACATTGTATTGAAATTTTTACATATAAAGATGTTTTTATCCTACAAATCTTAGTCTATCAAAAGGTAATTCTCGCTCCAATATGATCTTCTGCACTGTGCGCTGACCTAGTGTTGAATGCGATCAACTGTGGGCGAGTGAATGCATCATCACTTGTTCCGTTTTTCAAACATTGGCCTGAAACCTGCATGTTCCATTCTCGCCTAAAAATAGGCGTTCGCCAACGCTTACACACTGAAGATGCCTGCTTGTCCAAGCAGTCATCTCATTGGTTCATTATGTAAAGGTAGCTGATCCAGCTTAATATGTCTTCTGAGCTATTTGGTGTCCTTGATTATATATTACAGATGTTAAACTCCATTTAACAACACTTGGACTATTAAACAAGTGTCACGTTTCAAGAATTATTAAGTCCTAGTTCTCAATTTCCATTCGGGGGAACATCGCACAGGAGATGCTACCTTGCTGGTATTGCATCGGTTCACAATCCTGCGAAAGTAATTTGTGCAGCAATTTTCCCGGATGATAGCTATGATAAGTTATTTATAAACTTTGAGCACCATGGGAATGTTGATATGGACATGTGGCGCATACGAAGGACCAAACAACAACGGATTGTTGCTGGATTTGAAGTCAGTTCTGCGCAAAGTTCTTCTCGCTACTGATATGGGCCGGACATAACGACAATGAAGGTGGCTGGAGGATTCGAGATGTTAGCCAACACCCATCATATTCAAAGTTGCGGTCTTCCGTCGCAACCAACAACGACGAAATGGAAAGAGATATGGCAAATCGAAACAAAGCTAGAAACAAATGCTTGATCTTATAATTACTAGTGGGATTAGGTAGGTGCATTCCCCTGTCACTATTGACGATGACGACGGTCCGTCAGTTGGCTTTATTATGGCTCACTGACTTCTGGCCATTCCACTAAGGGGATTCAGGTGGCCAAAAATCGAAAATTGACTTTATTCAATTTGAGATTTACCTTCGGTAGTTGAAAGTAGACCACTTGGACCAGCAAACCCTAGAATTTTAGTTTACTTATCGAGATATTGGTAGCAGAATGAGACCATTGCCGATTTTTGGTAAAACGAATGAAATGTTCAACTCTACATATTTTTGCTTAAATGAAAAATGTCATACTTTTAAAGTAGTTTCTAAAAGCTTGCTTTTAAACCTTCAGAATGACGTATCAGACGTAGAAATGATGATTGTAAAACTATGAAATGATACCACATAAAAAAAAATCAAATTTTCTCCATACAGACCGTTGCTATTCTGCAATTCCAATCAAGTTGTCGGGGATGATTGTGGTATTGCTATGTAAAATCACCCTATTAGCCATTAAATACCTCTGAGGAAACATTTGGTCGTCATGGCCGCTTTTCTCGGTAGATCAATCATAGTGCAGTCTAAATCTGGTCTTGGATCTCTTAGCGAAGCGTGTTTTCACGAATTGGAATACATTTTGTAAATAGGAACAGAAATCCTTAAACGCCTAAAAGTATACAATGCCCTTATAATTTCATGCTGTTTGAAACTGTCGTGTTAAAACAACCTGTTCAACATGTTTTTCATATTTTTCAGGCATAAGCCCTACGAATAGGAGCAAGACATTATGAAAATGACGCGAACATATTTTTGGTCACCTGTTTGTATGAAGCCGCCCCATAGTGCATTTGAGCGTGTCCCTTGCAATTATCAGCGAAAATGGGATAAAGTGGAAATAGATCGTGTTAAATATTTGCCTGCTAGATTGACAGCAAGATTTATATCATGTTCCTACTCTTTATACACATTGTCATTTAGCTGAAAAATGTGTGTGTTTAGTTATAAATTCAAATTCACTCCTTCTTGGGAAATATTAGGAAGTTATGAAAAACTAATGGAGATGCATGGTTGTTTGTAGCTTCCCCAAATTGCGCATGATTTACAGTTGGGTGTTCTATAGGACAATGTATACTACTTTGTGCGTGCTGCATTTTTCCAGTTACATACCTTACTGATTCACCTTACCGATCAGAGTAAGTAACTGAGTGTCCTCTGTTGTACGAAGGAGTCGTCTCCATCATACTCGGGCCATGACTGTGCATCTCCAGTTACGCAGTCTGCGAAGGGTTCGCAAATCGTCCTCTACTTGATCGACCCACCTAGCTCGCTGCGCATCACGTCTTCTCGCACCAGTCGGATGGCTCTCGAGAACCATTTTAATTCGGGTTACTATGCGACATCCTGAAGACGTGACCCGCCCACTGTAGCCTCTCGATTTTCGCGGTGTGAGCGATGGTTGGTTCTCTCAGCAGCTGATGCAGCTCGTGGTTCATTCGCCTTCTTCAAGTCCCGTCTTCCATCTGCCCTTTACCGTAGTAGATGATACGCAGCACCTTCCGTTCGAAAACTCTGCACGTAGGGTTCATGTTTCGTGCCCATAGAGGACTATCGGTCTAATCAGCGTTTTGTAGATAGTTAACTTCATGTTACGGCAAACTAAAATTAAAATACACATTAATAAAAACAAAAAAAAAATACGGCAAACTTTGTTCAATCGTAGAGCACAGCGGAGTCCAAAATAAGCTTGATATCCTACCACAATGCGTCTCTGAATTTCTCTGCTGGTGTCGTTTTTGGCGGTCACCTGTGAGCCCAAGTACACGAATTGTTCAACCGCCTCGATTTCATGGAAGTCAATAGAAATGTTGGAAGACGGGCGCGGTAATTCCTCCCTAGAGCCCTTTGCCATCATGTACTTCGCCTTCGCCACATTAATGACTAATCCGATTCGCCTGGCTTCATTCTTTAGTCGGATGTACGTTTTCGCCATCGTCTCAAATTTGCGAGCTATAATATCAATCAATATCATAAGCGAAACCAAGCAGCTGAACGTACTTCGTGATAATCGTCCCACTCGTATTTATCCCCGCTCTCCTTATTACACCTTCTAAAGCAATGTTGAACAGCAACCACGAAAGATCATCACCTTGCCTTAACCCTCTGCGAGACTCGAAGGGGCTCGAGAGTATCCGTGATACTCGAACTACGCACATCAATCCATCGTGGCCTTGATCAATTGTATTAGTTTATCTGGCAATCCGTACTCTAATCTAATCTAATCTAATCTAGTGCTTGCACAGCCAGTATTGAAAAGCATCCTGGAAATACCGAAATTACTTCTGGTATTTTCTTGTCATCATTAATATTTGCAGCATATCAGGTATGATGTGACACAAATATTAAAACGGCCAGCCCCACTGTGCAGACTAATGGTTTCAAAGATAACTCAAAGTATTGTGGCAATCAGATTATCCACGTATGAATAACATGGTTGACACAAGTTTTCGAATTGGAGGAATGATGAAACGGGGACAACCGTACCAACCGTTTCGTTATCAGGGGAATGAGGATTAGGTACAAGATCGTTGGAAGTGGTGAAGCTAAGAAGGTTAATACGCACTCCATTGGTATGTGTTCGCGCCAACGCGAAGTGCAACCCGCGAATATTTTGCCCCTATTTTTTCTACCACACTCCACGCCGTTCAACTGCCCATTCAACAACAACGTGAACAAGCATGCACGAAAGGATCAACAGACCAACCGCCCATCCATCTACAGCGTGATCGTATCTGCCATCAGCCGACGACGCCCGAGCCAATCAGCATCTTGATGCAAGGAATTTTCCTCCATCTCCAAAGCCGTCACCTCTATGCATCCATCTCCTTCCATCTCATTGAGTGTGATGAGTGCGCTCGACACCGCCGCCGCAGAAGAGTCAAGATTCAACCACCGACCGAAGAAGTCAACTTTCAACCTCCGACGTGTACGCACCGAAATATTATTGATTCGCCCCGACTTGTACAACCGAACCGATACGAATTACAATAGTTTTAGTTTAGTTAAGTTAAAAACCGTCTTTTTCTTGTGTCAGTGGAAGCAAGGGTCTTACAGTCCACCCTTGAATCGAACTACCGGTCCCGAATACGTGCACCCCGCAAAATCCCCGTTCCACGACGGAACAGTATGCTTATTAGGCTGCGGCTTATTTTTCAAAAGTTGTTGAAACCTGGAACTCGTAAGTTCTTTTGGATTTAAATGACACAAAAAGAGAAACCTCTGAGTTTAAGCCAAAAATATTGAGATTTAGAGGTCGCGCAATCGCTTCAAAGTCGAATTTTCGAGTAATAAAAAGGTGTTTTCACTTCAAGTGCCATAACTTTCTCAATTTTCAACCGATTTTCAACCTTTTTTTTTATTAATTTCTCACAAATTGAATTTCGAATAAACTCGTAGAACATCATTTTTTTCCAAAGTCACGCAAAATATGAGTTTTTGAAGATTTAATTCATTTTTTTCTTTTTTTTACAAAAGTTTTCAAATTTAGAGTCCTATAACTTTTTAACCGTTTGACCAATTTTAAAATTTTTAGCTTGCTTTTGTAGATATTTTTGTTGCCTAAGAATGCTGTGAATAAACTGTACCTTTAAAAAAACGTTTCAAAATAGATAAATACCAAAAACCGTTCAGAAACACGCATTTTATTGGAAAAATCAGGATTTTGGCAAAACTTTAATAGTTTTCATGCTTAGATTCGGGCTCAAAGTGAAAAAAATATTCTCAATATTCATATGGAAGCCTTAAACTTCAGTTTTTGGAGGGTTCAGAATCAAAAAAATATGTTCATGTTCGAAATGCGAGAAAATTTTTTTTAAAAAATCCTCCAATGTGTTCCATATCCCTTAATATGATGCTAAGTATCTGGTTTGGAGAAAAAATTGCAAATAATCATCAAAAACTCCAATTTTGCATGAAAAAATCAAGTTTTAAGGCATGTTTTGGCAGTTTTTGGTAAAAAGTATCATAAAAATGACTACTTTGATGAAAAGTTTGTTTAAGACAAAGATAGGCAACAAAAATATCTACAAAAGCAAGCTAAAAAATTTAAAATTGGTCAAACGGTTAAAAAGTTATAGGACTCTAGAGTTAATTTTTTTTTGTAAAAAGAAGAAAAAAATTAATTAAATCTTCAAAAACTGATGTTCTACGAGTTTATTCGAAATTTAATTTGTGAGAAATTCATAAAAAAAAGATTGAAAATCGGTTGATAATTAAGAAAGTTATGGCACTTGATGTGAAAACACCTTTTTATTACTCGAAAATTCAACTTTGAAGCGATTGCGCGACCTCTAAATCTCAATATTTTTGGCTTAAACTCAGAGGTTTCTCTTTTTGTGTCATTTGAATCCAAAAGAACTTACGAATTCCAGGTTTCAACAACTTTTGAAAAATAAGCCGCAGCCTAATGCCTACTCTTGGGATGGAACACAGGTATTTGATCTGTGTCCGGGCTCGAAAGCCTAGGCTTAAGCGCCATTACTCGCTCTCTGAAACGATAATATAATAGCATTACAAATCCCCCCTCATACAACCCTTACATTTTTCAAATTTCCAATAAGTTTATGAAAAAATAAACAAAATAAATTAGATGGATCTCCCCCCATTCTGGATGGAGAAAGTTATGAGGTCAACTTTGAGTACTCAGAAGCTGAAATCACTTGAAAATATCAAAAAAATGGATTACATTGAAATGGATTCTAAATACTGTTTTGGTTATATTTAATTAAATAATAAAAAAAATGTATGAAACTAGCAAAGTATCAACATGAATTTTGAATTACATTTGTCGCACATAATCATTAAGTACAAAAAATATGATAAAAGGAACATTCTCACCGGGTACGATGAATAGCCGCGACATCCAACGCAACTTTTTGGTTTAGCATAAGGAACTCCAATAGTAAGCATCAATTTTGTTACGGGCTGCCAAAAGTACCCCCATGGTTTGCCTTTAAAATAATTCAATTTGTGCACATTTTCTTTTTCACGAAAATCTTCGGTCGAATGAAATTTAGCTAGGCCCGAACGCATATTATTTGTAACTTTTTTCAGCAAACAAACACCCGCGAGTCGCGATCCTAACAATTAGAGGTCTTCGGCGGAATCTCTTTTTTTTACTGTATCCGTGAAAATCGAAACAAAATCCTATCTGTTTTCACCTGACGCACAATTATTTGCATCTTCCGGGTGGATCACCGATGCGAGAGACACACAATTAACCCAAAAACAGAGGTACAATATTCACTCGTGATTCATAAAAACGTCACGTCAAAATAAAACTTCACGGATACACGACAGAAAATGACTAATTTTCAGTTCCTAAACACTTTTAACTAACCTAACAGAATGGTACCAAGCCATTTCACTTCAGCCGATTCGAAAATAACACGGAAACGAGAAAACGCGTGACAGAAAATTTTAAAGCAGCCGCCCACGCGCACGGCTTGTTGCGACCTCTGTTTATCTGGCAATCCGTACTCGTGCATAATCTGCCATAGCTGTTCTCGACCGATTATAGGGTAAAAAAATAAAAAAAATGTGAACAACAGATCACGTTCACTAAAGATGGTTGCACTCATTTAAAGTACACATTTTGCTCAAATTAGACTGATACAAATTTAATTTTGACTTTTTGTCTCCCCCCCCCTTCAAAATTTTTTGGCTGGATTTTGCATTTTGAGGGGGCAGATAAAAAAATATTTATCAAAATATCGGACTTTGGTGAAAATTCTTGAACAAATCCGATGAGTTTTAAATATTTTTCAAATTAAATGCTTTATTATTTTTATCCCCCCCCCCCCTCGACCCGTCAAAGAGTGGTGGGACAAAAAGTGAAATAAATATTTGTAACCGCCTTATGGTAGAAAAAAAAATCATTTTCCCTAAAATTTTGGCTTCCTTGCCCCCTTTTTCGCCATAGTGTACCAATTATGGCTAATCCCATAAGAAGTGCATGCAAATAGTGCGAAAAGGAACCGAAGTTAAAAAATGTAGCCATAACTGGTACAGGGTTCCTATCATTGGCACACGCTGTAATAAATACTAAAAGTAGTTTTGGCTCCGTTTCTATATAGAATATAGAAAACTACAATTCAATACCTTTCAACCCATGAAAAGAAATTTAAAATGGGTCAACTGCTTTAGAAGTTATGATTTAAAAAGTTTATAAAAATCTGAATTTTTGGACCTCCCTACCTTAAAAATGATCACCCAAATGACGAAATATAGACGAATTTCGCCCCAAATCGTATTCGGAGTTGGCAGCACCCTCTCAGATTACAATGAAACTTTCTGGGTATGTACACCAAGACTAGATAAGCCACTTTGCATACTTAGTTTCTTCAAAATTTATCTGGACTGACTTTTGAAAAGGGCTAAACTTTTTTTATGGATTTTTTAAAAATGTTTTTAATCAAAAAATGACTACTCCTACAAAAAAGTGTTGTATGGGTGATTATCACAAAATAAGTCAAATTTTAAGAAAAAAATAGTGAAAAAAATCCAAAATGAGCCCTACACTGAAAAAAATCATTTCTAAAAATTCAAAGTTGATTTAAAAAAAAACACCATTTTTGATTTTGATGAAATTTTGTCTCAAGACAGGTAATTATGTTCCCTACCAACCGTCCATACATCACAAGATAGGCACTTTTAAGGAAAAAAAGTTTTTCTAACAAAAACTTTTTCATGTCCAAATTATTATTTTTTCAGTGTCTTTTTTTAAAAACAAACTAAACCAGTGAAGGTTATCTAGTAATCTCAAAATGCAATGAAACTTATTGTGTCATATGCGACAATGCAATGCACCCATATTCACGCAGCAGCACTCTAGAAGTACGAAACAATATACAATTAGAACACGCATTTCATACGTGCTGCTGTAATTTCTACCCAAACGTTTCTACCCCATGTTCTTACCTAATATTAGGTAAGGCTATTTATTAGATTCGAACTACCTAATCGAAAAAAAAAACAAATCAAGAGTTGTACCTAAAGCAAATATGAACAAAACAAGAAAATGAATCGGTATCATTCAACGTGTTACTTCTCTTTGGTTATTAAAGGCAGTTCTGAAAAGTAATGGATCAATCGTATAAATCAAAATTCAACAAATTCAAGTGCAGTGCAAAAATAAACAATCCAAAGTGCAACCGTCATAATCTACGGGGCATGACATTAAGATTGATAGATAAAATTCATTCCATGGGATATACACATGAAATCGACGAATCGATGAGTATTTGTGAGTCATGTCGTGGATTGATAAGTCACAACAGAAGCCCGAATACGAAAAAACGCCGATCGGATGGAAACGACGAAACTATGCAACCATCATTTAGTGGGCAGCAACATCATGATGTTCCAGAACCAGAACCGTCAACGAGTGGTCAACAAATCGAACATGAGCTGGGTAAGTAAGCCTTCAACGTGTTAGCTTCTTTTATATAACTCATTTTGCAGCTCGTTCCAAAACTACATTTTTCAGTATTCTTCGTATTTATCCAACCCGGCAAGCCTCGTTGGATAAATGTACTACTTGTGCGAAAAAAAAAATCATTTTTGCAACTCGTTGCATAAATAACTATCATTAACTTTCCACTGCATTCATTATTATATTGTTAACCTTAACTTTTATCTTACAGATATGGTACCATCTATTCCATCATTGGAGTCAATTCCGTCAACAGATCAACTACAGGGTCCCCATAATATTGAGAAGTTTAATACCATTGCTGAAACATTGAGTTTATCGCCAATCTCATCTAGAAACATGAGAAGTATGGAATATCGCATAAACAAATCATTGCAGATTACGAAAGCAGTTCGAAAAAATATCTTCGGAATAGATTCAACGGATGTTGGCAAAGTGGAGGCGTATGACGAGATAATTATGCAGTTAAAGGATAAGTTCAATCACCCTACAACTGACAGAAGCGAACAGATTAAATTACTATCTGTACTTCCTAAGTCTTGGTCGGTAAATAAAATCACAAGAGAGTTTAACGCACCAATGTATATGGCGAGGCAGGTGAAGGATCTTGTTTATGAACAGGGTATTCTTTGTACCACCGAAAAAAGAAGGGGGCATGGTATTGATGACGATACAAAACAAATAGTAAGAGAATTTTTTGATGATAATGATATCAGCAGGCCAATGCCAGGAACAAATGATTTTGTTTCTGAGGTTCGAAATGGAAAAAAACAACAAGTTCAAAAACGACTTTTGATGATGTCGCTCAAAGAGGCTTACAGTGTTGCATTTGAACTGAACGTGAGCCAAAAATGAACTGAACGCGTTCAATTTTTTGAACGTGAACGTAGTAAACATTGAACTTGCGTGTCAGAGCTTTTCACTGCTCAAGAACGCCCGTTCAGATCCCCATTCAGCTCAATGTTCTAATGCACTATTCTATCAATATGTAAAGCCAATGAATCGGTTCAGTCGTCCAGAGTTCCGTAAAAATAAGACTTCATGGAACATGGCCCTTTACTGTACCACATAATACCATATTAGTAATACGTACATATATTGCATTGTTGGGTTGGGAAGGGAGCGGATCGAATCGTCCGGGGTGACAACGCCTCGGTCCTTATGACGTGTTTTTATGCGAAATAACGTCCAAAAGCTTGGATGCGTCATCATATCCTATATGCCTTCTCTCCTAGGACTTTGTGACGCATTTGTATACACTTGTTGCACGAAAACATGCGCCATACGACCTAGGACATTGTGGCATCGGGCATTAAGATTCTGCACCGAAATACGGATTATCCGCAATCCACGGTGACCGGACCGGTTCCCCCTCACGTTAAAAGGTCAGATTCTGAATCCAATGAGCCCAAAAGATTGCTAGAATTGGCAAAAAATGGCAGAAATATGACCATTTCAGTTTAGCGGGTACCAGGGTATCATGTTAGCATGGTGGTGGCATTATACTGGTGCAGTTCTTGCTCATTGTTCAAGGTGCGTTCAATTTCGAGCTCGCTCGCGTTCCAAATTTTGAACTGAACAATGTTCAAATCGTTTTGATCGCAGCGTGCCGAATTTGAACATGAACGCAAACTGATCGCGTTCAAATGCAACACTGGAGGCTTATATGATTTTTGTAGATATGTACAAAACTGTGAATATTGGTTTCGCAGTATTTACACAGTTGCGACCAAAGCATTGTATTTTACTGGATTCTACTGGTATACATAATGTATGCATATGACACATTCCACGCACTTCTACACCGCGGTTTTTGAACTTCGTTGCACGATATTTCAGCGCTCCAGCTGTCAATTTTGATTCTTTTTGCACCAAAATGAAGATATTTACTTATATTATTCGAATAGTATTTAAAACTTTGAAAAATGTTTCGTGAAAGTAGCTAATTTCTTGGCGTTAAGCTAAAATTTGTCGTTTTTTACGATGGTGTCCCGTTACGCTCTATTTCTCGATATTTCTTTAAGTTAAATGTTCAAATTTTCATTAACAATGCATGAAATGAATCTTCTAATCAAATCTGATCGTTTGATATACTGGTTGGCATGTATTTAACAACATAACCATTTTTGGAAGCAAAAGTTTGATTCTCGCGCAAAACGTAACGCGTGGAATGTGTCATATGTACTATTCATGAAAATGTAAATTTAATGTTCAACAGTATAAGAATTGTGTCACAAGATGAAATAATACAAAAAATGCTTTGCGATATTTCCACCCGAACAGATAATTGCTTTTTCCGTGCTTGTGAAAAGTGTGCTTGTAATGAACACATTGAAGAGGAACTTACATTGATATTAGAATCAAATGACAAAGAAGAGATTATATTTCAGCAGTGGTTGAATACTGATCGCTGTAATTTAGAAACGATTATTAAACCTGTTGATGAATTTGTTCCGTATCTTGTTGATAAAATTGACAAACTTATAACACACGACTTTATTCATAAACAACAATCATCATTTCTCAGAAATAAAAAAGATACATTAAAATATGATGAAATTCTTGCGATTTGTAATTTCTCTGAAAACTATTCATTCATAATTCAAAACGCTGCTCAAGGATATCATTGGAACAACTTGCAAGCAACAATACACCCATTTGAAATTTACTATATGAAAGATAATAAACTTGTGAATGTTAGCTTCATTATCATATCGGAAGTAATGGCTCACGATACAGTTGCGGTCCAGTTGTTCATCTCAAAAATGATAGATTTTATGAAACAATTAACGAACTTTTCTAAAATTTATTTTATGTCTGATGGGACAGCATCACAATACAAAAATAAGAAGAACTTTGCTAGTCTATGTAGATTCCAGTCAAAGCATGCATTAAGAGCAGAATGGCATTTTTTTGCAACGTCCCACGGTAAAGGTCCATGTGATGCTATTGGTGGCACTCTCAAGCGAATGGCAAAGAGAGCAAGTCTAGCTCGAGATTATGGAAATACCATAACAACTCCACGAGAGTTATATAACTGGGCGGTTGTACAGACAGATAAAAATATAACTAAATTAAATTTCTGTTACGTGTCCACTGAACAGTACATTAAAATGTCAGAAGATCTCGAAGAAATATATAATAACGCCAAAACAATACCATGCACTCAGAAATTCCATAGTTTTTTGCCTATTCCTGGCGACAAAGTAAAGGCAAACAAGTATTCTAATTCAGAAGATGAACCAAAAATATTTAGTATGATCGGAAAAAATAGAAAAGAACATATTTGAAATTGGCTCTAAGACATATATATATATATATATATATATATATATATTTGAAAAATTCATAATTATAAATAATTGTATATTTAAAAGTGCACTTCAATACATATTGCGATCAAACATTACATTTCCTAAGAAAATACATTTGTAATATTTTGAAGTTTTTTATGTATAGGAAAACCCTTCCAAATGATTGAATAAATAACACAAAATCTCCTAGAAAATTGAGTTTCATTGGATTCTGGGATTGTTATGGCCTTCACTGGTTTTATTGTTGATAACAAAATACACTGAAAAAAAAAATCATTCGAACAAGAAAAAGTTTTTGTTGGAAAAACTTTTTTTCCTTGAAAGTGCCCATCTTGTGATGTATGGACGGTTGGTAGGGAACATAATTACCTGTCTTGAGACAAAATTTCATCAAAATCAAAAATGGTGTTTTTTTTTAAATCAACTTTGAATTTTTAGAAATGATTTTTTTCAGTGTAGGGCTCATTTTGGATTTTTTTCAGTATTTTTTTCTTAAAATTTGACTTATTTTGTGATAATCCCCCACACAACACTTTTTTGTAGGAGTAGTCATTTTTTGATTAAAAACATTTTAAAAAAATCCATAAAAAAAAGTTTAGCCCTTTTCAAAAGTCAGTCGAGAAAAAAAATTTGAAAAATGAGTATGCAAAGTGGCTTATCTGGGCAAGGTCTACACACCAAGAAAGTTTCGTTGTAATCTGAGAGGGTGCTGCCAACATTTGTTCGAGTTGGCGCGAAATCCGTCACATGTGAAGGAATAAGAGTATAACTTTTTCCACAAGCGTCGGATCACTGTGCAGCCTTCTGCAAAGTGTTTCGGAATATCCACTGTACTTCAATGTCATTAGTTATATGGTTTTAGACGAAAAATTTCAACTTCTGAGTACAATGCAAAAAAGTACGTTTTTCCATACCAAATTCCATATAAATTTCAATCGCATTGCGGAATACGGGGACACAACCAATCTTTTTCAAATTTTGCACAGTTGTTTTGGACGATAATATATATTGAAAAAGTTTTCCATCCATGAGAGATTTTGCAAATAAATCCTTCGTAGAATTTCTGTAGAAATTTTTCAATAAATCTCTGAAGATAAATTTTCAAATGAATCTCACACAGATTTTTAGAGAGAACCACTGGGACATTTCTGAAGAATCCCTGTGGGATGTGCTTATGAAATCCTTCGAAAACTTTCCAGAGAAATCTTGGCTCTAGGACATTACCCCGAATGAGTTATCCACAAGCCTATCTGGAGACTCGCTCTGGGTAGGGTTAATTGTAACTGATAATATTTTATCAGAGATTTTTTCTTCTTTTAATCATAGGCCGTTCTTTCAAGTTAAGCTGTTATACTGCTACCGATAGTTCAATAGAGATTTTTTTTTCACTACTTTGGCAATTGGTTGTTCGTAATGTATTGGTAGAAAATTTTCTCAAAGGCTCCCTGGGGCTGATATAATTAGATAATCTCACAGTAAAAAATACCGTTTATTCTCCACTTAGTGTTTCAGTTCTACAAAAGGCAGAATGAAAATGTATCAATCAAGCTAGTTCATTCCTGGACGGACGGTATGACTTTCCTTCATTAAGGTAAATAGAAAATGGATTGTTCTGAAAAAAAAAAAAATGTATTCGGGGTAATGAAATTCGCGGAAATGTCATAGAGTCATATCGATTCGATTTTTTACGAGAATTCTTCGAAATTTTCTGGATAATTTTGGGAAAATAAATTTTAAAAATTTTCTGAAAATAGACGAATTTCTGAAGCAATCGGATAATTACACCTTTTTCTAGACTCTTTATAACTTCATGCAGAATAGCCTGATCTTTTTCAAATTTTGTGCACTAATACACAACTAGTTTATCAACTTACAGTAAAAATTTGAAAATATTTGATGTACTTTTCGAAAAATTACAGCTAGTTGAACATTTTTTGAAAAATGAAAATTTTGCCTGTCCCAATCATTTTGTCTATCCCCTGTATATTAAGGCAGGATATGTGTGAAAATAAAGTTTGTTCATGCATCCATTCCCAAATGGCAGAGCTGCAAAGTTGTGCCCATACTTTCTGGGACACCCTATAAAAGCTGAATTTGGATGTGAGTTTTGTGTATATGTATCCATTTGGCCTTTGTAAAGAATATCAAAAGGTATTTTATATCCCTATAGTGAAGTCCTTCAAATCTACAAGAATAATTTTATGTATTTTCGCCACAATTAATAGCATTGCATAACCTACTGGGATCCGTGAAGCTCATGACATCTACTATGTCATTTATAGACACTATAGGGATATTCCAGGTCAGCCAAACTACCTTGGAGTTCAGGACTTCAGGTCTACACTCGTAACAGTATCCATATCTGCTATACTGAGAAACGCTGCATAATCAACTGCAGTTACTGGAACAATCTGAAGTCTACTGGCTTATTATAAACATTTGGGACATCTACGGTCGTCCAAACTATTCTATAATAAAGTCCTTCAAATCTACAAGAATAACTGTATGTGTTTTCACCATATAAGGCATTGTCCATTTAGAAACCGGACGCAGATAATTACTTGTATCTCTGAGGTGGAATAACAAACATAAAAGGTAAAGCCCTCAAAACAAAGATAATTTATTGTAGTTTCAGGGAAAAATATCATTGAAATTATTTGATTTAATTTTTCATACATTTTTTCATTTTTTCCATGTTGACTTCTTCCTCATGGCATGGTTAACATCATCTGAGCACATCACACATAATGGTTTTGGAGATATTAACATTTTTGGCGATTGTCGGACCTCGCCATGCTAAATTTTCAACGTGTTTGTGCAAGATTTTTTTCCTTCTCTTGTCTTCAATCTGAAATAACTTTTCACTCGTTGCAAGAAAATCGATGAAATTTTCACCATTCACAGAGGACTACTTTATGATCAGACTGCTGTAAAAGAATGGTAATTATGATCATTTAGAGCGACACAATAAATTGCGTCCGGATTCTAACTGGACAATGCTTTATAATAGTATTTTATAATCTGCTGGGGTCCGCGGAGCTCTTGAAACCTCAAATGTCATTCAGAGACACTACAGGGATATTCCAGGTCAGCCAAACTACCTTGGAGTTCAGGACTTCAGGTCTACACTCGTAACAACAGCCATATCTGTTATACTGAGTAACATTGCATATTTATCTGTGGTTACTGGACCAATCTGAAGGCTTCCTTTTGATTATAACCCTTTGGGACATTCAGGTTCGTCCAAACTGTTTTATAATGAAATCCTGCAAATCTACAAGAATAAATTTATGTGTTTTGCCATAAATAATAATACTGCATAACCTGCTGGGATTCGCGATGCTCTTGAATTCTCAAATGTCATTTAGAGACACTACAGGGATATTCCAAGTCACCCAATAAAGTTTGAGCTCTAGAAACTTGTACATTGAGGATGGTGGCAAATCTCAAGCCCCGAGTCTATTGGTTCTCTGTGCAATTTCTTTAGCTCAGGTCAATCACGGAGTAGCAACTACGAAGTGTACGGTCACCAATGCTCATGCTCATGCTCTTATAAACCATGTGGCCCGGCACGATACCACATTAGGGTTAATTAAGAGCTCACTTTATTGGCATACTTGAAGCAATCAAAGTAAGTAAATACCTAAACGCTCGATCGGTCTCAACATTTTAACTCAATTCAGTTACCAAATATTGATCACTCTTTCCAGAGAAATTCGCCTAGGACACAAACAAATCAGAAAATGTTCCAATGTTCCATCCATCAGATCAGTCACAGCGCCAGCAGTCCAAATCGCATCCAATTCGGGTAAACATCAAATCTTGAGTCGTTACAACAGATTTGCGCACCAATTCCCAGAACAATTTGTCATTGCTCATTGCTCGTCGTCCTTCCAGCAGCCAGCAGCACCAGCAGATCCGAGGAACCCGAAACGAGCCGTTTCAGAGCTGCTGCCAAAAATAATCCCCACCAAAATCCCTAAAGCACCCATCCCATCAAGGCACACACCGCGCCGGAGATGAATGGATGGATACCTAGATGGAGCGGATAAAAAAGAAACGAAACGAAGAATGGTTTGCTCACTTTCCATCTGAGATGATGCACATTTTTGCCACTGCTGCTGCTGCAAAAAGGAACTGCAATTTCCCTCCGCCATTTGTTCACGGCTTTCGGTTGCACAACCAAGCTGCACAGGGGATGCAGGCGATGACAAAGCGGTCCCCAAAACCCTCCAGGTCTGAACCAGAATCAGAACCAGAGAGAGTGAACGGGAAAAGGAAATCTTCCCGAGGAAAAATGTGTTCCTTCACCGATGCAGAATTCATCCCGAAGATATATTTCGCACTGAAGGCAGTAGGTAGATGCGGGATATGATGCTGGTGAATCCTTTATCGCCGATCTCCACCTGAGTCAACTTGGGGCGGTGTGGTCGAGATCTTGGGGCATAGGCGGTTGTAGTGGAACTACAACAGTAGCTCAAAATCGACAAAATGGTCACTTACACCCCTTTGATTCTGGGCCCCTCATTCCCATGTCTTTATGATAAATTTCTGACGAGGAAAATGTTGACGAAGCACCTGCCTGGTAACCTTGACACCTTTTCCCCCTTCTTTCTAGCCAAGGATACGAATTAAGGTAACGTTACCAATTAAAGTAATTGAAGTAAAGTACTTAAGTACTTCTGAACACATACCTTCAAATTGATACAAATAACTGATTGATTTTTTACATCACTGTATTAAACTATTTTTTATATATATATAATCTTTATTAGTATCTCAATCAATTTTTACATTCTTCAACTTAATCTAGGTGTTCTGTGTATTATAACACACTATCATCCTAATTTGGTGAAATAAATTTAAGCGATTATCAATACTAATTAATAACATATTACATTTCATTTGCTGTAGCAGTTAAGATTTTTTGCAGGTTTTATTTTTCACCTGCGTGTCAGAATAACATTTTTTCAACTTATCCTAACCTAACCTAACTTAAACTAATTATACAAAGAACTAATCGTAGCAATAGAAGACTGCAACGATTTTTGACGAAAGTTGGCAATGATTTTAGTTGACATCTGTTCCAATGTTTCAATATTAGAAATTTGATGCAACTCATTAGTGCTATACCAGGGAGGCAACTTCAGAATCATTTTCAAAATTTTATTTTGAATCCTCTGAAGTTGCTTCTTTCTGGTATTGCAACAGCTCGACCATATTGGGACAGCGTACAACATGGCCGGTCTAAAAATTTGTTTATAAATCAAAAATTTGTTTTTGCGACAAAGTTTTGATTTTCTATTAGTAAGTGGGTATAAACACTTAATGTATTTATTGCACTTAGTTTGAATACTTTCTATGTGGTTCTTAAAAGTTAAGTTTTTATCTAGTAAGAGCCCTAGATCAGTAGGTCGGCTCTAGAGGCACGTTCTCCTCCATTGAAGAGCCCTAGATACTTAACTTCTTCCGACCAATTTATTGGAGTTCCCCTCATAGTGACAACATGTCTACTTGAGGGTTTCAAATAAAGAGCTCTTGGCTTATGTGGGAATATGATAAGTTGAGTTTTGGAAGCATTTGGAGAAATCTTCCATTTTTGCAAATAAGAAGAAAAAATATCTAAACTTTTTTTGCAATCTACTACAAATGACACGCAAACTTCGCCCCTTGGCTGAGATACCTGTGTCATCTGCAAATAACGATTTTTGACATCCCTGTGGCAAATCAGGTAAGTCGGAGGTAAAAATATTGTATAAGATTGGTCCCAGTATGCTGCCTTGTGGAACACCAGCTCTTACAGGTAATCTATCTGACTTGGAATTTTGATAGTTTACCTGAAGTGTTCGATCCGATAAATAGTTTTGAATAATTTTAATAATATATAGTGGAAAATTAAAATGTTTCAATTTTACGATCAAGCCTTCGTGCCAAACACTATCGAATGCTTTTTCTATGTCAAGAAGTGCTACACCAGTGGAGTAACCTTCAGATTTATTGGAACGAATGAAATTCGTTACCCGTAAAAGTTGATGAGTAGTCGAATGACCATGGCGGAATCCGAACTGCTCATTGGCAAAAATAGAATTTTCATCAATATGAATCATCATTCTATTTAAAATAAGCATTTACTGATAGATGACAGTAAGCTAATTGGACGATAACTAGAAGCTTCGGCAGGATTTTTGTCAGGCTTCTTATTGGAACAACTTTAGCATTTTCCCATTTTTTAGGAAAATATGCTAACTGAAAACATTTGTTAAATATATTAACCAAAATTGATAAGCAACCTTCTGGAAGTTTTTTGATGAGAATATAGAAAATTCCGTCTTCACCCGGAGCTTTCATATTCATAAACTTCTTTATAATAGATCTCACTTCGTCCAAATCAGTGCCCAATGAATTGTCGAAAATGTTCTCATGATTGATAATGTTTTCGAATTCGCGGGCAACCTGGGCAAGTTTTTGTGCTTTTTCAGAATTAGTTAATAATATTTTGTTATCCTCTTTCAGCACAGGAATAGGCTTCTGAGGTTTTTTCAAAATTTTTGTCAATTTCCAAAACGGCTTAGAGCCGGGGTTTAATTGAGAAACTTTATTTGCAAAATTTTTGTTTCTCAATTCGGTGAAACGTTTTTTAATTTCCTTCTGAAGATCCTGCCAGATTACTTTCAAAGTAGGATCTCGAGTTCGTTGGAGTTGCCTTCTTCTCACGTTTTCAAGACGGATCAGAAGTTTCAGATCGTCGTCAATAATAACTGAGTCGAATTTGACTTCACACTTTGATATTGATGCGCTTCTAGCTTCGACTATAGTACTAGTCAAAGTTTCGAGGACATTGTCAATATCAAAATGTGTATCCAATGAAACATTAACATCTAAATGGCTATCGATGTATGTTTTATATGTATCCCAGTAAGCTCTGTGATAATTGAAAGTGGAGCTGATGGGATTAAAAATCGCTTCATGGGAAATTTGAAATGTTACAGGAAGGTGGTCAGAATCAAAGTCAGCATGAGTAATCAATTGGCTACAATGCTGACTTGAGTCAGTTAAGACCAAATCAATTGTTGAGGGATTTCTAGCAGAAGAAAAACAAGTGGGGCTATCGGGATATAGAATAGAAAAATATCCTGAAGAGCACTGATCAAATAAAATCCTGCCGTTTGAATTGGACTGAAGATTATTCCACGAACGGTGTTTCGCATTAAAATCACCAATTATGAAAAATTTGGACCTGTTGCGAGTTAATTTTCGCAAATCAGATTTAAGAAAATCTATTTGCTGGCCAGTGCATTGAAAAGGCAAGTAGGCCGCAATGAAAGTATGTTTACCAAAGTTTGTTTCAACAGAAACACCCAAAGTTTCAAAAACTTTGGTTTCGAATGATGAAAAAATTTGGTGCTTGATGCGCCTGTCAACGATGATAGCAACTCCACCACATGCTCCATCTAGGCGATCATTTCTATAAATAAAATAGTTTGGGTTTCGTTTGATTAAAGACCCAGGTTTTAGATAAGTTTCAGTATGCACATTATTAACTGTTAAAAAATGGAGTAGCTCATCCTCTTTGCCATTTAGAGAACGAGCATTCCAATTTAAAATGGTCAAAAATTTATTTGGATCCATTACCAAAACGTAATCCAATTACTATTTTATTTGTAAATTTAACTCCAACCTGGACTGCATCAGCCCTAGTTTGAGTTTTGAACATTGCATCAATCATTTTTGCAATTGTTCAGATAAAAAGTCAAAATCAGAAGCAGACATGCCTGAATCACGTGCATTTTCCGAATTTGATGTTTGGTGATAGGAATTATTTGAATTTTGCTTACCCGCAGTCACATGGGCATAGGTAGCTCGATTCGTTTGAACAAAATTAGAAATATTACTCAATCCACTGCTGGAGGGTAGATAATTCGCTCGAAGGTTTGTTTGGTGGTTAACTACCTCCGGTGAATAGGTACGAGCGGTATGAAAATTATTCAACCGATCGTTGATGGAAGAATTTGTGTTGTTAGAAATTCTACCTGCAGAGTTTCGGGTACGACTAGCGTTCCCATTCATCTGCCGGGCACGTGATTCGACAACTTTTTTGCGGATAGGGCAATCCCAAAAGTTTGACTTATGGTTGCCACCGCAATTCGTACATTTAAACTTTCTGGTATCTTCCCTTACCGGACAGTCGTCCTTGGCGTGAGAAGAACCTCCACAAATCATGCATTTAGCATCCATGTGGCAATGTTTCGTTCCGTGCCCCCAACCTTGGCACTGACGGCACTGAGTTGGGTTCTGGAAATTTCCCCCAGGCTTACGAAAATGTTCCCATGTCACTTGGACAAGAACCTTTTCCAAATATTTCAAGTTATTTAGATCACTTTTGTTGAAGTGAACTAAATAAAATTCTTGAGAGATACCCTGCCGAGGATTCTCAGAGCGGGTTCTCTTTTTCATTTTTATTACTTGGACTGGAATGAATTCAAGTAATAAGTTGAGTTCAGTTTTGATCTCATCAGGTGATTTGTCATCACTAGAGATACCTTTTGATACGACTTTGAACAAGCGTGCAGACCTGTCGTCGTATGTGAAAAATTTATGCTTCTTCTCAGTAAGGTACTTGAGAAAAAGATCCCGATCTTTCAGGGTTTCCGGCAATACGCGGCAGTCTCCTTTCCTGGAAATTTGGAAGGAAACCTTGATTTCCCTTATGGAGTTCAAGATCTCCTGCCTAAAACCAGCAAATTCACAGACGCTGACCACGATTGGCGGCACCCGTTGTTTTTTAGCAGAAATTGAAGTACCTGGGCTAGAGGCATCCTCAATTTGCTGTTCCGAAAAATTGTTCAGCGTTTCATAAGGATTACTCATTTCAACGAAA
Organism: Aedes albopictus; assembly: GCF_035046485.1. NCBI lineage: Eukaryota > Metazoa > Arthropoda > Insecta > Diptera > Culicidae > Aedes > Aedes albopictus. Next base: position 390,047,262 of record NC_085137.1, read on the forward strand.
TTTTCATCCGAAACAATTGTTTTAGTAGAAGGAAGCGGAGAAGCTGAAAGTTCTCCTTTCCTTCTAACTTTGCCGCGTTTAGCGACAGTTTTGAAACCGACTTTTTTTGGAAGAAGCGGTGAATTCAAGGATTCACACTTCCTTTTGTTCGATGATGCAACCATGATTTAATTAGAAGCGACCTTCCAGGAGGTTTTTTCCCTAACTGTTGAATTGCTTTAGGTAGTAAAACTTCCTGCAGCAGAGAGAGCTTACGTACGCACAGCACAACACGCAAAAACGGCTACGCTCAAAAATATGTTCGGCCTGTACATTTTTAGTAAACATCCATGCCGCACATGACTGTGTTGGAAACACACATTTTTTTAAAAATTGCTCGTACGGCCACATGAACATGTATTTTGTAATAATTTCGACATGTCAACCTCACTGGGTTTATAAACCACCTTCAAATACCGAAAAATATTGATATTTTGCAAAAATGTGAGCGTACGAGCAATTTTAAAAAATGTGTGTTTCCAACACAGTCCCTGTGCGGCATGGGTGTTACTCAAAAATGAGAGCTTTTATTTTAGAGAGTGTCACGGTATTAAACTATGATAGTTATATTGTATGACATCATACATTTTTCTTTCGAAGCACGCCACTGACGCCAACCGCAGTTTAACGTGTCGTCCATCCAACTTGGTCCTTCCGCTGCATTACTGACATTCACTAGTCGCTAGTGAGCGCGGTAGTAGGGTAAGGCGGGGCAAGATGAGCACCCTAAGGATCACGTTGAGTTTATTGGAAGTAATCACAATTTTTCAAAGTACCTCTCAGTAGTTCTTTTCTATATAATGTTTTCTACCACCCATAAACATGGCAGGGTTTAAAATGCACAACAAGGATTATTTTTTTGACTAAACAAAAGAGATGTTTTATGGTCGGTCCGATCATGCTGCGGGGCAAGACGAGCACCCCTCCAGGGCAAGAAGAACACTTCATTAAAATCTTAATATTTTAACAATAAATTGGCCACACAGTGATTGATATAGTAAATCTTGTTTATAGCTGTGGTATCACGTTCTAAAATAATCAGTTTCTTTTTCGAATATTGAAAAAAAAATGTAGTTATAATACTTTATACAAAATGACTCGAAAAACAATGAACGATTATTAGGTGGCTTATTTTTTTTTTAATTTACGCAACCAAATAGTTGTAGAGGTTACGGAAACTTGCGTTCAGCACACTTCGGCACTATTGACTGGATTACAATAGTTTCAAATTATTTTCTATATTCCCATCAGGGGTGCTCAACTTGCACAACTATAGGGTAATAACTTAAATTAAATAAATTTTAATGTTTGTTTTTAGAAAATATGTTCTAATGTAAGTTAAAATGCTTTGCAGTAAGCTAGTAATGTTGGCTGATAACCAGAATTACGGTAAAAAATAAATTGTGACATAAAAACCTTTTTTCATTCTGATGATTTCTTATAAGAAAATGCTCAAAATCCATGCTATTGACTAATTTGATGATATTTTTCAATTAGTTCGTTTAGGTTTACAAACAGGATGAACTTTATTCTAATGGATTATGAAGTTGTTTGGACAAAAATCACCATAAAAGTAGTAAAACAGAGGGCTGCTTATCTTGCCCCGGGTGGCCATCTTGCCCCGTCCTACCCTAGTGCAGAACCACCATCTCACAGCTAGCTACTAGGCACACAGCTGAGTGATGATAGTAAGGATGAAAAAACGTTTACTCAAGAAATAGCAGGACTACAGTAGTTTTCATCTGAGTCACCAGTCTCTCCCCCCTAGCACAAACCTTACCACCGTAGAGCCAGCTCCATCAGCAAGTGATAAATTACATTAAAAGCTCACCCGAACAGCTGCCATTTTAAGAGTGGGGATCCGGATGAGGACACGAGGTGGTACTCGATGTACTCGACGATCTGTAAATACACCATTGAAGCCAGGATGCGGAGCTGGGGATGCTTGTGACGAAGAAGTCGGTAACTATGTACATACCCGGGAAATATTTATCAATGGGATGGAGTTCTGCAGGGATAGAGAGGCAAGCCCCACTTTTGTTGGGAAATTCCTTAATATTTATCCTGAATATTCAGTCAACGCATACCTAACAGTCATCTCTCTTCTAGTCAACTTGTCGGAACGGGGTAGCTGATGGGTACTGGGAGGAAAACTGCTAGTCGGGATCGTAAGAAATCCATTAGAAACAGAAGTATTTCACAAGTCATGCCAGTCATTTATAAGATTGCTTGTAGGAAAGCGATTTTGTTCCTACGGTAATGCGGAAAACGTTTCCTGTGTAGACGCTGTTGTTGCCAGGATGTTAGTTACTTTTCCTTTGAATAATTTAAACATGGATTGGTTGAAATTTGTGTTATGATATAGAGATCTTCAGGAAAGGAGAATGTCCATGCCTGTAAAAGATACACAAATAGTAAAATCGATTATCGTAAGCCCATTAGCATAGTTTAACTCTAGGTCCCGTTGTCAAAATACGGCTTTTTGAAAGGACGACTTACCTTACCATACAGTAAATTGTATCTTCTTCTCCTCCCAGCCAACACGAAGTCGTAAATGATGCACAGTAGGATGCTAAAGTGGCGGCCATATGCGTACATGTTCCCATTTAACCGTAAGTAATGTTTACGCATATCGCCTCCACTGTAGTATCCTATTCAACATCATATGGGATCGTATGTTGGCTGGGCTTCTTCTTGGCATAATGTCCGCACTGGGGCAAAGACTGATTCTCAGCTTAGTTATCTATGAGCACTGGGGTGTCCCAAAATAGAAAAAGTGTCTAAAAGTTAACTTGCTCGCCCTTAGAATGATAGATTAGGGTCCTAGCAACAATAGTTCCATACATGCAAACTCAATCAAAAAATATTTAGAGGTTGCACACATCGGTTTTATGAAAAATTGACGATTTTTGGTATTTTTACCAAAAAAAAATGCTAATATGAGTTGAAAAACAAAAGAAATAAATGTCATCAATCAAAGTAAATCATAGTTCTGGGTCTCGCAAACAAAGTTTGGAGGGAGCAGAGTATCTGTATGGGGGGTGGGGGTAAGACGGACCGGGTGGGTAAGACGGACCACCGACTAGTTCTGTCACTTAAGAGCTGAAATTTGGCTTTCTTTTACGATTAACTGTATCTGATTACCAGTTAACGATTATTGAACCATTCCATGAGAGAATACATATGTCAAAAGTGCAAAAAATAAACAATTGTTTACCTGGCTACACGCTTTTGTGATGGGATCTAATTTTTTGGCGGCAATAAATAAGCTTTTTTAACATTAAATTGCTAAGTTTTCGCATTTTATTTTGAGTTTCCCAGCTGTTTTAAACTGTTCTGTGCTATACACAACGAAATTCAGGTAAATTTCATAGATTATGAATAACGGTGGTGGAATTAATATTTTGCGTTGTGTGGGGGTAAGACGGTCCGCCTTAAGGGTGGGTAAGACGGACAGTGTTGGGGTTACTTTGATAATGCCATGAGAAACACATTAAAACCCACACATTATTCACAGATTGAAATCTATGGAGTAGAAAAATGATTGTGGAAGCCGTGTAAAGCATTTCATATTGATTTTTTGTTTAAAAATTCATTATATTAGATGTTTTGTTGTTGGAATAGTTTGAACTTCGTAAAATTACCAGAGCATTGCATACTGTTAGGCGTTTAATAGTGTATGGAGGTTACCAACTTAAAAAATAGATTTTAATTTGCAAAAACACGTTTCGCTAAGAGATTCAAAGCCAAATTTAGATTCTACAATGATTGATCTACCGAATATAAACGGCCATAATCATCATTTAACACAATTAATGGCCTATTAGCTAATTTTCCAAACGTGTCCATCTTACCCACCCTACCGGTCCGTCTTACCCACACCGTTAAAAATCATACATTTGCAGATCACTTTTTAATTATCTCAAAAGTCATGGAAAATCAAATTTTATTGCAAAATCGGCTTGCAGACTGTAAAGTACCTTAGTTGAAGTAAATAGTATGAAGATAAAATTTTAGTTATCGCATTGTTTACACTGTCAAAATAGAGTGTTTCCTAAACATGTCCGTCTTACCCCCACCCCCCCCTACACACAAATCTCATTATGAGATTGAGAAAAGTTGACTGTGTGCACATGAAAATTCCTTGAGCTTGAGACTCGCGATGTTGGTGCACATCACATTAGCATTGCGAGTCTCAATGAGACATCTCAATACCTTAACTAGGTATACCTTAACTAAATAATACCTTAACTAGATACACTCTCAAAACCTTAACTAGGATTACATTTACAGATAATGTTCATCTGGGATTGGGTTGACGTTTTCCAGGAGTGGAGGGGATTTGGGTTATAAGTATTCTGGAGTAGATGGAAAGCAGCCGGAGGTTGTTTTACGACGGGAAATGTGGTACCTAAGAGGAACAATCCTGGAACGAGCGTCTTTCCTAGCGATGTGAGTATGTCCAATGTTCATAATGTTTTGGGAAACTGCATAAGAGTACTGTTGACAAATCCCAAACCACCACCGCCATTACCGCTCGTGGATAAATGTATTGAATCCCTAGGATATTGTCGATCTCGCTTTTTCTACCTTAATTCTGGGATGGGATCAGGTTCAAAAGATCTCATCTGGGCCTCTAAAATAATTCCTCTGCAATTCGTTTTAATTGACAAATAACTCAATGAGACAAGTCTCACAAGACGTCTCATTGAGACACGCACACACATATTTTTATGAGCATGCTATGATCTCAAATCTCGCAAATTTTCTTGAGACGCACTTCAAACCAGCGTATGGCACATTGTCTCATTCATGTATACATGAGATTTCAGACACTCTGGGAGGGAGTTTAGGTCATCAAAGCTGATTTTATATATTTGGCATAGGATAAAATATAAAAAAATAGCGATTTTTTCACCAAATTTTTCAAAAATGCTCAATTTATAAGGATTTTGAGATTTTTCCTGTGATTCACAATTCCCTTATTAAATAGCAAATTTTGTGTAGATTATTTCGGCTGAAGACAGTTTTGAGCTATCTCTCTTTCATGAGCTGAGATATCGGTATAATAATGATAACACAATCAATGAAAAAATCGTGTTTTCTTACGTTAATCGATTTTGTTCACTAGTTTCCACGTAGTTTGACGTAGCTAGTTTTTTCTTTTTTCTCACTCGCTCTCCTAAACAAGCACAAGAAAGAGCGGGATGCAAGAGGGGGGCTGTGCCCCCTCTTTCATCCTTCTCTTTCTCGTGTTTGTTTAGGAGAGTGAGTGAGAGAAAAGAAAAAGCTAGCTACGCCAATGACTACCATGCAAATAAAACCACAAACGACAAATGTTTGACATAATAGTACGTGCAAGTGTACATTTTTGAACAATTTCAGGAATAATTGGGTTGCTTTGATCTTTATTGATTCATACTGCATGACAGTAACAATATGTAATGGTTTTGAGAGTTAATCATCGTTTATATCCACATATCACGGTGCTTCATTTACCGTTATTATCAAAAAAAATATACCATCAAAACCTGAAACGCCATTCTCTTTCTTTATCATTCCTACACCTCTGGACAAATAAAAAAAAATCGTTAAAAGAAATTTTGAGTTACGCCCTTTTAAAGGGCCTAACCCCTAAACAATCGAGGTTTCTATAGATAAACGTCATATTTCATAACAGAAGTATGCTTCTGCCATCAAAACCTGAAACGCCATTCTCTTTCTTTATCATTCCTACACTTCTGAACAAATTTTTAAAATAATCGTTAGACGAAATTCTGAGTTACGCCCTTTCAATGGGCCTAACCCCTTAAAAATCAGGGTTTCTATAGAAAATCATCATATTTCATAATAAAAGCATGCCTTGAAGTGAAGAATAAAATGTATCATAAATAATGCTACAATTTGATACTATGCGCTAGTATTGGCTATTTGTATTGATGTTTGTATAAAGATTGGCCATTACGCTAATATAAGGGAAATATTTTCAAACATGTAGGAAGCAATCATTTTTGTATCAATTGCCATTCATAGCGTGGGACGTAAGTTTTTTGTATTGCTTTTTTATAGACAAAACAAGCGACGACATGCGCCTTTGTCATTCGTTAGTTTTATTGATGAATGCCGTTTTCAATTAATAAACATACAAAAATAAGGATTGAGATGATCAATTGTAATGATAGTTCTATATTTAACTGCTAAACTACGTTACCGAAGAATAAACATGATTAAATGAAACTTAGTTTTATAATAATTCTACTATAAGTACTTTTAACCTTCAAATGGGCGTAACTGAAGAATTTGACCATCATTATTTTTGAAATTCAGTTTATGGGTGTGCAATAACTATATAAGTGAAAAAGTAAATGAACTGTCGTTTATGTTTTTCATTGTATATTGTTCTGGCTATTGTTGTTCTGGTATAGTAAATGAAGCCAACAACGTCCGGATCCTACAGGTTAAAGAATACTTCCCTTATACTGGCGTTATGGCTATTTTTTATACAAAATGCCGTCAATATTAGTGCATAGTATCTAATTGTAGCATTATTAATGATACTTTTTATTATTTGGGACTTTGAAGCATGCTTCCGTTATGAAATATGATGTTTTTCTATAGAGACCCTGATTTTTTAGGGGTAAGGCCCTTTAAAAGGGCCCATATAGCCGAGGCGGTAAACGCACGGGTATTCAGCATGACCATGCTGAGGGTGACGGATTCGATTCCCGGTCGGTCCAGGATCTTTTCGTAAAGGAAATTTCCTTGACTTCCTTGGGCATAGAGTATCTTCGTGCCTGCCACACGATATACACATTCAAAATGGTCATTGGCAGAGGAAGCTCTCAGTTAATAACTGTGGAAGTGCTCATAGAACACTAAGCTGAGAAGCAGGCTTTGTCCCAGTGAGGACGTTACGCCAAGAAGAGGAGGAGGAGCCCTTTAAAAGGGCGTAACTCAAAATTTCGTCTAACGATTTTTTTTTATTTGTCCAGAGGTGTAGGAATGATAAAGAAAGAGAATGGCGTTTCAAATTTTGTATGTAGAAGCATGCTTCCGTTATGAGATATGATGTTTTTCTATAGAAACCCTGATTTTTTAGGGGTTAGGCCCTTTAAAAGGGCGTAACTCAAAATTTCGTCAAACGATTATTTTAAAAAAATATCCAGAGGTGAAGGAATGATAAAGAAAGAGAATGGCGTTTCAAATTTTGTAACGATTATTTTTAAAATTTATCAAGAGTTGTACTGCCGTGAATCGCATATCAGTCCCATCTTTGCTGGATTTCCTATGCAAATGGGACTGATATGCGATTCACGGCAGTGTAGGAATGATAAAGAAAGAGAATGGCGTTTCAAATTTTGTCGGCAGAAGCATGCTTCCGTTATGAAATATGATGTTTTTTCTATAGAAGCCCTGATTTTTTAGGGGTTAGGCCCTTTAAAAGGGCGTAACTCAAAATTTCGTCAAACGATTATTTTAAAAAAATATCCAGAGGTGAAGGAATGATAAAGAAAGAGAATGGCGTTTCAAATTTTGTTGGCAAAAGCATGCTTCCGTTATGAAATATGATGTTTTATATAGAAACCCTGATTTTTTAGGGGTTAGGCCCTTTAAAAGGGCGTAACTCAAAATTTCGTCTAACGATTTTTTAAAAATTTGTCCAGAGGTGTAGGAATGATAAAAAAAGAGAATGGCGTTTCAGGTTTTGATGGTATATTTTTTTTGATAATAACGGTAAATGAAGCACCGTGATGCTGAACATAACTTTTAACTTGGGATTGATCACCGTTAGTGGTCATGTTCAAATAACGAATACCAGTTTAGCGTCTTCAGTATCGTGCAATCGCAATAGGCTCATGAAATCATCAAGTACGTTACTCGAGACCCTTGTTGTGTAGCGAGCATGTATTGGACGACGACGTTCAGTTACCATAGAGAAAACGACTGAACGTTTTAGGAAAAACGACCTTCATTGACAGTGAAATGACGGTCGTGAGGGGTTGCCACAGTGTGCTTACCATCCAGTATAGATGAATTTCTTTCGTATGGTTTTATTTGAGTGGACTACGTTTTCTTGGGTACTCGCTAAAGCGGACTCTAGCCTGGGCTCTAGCAAAACTAAGTCGACGCCAAAGGTCATTTTATGATACGAGACACCTTCTGCATCGGCGTATCCTCAGAATAGGTATTTAGATACAGTAACTAATTAGCTAGGCAGAAGCAGTCAAACACCAGTTCTCACCGGAAGTGCAGTTTTTTAAATGGGCGCCCAGTAGATGGTAAAATATCATCTTCCACTTCAAATATTGTTAAAAAAATTCTTACCGGGGCCAGGCCTTGAAGGACGCCTGTTTGTTATAAAGTCAATCACAAAAATTGGCATCAGTGGAAGAAATCGGTTAAATGTTGCTTAATTGGTGTACGATGAAGTCGGTTCAAAAGTCGAGCGAAATTTATTGAATTTGAATGTGGTAAAAGTCCTCTTTTATTTACATGGCAAAAAAGAATCATTTGAAAAACGCGGCTTCAATGCAGGTGATGAGTATGCAAGGCTTCTCAACCATCATTGAAATTCCAGAGAGCGTATGTTATCGGAGGAACGCATTGCTCTTTCCTCTTATACTATCCAAGGAATGCGTTCAGAACATCAACGATAGCCTGTTATGAGATTCCGAGTCAGCGGTACCAGCTGGATCTGTGTAAAAGACTCTTCGTAAGTTGGATTATCCTCTCCTGCTGATGAAATGCATAACTCAGGAAAAACCATTTTTCAAGCACTGGAGCCATCCAAATTCGTCCTTCATCTGAAAGAGCAAGATAACTTGTATAAATGTGCAGACTGGCTAGCTAATAATATTGAGGAACAAACCTTTGAATAAGTCCATTTCAATTCAATAAATCAAAAAGGTACTGCCACTGCAGTCTCCTTCAACGATGGTCAAACAGTCGATGGTCAGATTGATTGAAGGTCAAGTAATAAAGCAAATCATGACGGTTGCCCATGGTTTCTAAATCGCGAAAATGTGCTTTGCCTATGTGATCTTTGTTTGCTTACTTCGCGTTCAATAGCGACGCATGATTCGTATCAAACCGTAGCATGCTTGTGAAGTTCATGACCAATACCAAGTTTTCACACCCGCTTTGTGAGTACGATTTTTTTTCTGAGATTTCATCTATTGATCAGATAACAGTAGCAAGCCACCGATTCAAAACATGTAATTTTGGTTGAAAATAATGTTTTAACAAGTAAGCTGCGCAGCAGAAGATTTTAACATTTGAATTTCTTAGGTTAACACCTCTTGTAACATATTAGGCCAGTCACTAAGTTATATTTATTTTTTTTAATAATAGTGGAATCTAAATATCCTGATGCTTTCTGAGATTCAACTCTAGCTGCAAATATGTGCCCTAATGTTTTGCTTTAAAAATCAAATTATATATTGTCGCGCTTATCTTAGATTCTCAACAAGCTGCGTTCGAAACGCGCAGCATTAGATCGCGCCAGACCGCGCCCATAAGATTTAGACCAAGCCCACTCGTGGGCTTCATACTACACACGCAACAGCACGTCGTTAACGATTTTTAATTTCGTTATCCACCCATTTTCGCACCGGTCGTTTGTTTCCATGTGAGTAAAATAATGATCGGTCGCCTTTGCGCACCGGTGGTCTCTATTCTATTCGTACCATCGGTTTTTTGCACTTCTGTAAATCATCGCAATATTTTGTGTATTTCTATGGTGTTATTGCAAATCTTATTCAGTATAATAATCTGTGCTCATATTTTGAAACAAGGGGTTTTGGATGAGACTGATAACAGTTAGTAAAAATCGAACTCAAATAAATAATTCCCTTGGAGATTTGTACCAGTTTTGGTGCGTTTAAAGATATTATTTTCTCAATAATGTATGATTGTATTTAATCTCGAAATTCAAGCAATCTTTTTTTAAATTATGTGTTTGTTGCTTACTGTTTGACTTGTAGGTTGAATTTTTTTCTAAAATAATATCCATCTCTTCGATATCCAATCCATGTTGCCTTTCTAGCAAGAAATTTATCTGAATTTGAGATTTTGAGCATCTTTTTAATCATTAGGTTTATTGAATAATTACATCCCTGGCATTTCCAACACATTTATAACGTAGTTGTCTCCTTTACAACTTCGCGTAGGTCAAGATTTTTGAATCCTGGTCATAGTAGAAGCTGTCTTCTAACAGTCTGCGATAAGTTTGCGTAACCTTTTTTAATTAACGTGTATTATAACTTCAGCTTATTCTATACTCAGTCACAACCTTTTAGTTACAAAGCATCAATCGGAAATCTTAATATATTACGATCTTTTGGATGCTGGTATATGAATATTTTGTTGGAAGCAGATTCTATACGCTTGAAGTAGACTGCGTATTTGTCAAAGTACATAATGAGCCCACTCTCCTTTTTGGCACTTCATACAACAATTGATGTATTTTAACATCCAACACCTTGCTTTTTCTATAACGAGGAACCTACAATATGGCAGTCCTGCACACCGCCTATTTTAATTGATGATACTTGGCAGCTCGACTACGACTACATTTTTTTAGATTATTATCGGTATGATTAAAGTTTGTTTTTACAAAAAAAAATACTGAAGTGTTTCTATGATACCTAAATTGAGTTAGGTACAGTCAAAGCATTTTTGAAAAATTGTAACTACTCTTATCAAATCTTATACATACGCAGCCAGTACGGAATCACCCTGGAAAGCAATCGTGTTACTTTTCTTGTCAATATTGAAGCTTCCAGCATATCATAGATATGACACGACACATGCATCAGTGCGGCCAGGTCTACTGCGTTGTATTTACGCGCAAAGATGATTCTTCGATATACTTGGAGTACAGAATATTTTCTTTCGGCAAAATACTTCTCGAATTTACAGGGGAGGAAGGATGCGTGGACATATTGTACCAAACGATCCAGATAATATGTTGATGAATATGTTTTAAATATATGAAAATGTGGATAAAAGAGCTGTGAATAAATGTGTAATATTGGAAAGATCTCCCCAATTGTTGGGTTGTTTTTATAGATCTAATGTCGAACCTCCTATTCTGTATGATCGGTGTTATTCGCATGGGGTCTTCGCAGATTTTTTTTTTCTGCTTTGCCTTATTGTTTCTACAAGGGTGAAGTTACCCATTTCGTTTATTTAATTTATATTTTTAAATTTATATTTAATAAACCACCCACTGACGACCACCATTTTCAAAAACAGCAATAAAACCAAAACTCCTTTGCATTTTTCGAAATATTCACGACAAAACGAAAGGCGAGGCACAGCTCTTTTAAAGCGGGGGATCTCAGCCCGGAAAGTGAAGAAAGAAAACCTTGTGGTCACTTATTACAGTCAAATGGTATTTTTCCGGGTTAGAAAATACGCACATCTTCTCACCGGAATCGGCGACGGATGACGATAATTTTGGAACTTGTCGGAACGAACTTCGCGAGTTATTTATTTGGACATTTTTCTAAATGTGCGAAACCAAACTTTACTTGCTGCGTAGAAACCCCGGCTCAAACATGTACGTGTTAAAACAGCAAAACTCACTGAATCACTATACATTTCTTCGAATATTAGTTTCGAAACGATCGGCCGAATCAAATACTAAAGGTGTGATTATGAACAATCGTAACTATTTTTATAAGAAAATCAATACATTTTCGTTATGCATGATCCTAAAATTGACGAAGAAGGGAAAACTTTATTCATAACATACTTAAGCAAAGCTTGTCAATTTAAACCTATTATTTTTCTGCGTTTGTATTGTCCCTCTATCACAATTGTATGTCAGACATTTTGTTGTGTTATTCGTGTAACGATCTATGATATTGTTTGGTTGAAAATTTCAAAGCAAGTAAAAATAAAAATTTTAAATATTTGATGCAAACTAAAATAAATTCCTACCTATACAAAACAAGAAAATCATTCTCTAGAAACTATATACCTGGCAACAAATCCATGCTCATGTTCTTTCGTCTCCTCTTTACGCTACCCAGAGAGCTAAACGCGAGAGAGCGCACGAGCCTACGGATAGAGACCGTACTTTGCGTGTCTCTATATTCTAAGCCCTGCTACGAACCGTACGTAAACTTTTCGCTTTCGAGCCCTACTTAGCAGCGACCGGTGCGGTTCACTTCTTTGTTCGGGGCTCTACTTAACGTTAAAACGCTTGATTGAGCCCATGAGTGGGCTTGGTCTTACACACGGTGTGCACCTTGGCTAAAACTGTTTTTGCAGCCACCGGGTGGGAGCTGTCATGGATAATCAGCCGCCGTATACAAATCAAACGGGGCGCAGTCTTTTCGCGATAAACGACGGCTGGTTGAGATCAACAGCATCTGAGTGATTAAGCTAGGATGTACAATAATAGATCTCAATATTGTGTAAAGAATTACCTTTAGTTAAAATTCGCGAATAAAAAGAAAAAAAATATATTGTACATCCTAGCTTAATCACTCAGATGCTGTTGATCTCAACCAGCCGTCGTTTATCGCGAAAAGACTGCGCCCCGTTTGATTTGTATACGGCGGCTGATTATCCATGACAGCTCCCACCCGGCGGATGCAAAAACAGTTTTAGCCAAGGTGCACACCGTGTGTAAATCTTACGGGCGCGGTCTGGCGCGATCTAATGCTGCGCGTTTCGAACGCAGCTTGTTAAGAATCTAAGATAAGCGCGACAATATTAATATTCGTAAAAATACCTGCTTTTCCATGCACATATTTAAAGTATCATGTCGTTTGGCTGAAACTATAAAAATATTTTTTTTGTTACATTATTTAGCTTACATTATTAGCTATTTTATTTTCGTTTTGATTGTTTTCAATGTTAGAGCAGTCGTTCTGGTATAACTAGAAAGAACCTATATGTTTGCTTAACAAGATCACCAAAATCTATTTAAAAAAGGTAAACATTGTTGGGCGATCTACACATCACTCAAAATATATCATAGAACTTCACTCATGGAATTTGATTGTCTGACTTGCGATCACTTATATTATTAAAATTTCACAGCGAGTCACTTTTTGAGTTTTTCTTTGAACCGGTAAGCACAATCAATGTAAAATTATCGAAGTAATCCAATTATTTCTGAAAATCTTCAAAAATGAGTACTTGCATAACATAACATGTCAAACACTTGTTATTTGCTTTTTTGCATCGTATTCATAGAAACTAATGAACAAAAACAAATAGCATAAGAAAATCCGATTTTTTTCATTGATTGTGTTATCATTATTATGCCGATATCTCAACTCATAAAGGAGATAGCTCAAAACTGTCTTCAGCCGAAATAATCTACACAAAACTTGCTATAAAATAAGGGAATTGTAAATCGCAGGAAAAATATCAAAATCCTTATAAATTGAGCATTTTTGAAAAATTTGGTGAAAAAATCGCGATTTTTTATATTTTAACCTATGCCAAATATATAAAATCAGCTTTGATGACCTAAACTCCCTCCAAACTTTGTTTGCGGGACCCAGAACTATGGTTTATTTTGATTGATGGCTTTTATTTTTCAACTTATATTAGCATTTTTTTGGTAAAAATACCAAAAATCGTCCATTTTTCATAAAACCGATGTGTGCAACCTCTAAATATTTTTTGATTGAGTTTTCATGTATGGAACTATTGTTGCTAGGACCCTAATCTATCATTCTAAGGGTGAGCAAGTTAACTTTTTGACATTTTTTCTATTTTGGGACACCCTAATGAGCACATTCACAGTTATTAACCGAGAGCTTGCTCTACCAATGGCTATTTTGCGTGTGTATTTCGTGTGGCAGGCACGAAGATACTCTATGCCCAAGGAAGTCAAGGAAATTTCCTGTATTAAAAGTTCATGAACCAACCGGGAATCGAACATGACACCCACTGCACGATGTCACGGCCAATTTTAGCCGTTCCAGATGAACGTTTGGAGAAATCTTGAAAAATAACTGCGTTTTCTGATTACTTGCTCTGAGTTTTTAAGTTCTTAAAAATACAACTCAAATTCAATCGATTCTTTAAACATTCCGCATTATTCTAGGAGGCAAATTTATAGGTTCCTAAATTTTGTAAGGAGGATGAAAAACGGATGCGATATAAGTAGTTGAAGACTACTGTCCTTACAGAATTGGCTCATGGCAATTGGTGTAAGTAATTTAAACCATGACTTCTTCAATTTCTTTAAAAAATCTTTGAATTTTTTATAGCAAATGCTGAAACAAAATAAGGCCAGACATATTTTTATTTCGAAGTTTTGTTGACCTTATTTTCGGGCTTATTCGTTCCAAACTGTACTCATAACTTTTAAAAATTCACATATTAGTCAGGAAATTTTCATTCGGAATCCTCTTGGATTTCTTTGAGGAATCCCAAGAACAATTACTGAAGAATTGACCACAAGACAGTTTATGTGAAATGTTGAAAACATTTCTGGAGAAATCCTTGGAAGCCAAGTTGGAAGCATCACAGCAAATATTTCAGGAGAAATCGTATTAACCATTCCTGGAGGAATACCAAGAGATTTCAACAGGTATTCCTCTTGAAATTCCTTCAGAAATGTCTAATGGAGAATTCTCCAGGAATTCTTATCGGAATCGCTTCAAAAATTTCTCCAGGAAATTTCCTCCCGGGAAACCGCTTGAAGTTTATCTTGTAAGTCATCCAGAAATTGCTATCGGATTGCCCAGCAGGTATGCCTTCCAGGATTCTTCCAGAATTTGTTATTGTCACTTCCGCTTGGCATTCCTTTGTAGATTTTTGGAAGGTTCCTGCAAGAGTTCATATAGGAATGCTCGCTGATATTCGGCATAAGTTTTTTTCTGTGATTTTCATAGGATTTTTACAAAGGATTCCTCTTAAAATTCCAATAGGAATTACCACAGAAAATGCCTGCTTGGATTCCTCCAGAACTTCCCTCAGGTTTCATTAGAAGATTGTTCCAAAGATTCCTTTAGGAATGGCTCTTGGCATGCATCCAAAAATTCCCAGGGATTTATTCAGAATTATTACAAGGTACTCTTCGGAAAATTCTTCGTAGTATTCCTACTGGAAATTCTTTTTGCCTTTCTCGTACACCAAATTTTACTGAAAGGCTATATGTTCACTCAAAAATGAATTTTTGATAGAAGGCTTGGAGGGTCACGTCACATATACCATATACATAAATATAGCTCGACGAGTTAAGGTGAAACATCAAGAAATCCCATTGCAATTTTGCATACAAGCTTGAGAGGCACAAATCTGACGAACGAAGCATCCAATCAAGCCGCATTTGTTTATCCTGGCTTTGCTCACTTGTAAAAAGAGGCAGCTTTTCCAAATCCAGAGCATTTATTTATGAATTTTGAAGATTGGTGCTCTTGAAAACGTGAGTAGGGCGCCAAGTCGGCCATTGTGTCAGCCATGTTTGTATTCTCTGAAGTTTCTCCTTAATGATGTCTGTGAGTATGTATGTGCAGTCTTGCGAATAATCGCGACCATCACGTGACCATCACTAGAACCGCTTTCTGGTATCACCCTTCCAGGTGATACCATCCATGTCACGCCCGGAATGACAAACATGTTGTGGGTTCCACCCTTCGCAGCTTTGCAGCGATAGCAGTTACTGAGTGTGCTTCAGGAGGGTTGCGAGCAGGCATGGGAATGAGACTTTTTTCTGTTTACCGTTCATCGATACTGGCAGTAAAATAAACACAAAACAACGGCAGCACCAATACCATCAGACTCCGCGCCGACGGCAGTCGAGCACACGCTTGATGGTTTTCGCTTCCCCACGAAACTTTTTATGAGCAGTCATGCTGAGGCGGGTGATTACGAAAAATGTCAAATATTTTCAACCGCTAATAATTCACTTGTTTTAATAAATAATTTAATTCGATTTGCACAAATAGCTAGAGCACACTCCTAGCTTTGTGATGCATGTAAAGAAGTTTGTCTGGAAGCGGTTTGAAACGCAGAAAAATGCGAAAATGGGAGAGACAGAAATTTCTGTCGTCGTTGTGCTCGAGTACTGGCGCTCTCGCACTTGGAAACCGTTTCGAGAAAGAAGGCTGCAGGAAAAAAAATGTTATGACATTTATTTTCCGAACAGTTTGAGTTTGGCTGGGATTGTGATGTTCGTATGGAAAAGTATCAAATGTACAGCCGGTAACCGTTTTTCCAGTACATTTCTCATCCCTGGTTGCGAAAGAATCAATCTCTCTGAGCAACCACGCATTACGGGCGAAGTGAGAGCGTTTGACGTAGACAGGGCGAACTGCGTGGTGCGCTCAATGTGTGCGTTTAAACTGTGCTTGTGCTAATCCACATGCATATAGTTTTACATGCTGTCGCGCGTGCATCTGCTTGAGGTGCGGAGAGAGTCATGACACTCACATGAGCCATATCCGAGTCAGGATGATTGTCGCAAAAGGTGACCGGGTGACGTGGATGGGATTCTGTTTTTTTTTCTGGTGGTAGCGACTGTAGAGAGAGCGAATCAGAAAGCGCAGAGACAGGTTGATACAGATTTGGTTTTTCTCAGCTTTTTTGTAACTTGTACGCTGATGCTTCGCGGTACTGCTTTTAAAGCACTTTCCATTGGCCGATTTTTCGGATTTTGACACGAATCGAAACGCCAGTTTACCGCATTGTTTGCTATTAAAAATGGTCCGGATCGGTCAAGGCGTTCCGGAGTTAGGGCCATTCCAGTGATCCGGATCAGCACCGGTAGAACTGGCCGTATATAAAACTGAACCAAGCCCCATCATGCGACCCATCAAACTGCACCGATTTTTGTATAAGCTGTTAGTAAACAGGGTCAAATATTTGTCCAAAAAGAAACCATTGCTCAAACATATTTTTTTGACTCGATCGAATTTTCATTATAGACTGTTTCAGAAATTATAAATACACTAACGATTGACTGCCATTTCAAATTGAGCACATTATCCCACAAAGTTTCTTCTAGCTCTTATAGTAAACATTATATCGAAGCAAATAATATCAACTTTGTTCATATTTCTTGTATAGGTTAAAAAATAGGGCCCTGTAAACTAGATGACTAAAATTTGAAGTGGCACAAAGCATAATAGAAAAGAAAAGAATCTCTCAAATAAAATATTCAATTTCAAAACACAATAAAAGTTACGGTTTCAATAAGAAAAGATATATCTCGATTATTTGAAGTAATTTTCACTGGAATATTTGATCAAGAACCATCATTACGAGCCTTCTCTATGCCAGCATTTTTGTTTCAAATTTCTTAACACCACAGGTAGCAACAAACGTTAAGCAATCGAATGTCTTTCTCACTGCTTATTACATTCGTTTTTATGATTTGACAAGCTGACGTGAAAAAATAAATTATTTATAAATAAATGTGTTCAGAAAAGCTAAGAAACTGTGTGGTAGTTCTTATGTTCCGTAGAAAACTATAAAAAATAAGAAACTTTATGTCAGAAAAAATGTTGTGCAAATGCCTTTATCGATTTTTTCCAGGTTTTGGTGAAGGCATTTCTTTGACAACTTGAGAAAGCGCATAAAATGTTAACAAATAGTTTGTATTCAGTTGAAAATAATGTTGAAATCATTGAAAAACATTATTGTGCAAATGCAAATTTGGAGAATGAAGTAAATTGTTAGAGAACTCGACTGTTCTTCAAAATATCATGAACATTGAAGGAAAATACAAAAAAAAAGTGGATCACTATACATATGCTGTGTTCTGAAAGAAGTTGGAAGAAATCCTCAGAACAGTTCATTTTATTCAATAAACAAAGTGTATTTATAATTTCTGAAACAGTCTATAATAGTGTCAAACTGATGTTGTATCTTGAGTTCTTTCCTTGTCAAATATTTGACCCTGTGTAGTTCAGACCTTAACATGGTTGACGAATGTTGTGCGTAAATCAACACTGGAGGCCAAAAAATCCACGATGTCGGATAAACACTCAAGATGGCGGCTGTTTAATGGTGTTTTAGGCTCCAAAACCATATAATTTGGGTATATTTAGTATGGGGATCATGCCTCGAGTTCGAAAAGGGTGACCAGAATATCCAAGATGGCGGTTGAAAATTCTAGATGGCGGCTGTTCAATGGAGTTTTAGGCTCCAAAACCATGCAGTATGAATATATTTGATATAGGAAAGATGTCTGGAGACCAAAATGGCGACCAGAATATCCAAGATGGTCATCTTAAATCCAAGATAGTGAATGATAATTGAAGATGGCGGCTGTTAATGGAGTTTAAGGCTCCAAAACCATGCAATATGGGTATATTTGGTACGAAGAAGATGTCTGGAGTACAAAAACGACGACCAGAATATCCAAGATGGCTGCCTGAAATTCCTTTTTAATGGAGTTTTAGGCTCTAAAACCATGCAATATTCAAAAATTACTTCGAGATATTTTAAGATTGCTGACTTAATCCAAAATGGCACCTCAAAATTCAAGATGGTGGCTTTTTTAGAGTTTAAGGCTCAATCATCAATTGCCAGCTAAGCGATATGATTTTTGGTAGCATGAAATGGATTTTTGTTAAAAGTATGAAAGTGCATTATCAATTTCGGCAACACCCATTTTTGTCTACTCCCGATTTTGGCAACAATTTGTTACCAATTATTTTTACCGACAAATCGTCTTAGGGACCGACTTGTTCAAATCCCAAAATGGCCGCCACAATGGCCAACTTTGGCACTTACTCACGATATCGAAAGCACAAATCTCTTCGTAAACAATACCAGCTCACCTGAGCTTCTTATTTTAAGCTTATTACAAGTGATCAAAAATAGAATAAAAAAACACACTGTTGTTTGAAGCTTGCTTCTTGACATTTATGCGTCTGAAGTTCTGGTGCACTGTTGAAGCGGGATTTCAAGACATTTGTCCTTAAATACATATTGTTAGCCTTACTTTTGAAAAAAAAATCACAATTACTCAAGTTTTCCAGCATCGTTAAATTTTCAAATCATGACGTAATTGATGGTAATCATGACGTAATCAAATCATGACGTAAGAATAGTTCACATTTATAATATAATCCAAAATAACGCATAAAAGTTGAAAATAAATTACAATTTTTAACCGATTTTGGTGACACCTCATTTTGGCAACATAAAATTCACCTCGTGTTGCCAAAATCGGTTCATCAACACGTCACTTGAGTTTTGATGAAATGGGTTTTTGAAGGCACGAGAAAGGCACCAAAAAGAAAGAAAGAAATTGTAGTTTTGTACAGTATTTTTTACATGATGTGGAAGCTAATTTATAAATTAATAATTGCTGCCAAATTGGTCATAAGGCGTTAGGCGAGGTGAATAAAATAATGAATTTGATCATTATTTCTCTTAGGTCAGTGCTTATACAGACAGGAATTAGATAAAACCCCTATTTATAATTTCAAACACTCAATTATTTCAAACGTACAGTTCATTTTACTTCGAAAACTGAAACAACTTCCATAGCAATGGGGCACGTTCGGTGTAGTACTAGATTTGTAGTAATGAGCTGAATTTTAGTATGGTGGTGATATGGTCGATTCTCCGCTTCTGCAATGAAATGGTGCAAAAAGCGTGGGTATGTATTATGATTCCTTGCCTAATTTGATGGTGTTCGAGCAAAACTTTGGATAACTATGTTGTTTATGTTGCAAGAAATGGAGAAAACAACAACACTGTTGCCCAAAGTTTTGCTCAAACAGTATCAAATTAGGCAAGGAATCATAATACCCACGCTTTTTGCACCGTTTCATTGCAGAAACGCATTCCTCGTCGTTCGCTTGAAGCAGCCGGTTGTGTTACCGTGTCTGAGTCGCAGGCATTGGCTTCGTAGCCGGTGGAGTTTTTTTCTCCCAAGTGAGTTTTTTTATATCGCGAGTTTTCCCCCCGAGGACGAAGTTTAAGTGCCTAAGGCGACCCGTGAGCAACGTAGGAAGTAGACACGTGTTCTTCACGTGTACTATCCATGTTTAACCCGCTATCAAAAATTAATAATTGATAGTCGTTTGTATCGCCGTCATCACCGTCGTCACCAATCATCATCGCGGCGGCAGCCTTCCCGTTCATTTCACCACGTCGGGTGCAGCCGCACCCAGAGCACCAACCTACAGTGAGGAACGGACAACAAAACATCACTCGCCGGCGTGCGAGCGTATTGTTCACCAGCGGCAGAAGCTAACGATCATCTCGGCGGACTTTGTATAGGGTGCAAAACAAAGTCATTGTATCGGCAGTCTGCTGCGGTAAATATATCGTTAGAACATTTTGCTCTTTATTGCCTCCCCGCCGGTCTCGGATTAATCAGTGGTTCCCAATCCAAGTGGTAATTTTTTTTTCTTCTGATTTATCTCCCCGTCCTCTTATTTTCTTTTTGCTTTCTGATTGAGACGTAGAGCTACAAACTGAACTACTGTTACGCAACGTCTTGTCAGAGGTAAAGTAGTTCCTCCCGCTTCGCGGACCATTTTCGTCGCATTATTATTATTATTTTTTTTTTCAGTTGCTATCCTTCTTTTTCTTTGTTTTTTTTCTTTCACATTTCATCAAACTATATTAGTATTTAAGTAGATTTAAGTAGTTGCTATCCTTTTCCTTCATTTTTTTGTTTTTTTTTTTTTACAATTTTCCGGTTATTATTTTATACATTGTTGTGGTTATTTGGTTTTGGTTTGACCCCATTTTTCTCTGCCGCCCTTATTCCACAGTGATTCCTTTTTTTCCTGGATTTATTTTCGCTTTATTACTTTTGGTTGTTTTTCCCGTCGTAGGGCAACTAGTTGTATTTAGGAAGGACCACGTCCTTGAATTAGGCTTTCTTTTTTTTTTAGTTGCTATCCTTTTTTTTCTTTGTTTGTTTTTTTTTTTCTTAATGCTATATTAGAGCTTAGGTTGGTATCTGAACTGGTATTTTACTTTAAGTTGCTACTTTTTTTTTTTTCATTTCCCCGATATTCCGATACTACCGAGAACATCTGGTTTTGGCTATTTTCGTTCTTAAATTGTCTCGTTTTCTCTTTTTCATTGTCTGGTGTAAGTTTCCCTGCGGTATAATAAAATAGGCCCGCATGGAAACGAATGACACCGGTGGGGGTTCACCGGACCTCGTAATTTCATCCGATGACGATACATCTTCTCGTCTGTCCACTACATCAATAGTGCAAACCCAAAATTCTGATACCATGAAGACTGGCGATGATGAAAACCCTCCAGAGGTTCCTCAAGTATTCCGTTGTGCTGTTTCTTCCGGAATTATTCCAATTAGTTCATTGGTGAACGGAACGCGGTCCCAGCCCATGGTAAAAACTCCCTTAGCTACAAATCTTTGTCTGCCTGGCTTCTCTTCTCAACCCCCTGTATTCTCATCTATCCCTGAATCTTCTTCTAACCCGGTGAGCCCCCACCCGAAAGTTTACCCACCCGGATCTAAGGGTCCCTTTCTGGTTTTCTTTCGGCCTAAACCGAACGGAAAAAAAACTGAACAAATTACAAATCGCAAAAGATCTGGAAAAATCGTTTCGTGGGGTTCTGGAGATAGACTCACCCAGCCGTGACAAGCTGCGTGTCACGGTAAGTGACCGCGAACAAGCGAACAAGATTGCTAACTTTGAACTCTTTTCGCGGGAATATAAAACATATTTGCCTAGTTGCGAGATAGAGTGCTACGGAGTGGTCACCGACGATAATTTAACCTGTGCCGCAATCATGTCTGGAGCTGGTGGGTTTAAAAATCGTGCCGTCCCACTGGTTCCAGTTCTTGATGCCGTTCAAATGAACAAGGCACAACCAGACGGCTCAAAACAACCGTCCAACTCTTTCCGGGTGACCTTTTCCGGCTCCGCTCTTCCGGGCGTTCTCGTGGTTGGGCTTCTTCGATTACCTGTTCGCCTCTACGAACCAAAGGTAATGCACTGCGCAAAATGCCAGCAGTTGGGCCACACCGCACCTTACTGTAGCAACAAACCACGTTGCAGTATGTGCGGTGAACAACATGCGGAGGGCTCCTGCAATATGGAGCCAAAATGCGCCACTTGTGGCGAATCTCCTCCTCACGAGCTCAGTGCATGCCCGAAGTACGTAGAGCGGGAGAAACGCGACATAAACTCACTTAAACAGCGATCGAGGCGATCTTATGCAGAAATGCTGAAAAAGATCGCACCGGTTGCTGTCTCATCAGCCCATCCTATTACTAGCAACAATATCTTCGCATCCCTGCCGGCAGATGATCAAGGCTCTGACTCTGAGGGAGGCGAGGAGTACAATATAATTGAGACAGGAACGAAAAGGAAGCGAGCTGTTGCAAAACGGCACATGCAACAGCAAGTTTCTCAAAACGCCCCTGTTACTCAACCTGCTCAGCGAATCCCTCTGGCAAAATCAAGAAGTAGCGGAAGTACCTAAAAGGTATCACCTCCAGGCTTTAAATTTTCGTCTGGAGACTTTCCGTCACTTCCGGGGGCATCTAAAACCCCAGTTGCCCCAATTTTTCGCCCAGAAAACCAAAAATCTAGTCAACAGAAACGTCGACAGAACCCAGTTGACCCTTCCGGAAAATTGACTCTTTCTGGGATAGTGGATATCATCTTCGAAACGTTGAATGTCTCCCCCGCTATAAGAAGTTTGATAATCATGGCACTTCCTTTTGTGAGACCTCTCCTGAAGCAACTGACTTCAAAATGGCCGATTCTTGAATCTTTCATATTTTTCGATGGCTAATTTAACCAGTGAGGTCGGAGATATGATTGAAGTCCTACAGTGGAATTGTAGAAGCTTAATTAGAAATATAGATGCGTTCAAATTTTTAGTCCACAACACATGCTGTGACATATTTGCTCTTAGTGAAACTTGGCTAACTTCCGATAAAGATGTCTCTTTCCACGATTTTAATATTATTCGTTGTGATCGAGGGGATGGATATGGAGGGGTGATCTTGGGGATCAAAAAGCTCCATTCCTTTTATAGAATTGATTTCCCCCCGATGAACGGCACTGAAATAGTTGCATGTCATGTTACTATACAAGGTAAAAGTTTCAGTATAGCCAGTGTTTACATACCGCCCAGTGCTAGAGTATCTCGAAGTGATCTTGCGGAAATATGCTGTGCTATGCCTGCGCCTTGGTTGATTCTAGGAGATTTTAATGCACACGGAACAGCCTGGGGGTCTCCGAAGGACGACAATCGCGCAACCCTGATATATGACCTCTGCGACTATTTCAATTTGACAATTTTTAACTCCGGGGAAGCAACGCGAATTAAACCACCAGATCCTCCAAGCATGTTAGACCTGTTCGAATTCACTATCATTGGATTGCACGTGGAAGGTAATTCAGGATCCCCATGGTAGTGATCATCTGCCAATCAGTTACCAATGATTCGTGTCAGGCTCGCCAGATCGACGTCGCGTATGATCTCACGAAGCATATCGACTGGGGTAAATATGCTGAATTGGTCGCAGAGGGCGAGCAGTCGGTTGACGTTCTTCCACCGCAGGAAGAATACCAATTCTTGTCCGCGTTAATCGTCGAAAGTGCTCTTCAAGCGCAGCGTAGGCCGGTTCCGGGAACTTCGATACGGCGAAGACCCCCCACACTGTGGTGGGATGAAGAATGTACCGGAGCCTATCGCGAAAGATCCGCCGCGTTTAAGATCTACCGGAAGCGCGGTACACGGGAGAACTACGAGCGGTATTCCTCTCTTCACAACAAATTCACGAGCCTCGTGAAAGCGAAGAAACGTGGTTATTGGAGGAACTTCGTCAACGGTTTATCGCGGGAGACGTCAATGCGGACTCTCTGGACAGTGGGAAGGAGAATGCGCAACGCGGTATCGATAAATGAGGATCGAGAAAGCTCGCCTCGATGGATTTTCGATTTCGCAAAGAAAGTCTGTCCGGATTCGG
Source organism: Aedes albopictus (assembly GCF_035046485.1). NCBI lineage: Eukaryota > Metazoa > Arthropoda > Insecta > Diptera > Culicidae > Aedes > Aedes albopictus. The sequence continues at coordinate 390,071,206 of NC_085137.1, forward strand.
TCCAAGTACACGCGAATATTCGTTGTAATCCAACCGAAAGGAATGCGATGGATTCACCCTTTTCGATGCTAGAATTCTCACTCGCGCTTCTATCATGTAACAACTCTGCCCCAGGAATGGATAGAATAAAGTTCAACCTGCTCAAAAGCCTCCCAGACGTCGCGAAGAGGCGCTTGTTGAATTTGTTCAATCTATTCTTGGAGAGCAACATTGTTCCGGATGACTGGAGACGAGTGAGGGTTATTGCCATTCAAAAACCCGGGAAGCCCGCGTCGGATCACAACTCGTACCGTCCTATTGCGATGTTGTCGTGCTTACGGAAGCTGCTAGAGAAGATGATTCTCCATCGGCTCGACACATGGGTTGAATCGAACGGCCTTTTGACAGATACTCAATTCGGTTTCCGCAGAGGCAAGGGAACGAGCGATTGTCTGGCGCTGCTTTCTACAGAAATTCAACTGGCCTACGCTCAAAAAGAGCAAATGGGCTCAGTATTTTTGGATATCAAGGGGGCTTTTGATGCAGTTTGCGTTGATGTCCTTTCAGACAAACTCCACGAGTGTGGGCTTTCTCCGATGTTAAACAACTACTTGTACAACTTGTTGTCTGAGAAGCACATGTTTTTCTCTCATGGAACCTCGGCAACTTCACGAATTAGTTACATGGGTCTCCCCCAGGGCTCATGCTTAAGCCCCCTTCTTTACAACTTTTACGTTAGAGACATCGACGAATGTCTCGTGGAAAATTGCTCGCTACGACAGCTTGCAGACGACGCCGTGGTTTCTATCACCGGACCAGAGGCGGAAGATCTGCAAGGACCACTGCAAGATACCTTAGACAATTTGTCTGCTTGGGCTGTAAAGCTGGGTATCGAATTCTCTCCGGAGAAAACTGAGTTAGTTGTCTTTTCTAGGAAGCGTGACCCAGCAGAGCTAGAGCTTCAATTTTTGGGTAGGGAACTCACTCAAGGTTTTTCACATATGTATCTGGGGGTCTGGTTCGACTCTAAAGGCACCTGGGGAAAGCACATTAATTATCTATATCAGAAGTGCCAACAACGAATCAACTTCATGCGTACACTCACCGGAACATGGTGGGGAGCCCACCCGGAAGATCTGATAAAACTTTATCGTACAACGATACTGTCGGTTCTCGAATACGGTAGCTTTTGCTTTCAGTCCGCCGCGAAAACACACATCTTGAAGCTAGAGCGTATCCAGCATCGTTGTCTTCGGATCGCGTTAGGCTGCATGAACTCGACGCACACAATGAGTTTGGAGGTACTAGCAGCAGTACTCCCTTTATCAGATCGTTTCGTGGAATTGTCGTTAAGGTTCCTCATCCGCTGTGAGGTGCAAAATCCATTGGTAATTGAAAATTTTGAAAAGCTGATCGAACGAATTCATCAAACTAAGTTTATGACAGTGTACTACTCGTACATGACTCTGGATGTTCACCCTTCATTGAATGTTCCCAACCGCGACTGCTTCCCAGACTTCTCCAATTCCACTATAGGTTTTGATCTGTCCATGTTGCAAGAAATCCGTGGAATTCCAGATCCGCTCCGATCGGAGCACATTCCAAAAATTTTTGTAAGCAAGTTTGGTCAAGTCAGTAGCGACAGAAGGTTTTTCACTGACGGGTCAAAAACAAATGATTCCACTGGATTTGGTGTATTTAATGAGCTTCATAGCGCCGCCCATAAACTTCAAAGTCCTTGCTCAGTATATGTCGCAGAATTGGCAGCTATACACCACGCATTAGAGCGAATTGCCTCTCTTCCCTCTGATCAATATTTCATTTTCACGGATAGTCTCAGCTCAATTGAGGCTATTCGCTCAATGAGGCCGGTGAAGCACTCCCCGTATTTCCTGAGCGAAATTCGATCAATTCTGAGTGCTTTATCGCATCAAGCATATAACATCACTTTGGTTTGGGTCCCTTCACATTGCTCGATCCCGGGCAATGAGAAAGCGGACTCACTCGCCAAGGTGGGCGCTATGGAAGGCGATATTTATGACCGTCATATCGCCTTCAATGAATTTTTTTCAATTGCTCGTCAGCATGCCTTGGTCAGTTGGCAACAAAAATGGGATGCAGGGGAATTGGGCAGGTGGTTACATTCAATTCTCCCACAGGTATCGAAGACGGCGTGGTTCAAGGGGTTGGACATGGGTCGAGATTTTATCAAGATAATGTGTCGACTTATGTCCAATCACTACTCTCTGGGCTCGCATTTCTATCGAATAGGGCTCACAGATAGCAATCGTTGTAGCTGTGGTGCAGGCTATCAAGATATCAACCATGTTGTGTGGGAATGTCCCGAATACGGTATTGCCAGATCCGATTTATGTGCATCCCTCAGGGCCCAAGGGAAACCAGAAAAGGAAGACATTAGAGATGTGTTGGGTAAACTTGATCTAGAGTACATGAAGCTTGTGTACGACTTCTTGAAGCAAGCTGAAGTCTTTGTTTGATATCCCCGTCTTGTTGTTCCACTTGTCCACCTCGTGACTTTGTTTGATATACCCAGTCTTGTTGCTCCACTTGTCCACCTCGTGCCCCTTCGAAAATCGTCTGTTTGTATCGTTACAGGTTGTTTGTCCACTCTACGTTTGTCCAGCAGCAATACGCCACATCATGCTGTTAAGTGTCAACGAAAAGCCCTCATCACCCTATCCTTTCCTCAAATATCATTGTTACCCCTAACCTCGACTAAACCGCGAGTTTTACGGTTCCCCAAAACTAACATAGTTTTAGTCAAACACATAACATTGTAAGACACGAAAAAAATAACTGAATTCGGCTCCGTTATGCCTGTTGGCGCATGAGCCTCAAATAAATGATTAAGTAAAAAAAAAATTGCAGAAACGGATAATTGACCATATCACCATACTAAAATTCAACTCATTACTACAAATCTAGTACTTCCTGATTGCGTCCTATTGACTAACCGCGATTGCTGATCCGTGGCCAATAAGGAAATCCATCCATTTTGAGCGCATTATGTAAAAACCGCTCCGATGGTCAATCGAACGAAAGGATATCGAATCCCCGGACACGTGGCTTTCCGAGTGAATGTGAATTATTCGGCATCTTGTGCGGTCGGCGGTAGGTATAGGTTTGCGCACGTGGGTGTGGGATGCAATGATTGGTTAGCCGCAAACACGAGAGCATTAACAAACGAGCATTCCGGGCATCACCCACGCATCATCCGTACGGCGGTGGTGGCGGTTAGACTTATCATGGCTCGCGCGGGCGAACCACGCAAGGGATTCCAAGCTAGCGGCGGCGGGCGGACGGGCTGCCATTGTTCCCGGCATTCATCGATCTCGTAAACTAATTGAAATATCCAGTTTCTTCGCTGAATGTTGGCTGCGGTGGGGAATTCATTGCTGTGACCATATAGGCGAAGTGGTAAATACGCGGATGTTCAGCAAGACCTTGGCGAAGGTGATGGGTTCGATGCCCGATCGATCCAGGAAAATTTTCTAATGGGAATGTTCCTTGACTTCCTTGGGCATAGGTATTATTGTATCTATCACACAATATGCGAATGCAAGAATGGTCAATTGGCAAAGAAAGCTAATAAATAATAATAACTCTGGTAGCAAGCTCAGTTCTTCTTGGAAGGTATTGCCCAAAAGAAGAACAGTTAGAAGAAAGGAAGCACATTGCACGTTCTGCGGTTTGTCTGATTACCTACCCTACAGTGTGCGCTATTTCCAGTTGGGTGGAATGAACTGTGGGTCTGGGTATCCTTACGTAGGTAGAAAGATGCCGGAGGCTCGTCTGAATGGAATAATTAGCATCACATGGAATACGACAAAGGATGCGATAAGGATACGGATACCTAGCCTGCGAATGGGTTGCTTTTAGAAGACAAATCGATTGGAACAAGGCACTTATGAAACGTTCGTAGTCCCGAGAACTAGGGTTATTGAATTGAACAGCTCGTATCATGTGACGATACAAAGCAATATAAACCGCGATGAGAAGTGCTCCACTTCTTCTTTAAGTATGGCGAAGCGTCCCAACTGGGATAAAGCCTGATTCTCAAATAAGTGTAGATTATAGAAACAATCACGTGTATATGATACACCTTTTCAAAGCAATACTGAAAACTATGAATTTTGGAAAATACGATGTCTTTACAAAATTACGAAAAATACAGGAAATTCGTATTTTCCGTTCAAAATAAACATTCATCGTGAAAACACCTTTGTTTTTTGCCTGAAAACAATCACGTGTGCATGAGCATAATTTCACCATGACTATTCGTATTCATATTTTCAATGGCCTTGCACACTATTTTTTGACATTTTTTTACGTGGTTCTATTTTGCACGTGATTTACTCAAATTTGCGATTTTTTACACGATTTTGCTAAGAACCTTCAATATATTCAAACATTAGAAAATGCTATTACTATCATATCAGCCATTCCATAGAAAAACGATATGGTGCAACTCCGATATCGTAAAACTTGGTGGGTTTGTAGTTCATCGAAAGTAATTAGACCCGAATTTTTTTTTATTTCGTCATTAGGGTGACCAATTTTCAGTAGTGTGGTCCTAAAAATCAAGGTTTTATAAACTTTTTTTTTTGTTTGCAAGCTGAGGCTTTCCCGGTTACGTACCAAACGCTGAATTACGAAAGGCTGAAATAACAAAAGGCTGAAACACGAAAGGCTGAAATTACAGAAGGCTGAATGCATCAAAAGGCTGAAATAACATAAGGCTGAAATAGTTATTGGACTAGATTTGAAACGCACCAGCCTAAAGGCTATCCTCAACACTAACAACTTAGACAAATAGATCACCAGTGATGGAATTACTCTCATCATGAATCAATTCGCGAGTGTAAAGCCAACACAAGGCTTACTCACGATTCCGAGAGTAAACAGTGTGTGAGTTTATTCGCATCCGCCTGCTTCGCGAGTAAGAAGCAAAACAAAAACAGAAACATGAGTTTTTATTCGTGAAGAACTAGTGGAGGTTCGGGAAGTGCATTTTATTGTGGTTATAATAGCAAATCCAGTGATTATCCAACATAAACTAATGCTTTATGCTTAATTGTTCCTGAAAAGCAGCACTGCCATTCGTTAATGCGTTTTTCGTCAAAATTCAAAAAAACTCACGAAGCTTCGCGAATCACATGCGAGTGCCTGCCAGCTTCGTTTACTCACGAATAAAGAAGTGCGAGTATTTTCGGGCCCCATGTTGTTCACGAGTAGGTTTGTTTTGGTTTGTGTCTGCTCAGTTGCAATCTTCATCATTTTCCATCTCTGCGGATCACTCCTATTGGGAATAATTACATACATCCATTGATTTTACTATCTTTTTAAAATTTTGCTTGTTGGTCGATTACCCAGCCGTGGCACCCACATTGGTTTTGCTTGAGCTTGACGATTGACCGTCCTACCGTCCCTAGTTCATGGTTGGCCAAACTGAGCCATTTTGGAGGAAAGCTGAAGACGTTGTCCGTGTCTTTTTTAAGCCATTTTGGGGGAACATGCTTCAGTTACTATGTTCTGAATCGGAAAGTTTTACGACTGGCCAATATGCTATGGATTATTGAACGCCTACATTACTAAGACAGTATTTTTCAAAAGAATAGCATATATTTCAAAGAAGGGAAAATCTCTGATGATATTGTTTAAGTAGCCGTAGTGACAACAATCTCCAAAACAACATGACTCGAAAGAATAGCTCATGTTTAAAGAAGGATAAATTAACGATATGAATATTATCAGTTCCTTCTTGTGTTCGTTGGTATTAGCCGTTTCATTAAAACTCAGTTTTGAAACTAGGGCCCATGCTGAGGGTTACGCGTACGATTCGCGTTCGGACCAAGAACTTTCCATTATGAAAATTTTCTTGACTCTCTTTGGCATTGAGTATCTTCGTACCTGTTACACGATATGACAAAGCTGAGAAGCAGGCTCGATCTCAGTTCGGGCGTTACTCCAAGAAAAGGAAGTAGTGCTATAATTTATACATGCATTTTCGTATTTTCAGCCTTTTCAACTTTCAGCCTTTTGTAATTTCAGCCTTATGCTACACTTTCTTGATTACAGCCTTTCGTATTCAGCCTTTTGTGCATTCAGTCTTTTGAAATTCAGCCTAATGTTATAATCCCGGATTTCCACGAAGCCGCACGAAAATTACCTATTTTTTTTTAATTTTGCATTTTTGATTTGCTTACAATTTTGCACAGCTATTCTAATCAATACAAATAACCATTTCTCGCGCTCAGTATCATACGGGCGTATCTACAATGATCGATTTCTCTTCATCGATTTTCTCTTCGGCTAATAACTTGGCCTGCAAATCATTTTTGGTTGTTTGTGTTGTTTTAGATGCTAATCCTAGTTGTCCATCACCGAACTACACCGGGAGATCATCCGAATATTGGTCGTATTTTCCGGAATTATCCGAAGAGAAAATCGACGAAGAGAAATCGATCATTGTAGATACGCCTGTATGATACTAAACGCGAGATTTTTCCAAATTTCCTATTTTTATCGAGTCTCGACTAACTTTCAAATAGGGCCTATGAAAAAATGGAACACATGCAAATAAAAAAATATATCACGGAAACGGCTTGTTTGGTCGGAAAGGTGTATTCGGCAATGTTGTAGATTAATATATAGCGGCTCTCAAAAAAATACACATTGAAAAATTTATTTAGCTTTTCTTCTGAAAATACCTAATTTTGTTACTAAAAATCAAATATCTCAAAAAGCTATTTTTTAACCTTCATGTATTTTTGTGAGGATTGTACGACATTTCCCCGAAAACCAGTTCCCCGAATGAAGTTTCCCCGAAAGTTTTTTCCCCGAATGTACCATTGCCCCGAAAAATATTTCCCCGAATGTACCGTTTCCCTGAAAAGTGTATGTCATCTGCCATTTAACCTTCTTTGGAATGAGCTGATGCTCACCACGCTGCGTACGCTCAGCGCAACCTGTCTGGGTCATCATGAGCCCTAACCCTATTAGTTTTCGTTCACAAATTCTTATTATTTGCATAATTTGATGCTGTTTGGGCAGAACTTTGGCTTTTTTAATATTCATTTCAAAGTATGTATGATAATTCAGTGGAGAATGTATCATCACACCATACATATATTCAGCTCACCGATGTCCAAATACATATTGATAACCTTTTCATAATAAATTTCCCTTCTTTCAATCATAGGCAGTTCTTTCAAGTTGACCTGTGGAACTTATCATCAGCAGTACCAGTAAAATTAGCTAGTATATTGAATATTATGTTTTGCTCTTTGGTGTCAGTGTTCTAGTGTCTATGGACGTTATAGTAGGAAACACCATCAGAGATTCTCCCCTTCTTTCAAAATATACGATTCCAAATGTTAAATCAGTAAAGTTTGGCTATAATAACGGTGTGAATTGTTTTTATGCATCGATTAACAAAAAATGCATATACACAAATTGTACTCAAAGATGTCATTTGAATGCAATCATACCTTACATTTTCCGTATCGAATGTGTTACAACAGCTAGCCTACATCTTTTATGCCGATAATGATCTTTAGCAGATTACCTCAATTTAAAGATATTATCTGTTTTAAAGGCGTTTTCAGCGATTGAATATTCAACAACACTCGAAAAAACAGTCTATGAACCAAAGAAGGGATAATCTGTGATAAGCGTGTTTTGAGTTGAAATCCCTATCATTTTCTATCAGAACAAATGAAAAAAAAAACGACCTTCGTTTAGAAGAAAAGCAAACGTCATTCAAACATCCGTATTACTATTTTGTCTTAGAAAATGACTCAAGGGAAAATCTAGGGTGCTCACAATACCAAAAACACAGACAAACAGAGGTAACACTTCGAACATTTTTGGATTCAAATCATAGTCACGGAAACGTATTCGCCCAATGCTAAAAGAACAGCTAACCATCAACTAGGTGGCGGTAGTGGCCAAACGTCAAACTCGAACAAAATCGATGCGAGCGCCACGGATGGTTAGTTGGCCGTTGATAGTCGTTTAAATAGACCATTAAATCGGTGTAGGATGGGAAATATTGTGCGTTTAGCACTAAATTGGTTTCCGAAAAAACTTCATTGACTTCCGCTGCCTTTCCTATGCGTTAAACATTACGTCGGAAGTAGTGCGCTGTATAGCAAACCAGATTTACTGTACAGCGCACTACTTCCGACGTTATGTTTAACGCATAGGAAAGGCAGCGGAAGTCAATGAAGTTTTTTCGGAAATCAATTTAGTGCTAAACGCACAATATCGGAGTGTTACGTCTGTTTTATTTTTTGCCATCTTCTCAGACCCCCCCCCCTCCTCCCACATTTGACTTTCGTCCATACAAAATTTTTGAAATTTGTATGGACCGTAGACTTTGGCCAGAACAACAGCCACCCCCCCTCTTAAAGTCAACGTAGTTTATGGACAGGCCTTAATAATTGGTCCATGCATTTATTAAATGCATGATGATATATCCATCAATTCGTCAATTGTGTCAAAACGAAAATATAAACTCCAAGGTGGTCACATATCAGTTGAATAGTTCTTCTAAAGCCTGCACATTGGTCCATCCTAACCAACCCACTGACAGGCATTGTTGTCAACATCTCTTTTGTTAAAATGGCCCCAAAATGTGTTGATCAAACGAAATTGGGCCCGTAATATCTCTACTGTCACTCCATGCTATAGGTATAGGCGTGTCAATGGCGTGATCCTAACTTTTCGTTCCAGACTGACTCGGCCAGATCGTATTCATCAGGAAAGTGATCAGAAACCAGTGTTGAAAAAAGTTTAATAAATATTTCGGGGAAACGGTCTATTCGGGGAAATGATTCATTCTGGGAATCGTTTGTCGGGGAAAAAAACTTTCGGGGAAACTTCATTCGGAGAACTGGTTTTCGGGGAAATGTCGTACAATCAGTCTAGGATTAGGTTAAACATCATTGGGGCTGTTGTATGCCTTATGATTATTGTAGTACTAGTGCGCCACTTGCCACTTTAATTCAACTTCAATGGTTAATGTAGGGCAATGCATGCCAATACGTGCGTTTTAAATATGCAATACGGACAGTTTCAACAGCATGGCTACTTGGGTAGTTTGCGAAATAAAACGAAAGTCGTGTACGAAGGTCGTGTAACGACCGACATTCTTGATGGATAATAACGAGCTGATTTGCAGACAGTGTTAAAAAAAATAACAGAACACACAGATAAAAATAATGAGATTTACATGTCATGTAAATTTCAGTTTTGTCATGGAAACTTAGTGTTATGATGGTTTACATGATATATCATGTGAATTTGTGTTATATGTCATGTAAACTCTCAGAGTCATGCTGAATTATATGACATATAATGGAAGTTTACATGATATTTCATGATTTTTACATGATATGTCATGTAAAATTCTGTGATATCCCACGCTCCAATTATGTGCATCATATGTCACAGAATTTTACACTCTTTTTTTCGAACTGTGCAGCTTTTGAGTTTTATCTGAAAATCAAGTTCTGATGTTTTTTTTTTAATTTGGAATTTAATAGAATTCTAATATCTTGCAATGAAATTAACCAATTTTCAATCTTTTTGAACGAATATTCGATATTTCAGATCATCTGAACACCATTTTTGAGTTAGATGGATGGAAGTCGAGGTGAGTATATGAGACAATCCCCTTAAATGTTACCAAAACTTTAAAAAAAAATATGAAAATTTGAATATGTATTTTTTCAATGAGAAAAGAATTTTAAAATTCTTTAACGTATACTTGAAAGCATTATGTTTGCATCAAAAATACTAATTTTCCGAATTATACGTAGTTATGTGAACATTTTATAGTTTTAGGTTTTCATACTTCTCAAATTTCTGGAAAAAAAACTTTTCTGTACACATAATTGTTTTGCATTTTAACCCACAGTTGAATAATATTGGATCATGAAAACAAATCCTTGATGGCTTGTAAAACATTCTAAATCGACTGAAGGTTTAATATTTTCAGTAAATTTTATAGCAAAGTAGTTGTATTTTGGAATCGGTAGCAATAATCAATACTATTGATTTAAAAATCCACCTTATTTTAAACAAATGTTACTTTTTTGCCCGATATTTCTCTATCTTGACCCACAGTGTAATAAACTGCATTTTATGTCTACTATAACAAACATATCTAAAAATTAAAAAAAAAAACTTTAAAATACCTATGTCAATTTCTTGATTTTGCTTTGGCTGACCAAGCCATGTGGGAAATTACACTGTTGAAAATGCTTTGACACCCATGTGCACAACAGAACATGTGCTCGATGAACAAATTGAGATTTGAAATTATGAAAAGAAATCCACGTACTCCGGTGAGACTCGAACTCACGACTCCCAATTCGCTAGACGGGCGCTTCTATTCCTTCAAGCTACGGAGTCACTCGACTATCTCCGTCGCCAGCAGGCCTAGAACTGAACTCGATTCCACAATCGCACATGGTTATCTTCTTTTCACAATCCAAACCCCCTTCGGATGGGATTAGATGAACATCTAACACATTGTCTGTTGTGCACATGTATGTCAAAGCGGGAGAGGAAGTTATTTTTAATTGTCGAGAGCTTCGGGCACTGCCTTCCAATCACTTATTGGTATGGCAATTAGTGTGCAGTCGGACTCTCGACGGGTCGGTCCTCGGCCGACCGAATACGGTAAGGGTGACCGTAGCACCTTACAAATGTCAATTTCTTGATTTCACCCTTACCGTATTCGGTCGGCCGAGGACCGACCCGTCGAGAGTCCGACTGCACACTAATTGCCATACCAATAAGTGATTGGAAGGCAGTGCCCGAAGCTCTCGACAATTAAAAATAACTTCCTCTCCCGCTTTGACATACATGTGCACAACAGACAATGTGTTAGATGTTCATCTAATCCCATCCGAAGGGGGTTTGGATTGTGAAAAGAAGATAACCATGTGCGATTGTGGAATCGAGTTCAGTTCTAGGCCTGCTGGCGACGGAGATAGTCGAGTGACTCCGTAGCTTGAAGGAATAGAAGCGCCCGTCTAGCGAATTGGGAGTCGTGAGTTCGAGTCTCACCGGAGTACGTGGATTTCTTTTCATAATTTCAAATCTCAATTTGTTCATCGAGCACATGTTCTGTTGTGCACATGGATGTCAAAGCATTTTCAACAGTTTAAAATACCTGTTTTGTAGTATTTAATTTTAAAGTATTTTTTAAACAAAATAAAAAATACAGCATTTTTTTTCTAACAATATAAACGTTCTCTTCGTAGCCCCATATATGGACTTAAATATTGTCAAAATCAGCTTATCAATCGGACAAACTGGACAATATAAATATTTTATATTTCAGTGACTATTTCCTTAGACCCGCTTGTGCCAAAATAGCAAAATGATAATAGTTTCTATTGCCCTTTTGCCATTTTGTCATCAATGATGCTTATGCAAAACTTGAGATAAATCAAAAAAAAAAAAACAGAAAAAATCAATTACCGATTCCTAATGGAAATGCTTTTGTAAAATGGCCGAGTTACAGCAAGTTGAAATCAGTGTTGCGAAATATCACGATAACTGTACAATCGAAAAGCAAAACATAGCACTTCAACCGATGACTGTCATCACTAACCGTCACTTCGTTGTGTCATGACGCTGCAAAATAAGAGCGGTGAAAGCCTTGCGAACGAGTGACGTTCAGACTGACAACCTCAAACCGAGCGCAGTAGTGGGCATCACGCCAGCGAAATGTCAAAACAAGATGTGAAGTAGAACATGATTGACTGTGCTATTGTTTTGATTGTATCGACAGTGTATTGCAAACGATGTTTTGCTTAGAATACACCTTTAATTCAACGTACTAAAACTTCGCAGTGAACGTAAAAACTCGGTGATTCCACGCAGTGAGCTCAGGTCATATTTTTCGCAGAAAACACAAGTACAAAAACCTGTCCGAAAGGTGGTAAACTTGGCCGGCACAGGATTTATTTTGATGATGGAAGGAATAATGCTGATGGAATAGGGTAAGTAGTGTAACTCTAGTTCTTCTGTGACCTTGACGTAGAGGCATTATCTCATTATTGTATTTCAACTTTTATGACAGGTTATGCCGACAGTTTGGGTTCAGCTATCCAGCAGCGTCAATCAGCTAATAGCGAGCATTGACAACATAGGCAATGGACTACTATGAGAGGATGTGCTGAAGTTCGTCACTACCGGAACGACGACGGTCTGCTAAGTTGTATTGATGTGGACTTCTAAAAACATCGCAAATACTATAGTGTAATGCAGGCAAGCTTATGTGTTCAGTAGGAAGTTTAGGATTTACTTAATTATGTTGCACACCGTTGTAGAATCACGAGGGCAAAATCGTTTTGATTTAGGTATTTCCTCATATCGAACAGGTGATAGTTACGTCGTTTCCATATTGAAATCAAAAGCACTAAGCCGTGTTTGTTTAGGTTGTTTTCTCCGGAACGCTCTATGTAATACCTTGAATACATAATGCTACATTGTGCTTGTACTACAAAGTTAACTTACTTTAAAACCTTATGCATTACAAAAGATGTTAAACAATCCAATAAACTGCATACCTAATTATAAGTATTTCACAAATATCAACTGAGAAAGAAAATCACCGTTTCCCTATTACTTACGATTTTAACAATTAAATCAATAACGTAATGATTTTGATACTATGTTAGAGAAAACACTCTGGGGGTCTAGGAAGTTTTCGTAAGGGTAATTCGCTTGGCTTTGTCCCAGTGAAGCTAAGGAGAAGAAGTATGGAGAAGTATTGATATTTTAAAACACTAGATAGGGTACCCGTTTCTATATTCAGCACATTACTTTCATTTTCATTCTGTTCAAAAGATTTGAGCGCTATTTGTTTTAGTTTTTGTATTCTCATTAGCAGTGAGCATCAATAAAAATTAATAACAGGCAAAATTGGTGCCGTTAGGGTTTGTCTTCAAATAGAATAAATAAGGGTACTCTTACCTAGTTTGCCTTCAACTACCTACAGCGGCACTGGCATGATGCAAATCTTTTCCTCCTTCCACTTACGCATGAGATACACATGATCCCCGACCAGACTAGTAAAAAGTATTTCAGACAATGCAGGATAGTAATTGGTTCAATAAGAATAGCTCTCTGCTCCTCTTCACATGTCAGTCCCATGTTGTTTTTCAAAGCGCCTACCTTTTGTACTATAACTCCAAAAGAATGTATTCACTCCATGCATACTCTTTTCGTGGCATAATGAGCTGTGAATTAAGGCAGGGTAGGTATTAAATTTATTTTAAATAAACTCGTGAGTGGCAAAAATATGTTTCACATTAGAAGTGACATGGGACTGACATGCGAAGAGGGGCAGTATGGTTCGTTATAAAGGCGTTAAAGCCACTGCTGCCCAGATATGTAGTATGGGCCGGATCGATGTCGATGTAGGTCTAATCAGTTGAATATTTTGGTCTTGTTTAAAGGGTTTATCACTGGCGTTTTTGGAAGACTCAATACTTATATGTCTGATTTTGAATGTGGGATCAAAACTAGAGCGAATTGAACTTCGCGAGGATTACGTAGAGGAGTTTCAAAATAATTCGCTAAAAGCAACGCATTCGATTCGAATTCAGGTAAATTTAACATTTGAAAAAATACGGATAATATCAACGAGTGCGTTCGGTCTGCTTTCATTTAAACTCCTTCCATTGATACAACGTAGGCATTATCATGTCTACAATTGGCTTGTTCAATTTAAGCAAAAGCGTCTCCTCCAATAGCTCGTCAGTCATTTGGGTCCGATGGCTTGTTAGAACCAGACTGAGCGCACTGAACGTTCTCTCAACCGAGGCCTGGTTAGATGGTGCAGCCAGGACCACCATTGTAACGGCGTAAAATTCCGGGTGGGACGCTTTTCTGGTCAACCAATGTGTCCACATTTTGATTTGTTGGCGAATATTGTCAACTGACTTCGATGAAGTCGATGGGGTTAACGATCCGCTAAACAAGCCGGTCAGAAAATCATCCATATCATCGGAAGTAGAACCTGTCGATTCGTTGATGGAGTCTTGATACTTGGAAGCTGAAGCAGCTTGATCTTGAGAAGCAGAAGTACGGACTGCACATAGACGTTCCCAAACTTTGAACAGATATTCCTAAAAAAATAGTTACGTCATGTTATGATTATGTTTGATCTACCTGTGTTTGTTCTTTCTCTTCTGTAGTGAGAACCTGAGAGCCCAAGAAGTTGAATCGTGGGTCCAAAACCAAGGAAGCTCGGAACAAGTAATTTCCCTTCAACTTTTCCAATCTGGTCATCAATTCCTTGGACAGTGGTGCTACAAAACGATTGTTCTGAAGCTTCTTAAGCTCGCGTATTGCATCCAACCACTGCATGCAGAACTCCGAGAATGGTTGATGCTGAGTTTGCATTAGTTTGGTAGCTTTATTGGACGGTCTGAAGGCTGCTTCGTATTCCTTAATAAAGCTCCAAGTTTCGTCATCAAGAGCTGCGTTCAATAATAATAATAATAATAAATTAGTGAAACATTATGAACCGTTATACACACATTTTGTGTCTTTTTTTTACCAAATAGTTTATTGGCTCGATCGTTTAACTAAAAACTTTACAGAGCCGACATCTTGTCGAATAATTACAAAAATATATTCAAAAGAGTGCATATCAATAAAATTGCATTCGGGCACACTTCTTCCTTGGTCGCGGAACGGAACCGGAGCTTGAACCACCACCAGAAGCTGCGAATTGAGCCCGTCGCTGTGCCACCCTAGCGCAGAGATGGAAAACAGTGAGGAATGCAGCTGAGTAGACACAAACGCAAAGCTATCCTACTCGTGAATAACAGAAGCCAGAATATATTCGCACTTCCTTCACTCGCGAGCTAACGAAGCTGGTCGCACTCGTGATTGATTCGCGAAGCAGCTGTGAACATTTTTCAATTTTGTGAAAAACGAATTTGCACGGCCGACAGATTAACTTTTCAGGAACAATAAAGCACAAAACACTACTATCTGATGGATAACTGCTTGTTTTGCTCTTAAAATCGCACTAAAATGCAATTCCCGCATCTCCACTTGTTCTTCGCGAATAAAAATTCATGAGTGTTTTTGTTTTTGTTTTGCTTCATACTCGTGAAGCAAGCGGGTGCGAATAAACTCACACCGTGAGTAAACCGTTTGTTGCTTTTACACTCGCGAGTTGATTCACGATGAGAGTGTTTCCATCTCTGCCCTAGCGTTTGCCGATGTATCCTGACTTTCCTCGTCTTTCGATGTGTTTTCGTCTCCTTTCCGATTCATCTCATTTCCGTCTTCGCTCGGCTCTTCCGCATCACACATTTCCGTTGTCTGCTCGATGATGTCATCCTCCAGCACTTCGATAATTTCCACCGGCAATTTCTCCTCTTGTTCCGTCGGCAAAAGCTTTTGTCCAGAGACCACCGCATCGTATGTAGTGGGTTGTGAGATCCGTTGCTTCTTCTTCTCCTTTTTTTATTCTCCGCGTAGGGATTGGTTTGACGATGGGGACAGGAGTCCCTTCGATGTCCAACCTCTCTGCACGAAAAACACGTGTCCTGTATTTCGACGTAATAAATCCGTCCTTCACGACTACCGAAATTGATCATCGGAGGGATGTCCTTCTCGACGGTCATATAAATACCTCGCACCCCAGTACACAAATGGGGCAGGCCAAGCTCCGCAGGAAATTTTTCCCATATAATTTGTTCCACCCGTCCATATTCTCCGAGCGCTAGCGATATAGTTTTATCTTTCAGCTCCGGTGGCAGATCAAACAAACGAATGTATCGTATATTGCTGCCCGCCTCTGTCATCCACACCTCCACAGTTCTCCCGCTAGTGTAATGAAACTTCTTTGCCTCCGTGTTTTTCTTCAGCGCCTCCGTCATAGTCTCCAGAGAAATGAATTTTATGCTAAGAGAACGATCACGTGATGTTCGATATGCCGTTTCCATTGACAGAAGATCTGTGTCCAATGTCTGAAACTGAACTGTGTTCTCGATAATTGCATCCATTCCGCAGTTGGATTGCATTGCGAATATTACAATTATCTTCGCCGCCGGCGTACGACAAATGCATAAGCGAACGAAGAACAATGCAACTGATGCCGGTATACCGTTACCCAAACAGCACACGCTGATGGTATCAAACTAGTCAAGAGCACATTTGCCACCGTCTGTATGCGACGAAAGCAGAACCGAAACTCCTGGCACATTTTGTGTCATCACTCATCATAGCTATATTACTGCCAGTAATCACATGTCAGTCCATACCTCATGAGTGGCGGTAGTGGCGGTAGTAAGCAAACGTGAAACTCGAACAAAACCGATACAAGCGCCTCGGGAGGGCGGGCAGTTGGGCAACTATGAAATTTTCTAATAAACCGTTAGATCGCTGTACGATGAGAAAGCTTTGAGTGTTACGTCTGTTTGTCTGTGGTTTTGCGATTAAAGGCAGTATGGACTTATCCACCGATGAACAGAATTCATCGCGGTCCGAGAATTTTGACACTTGAGCGGGGCCGTTTCCAATTAGAATTGGACGATTCTGATTGGAACAGACCCCTACCCTATCTAGTGTCAAAGTTCTCGGACCGCGATGAATTCAGTTCATCGGTGGATAAGTCCATGGGTGTAATTCTAGGTTTCATTCCTTTACTGGATACGTTCACCAAATACGCAATGAAATGATGAAGAGGGGTTGAGAGGAATGTAGAAGCATGATTATTCATACTAACTTTGTGGTGAGACCATACAGAAGATTGGACATATTTGGGAAGAAATGTTGAAATTGTTCATCTATGCGTGAGATTATTAATGGACGTCGCCTAGATGACGCAAAATTTGTGTTCATTAGGTCTTACCTAGTTCGGGATACTGTTCTCCGAGGGCTACGAAAAATTGTTCCTGCTTCACGAATGACTTGACCAATTTATACTTGCCATTCCAACGCGTAGGAGACCACAGTGGTGGACGTTTACCTTTGTTATAATCAAAAAATTGATTATATTTCACCTTTTTCGTACTTTTGGCAATGTTTGTCACAACCTTCATAGTGTCGTCATTATTTCCTACAACATCGTTCAAGGCCAACCGTAGCGTATGAATTGCGCAACGAATTATATTTAATTGATGTTTGAGTTCTGTTGTTAGGCTCTCCGTGAAATATTCTTCTCTCGTTTCGTCAGCTTCTCCTTCGTTTACAGTTTCGCGATCTGCATGAACTTGCAATGCATACTCTTGTTGCAGCTTTTTTGCGGTTCTTCAGAAACTTCACTGTTCGGCTTTCATGTACTTCCAGCATTGCTATTGAAACGAGGCAATATTAATGAAACTATATCAGAAGGTGTAAGAAAAGAAGTTGGTCTTACCAAGCGTTCGACATGTCATGACTCCGTCGAGCTCATATTGCACGTTGACTCCTAAGACATGCCTGCCGTATCGCACGGCAGAGTCTACCTTCAGCGATACTAACTTCCCCTGCATTTCGTTGATCAGCCACTCGGTCGTCTTGGTCACAACAGCTCGAACATGAGTTTTTTTTATATTTTCTCGGATGATAGTTATTCCGAGGGCATCACAGCAAGGGTCCCAGATCTTGCGTAGCGCTGGCCATTCGAAACATTGATGTGGCAGATTATGACTAGTGACAAGCTCGATGCTGGCATGGATGATTAGCTCATGGTCAATGGCCACTGGTCACTTCGCAACCGCTCGTTTCTTCTTGGGAGGTTCGGTGTCTTTGGTGAATAATCCATGTGTTCGTGCCAAATCCGGGTGAACCAAACGAAAATGGCGAACAAAGTTTCCCGCTTCATACCGTGCTTGTTCATATCGGCAGCCTTTTTTTCTGGTCAATGTAACAAATGAACCTGTCGTCAGCTTTCAAAATTAAATCCCATGCGGTCGAATTGTATGTTCGTTTTTTGGGCTTAACAGCATTCTCGCTTGGTCCTGGAGCATCCATGTTCCTTTTTCGGATACGCACAGAAATCGATGGAACAGCACTTTTCTATTGCACAAACCGCTTTCGCACTGAATGCTTCGTGATTGTCGCGAAAATCACCGATGACTTGAATTTGACATTCGTTGAATTATCTTGTATGGGTTGTCATGGAAACAGAACGTCACGTCAAAACATAACAGTCACATTAGTCCTGTTCAACGACGTAAGTTGAACTTGCTCGAACTTGCTCCATCCCGCTCTTTCCCGTTTGATGACAAATGGGTAAGAGCAGGATGCAGCAACTTCGAACAAGTTCAACCTACGTCGTTGAACAGGACTATTGTCGATGACTTCCATAAAAGAAGGAGCAGGTGGTTGTCAGGTCAAGTGTCAAACAATAAAGATGAATTCTGCATTTGAACATCACAGGCAAGTGTTTGACGCGTGACGTTAAAATATTTTTCGTCATACTTCACATGACTTCTACGGTGACACTTCTCAACACTGGACTTAAAATTAACGTTCCTACTGTTTAGGAGGCATGCCAGCGGTAGTGTTAGCTGAAAACTTCTTCTGTCAATGCATATTTGATATTCGTATATCGTGTGACAGATACGAAGATACCTTATGCTCAAGACAGTCAAATGTATCTCCAATACGAAAAGTTGTACCGACCAAGAATTGAACCCGTCACGCTCAACATGAACAGCTTATGATCTCTCACCGATCGCTCGTCGAAATCGGACGTGTTTTCTTTCGCGGTTACCTTTCGAAGTGGAGTTTTTTTCTCAACTTAAAGTTGAGTTTTTTTATATCTAAAATTAATCCCACCGGTCGCGAAGTGATTATTTGATCGTAGTGGAGGGAGTAGCTGGTTTAAGCGATGCTTTAACCAGACTATGCCACCATAGGACTAAAATAATTACGGTACTATTTAATCCGTAATAGCATCGACAACGTTCCAGCTTCCCAGCTCGTCGGTGCATCCGTACCGAGACAGAGGTACCATCCACAACCCGTACGAGATATAACAGAGTAGACAGCAAATCTCCATCTGCATACAGCCGGCGCACATCGCTATTGTGTATTCCTGCGAGTGTCTATTCATCCACCCGGGCATCACATTGGATACGCCGCGCCGAAGCAATAAAACACGGCTAGAAGATCGCCGCATTGTCTGCTGTTGTGGGTAATTATATATTTCGTTTGAATCATTTCTGCTCTGCCGCACTCTTACCACAGTGGGTCGAAAAACTCTTTTCTTTGGATTTTTGTTTCGCTTTTGGATTTTTGGTTATTTTTGTCGACGTAGTGATACTAAGTGAATTTAGGTAGGACCACGTCTTCGAATTAGAGCTTCATTTTTTTTTAGTTGCTATCCTCTTTCTTCTTTTTTTTTTTTTGTTTACATTTCCATATTAGCATTTAAGTAGGTACACGTATTAGACTTAGTATTTTTTTTAGTTGCTATCCTTTCTTTCTTCTTTTTAAAATTTTCCCGATATTGGCTTATACTTTATTTCAATAGGTATTAGGGTAATTTTTCGGTTTGATTCGTATCCGCTCTGCCGCTCTCTTACCACAGTGGTTCAAAATACCCTCTTCTTTGGTTTTTTTTCGCTTTTGTGAGTTCTGGTTGTCTTTTGGCGTAATGCTACAAGTTTAGGTAGATTCACGCATTCGATAGTGTATCATTTTTTTTTTGTTTTTTTTTTTGGTTGCTATCCCTCTGCTTTATTTTTTTTTCTTTTTTTTTAATATTTCCTTATAATACATTAGTATTTAAGTTGGTACACATATTTGAATTGGTTTATTTCCGTTGCTGTCCTTTTTCTTCTAATTTTTCTCTCGTTGTCGGCCCTTGTTTCGGCCATTTTCGTTTATTTTATTGAATTTCTATTACTGCTGTGTGGTATAATCTATTCTCAGCTTAGGGTTTTTTTCTTATTATTTACTTCCTTGCGCTAAAATACAATAGGGCTGCATGGAGACGAATGATACCGGTGGGGGCTCACCGGACCTCGTAATTTCATCCGATGACGAGACAACTTCTGGTCTGTCCACTTCTTCCATCGTGTAAACCCAAAATTTTGATGCCATGGAGACTGGCGATCATGAAAATCCTCCAGGGGTTGCTGAAGTACTCCGTTGTGCAGTTACTTCCGGAATTGTCCCAATTAGTTCTTTGATAAACGAAACGCGTTCCCAGCCCATGGTAAAAACTCCATTGGCTACAAATCTTTGTCTACCTGGCATTTCTTCTCAACCCCCTGTATTCTCCTCTTTCCCTGAAGCTTCTGCTAACTCGGTGAGCCCCCGGCCGAAAGTTTACCCACCCGGATCTAAGGGTCCCTTTCTGGTTTTCTTTCGGCCCAAACCGAATGGAAAAAAATTAAACAAATTACAAATCGCAAAAGATCTGGCAAAATCGTTTCGTGGAGTTCTGGAGATAGACTCACCCAGCCGCGACAAGCTGCGTGTCACGGTAAGTGACCGCGAACAAGCGAACGAGATTGCTAACTTTGAACTATTTTCACGAGAATATAAAACATATCTGCCTAGTCACGAGGTAGAGTGCTACGGAGTGGTCACCGACGATGACTTAACGTGTGCTGCAATCATGTCTGGAGCTGGTGGGTTTAAAAATCGTGCCGTCCCACTGGTTCCAGTACTTGATGCCGTTCAAATGAACAAGGCACAACCAGACGGCTCAAAACAACCGTCCAACTCTTTCCGGGTGACCTTTTCCGGCTCCGCTCTTCCGTGCGTTCTCGTGGTTGGGCTTCTTCGATTATCTGTTCGCCTCTACGAACCGAAGGTAATGCACTGCGCAAAATGCCAGCAGTTGGGCCACACCGCACTTTACTGTAGCAACAAACCACGTTGCAGTATGTGCGGTGAACAACATGCGGAGGGCTCCTGCAATATGGAGCCAAAATGTGCCACTTGTGGCGAATCTCCTCCCCACGAGCTCAGTGCATGCCCGAAGTACGTAGAGCGGGAGAAACGCGACATAAACTCACTTAAACAGCGATCGAGGCGATCTTATGCAGAAATGCTGAAAAAGATCGCCCCGGTTGCTGTCTCATCAGCCCATCCTATTACCAGCAACAATATCTTCGCATCCCTGCCGGATGATCAAGGCTCTGACTCTGAGGGAGGCGAGGAGTACACTATAATTGAGACAGGAACGAAAAGGAAGCGAGCTGTTGCAAAACGGCACATGCAACAGCAAGTTTCTCAAAACGCTCCTGTTACTCAACCAGCTCAGCGAAACCCTCTGGCAAAATCAAGAAGTAGCGGAAGTACCAAAAAGGTTTCACCTCCAGGCTTTAAATTTTCATCTGGAGACTTTCCGTCGCTTCCGGGAGCATCTAAAACCCCAGTTGCCCCAGTTTTTCGCCCAGAAAACCAACAAACTAGTCAACAGGAACGTCGACAGAATCCAGTTGACCCTTCCGGAAAATTGACTCTTTCTGGGATAGTGGATATCATCTTCGAAACGTTTAATGTCTCCCCCACTATCAGAAGTTTGATAAACATGGCACTTCCTTTTGTGAGACCTCTTCTGAAGCAACTGACTTCAAAATGGCCGATCCTTGAATCTATCATATCTTTCGATGGCTAACTTGTCCAGTGAGGTCGGAGATATGATTGAAATCCTACAGTGGAATTGTAGAAGCCTAATTAGAAATATAGATGCGTTCAAATTTTTAGTCCACAACACACGCTGTGACATATTTGCTCTTAGTGAAACATGGCTAACTTCCGATAAAGATGTCTCCTTCCACGATTTTAATATTATTCGTTGGGATCGAGGGGATGGATATGGAGGGGTGATCTTGGGGATCAAAAAGCTCCATTCCTTTTATAGAATTGATTTCCCTCCGATGAACCACACTGAAATAGTTGCATGTCATGTTACCATACAGGGTAAAAGTTTCAGTGTAGCCAGTGTGTACATACCGCCCAGCGCTAGGGTATCTCGAAGAGATCTTGCGGAAATATGCTGTGCTATGCCTGCGCCTTGGTTGATCCTAGGAGATTTTAATGCACACGGAACAGCCTGGGGGTCTCCGAAGGACGACAATCGCGCAACCCTGATATATGACCTCTGCGACTATTTCAATTTGACAATTTTGAACTCCGGGGAAGCAACGCGAATTAAACCTCCAGATCCTCCAAGCATGTTGGACCTCTCAATATGTTCGAATTCACTATCATTGGATTGCACGTGGAATGTAATTCAGGATCCCCATGGTAGTGATCATCTGCCAATCAAAATTTCAGTTACCAATGATTCGTGTCAGGCTCGTCAGATCGACGTCGCGTATGACCTCACGAAGCACATCGACTGGGGTAAATATGCTGAATTGGTCTCAGAGGGCGAGCAGTCGGTTGACGTTCTTCCACCGCAGGAAGAATACCATTTCTTGTCCGGGTTAATTGTCGAAAGTGCTCTTCAAGCGCAGCGTAGGCCGGTTCCGGGAACTTCGATACGGCGAAGACCCCCCACACTGTGGTGGGATGAAGAATGTACCGGAGCCTATCGCGAAAGATCCGCCGCGTTTAAAACCTACCGGAAGCGCGGTACACGGGAGAATTATGAGTGGTATTCCTCTCTTCACAACAAATTCACGAACCTCGTGAAGGCGAAGAAACGTGGTTATTGGAGGAATTTCGTCAACGGTTTATCGCGGGAGACGTCAATGCGGACTCTCTGGACGGTCGGAAGGAGAATGCGCAACGCGGTATCGGTAAATGAGGATCGAGAAAGCTCGCCTCGATGGATTTTCGATTTCGCAAAGAAAGTCTGTCCGGATTCGGTCCAAGTACAAGCGAATATTCGTTGTAATCCACCTGAAAGGAATGCGATGGATTCACCTTTTTCGATGCTAGAATTCTCACTCGCGCTTCTGTCATGTAACATCTCTGCCCCAGGAATGGATAGGATAAAGTTCAACTTGCTCAAAGGCCTCCCAGACGTCGCGAAGAGGCGCTTGTTGAATTTGTTCAATCTATTCTTGGAGAGCAACACTGTTCCGGATGACTGGAGACGAGTGAGGGTTATTGCCATCCAAAAGCCTGGGAAGCCCGCGTCGGATCACAACTCGTACCGTCCTATTGCGATGTTGTCGTGCTTACGGAAGCTGCTATAGAAGATGATTCTCCATCGGCTCGACACATGGGTTGAATCGAACGGCCTTCTTTCAGATACTCAATTCGGTTTTCGCAGAGGCAAGGGAACGAGCGATTGTCTGGCGCTGCTTTCTACAGAAATTCAACTGGCCTACGCTCAAAAAGAGCAAATGGGCTCAGTATTTTTGGATATCAAGGGGGCTTTTGATGCAGTTTGCGTTGATGTCCTTTCAGACAAACTCCACGAGTGTGGGCTTTCTCCGATTTTAAACAACTACTTGTACAACTTGTTGTCTGAGAAGCACATGTTTTTCTCTCATGGAACCTCGGCAACTTCACGAATTAGTTACATGGGTCTCCCCCAGGGCTCATGCTTAAGCCCCCTTCTTTACAACTTTTACGTTAGAGACATCGACGAATGTCTCGTGGAAAATTGCTCGCTACGACAGCTTGCAGACGACGCCGTGGTTTCTATCACCGGACCAGAGGCGGAAGATCTGCAAGGACCACTGCAAGATACCTTAGACAATTTGTCTGCTTGGGCTGTAAAGCTGGGTATCGAATTCTCTCCGGAGAAAACTGAGTTAGTTGTCTTTTCTAGGAAGCGTGACCCAGCAGAGCTAGAGCTTCAATTTTTGGGTAGGGAACTCACTCAAGGTTTTTCACATATGTATCTGGGGGTCTGGTTCGACTCTAAAGGCACCTGGGGAAAGCACATTAATTATCTGTATCAGAAGTGCCAACAACGAATCAACTTCATGCGTACACTCACCGGAACATGGTGGGGAGCCCACCCGGAAGATCTGATAAAACTTTATCGTACAACGATACTGTCGGTTCTCGAATACGGTAGCTTTTGCTTTCAGTCCGCCGCGAAAACACACATCCTGAAGCTTGAGCGTATCCAGTATCGTTGTCTTAGGATCGCGTTAGGCTGCATGAACTCGACGCACACAATGAGCTTGGAGGTACTAGCAGCAGTACTCCCTTTATCAGATCGTTTCGTGGAATTGTCGTTAAGGTTCCTCATCCACTGTGAGGTGCAAAATCCATTGGTAATTGAAAACTTTGAGAAGCTGATCGAACGTATTCATCAAACAAAATTTATGACAGTGTACTACTCGTACATGACTCTGGAGGTTCACCCTTCATCGAACATTCCCAACCGTGATTGCTTCCCAGACTTCTCCAATTCCACATTAGGTTTTCATCTGTCCATGTTGCAAGAAATCCGTGGAATTCCAGATCCGCTCCGATTGGAGCACATTCCAAAAATT
This sequence comes from Aedes albopictus, assembly GCF_035046485.1. NCBI lineage: Eukaryota > Metazoa > Arthropoda > Insecta > Diptera > Culicidae > Aedes > Aedes albopictus. Next base: position 390,095,601 of record NC_085137.1, read on the forward strand.
TTTGCAAGCAAGTTTGGTCAAGTCAGTTGCGACAGAAGGTTTTTCACTGACGGGTCAAAAACAAATGATTCCACTGGATTTGGTGTATTTAATGAGCTTCATAGCGCCGCCCATAAACTTCAAAGTCCTTGCTCTGTATATGTCGCAGAATTGGCGGCTATACACTACGCATTAGAGCGAATTGCCTCTCTTCCCTCTGATCAATATTTCATTTTTACGGATAGTCTCAGCTCAATTGAGGCTATTCGCTCAATGAGGCCGGTGAAGCACTCCCCGTATTTCCTGAGCGAAATTCGATCAATTCTGAGTGCTTTATCGTATCAAGCATATCATATCACCTTGGTATGGGTCCCTTCGCATTGCTCGATCCCGGGCAATGAGAAAGCGGATTCACTCGCCAAGGTGGGCGCTATGGAAGGCGATATTTATGACCGTCATATCGCCTTCAATGAATTTTTTTCGATTGCTCGTCAGCATGCCTTGGTCAGTTGGCAACAAAAATGGGATGCAGGGGAATTGGGCAGGTGGTTACATTCAATTCTCCCACAGGTATCGAAGACGGCGTGGTTCAAGGGGTTGGACATGGGTCGAGATTTTATCAAGATAATGTGTCGACTTATGTCCAATCACTACTCTCTGGGCTCGCATTTCTATCGAATAGGGCTCACAGATAGCAATCGTTGTAGCTGTGGTGCAGGCCATCAAGATATCAACCATGTTGTGTGGGAATGCCCCGAATACGGTATTGCCAGATCCGATTTATGTGCTTCCCTCAGGGCCCAAGGGAAACCAGAAAAGGAAGACATTAGAGATGTGTTGGGCAAACTTGATCTTGTGTACATGAAGCTTGTGTACGACTTCTTGAAACAAGCTGAAGTCTTCGTTTGATGCCCCCGTCTTGTTTTTCCACTTGTCCACCTCGTGACTTTGAATGATACCCAGTCTTGTTGTTTCGCTTGTCCACCTCGTGTCCCTTCGAAAATCGTCTGTTTGTATCATTACAGGTTGTTTGTCCACTCCACGTTTGACCAGCAGCAATAAGCCACATCATGCCGTCATGTGTCAACGAAAAGCCCTTATCACCCTATCCTTTCCCCAAATATTATTGTTACACCTAACCTCGACCAAACCGCGAGTTTTACGGTTCCCCAAAACTAACATAGTTTATAAGTCAAAAACATAAAATTGTAAAAAAAAAAAAGAATTCGGCTCCGTTATGCCTGTTGGCGCATGAGCCTCAAATAAATGATTAGGTTAAAAAAAAAATGAACAGCTTCTGCTGTGCGGGCTTTTATTGTGAGGTCACTTAAAATTAGGAATCATGCATGTTTTGCGTACCCTAACCCTAATTCTCCAGAAAGTCGAACAGCGGTAGTTCCTAATTTACAGGATTACATAGAGCCATTAAATATTGCTTCCTTACAGCGCTAACCCCGGTTAGTGCCAGTCACCCTAAAACCCTCAGCGTATCATAATTTTTGCTATCTTACGATCCGTTTACGATCTGCAGTTTCCAGGCGTAATGTCGCAGCTTGTTTCCCAAAGGTGCCACTCCCCATCCCTGTATTTTGCTCCCTTCTTCAAAGACTAGACAAACCGAGCGTCCAAAGAACGTGTTCAAAAAATGATGTTGTTAATTTGATGTCTTGATTTATGATGAATCCTTCGTACTTCCCGCGGTGGTGGCAGCAACCGATGTAATCTAGCTGGATTTTTTCGCCTTCCCATCAAAAAGAACAATTCCACGATGATTGACCCGCTCCCTGTCGGTCTTTGGTACGCGACTTGAGCAAGTGCCGAACCACAATAGAAGACTCTATGCTGTATGGGAAGGAGGCGTCCCTTCATTGCTGTTGCTTCAAACTCGTAAAACCAGCTAAAGTGTATGTTGGTTTGTATTTTTTTTTTGCTTACCAAGGGTAGGAAAAAAATGCACCAGATAACGACCAACAACCGAGTGGGGGCGCCAAAATTGACCCTCTCTGTGCGAACAATGTAGTTACTCGAGCGTTTTCGTCCGGTCTGGGAAGGATGACCATTATTCCAGCAGCGTTTCCACCAGAGAGCATCGCAATAAGCAAACAAAAACATGGAAAACCATTGCATCGCACCCACTTTATTAGCGTTTTATCGTTTTTGGGTCGCTTTTATTCGTGCAATAATTTTTGCAGCTCTTGCGATTTATTTTCGTTGGTTAAGTAGGGGACATCTATTGTTGCATGAACAACATGATGGCAGAGAAAACTATAGCCATAACTACTCCTAGTTGAATTTTATGCTTTAGTTTCCTGTTCAAAAGAATACTTGGAACACTGGGAGCCTCCAATGACAGGTATAGCTGAATTGAGTTGCCCACTTCCGTTTAACCCGTGATGTTCTGATTCAGCGCAAGTGAACTAAAAATCTTGCCGTTTAACGGATTAGAATATTTTTTATAGTATACTCGCATACATGCCATGTTTGTAAAAGTGGACAGAGAACGTGCATATGGTCCCTGAGGCTGGAGTGTTTCCGGTCGGTTACTGGGTCAGATGCTTAAAAAAACTGTTTTTCTGATAGACAGCTTGTTTTTCTACACCTCTGGCATCGAGTATGGCAGCCCAATGTTTGCGCCGTTAAACTTTTAAAACGATCCATGGAAAATTGCTAAATGATCCATTGATAGCTTTACAATATTCGATAGAAGCATACCAGAAAACCATAAAGCAGTCATTTGGATTCATGAAACATTGTCGAATGCTCCCTTCTTTTCGTAAATTTAGCAATAAAAAAATCCAGAATTTCCTAAACTACTCCTTGAAATGGTTGAAACGATCCCTAAAGAGATCCATAAAAAATTGGAAGCGATCAATAAAAAAATAGAAACTGATCCATAGATAATAGGAAAACGATCCATAGAAAATATGAAAGCGGTCCATAAAAAATGGAAAATGATCCATAGAAAATAGGAGAACGATCCATAAAACATAAAAAATGATCCATGAAATTTTGGAAACGATCCATAAAATTTTAGAAATGATCCATAAATTATAGTAAATGATCCATAAAATTTAGAAAATGATCCATAAATCCACAATGTAAATTTTACGAAAAAGTCGTCCATGGTTTTATTGGATCCATATTTTTATGGATCATTCCCCCAATTTTATGGCTCATTTCGAAAAAATTGTGGATCGTTCCTAAAATTTTATGGATCATTTTTCATATTTTATGGATCGTTTTCCTATTTTCTATGGATCATTTTCTTTATTTTATGGATCGTTTACATATTTTCTATGGATCATTTTCGATTTTTTTAGGGATCATTTCCTATTTTTTAAGGATCATTCAATGGATCGTTTCAGCAATTTCATGCCGCGGGTCATGATATTCTGGAATTTTTTAATGCTAAATTTTACGAAAAGAAGGGAGCACTCGACAATGTTTCACGGATCCAAATGACTGCTTTATGTTTTTCTGATATGCTTCTTTGGAATACGGAAATGTTATCAATGGATCATTTGGCAAATTTTCATAAATCTCTTTTTATTCTTCAATCACTTAGCCTAATTAACAGCTCTTTTGTCCACTAGGGCACTGCGTGAGCGATTCCAATTGGCGGCTGCACTTACACTTTGTACAGCGCCTAAATGTATTCTTTTCTTATTCTACTATATCGAACTGGTTGCCTTTGCGCTACTGTCACTTTTCTACCCTGTCCATGGCAGAATGATGAGCACGAGGATGTTGATATGTGGCTCTTGTTCCTCTTCCAGTCCGATTGGGGGTCCATTATGAGTTGCCGTTAGCCGATATCCAAGTTTCCGGGTCCGTTAGAGCATATGCTCAGAGGACGGTCAGGTGTCAGCCGCTCTCGGGGGGAAGAGCAACTGACGAAAAATTGCAAGTGCCGGGGCTGGGATCGAACCCATGACCATTCACTTATGAAGTGAACGTGTAGCCACTATGCCACGGGCTCCGGCTTTCGTAGCTTTTTATATGCAAAAGAATATTTTCCCCATCGAGTATTGTTTATAAACACTTTTGAATCGTTTAGGGAGAACCAAATGAGGTCAACGGGCATAATCTCTATAACATACTACATACTACCCAGGTAACCAATAAGCATTTAAATAAGCCGTATTTCAGCTTTAAAACTGCATTATATCTGCTTGCTGTCGTATCATAGCAGTTTGGCTGCTAAATTGCCCTATGCTAGCATTATAAATGCCGTTTGAAATCTGACTGCCGTTGTGTAGCATTTCAAATGAACGATGTGTTTTAGTTAACAAGCATTACAACTGCTGCTTAAAAACTGCCATAAAATTGCGAAAAGAGATGAGTGATGCTAAAACTGCAACACATTTCAATTTTTCAATTTATGTCCCACGGCTGTAGGACCCATTACACTAGTTTACAGCATTTTTGAACTCGGTAAGCTGATGACCGTTTTTGGTGTAGAATCATGCCCTGAGTTCGAAAACGAGAAGGAAAAAAATTACAGTAGAGAGGAATTTTTTTTCGACTTTCCATACAAGGCTGATGATTTGAAATCGATTTTTGTTCAAGTTTTAAGCAAAGTCGCTCACTTCACACATCTCAATCTCCGTAATCAATGCTCCGATTGAGCTGAATTTTTTACTGTAACTTGCCCACATATGATATGTCAAATAAACGTTGAGAAAGATTTTTTAAATTGTTTTTTTCTTATTGAAAAAAATACATTTCTTCATATATTTTTGAAAATTTTGCCAAAATTTAAGGAGATCGTCCCAAAAACTCGCCAATATCTTGAATTTCATCAATCTGACGCAAAACCGGCATTCAGATGATCGAACGGTATTGTATTCAGCTTTTAATTTATGGAAAAAGATTTGAAATTGGTTGAACAAAACGCAAGATATTTGAATTTTAGTAAATTCCATATTTCAAAAAAATGTTAAATTCGATATTGGGCTAAAACTTAAAAACTGCTCTACTTTAATTTTTTTGAAGCGCGGTTTCGATATCAGCACTAAATAGTGCTTCAAAAATTTTGGTCGTTGACAGAAGTTCACGACTTTCGTTTTATTTTGTAAACTTGTGTTATTATTCAGATGTTCTATCATTTATTGCTGGGAACGAAGCAAATCATTGGGAGAACAGATGTTATTCAAAAAAAAAGCCACGATTGGTTTATTATGCCATCGTGTCTCATGTGGTAGATTCAACTATCAGCACTTGTCCGAGTCGTTGTCAGGGGCACAACGAACTAACTGCCGGCGTGGTACTCAAGCCTTGAATAGATCAAAAAATCAACGCACATTATCTGATCATTTATAGCTTATCCTGTAGCGTGGTTCAGCACCATCATCAACCAGAGGATCGAGGGATCGAATCCCAATTTCAGCGGGATCAGCAAAAAAGTAAGAAACAACAGCCTCAAAAGTTGCATAGTGGAGAGTGAGAGAAATATGAAAAGAGAAAGGGAAGGATATGAAGCGGCTGAAATGAGCAGGGAAAAATATTTTTGTTTTTATTTTCGACAATTTGGGGGATAGGAAGAATAAGCATTTAATCAGCCGTATATTGGGCCAAAACCTGCATTTAATTAGCACTTATGGCGCATATTCGGCTGATTACCATTAAATGGCCTACAGTAAAAGCGCACATAGTGCTAAATAAATGCAATTTTACCTGCTTATTGGTTACTTGGGTAGTTTCTGGGGTAGTTCTAGGATTGATTCAGAAATTGCTCTGGGATTGTTCAGCAGATATGCCTGCTGGGATTCCTCCATACATTATTCTAGGGACTCCACAAGGAAATTCTCCTTGGTATCCTCCAAAAACTTCTCTTGGCATTTTGTTAAGGCTGTAAAAGCATTAAATTGCTCGACTAAGAACCTTCGTACAGTTTTGAACATCCCAACCGATTACATTTCCTTTTTAATCGTTACAGCATTGAATTTGTTCTGAATAAGTAATCTTTCGGTATAAATATGGACTAAAGATTCCCTCTTTTTGTTCACTATTACACGTCCGCGGTCCACGTGACAATCATTATCAGAAGATTCGTAATACTAATTACCAGAAGAAAGCTATGGCCGGTAGATACTATCCCATCCCCAAATATGTTATGTTTAGACCAAATAGTTCAAGTGTACACGTGTTCTAAATGCAGTAATGAATCTTGAAAAGCCGCCAGTAATCACAGATAGTGTTTTGTTGTAATGTTTAGTAATTAAATTATGAAGAAACGATTCATCTCAGTGTACCTGAGCCAGACCATTATCTACCAATGGTCGTTCTGGCATTACCGCATTCCTCTGCGGATTTTTCCAAGGCTTCCTCTAGGAATGCTTGCCGAGATTTCTGCACAAATTTCCTCTGTGAATTCTTCAAGAAATTTTCGAAGAATTCCTCCAAAAATTCCTCCTGCAATTCCCCCAAGAATGTCTACTGGAATTTATCCAGATATTCCTCATGTGGTTCTTTAGATATTGTTGAAAGGATTTCTCCAGGGGCTGCTTTTGAAAATTATCCTGGAATTTCGCAGGGATTACCTCTAGAAATGTTTGCTCGGGTTTTTCCAGCAACTCCTGCTGTAATTTATCCAAGGATACCTCCAGAAATTCATCCAGATTGTTTCCAGGGATTCCTAGACGGGATTTTTCCAGGAATTCCTTTTAATATCTTTAGTGGAAATCCTCTTGCGAATCCTTTTTGAATTTCTGCTCAGCTTGTTCCAGGAATACTGCTGCGATTTCTCCAGCAATTCGTAGTGGGAGTTCTCAAGAAAGTCTTACCGGGATCCCTCAAGTGATTTGTGCTGGAAATACTCTAGGAATCTTTGGAGGACTCCCAAGAGCAATAACTGTAGAAACCCATCTCGAAATGCTGGAGAGCGAGAGTCCCTGGAGAAAGTCTGGTAGGAGTACCTGAAAGAAACCCATCAAGAATTTCTAGAGGTATTCCAAGAGGGTCCCAAATGAAATCATAGGAGCAATTTCTGGAGGAATCACGGGAGAAATTTCAATAGGCATTCTTGGAGAAATCTCTTCAGAAGTCACAAGAGGAATCCCTGTAAGCATTCCTACTTGGCAATCCGAGAAGTAATTTCCACTTACGACGACTCATAAGAGGACCTTGAAGTGGACTTCCTGTAGAAATCCCGGGAGGAAATTATATGGAGGAATTTCTGAAGAAATGCCAACAAGAACATCTAGAGGATATCATCAGGCATATCTGGAAAAATCCAAAAGAAACACCAGATGAAATCTTTTCAGAAATCCTCTTGGAATTCCTTCAGGGAAAGTTGATGGGCGTAAAAACTTGAAGTATTTTTAGGCAAAGTACGTTCAATTGGCAAATTGAGAGATAAATTTGTGAAAAAATTACCACTTGTTTTGGTGGGATTCGAACCCACGACTCCGTTATCGCTAGTCCAGCGCTTTAACCAACTAAGCTACAGAACAAGCTACAATTCTGCAGAATAGAAAGTCAAACTTCATTCGAAGCACCACCCTAACCAGGTCCATCTTTTACAACTTTATCTCTCTTTCGGCTCTTAGGGTCGATTTCTTCACCTCGGCTTAACCGGTAAGCCAGGCTTACCCATACAGTTAAACCAGGTTTAACGCTTAAGCCAGGGTGAAGAATTCGGCCCTTAGTGCGTCCGTCCGCGTTTAGCGCTCAACGCATACTGAGTTTGCACCGATCATATGGTTGGTGACGAAGTATGTGTCAGTCGAGCTTCAATATCAACATTCTAAAAACAATACGCGCACACTTTTGTTCGTAGGCCGCAAGAGTGCGGGAGATTGGCATCTAAGAGCCGAAAGAGAGATAAAGTTGTAAAAGACGGACCCGGTTAGGGTGGTGCTTCGAATCCAGTTTGACTTTCTGTTCTGCAGAATTGTAATTTGTTCTGCAGCTTAGTTGGTTAAAACGCCGGACTAGCGATAACAGAGTCGTGGGTTCGAATCCCACCAAACCAAGTGGTAATTTTTTCACAAATTTATCTCTCAATTTGCCAATTAAACGTACTTTGCCTAAAAATACTTCAAGTTTTTACGTCTATTTCAGACTTACTGGCTGACTGGTATAGCCGGAAATGGGCAATAAAATCATTGTCAAAGTTGATGTAATTCTTCTAGATAGAAATGCTTGCTGGGATTGCTCCTGTGATTCTTCCGAGGATTCCACCAGAGATTTTTTCATTGATTCCTATAGACCAGTGGTGCTCAGGCTGGAGGATACCGCGGGCCAAATTTGCAATTCGGGATCGACCTGCGGGCCGCATAAACCATCGATGCACAAAAACAACAAAAAGAACAATTCTAAAGCATGTTGATTAAAAATCTGAACTGTTCAATTTAGATTCATAAGTTTGGTTGAGAAAAACGTTTGAGCTTCAAATTGAATTTCAAACAAACAATTTTGCAGTTGCCCCTAGAATTGCCTTGAAGCCACTTCAAGAACTTGTCAAGCAGCTTTTACAAGAATTTCTTTTGAATCGCTCCAACAAGGTTTGCTGGATTTTCTCCTGAAATTTATTGTGGAGTTGCTCCAGAAGGATTTCGAGAAATTTCTTGAAGTTTTGTTTAGTTTTTCTAGAATTCTCTTGGAACATCTCCAAGAACTCCTCATAAATTTGCTTTTGGAACTGCCCAGGAGTTACTTCAGGAATTCCTCATTAATCGTTTCCAAGAATTTCTCCTAGAATAGCTTCCGGAATTTTCCGAAAATTTTCCAGGAGTTTCTTGAAGATTTTAGTAAATTCTTTCCATAAGTCTCTTCTAAAGTTGATGAAATACTTCATCATTAAATTTCTTCTAACATTAGATTTTTAACAATTGTTCCCGGAAATTTCTTCAACATTATCTTCTAAAGCTGCTGCATAAGTAGCTTCAAATTTATTATTCAAATTTTCCTCAGGCGTTCTAGGCATCTTTTATGTCCTGGTGCAAAAATTATTTTTTTGTTCTTCGAGAAATTTATTCTAAAGACGTCCCGTAACGTGGGTAGATCACCTTATAATGGTGCGTTACGGCGTAAGATCTACCATAACAAATTTTGATCTTGTATTTTCTTAGCTTTGTTAATTTAAATGCAGAAAAAATCCGAGATCACAATTTGCTCTACTTTTTTTTTCTTTTACATGTTATGTTTTTCATTGTTAATAAACCATCTCTTTCAGGAGGATTCAGGTAATTTGTAATTATGTTACTGTTGTGAGCCTATCACCATTTAAAAATCTATAATTTTACTTCTTATTTCAGATTTGGAATCGAACACCCAACAAGGAATTAGGAAAGGAACCAGGCATCAACCAAAAATATTGCGTGCACCAGAACGTTGACCAAACGTTTCCTTTGAACTTTACCTTTTCACTAACATCCAAATTCCCGTGACGCCTAGGCCTGAAAGAATGTAGAGGTCTCTATGTACTTTCATAGCTGTCCAACTAATCTTCCTTCCCCATTCCTCAGCTGTCGCAAGGACGTGGCCAGGACAGCACTCGACCGTTGGAGGATTGCGTCAATCTTGTCTAAGAGTCAGAGATTAGTCCCAAATCTTTGTGCTTTGATAACGGACAGGAAAGATGCAACCCTCATAACAGCGATCCAAGGCTGTACCACCTACGAATTTGTGCGACTTGCTAAATGCTAATGCTAATGCTAATGCTTCGAGAAATTTATTCTAAAGACTTGATTTATCGACTGTTAGAATTCACACAATTTTTGGATTGGCATGCAGTCATTCAAATCAGAAGGAAACAGATTTTGTCTATTTTCCGACGTTTCGGCGCAATGTATTTTGCCTTCTTCTTGGAATCATAGAATTCCCCCATGACAAAAAACAGAATTCTATGATCCCAAGAAGAAGGCAAAATACATTGCGCCGAAATGTCGGAAAATAGACAAAATCTGTTTCCTTCTGATTTGAATGACTGCATGCCAATCCAAAAATTGTGTTTATTCTAAAGTTGTTTAAAAAATTTCTGTTAGAGTGGTACCGGATCATTTTTCTAGGAAATGCTCATATAATTTCCATGCAGTATCGCCACAACTTTCTCATTGAGTTTCTCCAGGTTTATTTTCTCCAGGATGATTTGAGTTTCACCATATATTTCGCTAAGAGTTGCATAAATGTTTCTCCAATAATGTTTCCTGGACTTTCTCCAAAAATGTATCCAAAAGTTTCTCCAAAAGGGCACAGGAGTCGCTTTATGAATCTCGCCTGAGATTTTTTTCTTTGAGTTCGTTCAGGAGTTTCGCTTGGACAATTCAAATTGGATTCGTAAGTTTTGTTTCGAAAAATGTGTGAGTCTTATAATAGAAATTTAAACAAACAGTGAAAATTAAACAATATTGGCAACCTAGTTGAGATTTGTTGAGAATTTTGTCAAAAACTTCGGGCTTTGTGTTTTTATGTTCTTGGGAAAGGCGAAATGTGAAATATTTGTTCAGCGTTGCATTGACTGCGCTTAGAAACTGCAACAAATTTTTAAATGATTCAAGATTACATTTTTAACAAACTTTCATTTGATTCGTACCACTTATAAATAACTATAAGCTGGCTTCGTGACTTAGCTGAAATGCCGAAATATTTCGGAGTTGCGATTTCGAATCTTACCAGAACGGATTGTTCTTTTTGTTTATTTATCATTTAATTTGTGTCCAACACTATGAAATTTGATCAGCATTTTTTTTTTGTTTGATTTCTTAATAAATTTAACGAGTTATTTCAAATAATCGTTCAAATATTTCGATTCGTCTTAAAGTACTCCGAGGGCCGCATCTTAAGGCTTGGAGGGCCGCATGCGGCCCGCGGGCCGCAGGATGAGCACCACTGCTATAGACATTCTTTTGGTGTTTTGACCATTAATTGCTCTTGGGATTCCTCCAAGAATTGGTGGAGGATTGTAAATAGAAATTTCCAGACGAATAGGTGAGTTGTTTCAAGATAAAGCTACGATTAGGGACGAATTAGCCCGAAAATAAGGTCAACAAATTAGTTAGTTACACACTTAGCTGTGGATTGTTTTCTGCTTGATTCACTTATAACTCCAATTTTTTTTTCTGGGACTTTATTGCATTTCGAAATGTTGTTAAAACAACATTTGCTGCACAAAATTTATAAGATTTTTTTAAGGAATTGATTTTTTTTAACACTTTTGCTGTCATAGTATAACCACAGACAAACAGACGTAACACTTCGAACATTTTTCGATTCAAATCATAGTCATGGAAACACATTCGCCCAATGCTAAAAGAGCCGAGTTTGGTCAACCTTTAACTAGGTGGCGGTAGTGGGCAAACGTCAAACTCGAACAAAAACGATGTGAGCGCCACGGGTAGTCAGTTGACCAACTATCAAATTTTTAAATAGATCGTTAAATCGGTGTACGATGAGAATTAACAGAGTGTTACGTCTGTTTGTCTGTGGTATAACTTACACCACTTACTTACCACTTATACCATGCGCCAATATTTTGGGGATAACACTCTTCAACTTCATATGTCTCACCCGTTTCTCATCCGATTTACTAATTTGTAACCCATGAATTTGCCCCCTAGATGAATGTGGAATGTTTAAAGAATCGTTTGGACTAGAGTAGTATTTTTTTGGAAACTCAAAAACTCAGAGCAACTACTCAAAAAACGCATTTTTAATAGGATTTCCCAATGGAAAGTAGTTTCCATATGGTTTTGATGCAGAATTGTTCGTATTGATAAAGCAAAACTCTTGCATATAGAAAGATCTGAACATTCTAAAATTTTCATAAATTTACGTGAAATAATGACTTTGGAACTTTCTTGGTAAATTTCATCAAATTTTTTTCGGGAATTTCTCCTGTAATTTTCTTGGGAATCTCTTAATCGACATATTTCGGAATTCCTTCAACAGTTTCAGCAAAGAATCTTTCGGCAAGCCCTTTGAAAATTCCTTCAGCATTTTTAGAGGATTTTTCCTGTGATTTCATTGAGAATTCTTTGGACAACTTGTCCGTGACGGCGTATTCAGCAATGTTTCTAGAAATCCCTGCGACAGTTGCTTTGGGAATTCTTTGGAACTTTCTTTGAATTTTTCTGTGGCAACTCTTTTGAAAACTTTTTTGGTATTTTCTTTGGAAATTCCTTTGGCAAGTTTATTTGAGATATTTTTTGGATTTTTTTAATTTTCGACAATTCCCTTGGAATTACTTTGGATATTCTTTGAAAATTAATTTGGATTTTTTTTGCGAATTTCATTCAGAAATTCTTTCAAAAATTGCTTTAGGAATTTGACTTGCGTTGACTTCGAAAACTCTTTCGATAATTTCTTTGGAAATTCCTCGAGCAATTTTTTGGGAAATTCCTCCCAAGACACGTTTGAAATATTTAATCAGAATTCCTTCGGATATATCTTTGCGAATTTATGTGGAACTGTTTTCTGCAGTTTCGTGGGAATTTTGGCCAATTCCTTTGGAGTACTTCCGCAATTTCTTCAGTTATTCCTTTGGAAATTCTCTTAGAACTTTCTCAAAATTTTTCTAAGAAAATTCTTCGGCAATTTCTTTGGAAACGGTCTCACTAGACGATTGTTGTTTTAATTTTGACAAAAAATTCTTTTACTTTCAAATTTCGAATAGTTAAGTTGATATCTGAGTTTGTTTTGAACCAGGATTTGTGTCTAAGATCCTAGAAAATAAACTGAAAAAGTTTGAGCTCTCAATGTACCAAGTCAAAGGCATTCGTAATCACTGTGCCATCTTATGAAACAGTATTATTTGTAAACATACAAAATTCGTCGTTTGTTTATACTTACTTTCTGATCGACCAATATAACATCACATTTGTGAAGGAAAAGAAGAATTCTTACCTGAAATGAGAAAGAAAATCATGTGGTTAATGCAAGGAATATTGTAAAACGTGAGAAGTCTTATTAATACACTGGAACCTCTTTTTATGACATTGATTGGGGGTGCATAAATTGAAAAATGTGCATTAATTGAAAAAAAAAACATAAAAAGAGGGAATGTTGTGCATAATTTAAGTCAGAGCTTTAATGAGGGAATCTAGTTCGCAAGATCTGGTCTTACTCCTGGGCATTTGAGATGGGGCTAAGAAGGTTTTCAGGATTTTCCAAAAGAGGCCAATGAAAGAGGATTCCAGGTGCCTGATAATGCACTCAACCTGGTTTCGTTGGCGTTTTATTGGGATTACGAAGGTTTCAAGGGGTTTGAAGGGCGATTCGGGGGGAAGGGAATGCTTGTTGGGTCCAAAAGAGTCTTTAAAGGGCGTTACAATGGGTTTCAGGGACGTTACAAGGCCTTTCATAGGTATTTCAGAACGTTTCAGGGGATTTTAGGAACGTTTTAACCCTTTGGAGCCGGAGCTGTCATATATGACCCCAACATAGAAACTGCTGTATAAATTCACACATTCAATAAAACAGAATACTGTCTTCGGTAAAGTTGTTGAAAATTGAGTCCTCTAAAATGGGAAAATTAGTATTTCAGACTTCACTGACAACTTAGAACATCCTGAACACCATAGAGTTTGGAGAAATGAACTAATTGGCATACCAGTTGTTCTAAAAGCTGAATTTGGATATGCGTTACGTTCATATGTATTCATATAACCTTCGTGAAGAATATCAAAAGGTGCATTATATTCTGGGATGTTCTAGGTGTTTCAAACTGTCCTGTAGTTAAGTCCTTCAAATCTACAAGAATAATGTTATGTGTTTCACCGTAAACAATAGCATTGCATAATCTGCTGGGATTCGTGAAATCTCTTGAAATCCTAAATGTCATTCAGAGACATTATAGGAATATTCCAGGTCAGCCAAATTATCTTGCAGTTCAGAACTTCAAGTCTACACTCGTAACAGCAGCCATATCTGATATACTGAGTAACGTTGCATAATCAATTGTGATTACTGGACCAACCTGAAGTCTACTATATATTATTATAAACCTTTTGGACATTAAGGGTCATTCAAACTGTCCTGATGTTTAGCACTTGACAGTCACAGACTCACAGTAGTTATTCTCACAATAAACTGTAACATTACACACCCAACAGTGATCTGTAAGCCCCCTGGCATTTCAAGAGTCATTTCAAGATAGTTTTGAAATATTCCAGATCAACCAAAGTACTTCGGAGACCATAGCTTCTGGTCTACACTTGTGATAATAGTTTTTGCCAGTACGTAGAGTAGTGCTACATCCACTGTATTTACCAAAGTAGCTCGAGAAACAATAAGCGATGTTATATAGTTTTGGGATATTATGGGCTCTCCTCACTGTTATGGAGCAAAGTTGATGAAAACAACCACTGTTACATGAGGTGTTTGCGTTTTAGATAGTAACATTACACAACCAAATAGGATCCATGAACCTCTTAACTCTCGGCTTTGTTCTGTACCTTTGAAACATTTAAGGTTGTTCAAACTTTTATGAAACTCATTTTTTGAAACCTGCATTCGTTGTAGTCATAATTTGTGCTATAAAAAGTTACCTTATCTAGTCTAACCCACCCTGATCCGTGAACTTCTGTGAACAGGCTTCCCAAAAGTACCGCATCATGATAGCATTTTGATGGCTGTCACACTCTTATTCCCATGACAGCCTTGTGAATGCATGGTTCATGACAGCCCACAGAATAAAACTTATGCGACCTACAACATCACTGTCGAGAACTGCTCACATCGTCTGCTTTCGCTGTGCGTTCGTTCGCCGATGACAACCTCGGCTCTAGCCCAAACCGTCTCTCGTTGGCTGGACACGAAGTGACGAAAATCGCTGCGCTCGGCCCGAGCATTTAACTTCTGTTGAACGTGTCGAGTATCGTGGTATATCGCACGCTCAAAATTATCGACGCGTTTCATATATTATGTATTTTTTCAAATAAAGAATATGTACCTGTAAGTCTTATTCTAGTAGAGTATTTTGCATAGCATTATTTTTTATTGGCATGTGAAATGCACTGCCATGTTTTCAATATAAAAGAGAGTTGAATCTCACATCAGTGGTATATTTTAGCCACATTACAATTTTGACAAACGCTGGCACAAACTTTTTTTCGCCCCTGGGGCATCTTGTGAAAGGCATATCATGTTTGTAAAAAAATATTTATTGAGCGCATATTTTGTGAATAACTTTTAGCGTTAAGCCATGTGCTCCCGTGACAGCCTATGACACCCTTTACGCGACAGCTGGCTTGGTTAGCCGAAGATTGTCATCGCCATGCGGCCAACAATACTGACGACGTTTCCCACTCGGCTCGATACAACTCGAGTATGCAACTGTCAGGCAAGCAGCCGAAGCAGCGGCTGTTTCAATACATCTTTCGCTCATGCGTGTGCGTGCTGTTGGCGATACATTTCTCACTGATGGTGTTGCACACGGTAAAGAGAGATGGTCTGCACACATAAGAGAGTGTCGACTCAGCCTTGCGCGGGCTGTTGCGAGAAGGATGTACATTTGAAAAGCCTGTCTGTGAAACTTAGAGCCATTCCAAAATACCTTTGAGATATTTCAGGATTACTAAACTTCCCTACAACTAAGAACTTCCAGCTAATGTGAAGATATGAAAAGGTGAGCCACATCTCGAGCACAAATCTGAAGTCAAATGTGAGACGCGGCCGAGGATAAGGACTGCAGCCACGAACCGAGTAATGTGGTGAAGAATTGCTGATTCAGTTTATTATAATTGTTATTAATGCTAAATGAATGAAATAGATACAATCATTACGGCTGGTAATGTTGTGTAACTCAAAACAGCAAAAAAGAAATTATTACGGCTGTAGACTCCATGTTGCATGTTGTCCATATTGCAGGACAGTGTGTACGATTCTGAATATCCCAAAGCTAGGTCATGGTATCTGATTGTATTCTGTGAGCTCCAGTAACTATAACAGATTATACAACATAACTTCAATTGCTGTAGATGCTAGATTATTAACATCATATGTATTAGTTTTGATGACCCCAGCCGATCTGTTGATGCCCATTGAACATTCAGAAGATTTACTGGACATGATAGATTACATACCGTAGCTTTGTATTATAAAAAAAGTTACCGTAATACCCGAAGACTCTAGGATCTAAACTTAAGAACAGTTTGGATGACCTAGTATATCCCGACTGATCTGATACTTTCTTTTGAACTTTCAGAAGACTTACTGGACATGATGGAATACAAATCGTAGCTTTGTATAACGAAAGAAGCTACCATTACACGCGTAGACTTTAGAATCTAAGCTCAAGAACAGTTTGGATGACCTAGGATATCCAGAAAAAATATTCTGCATAATATTCAACCCTTTCTAAGCTGTTGAGCTCCAAAAACAACAGAAATACGTAAAAAAACTGTATGATGACACTTGGAACAATTCCGGCTTCAAAGGGTGAGAGTTCCGAGAAGGTTTAAAAGCGTTTGATAGCATGTCAGGGGCGTTCAAAGGGGTTTATGGGCATTTCAAATTGATTATGATAATTTCATGGGCGTTTCCCCCTAGAACTCCTTTGGACCCCATGTAACGCACCTAAGACCCTTTGAAACCCCCGAAAACGCCTGCGTAACGCCTCTAAAACCTGCCGAAAATCCTCTAAAATTTTCTGAAATGCCTCCGATGTCTCCCTAGAAGTTCCTCGGACCCCATGTAACGCAAATGCCTCTAAAATCTCACTTAAATTCCCTAGGATCCCATGCAACGCACCTAAAATCCTCAGAGACCACCTGCGTCACGCCTCTGAAACCCGCCGAACATTCTCTGAAACTTCCTCAAATTCCTCTGAAATCCCCCTAAAAACCCATCGGACCCCAAGTAACGCACCTGACATACTCCGAAAGCGCAGCTATAACGCCTCTGTAGCTTCATTAAATGCCTTCAAAATCCCCCGACAACTCCCTCGTACCCCAATGAATGCACCTGAGACCCCCTGCAATGTCTGCGAAATCCCCCAAGAGCTCTCTCGGACCCAATCGCACCTGAAACGCTCCGAAACCTCCGAAAATTTCTGCGTAACGCTTTAAACCACCGAAAATCCTCTGAAACATCCTGAAATGCCTCTGAAAATCCTCATGTAACGCACCTGAAACGCACCCGCTGAAATCTTGGGACCCTGAAACCAATAGTAGAACTCCCCTGGAACCACCTGAGACCGCCGTTGTTAATGTTACATTATCTCATGCACAACATTGGTTCTGAATAGCTTTCCCTCTTTTTATGCAGCGCATAAAGAAAATGAATTGATTTAAATTAAAAAGGCATAAAAACAACCTGTATAAGAAGAGGTTTTAGTGTACACTGTCTACCCAAGTAACCAAAAGTTCCGCTTCCCATGACAGAATGCACTTACAAGTTCCATGAAGTTAAGATAGAGTTCCGAATGGAACTTTCTGGCTGCTTAAGATGTTACTCGGAACTTTATTGGAACTTTCAAGTTCAAAGAAGTTCATTTTAGTAACGTGGTGTGCTAAGAATTTGTTTTGTCATTTTACCAAAAGCTACATTATAAGCATATTTTTATGGGCAGCGAATTTGAATTTCCCAAATCAATGAATTAAAGTGCAAATGAAAAAAAATATGACGCCCACCGGATTCGAACAGGTAGCCGCTGCAAGGGAGCCCTATGCTCTACCCCAACTCTACAATTGCGATGAAGCATACTGCGTGTGAAATCTGACTTGAATCAACGCGCTGCCGACAGCTAGGTACAAGTGTGCAAATACAGTATCACAGTTATGACTAGTTTCCACCTTATAAGTACTGTGTAAAAGGATAGGACAAGTAATGGCCACGTAAAACTTTTGCAATTCAAAATTACTTAAGCGTTCGCAGTTGATAAGTAATTCGCAGCCAGAAAGATTAGCCAACAGATGGCACTGTCATGCGATGCTGTCAGTCATGTTGTTAATTTTCCGTACACGGAGAGACGAAACTACCCAAAAGTGAGTTCTTTCCACTCAATTTCGGGGTTGCGTGCGTCAAGCCAATTTTGAGTTGATGGAATCGATGTTTTGTTGGGTTGTTCCCACTTGCTTTCATGTGAAAAAAATACCTAATTTAAAGTTTTTTTCACCCAACCGAAATTTCGACTAGGTTGTATTTACTCAAACTTGAGTACTGTGCTAGAAACTCAGTGTTGGCTTGACGCACGGAACTGCAAAAGTTGGGCTGTTTCTCTCTTCACTCTCTGACAACAATAGAAAGAGCGCATGAAAAGGGAGATGAAAAAGAACTCAAAATTGAGTTTAAAAGTACCTAATTTTTAGTTTTTCAGTTTTTCCGTGTACGGAATAATATGCCGATGTATTATTCCGTGAGTAAAAGTGACATTTCTCTTTCTTTTTGTTTCTTCTTTCGCACCAAAGACATCAGTGTGCATTAAGCTGTTAGTACACAAGGGCTTTAGGTCTGAAGTACACAGGGTCAAATATTTGGAAAGAACTCAAGAAACAACATCAGTTTGCATCAGTGTGGAGCGGACCTAGAGTGATGGTTAGAACACTTGACTATCACGCCGAGGACCTGGGATCGAATCCCACTCCCGACAAACTCGCAAAATGTGAGTAAAGCGTGGGACCCGAGATGAGCTAGCCTAGGGTCAAAAATCTCGTTAGTACTGAAAAAAAAGAAAAAAAAAACCACAGTATTTGAAGCGGGAAACGCAAAGGAGCCGGCAACGGAATGCGGAAGCACGTTCGGTGAATATGTTTGTTTCCTGGAAGGGGAATTATGTGAGAATCTGCACCATTACTCTTACTCTGTCTTGCTCTACCGAAAGAAATCTGTGGTTTCCTAAAAGCGGAGGCTGCGGTGGTAATTGTGGGACGATAATGGGGTTATAGAGAGCAAATTAGTGCAGTAAAAATCCAAAGATTTCAAGAAAGAACTACCTAGTCAATCCATGAGAAATAAAGAAAAGTAATACGGAAGAAAATTCCAAAACACATAAGAGAAAGTTATGATTCTATAGGAGTCCGGGTATTGTCCAACATTCTGCAGAAAACAAGAAATAGTATGAAAAAAATATGGAAATTCGGCGAAGCTCCTTAAGTTCGTCAAAAAAGCTGTGGGTCCAAGAGAAACTGATGATTTCCAAAGAAAGCTCAGGACTCTGGGAGTTTTGGAAATATGGTGTTTATGAGTTCCTCATGAAAATAGCTCTGAATTCCAGAAACAAGCCGGCTAGTTCTCGAAAATTCCTAAGAGTTCTTTCAGTAGTTCCCCGATAATTCCTCCAGAATGTCCCCCAGGAGTTCACGTGAATTCATCCAGAAGTTCTCCTCCTGTTCTTCCTGCAGGAGATTATCAGTAATTCCTCCGGAGTTTCCCGGAAATTCCCGTGGAAGTTCCCCGGGAATTCTTCCAGGAGTTCCCCGGGAGTGCCTCCAGAAGTTCCCCGTTAATTTCTTCAGGAGTGCGCCGGGAGTATATCCAGGAGTTCCCCGGAGGGATTCCTGGAGGAAAAATTCCTCCTGAGATTCCGCCAGGAATTCCTCCGGAGATTCCTCCAATAATTCCTTCGGAGATTCCGTCAGGAATTCCTCCGGAAATTCCTCCAGGGAGTCGTCCGGAGGTTGCTCAAAGAATTCCTCCGGAAATTCCTCCGGAGATTCCTCCGGGAATTCCTCCGGAAATTGCTCCAGGAATTCCTCCAGAGATTCCTCCAATAATTCCTCCAGGAGTTCCTCCGGAGATTCTTCTAGGAATTCCCCAAAAAAATCCTACAGTAACTTACCTGAAGGAATTCCTGGAGATTCTCCGAAGGAATTCCTGGAGAAATCTCCGAAGGAATTCCTGGAGAAATATCTGAAGAAATTCCTGCAAGAATCTCTGGAGGAATTCCTAGAGGAATCTCCGGAGGAATCTCGGAAAGGAATCTCGGGTAGGAATTCCTGGAGGAATCTCCGGAGAAATTTGTAGGAATCTCCGGAGGAGTTCACGGAGGAATCTCCGGAGGAATTCCTGGAGGAATCTTTGGAGGAATTCCTGGAGGAATTGTCAGTTAAACAAATGACAAAATTACTTACGGAAAAAGGAGGAATTTTACTTGAGCGCTCTACTGGGGAGCAGGAAACTAAGCTTTACCCTCATTATTTCAAGAGTCTCTAGCAGCGCAGCGGTACGACAGCAGGTTATAACGCAGGTGGACCCGATTCAAATCTTCATTAAAGTGTGTGCCATGTAAAGTAAAACTTCGTTGGTTGTGTTTCACGCATATAGGGTAATTCATGTATTTTGGACAGGCTGAAGACAACATTGGAAAAATCATCCCCTAGCTTCCTTAGAAAGTAATTCATTATTTCGCAAAGTTACTAATACGCTTATAATATGACTGTACTTTGCGTTCCTGGTGACAAAAACCTTAACGAAAGCATTTTCAGCTGAGAAAATCACAATTTCCAATCGCCTGTTAGAATTGCTTTTTGGACACCGAATATATGTTTTGGACACCCTCAGGTATATATAATTTGGACAGGGCAATTATCTCAATGTTTAGCCAAGAATACTGCTAAATCATGGAAGTAGCATAAATTATCAAATATTTTCTTACGAATAATCAAATTTCTCTGCTTAACAGGCATCTATTTTGATAACTAGGTATTACAGTTTTTGTTAAAATCGAGGAAATATCGCCAGACCCACAGAATACGCCTCCACGTATGCAATTGTGCAGCATCCCCATGTAGTTCGTCAGATGACCAAAATATATTTACAGTAGAAAACTTGTAATGTATTTTGGACACTACCTATTTTAAGCGTTATAGATGAATGTTAAGAGATTGGCTGCCTAATGCTTCTTTATTGAACATTTTTCATTGTAATGAGGCTTTTAAATTTCTTACAATTATTAATTCAACGATTTTGAAGCGAATATTGTATGTGACTGCGAAGTGTATGTCGTCTTGTATACCTGTGCATTTGAGGGGTTTTAGTGAAATAATTTACATTTTCGATCATTTTGAAGTAAATTCTTAATTGTTAAGCGTATTTTCACCGTAAGTCATCAGAATAGAGTCTACTTGATCCAATAATCGATATTGAGAAGTATCTACTTTTATAAGCTCTCCGGAACAAGACATACAACGCCGTGCCTGTCCAAATTACATACATGTCCAAATTATATTTTTTACCCTAAATAAGCAACAACAGAAGTGACTGAGATCAATGTGAAAAGTACATTTTTATGTTTACGTTAATTTTGAAAAAGTTCCATCAGAAGCTGCTTAGAAGACTATTCAGCTTCTTTATGTGAACTTTCAAGTTCTGAAATAACTAAGAAATGAAGCTGCTTAGAAGGCAAAAGAGCAGCCTCTAACAAGCTGCTAAGCTTTTAAAGTACCCTCTTATCCGAACTTTTGGTTTCTTGGGTATGTCCATCCTATTCCGAAATAGACGATTCAAACATCGAGTGTTATGTTCTGTTTTATCAAGCGTTCTAACTCCTACGAAATATAATTAAACACTACACATTGCGTTTATTTATCTCATTTTAAGTAGAATTAAGATTGGAGCACTGGATAGAAGATAGGTACCGATTTCCCATAAAAATTTTATTGCATTCAATATCTGTAAATGAGGACTTCCATAAACCGCTTATCAGAAAAGCAGACACTACACCAATGAACGTTACGGCAAAAGGAAGATTTAGTAACGGAATATTCCTCCCATCTATACTCCATTAACAAGCTCTCGAGAAATCGCTCTTTAAGATGGGTGCGGTGGTGCAAACATGCGAAAAAAAGATCCTTTTTCCGGACATCTTGCTGCATTAGCTAGGTAGAAAGGTGGAATACATACGCTCGCTGCTGCTGTCCGTTAGCAGTGGCCCCTTTTCGGGGAAGAAGGACAAACGCGAAATCTTCATGATTTAATAAATGATAAATGACTTCATTAGGGACGCTTCTGCACAAACAAGATTTCGGTGATTTTTTTTTCTTCGTCGGACAGTGCATTAGGTGGGAAACAGGCAGCTAAGGATACCGGATAGGGAGCAGGAAAGTTGATTTAGAAATTAATTACGTTAATAGGTGTTAGCTTT
The DNA here is from genome assembly GCF_035046485.1 of Aedes albopictus. NCBI lineage: Eukaryota > Metazoa > Arthropoda > Insecta > Diptera > Culicidae > Aedes > Aedes albopictus. The sequence continues at coordinate 390,117,604 of NC_085137.1, forward strand.
TGGGGCTTGGGGTTCGTTAGTAGCTAATATCCGAACGAACATACAATCAGGTGAAAAATTAATTTTATCTGACGCTTCATATCCATTTGAAGACCAAATTCATTTCAACCAACCCATGCACAGCACACGCAATTCACTTCATTACTCATAACATTTGCAAATTGGTTTTGCCAATTTTCAATTGCATCGCAAATCGACGGACACTCTGTTTGTTTTTCCACCACCCGTACGTACAGTCAGGAAATAGTTTTGAAACAGGTTTCCTCTGCCAGCCAATGCCTGAGTTGAGCTGAAAACCATTGACAGCCGGCCGGAATCGATTCGGGGAACTTGGCAACGGAGCAACCTTAAAATTCGATCAGCCAACCAGCCAGCAGCAGCCCCTGAATGCACAGTGCACACGCAGCACACCTTCGTTCACGCTCAATGCCGAATAATTTTCCGGGGAATATCGAGAAATGGTGTTCCAGGTGTGGCGGGCTTCACTGTTTGTTGTTGGTTGGTAAAGCGAGAGCACTTCTTTGTGCTTCTGAATTCAAATAAACTCTTGCCAAAGAAATTGACAGCCGACAACCTGCTGCTGCTGCTACAGTGTATCAAACAATTGTCCGTACAGCAATTTTTTGGTCAATATAATTTTTCATTCAAATGTTCATAACTTTTTTATACGTCAATCAAAAACGCTGAAATTTTGACCAAACATAAACCATATATTAGAGATCCATTGATAAATTTTTGAGCGAGATCGAATAAGTTTTTTGAAAGTTATAGAACTTTTAGTAAAACTTATACAATTTTTGAACACATTTTCAAAACATTATATCTCAATATGTACTCGATGAAACATTTTCATTTTTTTTTGTTTTACAGCTTATACCTAAGGCTTTCATATATAGCTTCGTTTGAGGTTTTATATTCACTACAAAAAATATGAAAAATCTGTATATGTTCAGAGTGTCATTTGGAAATTCATCATATTTTGATCAATAAAAGTGCCAAGTGTTTCCAACTTTTTTAAACTCTCTTAATGAAATATTTTCATACAGGACCTATTAAACTACATATGAAGAGTAGGTCCTGTGCATTTTTCGTTCAGTTAATGCACTTTTATTGGTGGAAAACGTTTAGCAGAAAATATGTGCAAAATAAGGTAAATTTTTAAAAATTGTCAACTACATCAACACATTTTTTATATTTTTTGTAGTGAATACAAAACATCAAACGAAGCTGCATATGCAAGCCTTAGGTATACGCTGTAACACAGAAAAAAATTAAAAAGTTTCATCGTGTACATATTGAGATACAATGTTTTGAAAATGTGTTCAAAAATCTTATAACTTTTACTAAAAGTTCTATAACTTTCAAAAAACTTGTTCAATCTCGCTCAAAATTTTACCAATAGAGCTTTAATACATGGTTTATGTTTGGTCAAAATTTCAGCGTTTTTGATCGACGTATAAAAAAGTTATAAACATTTGAATGGAAAATTATTTTGACCAAAAAGTTGCTGTACGGACAATTGTTTGATACACTGTACCTACCGTGCACCGCACCCAGACCAAATTCAGCCTGGTTGAACCCGGCATTCGTCGGATTGGTAACGAGCAATGTTTTCGGTTAGCTACCGACGACGTCGACAACCAGATGGTAGGGCTTTCGAAATATTCAATTGAATTTGAATAACTGTTTCGGTACTTTCAGGATGCGGGGAGGGGGTGTTTGGTGGATGTTGCTCGAATATAACAACGTAAGGTGTACTTACCTTGTTTTTGACATGGATGTTAGTTTATTTTGATGGGCTTTTCAATAGGGCATGTAATGGGGTGGCACATTTGTAGAAACATGCGTTTGACTTTGTTACAGTGGTACATTTCAGAGAGGAGATACAAGTATTCGTCTTAGATGGGATCATAATGCTAAAGTGGATTTGAATTCTATTTTAACTGGAATTGAACAAAATAAAAAACATGGATAGAGCCTGTTTTGCAGGCAGACTTCAAGACACTTCCACTGTAAGCAAACAATTTTTGCATTCACATATCTGAAGCAGTAATATATATATATATATTATGTTCTAGATGAAAGATGATTGCTTCTGACCCACACATTTATTCTTTCTTTCTAAACTCAATCAAAGGATAAAGGAAACATATCATCTAGGGTTGTTTTTTAATTCCCGTCTATCTAAGCACCGATCAATAATGATCGAGTTAGTTCTTGCAACTCGCCCATTGCCTCAAGATGAATATGGTATCAATAATTTATTTTTAAAATACCTTTCATAACATGTAAAAATAAACAGCGAAACAAAAATTAGCTATTGGTCTGTCTCAAGAGCAAACTTATGTGTCTCTGACAGACTTTGGGCTGCTGAATCCGAATCCGGGCTCAGATTTGTTCCAGCACGTCACAATTTTGAACTATATCTTAATTTATAGGGCAAAATATGCGATTTTGGGTTTTTTTTATTGAAAGCCATTAAGCATGGAAATATTTTTTTAAGCAATCAAAACGTAAATTGGTCAATTAACACCTAAATTAACAACTCATGCAAAATATTTCGTTTTACAAAATCGAATTTGATAGTTTTAAGAGATTTGTGTTAGATGAGATATTTCCCATACAAGTCACCCTCCAAAAGTTGCATGCAAGTTTACTTACGAACATAAAATGCTTGAATCTATCAAATTTCATTTGGTGAAACGAAATATTTTGCATGAGCCGTTGATTTAGATGTTAATTGACCAATTTACCCTTTGATTGCTTAAAAAAAAATATTTCCTTTTTTAATTACTTGCAATCAAAAAAGGCCAAAATCGCATATTTTGCCCTATAAATTGCGGTATAGCTCGAAATTGAGACGTGTTGGAGTAAATCTGAGCCCGGATTCGGATTCAGCGACCCAAAATCTGTCAGAGACACATAAGTTTGCTGTTGAGACAAAAACATGTTGCGCTGTGATATTGTTAAAAAATTACAACTTCCTTAAAATAATAAGATTGAATAACTGTCCCCCGAATTCTGTTTTCGTTTAGTCCACGTCTATTTTGGGCACAATCTGAAACCAATTTTCGGCACACCTTCTACGTGACAATATGGTATATAGAATGGTCAAAAATTATGATTTGACTGTAGATGTTTATTCAAAAAGTTAGTCAAATTCTTCGCAATCCAATTCAAATCATGTTTTCAACTAGTTGTTTACATTTTACCGTCGAAAAAAGTGATTTATTTGATTCATTGAACAAGCATTCTGCAACAGTGAAATCCGACTTTGAGTGCCACAGAGGTTTTGTGGGTGTGAATTGAAGATTGGTTCAACAAGTGTATCTGGCGAAGTGAAAATTGAACGATGGTGTAGAACAATTCGACTAGCTGCTGCTTCGGTGCGGTTGCCTTCGTCGTGCGCAAAACGAGAACAAATTCTGAAGTCGTAGTGAAATTGAAACGTGTAATTTTGCGTCATTTTTCGATTTCCAGTGCTATAGGGAGTGGTTATGGATAGTCTACATCTTTTTGCTTCCATCTGATGAGCCATTGGCAAAGGTAAGTTGGAATATCTACAATTATCGGCTATTTTTCGTCTGATATGACGGGAATTGACGCATATGTCGAAGGAGATTTATACCCTATCACTGTTCAAAATTTAAACCAATTTAATTTAAATAACTGCATTTCCAGCCCAAAACACGAGAAAAATGTCATTTATGACTTGATGTTTTTCAATTTAAATGAGATTTTGTTCATGCGCTGGATTTCATGGATCATTAAGAATATTTTAGCCAATAGTGGACCCTTAACCTATAGTGAACCCCTAACAATTATTCTCAAATTTCCCGCTCAAATCTGTTTCTCCCGGTAAACTTCCACCGGGACACCATGGCTCATGTTCTCAGCAGTTCCATGTGGTGAAATTAGGCTGAAAAGCGATAGTTTTGTTATTTTAGCAAATTTGTAAATGTAAACAAGTCGGGGGGGTCCACTATTGGTTAAATCTAAGGGGGTCCACTATTGCCACCGCGGGGTCCACTATTGCCACCGCGGGGTCCACTATAGGATAATTTTATCGAGATTTCAAATTATTATTTTATGAGAAATCAGGCCAAACATATCTAAAGGTCCTATCTGCAAAAGAGATGCTCTCTTTGGTTTCCCTCTCTTTCGTTAATATCTCAGCTGTTTATTTGAATTATGATTGTGACCTTGCATAGAACGATGGTCAAAACAATCTTCTTTTGATTTGTACTGCAAAAGTAGTTGAAAAGTGTACCATTACATTGCAATAATTGAAAGAGAAAGTGAACAAAGAGAGCCTCTCAAATGCCGATAGGACCTATTGAAATGTTTGGCCTGAAATATAAGGTGTTTTCGTTCGGTTTTTTTGTGCAATTTGTAGGAATGATATAGAACTTGTTTCGCAATCATTGATAAAGACAATTCAATTAGCATATCATAATGCTATTACGATCATAGCTACTAAGGGGTCCACTATTGGTTAACATACCCTACTTTTGCACAAACGCATAACCATTTTTTCTCACCTAACTTATGAAAATGGCATATGAAAAATATCTAATCTTCTTCAAAAAATTGAAACTCGAAAACGGTTTGTTGGATGGAAATGATGTCTTCGAAGATTTTTGAGGATATTTGAAGGATTTAAAAAAAAATACACTGAGAGTAATGTTAATCGTGCATCTGCGATAGATGTCATATATTTTTTGTTTTTCAAAAACGTTACTCTTTGATTTTTTTTTACTTATATTTCTGTAGAAAACTGACTTCCAGCCTCAAAATTTTCCAAGTAGCTGAGTTTTAATGAAAAAACTATGCATGTATTTTTCTAACATCAAATCATACTTAAAATGCAGCGAATTAAAAAAAAAACGTCTCGAATAACAATCAACAAGTTTCAGTTTTTTCCTATTTTTGTTTTGATTTTTTGAATTTGCTGTAGCTAAAGTATGACTAAATGTTGGAAAATAAACTATGCATAGTATTTTCATTGGAACACTCAAAAATTGAGATCAAAAATTTAAAAAAAAAAGTTAAAAAAAAAAACAGTTAGAAACATTCACAAATTTTGAAGCTAGAAGTCACCTATCTACAGAAAAATAATTTAAAAAAATCAAAGGGTACCGCAATCTGGGGAGTTGTTGGTCAGCGGGGTGAAGTTGATGACTATGGGATCCATGTCCTTCAACCGCTAAGGACGCTACAATTCCTTTTCAATAGAAGATTTTTTGACGTAAAACAATTGTGTATTTGAAGAATTTTTGAAGGTTTTATGCCAATTGAATTCTCAGATTTACATCAAAATGTCGACTTTTTTGGATATCTATTAAAACTCAATAAAAATACTGTGTTTGAAAAAATCGCCTCCCTTCAACACCTTCTCCCGAGCAGAAAAGAATAGCAACTGAATAACATATTTAGGTATTAATCTTAAATACAATCATACCTCGATATACCTTCATTAGGTGGACATAAGAGGCAAAATAACAAAAACGAATACCTTAATTTTGTATGGAGAACACATTGAAAATAACAAGTATTGTTATTTCAATAATGAATGCATATGTCAATTTCTTGATTTTGCTTTGGCTGACCAAGCCATGTGGGAAATTACACTGTTGAAAATGCTTTGACATCCATGTGCACAACAGAACATGTGCTCGATGAACAAATTGAGATTTGAAATTATGAAAAGAAATCCACGTACTCCGGTGAGACTCGAACTCACGACTCCCAATTCGCTAGACGGGCGCTTCTATTCCTTCAAGCTACGGAGTCACTCGACTATCTCCGTCGCCAGCAGGCCTAGAACTGAACTCGATTCCACAATCGCACATGGTTATCTTCTTTTCACAATCCAAACCCCCTTCGGATGGGATTAGATGAACATCTAACACATTGTCTGTTGTGCACATGTATGTCAAAGCGGGAGAGGAAGTTATTTTTAATTGTCGAGAGCTTCGGGCACTGCCTTCCAATCACTTATTGGTATGGCAATTAGTGTGCAGTCGGACTCTCGACGGGTCGGTCCTCGGCCGACCGAATACGGTAAGGGTGACCGTAGCACCTTACAAATGTCAATTTCTTGATTTTGCTTTGGCTGACCAAGCCATGTGGGAAATTACACTGTTGAAAATGCTTTGACATCCATGTGCACAACAGAACATGTGCTCGATGAACAAATTGAGATTTGAAATTATGAAAAGAAATCCACGTACTCCGGTGAGACTCGAACTCACGACTCCCAATTCGCTAGACGGGCGCTTCTATTCCTTCAAGCTACGGAGTCACTCGACTATCTCCGTCGCCAGCAGGCCTAGAACTGAACTCGATTCCACAATCGCACATGGTTATCTTCTTTTCACAATCCAAACCCCCTTCGGATGGGATTAGATGAACATCTAACACATTGTCTGTTGTGCACATGTATGTCAAAGCGGGAGAGGAAGTTATTTTTAATTGGGGGTTTGGATTGTGAAAAGAAGATAACCATGTGCGATTGTGGAATCGAGTTCAGTTCTAGGCCTGCTGGCGACGGAGATAGTCGAGTGACTCCGTAGCTTGAAGGAATAGAAGCGCCCGTCTAGCGAATTGGGAGTCGTGAGTTCGAGTCTCACCGGAGTACGTGGATTTCTTTTCATAATTTCAAATCTCAATTTGTTCATCGAGCACATGTTCTGTTGTGCACATGGATGTCAAAGCATTTTCAACAGTGTAATTTCCCACATGGCTTGGTCAGCCAAAGCAAAATCAAGAAATTGACATTTGTAAGGTGCTACGGTCACCCTTACCGTATTCGGTCGGCCGAGGACCGACCCGTCGAGAGTCCGACTGCACACTAATTGCCATACCAATAAGTGATTGGAAGGCAGTGCCCGAAGCTCTCGACAATTAAAAATAACTTCCTCTCCCGCTTTGACATACATGTGCACAACAGACAATGTGTTAGATGTTCATCTAATCCCATCCGAAGGGGGTTTGGATTGTGAAAAGAAGATAACCATGTGCGATTGTGGAATCGAGTTCAGTTCTAGGCCTGCTGGCGACGGAGATAGTCGAGTGACTCCGTAGCTTGAAGGAATAGAAGCGCCCGTCTAGCGAATTGGGAGTCGTGAGTTCGAGTCTCACCGGAGTACGTGGATTTCTTTTCATAATTTCAAATCTCAATTTGTTCATCGAGCACATGTTCTGTTGTGCACATGGATGTCAAAGCATTTTCAACAGTGTAATTTCCCACATGGCTTGGTCAGCCAAAGCAAAATCAAGAAATTGACATTTGTAAGGTGCTACGGTCACCCTTACCGTATTCGGTCGGCCGAGGACCGACCCGTCGAGAGTCCGACTGCACACTAATTGCCATACCAATAAGTGATTGGAAGGCAGTGCCCGAAGCTCTCGACAATTAAAAATAACTTCCTCTCCCGCTTTGACATACATGTGCACAACAGACAATGTGTTAGATGTTCATCTAATCCCATCCGAAGGGGGTTTGGATTGTGAAAAGAAGATAACCATGTGCGATTGTGGAATCGAGTTCAGTTCTAGGCCTGCTGGCGACGGAGATAGTCGAGTGACTCCGTAGCTTGTAGGAATAGAAGCGCCCGTCTAGCGAATTGGGAGTCGTGAGTTCGAGTCTCACCGGAGTACGTGGATTTCTTTTCATAATTTCAAATCTCAATTTGTTCATCGAGCACATGTTCTGTTGTGCACATGGATGTCAAAGCATTTTCAACAGTGTAATGAATGCATACCCAAAATTTTAAGTGCTGTATTTGTTATCCAAAATGTATTGAATAACAAAGTAATAAAATGTTTTATTGTTAAATCGTGCATGTGTTCGATAACTTCATGATGTAATATCAAAACACGTTCTTCAGTTATTTAACTGCTAAATCAACAAATACCACACTAATAACAAGCCTTGCTAATACCTCCAGTTGTTATTGCGAAGTTCTCAAAACATTTAGTAGAATAATATAATAATAACAATTTTAGGTACTAGGGCACAGGCAAGGATGGGAAAAACTCATTTAAGTGAGTGCGTATCCCTCACTCATTACCATGCACAATCTGATGCGAGTGTGTTTCTCCCCCAGCCAAGCGAAATCTTTCGTATTCCATTGCGCATTCTGTTTATTCGCCGAGCACCAACCGACGCAAGAAACGAGAGCCGAATGAATCGATACCGAATCTGTATGCCAAAGACGAACGAACCAAAATGGAATGAGCGTGGACATTCTGATTCGGGAGAGGGGGAATTCGTTTTGGAACGTTCAATTATTAGCATTCGCAGGTAGGATTCAGTACTGCGAATTGAATCAGTGAACGCGTTTTGACTCTATCAGCCGAATGTCACTTGCTGGCTGAGAGTGCGAACGCTCTCTTGCCTATGCATCGATCCAAGCTGAATCATATTCACACTCTATTTGTTTCTCCCTTAATTCGCTTCGGTGGCGTCGTTTGTGAACTTTTCGTGTCGCGTTCGTTCTCGTTGTGCCGTGCTCTCACTCGACATTGGGTAGTTGGCCTCGTTTTGTTATTTAAAATCTCCGGCGTTTGGGTGAGCGAGTGAGATTTCCTATGCTTGGGCACAGGTTGTTCTTTGCATGGTATTTGTAAGGTATTCCCTTCTGCTCGGGTTATATCAAATGTCTCATCATAGTTATTTATGCAACGAGGTGCAAAATGAAGATTTTTACAGCACGAGTCGTACATTTATCCAACGAAGCTCTCCGAGTTGAATAATTATGACGAGTGCTGTAAAAATCGAGTTTTGCAACGAGTTGCATACAACATTTTTTGCAATCCCAAAAACTATTCACTAGATATGATTATTCCCACCAGTATCATCGTGCTTCGCAGTGTGGTTGAATGAGAACATCCACGTGCTCCATCATGCCAGGCATGAAATTAGGATCAAGCCAGCCGTGCTACACACTCAGTTGAGCTCGGCTAATTTTAATTCTTTTGCCGAGATCCGCACAGCCGAGCGCTCGGCAATCGAAATTTAACTGAGATATCAGCAAAAAATCAAGTTTATTCATAGCAGCACCCATGGGTACCGCTGTCATCAAACATTAAACGTCAAATGTATAGCCGAGATTCCAGTAAATGAACTTTAACTGAGATTTGCACAGCCGATCTCGGCATTCTGTTTTAAGTGTGTATAACCGCCACAATTTTCCAAGTCTTACCGTGGAAACTCTAGTTGTCAATCAAACAATCGCATTATGGTTCATAATGCAACCGAAATGGGTTGCATTATGAACCATAATGCAACTGATTGATTTAGTGAAGTAAAGCAGGCTGTTGTGTCACTACAATGGCAAGTATAAAACAAGTTTTATAGTGCGGAATTACAAAAAAACACTTTTATTCATTCATGGTAGGCTTATTGAACATATTTTTGAATCAAAATTGATGTTAACATATATGTTTTATTTGAAAATAGCATATTTTTACGAGAGTAAAACGATTTCTTTAAGGTGAAGAAATGACGAAGAAATGAAGACATTGAATTATCAAGAGCACAAATCTGAAGAATCGAAAGTCAGTTTGCACTGAAAAGTTGATCAATTGGTAAGTCGCTGATGGTGACCAATCGATTAACTTTACAGTCCCATCTGAAAATCTTTCTGATGTACAGTTTTCCCCTTCATTGCTTAGAGAAGAAAAAATACATTATGGAGACTTTCTGTCCCGATCTATGCATTTGAACCCCAATTACTACTTTAACATTCTGTTTTGGGCACTCTCCGGAGAACTTATTAAATTTATCATAAAAGTATGCTTAGTTTCAGCTACATGAACTATTTGGCATCATTTTGAAACGCAAAGACTTTTGGTGATCGAAACTTCTAACGAAAAACCATCAAGGGCGGAAGGCGTTAAAATTTTATTCATCTCCCTCGTTTCATGCAGACAATAACTTTTCCCTGCTTTGAATACTTTTGACGAGTTGATACTTTGCAAAACTTTACCAATTTAATTACCGAGAGTTCGATCCCTCTGAATAGGATTTGATTTTGGTTGACCTGTTCTTAAGGAAACAAATCATCAAGCTTTAATTGCTATACTGTTTTGTAAGACTTTGCAGACGTGCAAAAAAGAAATGGAAAATAAGTACAGACTCCAAAGTCATACAACCACTTTAGTGAACAAACAATCGCTGACCACACAAAAGAAACTTCTGTGCTCTACTCACCGCCGAGGCTTCCTTTTGAGCTCTTCACCTTTTATTAATAATTTCTTCCCATCATTTGCCTCGTCAAATGTCTTACTCGAGTCAAACAATGACTTTCCGATGGAAAGATTGATAGAACGCAACCTTCTTTGGACATTTCTCTTGAGCCATCTTCCGCCCATCGTCCTTCGAGACAGACCAATGACGACGCCCCACCCCAATGAAATATTCATCGGTCGTAATCGTAAACTGCTCTCTCCTGGCGTGTTGTCTTTGTCCGTGCCATTTTTCGCTTTCTCGGCGGAAAATTCATGGACTTGATGGCCGCCTCATCGTACCTTACCTCTGTGCCAGTTCAAACCGAGCTTTTGTTACGGACGACGGGCGAAAAATGGTTTTCAACGTAAATCGGTCGGTTTTTGATTCCGAGTGGGTGGCTGTTGTTCACTGCCACCACCGCCACCAACTGGAAACGATTAGGATGCCCGTGGTTGGGTACCAGGCCAGTCGTTATTGGTGAGATGACTAGGAGTAAAACTAGGAAAGAGGTGGATGGGCGAAACTTCCGTTAGGTTTGGTTTTGTGTCCTACCTTGACGATTGATATCAACGGAAGAAAGAAGGAATCATCATCGGCCGAACTTATGGCAGGAATTGTGGCAGCATTATTCTTAGTTGGTGGTGGAAGAAAATGCACCAGATGGTACCATTGATATTCCATAAAGAAAAATCCTAGTGATCGATCTACAAATCAAATTTCCATTTGATTTTGCTTGTAAACTCTAACCACTTCAAAAGATGGCAATACCACAATCGCAATACAAGTAAGCAAGTATGAAAAATAATCAACTCAAGACGGGCTTGGCTTCTGATCAGTGCTGTCATAGCAAAATTAGAGCTATTTACTCAAGGTTCCAAAACTCTAGCACCCCTATACTGGCATGATTCCATAGAAATAGCTTCAGTGTTGCCCCTAACAACAAAATTTGGATGCTTTTTCCTTAATTGGAGATAATTCTTTTGGTAAAGTGACGCTCATCAAAACATTGAAAGAACTTCTAAAAAATTCCTGAAGAAATACATCCATAGAATATTTTTTGAAGAAATTTCAAATGAGATTTTTAAACGAATCACCAGTGGAATTTATAAATATATTTCCGAAGTTCCGAAAGAGTTTTGAACGTCGAATTTCGGTTGAAATCTCTAAAAGAATTCTCAAAAAAAAAAAAAAAAATCCTGGAGCAATATCTGAAACCCTGAGAAAATTCCTGAGGAACTCAAAGGCCGATTTTCTAAAGAAATTACTGCAGGATTACCCGATGAATCACCGTGGAAAACCTCTGGTAGCAGAAAATCCAACGATATTTAAAAAAAAAACTCTTGGAGAATTATCTCAACAAAATTCTCACACGATATTTTAATCGAATCCCCGCAGAACCCTTAAGAAAAGAAGAGTTTTCTATAAATAATCGCACGAATCTCTGTAGATTATCATCAAGGAATTCCTGAAAAAAAATCAGAAGATGAAGGAATTTTGTTTAAAATTCTTGGAAGATTCTCTGAAGGAATTCCTAGAAAAACTACAGCAGGATTTTTTTCGAGCAATTTCTGGCGGAGAACTTTTTTGAAATGAAAATCTGAAAGAATCCTAGGAAGAATTTTATAAACAATACTCTGCTAGAACTGCTAAGGGAATCGCTGGAGGAATTTCTGAATTTTGAAAATTTTATTGGGGAATCCTTCCTTGAGTTATTTTTAAGGGAATCCGTGGAAGATTTTCAGAAAAAAAAAATCCGGAGGAAATTGTAAAGAAATCCATGAATTTATTTTTCAAGAATTCAGTAAGTTTTTGCTATGAGAATTTCTGAAGAAACTTCTGAAAGGTTCTTTAGAAGAAATAATGGACTTTTTTTAGGAATTCCAAGAAAAAAATCTGAAGGAAACTTTTTGGAATTTTGGAAAGAATATTGATTTTCTGATTTTCTGAAGGTCCCATAATGGTCTGAGAGAATCCACGAAATTCATAAAATACTTCTAGAAGAATCTTTGAAAAAAAATCTGGTGGAACCTCTTGAAGAAGTTCTGAATGGACCTGAGAAATGTTTGAAGAAATTGATGGAAAAAATACTTGGAGTAATGTATGCAAGATTACTTTAAGAATTCTTGGAATTATTGTTTAACGAATCGATGAATGATTTTCTGAAAGTAAAGTTTCTGGAGATATTCTTGGAGGATATGCTAGAGTCTGAAGTTATCACTGGATGAATTTCTTACGGACTTTTTTTTTATCGAAACGGGTTTTCTTCATAAATGGAAATCGAAAAGGAATATGAAAAGGGCTGAAGAAGTACTTGGAAGAATTTCTCAAAGAATCCCTGTATGTTTTTTAAGGAACCCGTGGCAAATTTTTCAAATAAATCCCAAGAGAAATTTCAGAATGAATCCATGAAGGATTTATCTTGTGCTGGGATGCTGATAATTGTGTACTGGGGGCCAGGCAAGGACGAAAACCCCCAAGAAGGAATTACCGACGAACTTTATGGCAGGCTTTCTAAGGGAATCCTTGAATCAATTTCTGGACGAATCTTTAGCGAAAACTGTGAATGAATTGCTGAAGAAATTGCTAAAGAAATTTCCAAAAGATTCCCTTTATTTTTTAAGGAACCTCTTGATAAATTTCGGAAGGAATCCCTGGAACAATTCCTGAATCTTAGAAAGATTTTTCTAGAAACAATCCCTGGAGGAAAAAAAATCTGAAGAAATTCCTGTAAGATGTTTTGATTGAGTCCCTGGAGGAAATTCTTAAGGAATCCATACTTCTGAAGATTTACTTCCTGAAAACCTCTCGAAAGGAATATCTGAAGAAATCCATGTACGATTTTTTAAAGGAATCCTTGAGAAAATCCTGAAAATGAAAATTTCCAAGTGAAATCTTTGAAAAATTCTGGTAAAATTATATGTAAAATATCTGAGAAATTTCAAAAGCAATCCCAATAAAAAAAACATTCTTAATGCATCCTTGGGGGATTTTTTCTATTAACTAATGGAGGTTTTCCTGGAAGAATTTCTGAAAAAATATTGAAAGATTTTCTGGGAATTTCCCCCCTCCCCAAAATTTATGAAGAAATTTTTGAATCCCAGGAAATCCCAGGAGAAATGTTAAGAATTTTATGAAGTTATCTCTGGACGAATGTCACAAAGATTTTTTTAAGTAATTTAGGGAGAATTTGCGATCCATGCAACATTCTCTAAAACAAGTCTTTGTGAAGCTTCTGAAGCAATCTTAAACATCACTTAATAATCTATGGAAGATTTCCTAAAATCACTCGGAAATTTTCTGAAGGAATCTCTAAATACTTAAAAGGAAATCCCAGGAACAATTTCTTAATTCACCTGAAAATAAATTTTCCGAAGGAATCTCTATAGGATTTTTGTGAGCATTTTGTGGAAACACGTGGAAGAATTTGTGAACGAATCTATGTAGTATTGTCTAAAAGAATCCCTGAAGATATGTGTGAATAAATATCTAGAGGAATTTCCGGAAGAATTGCTGGAAAGATTCCCAGTTGTGCATTTGGACGAGTCGGACGTGTGCTCCGTATCTCACCACGCGATAGACCTCGTATAAGTGGAGTTTTTTCCCCCGCAAGTGCGGAAGGTTTTTTATATCGTACGTTTTCCTGCTTGTGCGAAGTGTAGTGTCGCAAGGTGGTATCCAGCGCAACCCGGGAAGCGAGGTGCTTGCATCATCGTACATCAAAGAAGAAGCATCGCATCCAAGAAAGTCATCTTTATCGCCATCATCAGCCCCTCCGTCATCGAAGAGGAAGGCGGCGACGGGTGCGAAGGCAGACGCGACGGACAGCTTTACCATCGACCTGCCTGTGATAAATATCTACCTGCTTCGGTCAGATAAGTATCACTCTTTCGATACACTCTTTTGTCCGCCCAATTTGTTTTGATCGCTTTTGTCTATTGTATCCCCAGTCCACATTCGACCACGTGTTTTTTTTTTTTGACATCCATAACAGTGGTTCCCAAACTACTGTATACGGGTAAGGGTGTACAAACTGTAAATAACGGACCATTTTTTTTGTTTTTTTTTTATTATCTATTTTTTCTTTTTTTTTTCAATACCGTTTTTTTTGCATCCTACAGGGTGCGCTAAAATAAACATAAGAATTGAATTAGTATATTATTAGTACAAGTTTTTTTTTTTTTGCTTTATTTTTTTTTCTATATATTATTAACATTGTTTGGTTTACAAACCAAACAGTTGTCGTCCTAAGGAAGAAAGTGCACTGTAAATATTTTAAGGTTTTTCTCTTCCTCTTTTGCACTTTTGAGTTATTTTCCATAAATTTGTTTCCACATGGACGATTCGATTGGAGGCGAAACGCCTCCTAATGATATCATTGCTCGTACGCGGTTTTATCAGCCATCTTCGCCTGGACCTTGGGTTGTCTATTTCCGGCGCAAATGCAAACCATTGAATATGCTTTCGATTTCTCGAGAGCTGACGCGTAAGTATCCTGGGACCGTTATTCACCAAGTGAAAGCATCCAAGCTGCGTGTTACCGCACCTAGCTACAAAGCAGCAAATGAAATTGCTCAACACGAAGCGTTTACTGTTGAATACGCCGTCTATGTGCCAGCACGAGAAGTGGAGGTGGAGGGGAAGATCCTCGACGAAATGCTGACATGTGAGGACATCAAGACCGGCTTTGGTCGATTCAAAAATAGGTCAATTCCTGATGTGGCTATCCTAGACTGTAAACGCTTATCTAAGGTTTCCATGGAAGGAAATAAAAAGGTGTACTCGCCTTCAGCGTTTTTTCGAGTGACTTTTCCAGGTTCCGTCCTCCCGGAATTTGTTGTAATTGATGGTGGTTTTTACCCAGTGCATCTTTTTAGGCCGAAGGTTTTTAATTGTACCAAATGCAAGCAGTTTGG